>NC_143397.1:78184251-78809251 GCF_052110815.1 Crocodylus siamensis | reverse complement strand
CCAACCTGATTGCCTTCTATGATCGGGTTACAAAATCACTGGATGCAGGTGTCTTGGTGGATGTAGTCTTTCTGGACTTCAGGAAGGCCTTTGACACCATCTCCCTCCCCATTCTCATTAAAAAGCTAGGTGACTGCAGCACTGATCCCTACAGTCAGATAGATTGCAAATTGGCTGAGGGGTCACACTCAGAGAGTGGTGGTGGATGGGTCATTTTCAACCTGGAGGGAAGTGGGCAGCGGGTTCCCCCAGGGCTTGGTCCTTGGGCCCACACTGTTCAATTTCTTTTTTAGCAACTTGGACGACGGGGTGAAGAGCAGCCTGTTTAAATTTGCAGATGACACCAAGATTTGGGGTGAGGTGGGCATGCTGGAAGGGAAGGACAGATTACAGCAGGACCTGGACAGATTACAGGGGTGGGCAAATGAAAATAGGATGGGATTCAATACTGACAAGTGCAGAGTGCTTCACTTGGGCAGTAAGAACCAGCAGCATACCTATAGACTGGGGAACTCCCTTCTCAAAAGCATGGTGGCAGAAAGAGATCTTGGAGTCATTACTGCCTCCAAGATGAACATAGGCCAACAATGCAAGAACACGGTCAGTAGGGCTAACCGTACCTTGTTCTGCATCCACAGATGCATCACAAACAGGGCCAAAGAGGTGATCCTCCCCCTCTATGTGACACTGGTCAGGCTGCAGCTGGAGTACTGTGTCCAGTTCTGGGTGCTGCACTTCAGGAGAGATATGGACAACATTGAGAGGGTCCAAAGGAGGGTCACTACATGATCCAGGGAAAGCAGGGCAGACCCTATGAGGAGAGGCTATGGGACCTTAACCTGTTCAGCTTTCACAAGAGAAGGGTGAGGGGGGACCTGGTGGCCATCTATAAACTTATTAGGGGGGTTATTAGCAGGGTTTGGGAGAGACCTTGTTCCCCTGAGCACCTCCGGGAGTAACAAGGAATAAGGGCCATAAATTGCTAGAGAGTAGGTTCAGGCTGGACATTAAAAGGAACTACTTCACAGTCAAGGCGGCTAGGATCTGGAACCAACTTCCAAGGGAAGTGGTGATGGCTCCTACCCTAGGGGTCTTTAAGAGGAGGCTCAATGTTTACCTGGCTTGGGTCATTTGAGCCCAGTTTTCTCTCCTGCCCATGGCAGGGAGTCTGACTAGAAAATCTACAAGGTCCCTTCCAGCCCTACATCTATGAATCTATGAATGAATAGTAAAGAAGTCAGAGGCTGGTATGCATGCAAGAAAGCTAGCCATTGAAAATGTCAATTGAGGTGATGAGAGATGGGCTTGGGGGGAGAAAGAGGGTGAAGCGGGGGAGGACATGTAGCAGGTAAAAGTGGAGAGGTACTGGGGGAGTCAGATATCAGGAAGGTTATAGTGTATTATAAATCTAATGTCTATATTGAATTCATGAGTTTTTGTATCTAGAAGGATAATGAAGTGAAGTTCATAGGCTCATCTGTGAAAAGTGTTTTGCAAATTCTCTTTGAGGATCGGGACTGAGAGAGTCAGGACTGAGAGATTGGAGAGAGAGTGGTTGTCTTATGAGAAACGTGCCCCCACAGGTAATTGGGTATTCCTGTCTATGATAGATTTCCGGTGTACGTTCATTTTGGTGCACAGTTGTTGTTTGGTCTCTTCTATGTATTTTCCATCAGGGCATTTGGTGCATTGGATGAGATATATAATGTTTCTGGAGGTACAGCTGTAAGATCCTGGAGTGGTGAAGATTCTGTTGCGGGTTGTAATAATTGTGTGGGTACTGGAGATATGTTGGCAGGTTTTGCATTTCTTGTCATGGCATGATCTGGATCCCAGTGTTTTGGGCTGTAGGAAGTTTGTTTCTGGCAATGAGGTTAGTGATGTTCAGTGCTTCTTTGAATTTACAAACCATTTTTCAGAGATGGGCCTATGAACTTCACTTCATCAACCTCCTAGATACAGAAACTCATGGACTCAATATAGACATTAGATTTATGACAAACTATAACCTGCCTGACATCTGACTCCCCAGGTAGCAGGCACCTTTTCACTTTTACCTGCTACATCCCCCTTCCAGCCTGCCTCCTGCCAGCCTGTCTGCACCCCGATACCTAAATTTACATTTTCGCTGACTAGCTTTCTTGCTTGCATCGCATGCTAGCCTCTGGCTTCTTTACTATTCCTTCCATCCAGGAAGAGCACACACACACCAAGTAGATGCTTCCTTAGCCTGACAAAGGGTTTTTAAACCTGAAAGCTTACAAAGAAGAATTTCTCCAACTATTCAGCTGATCTAATAAAATATATCAGATTGACCTTAGGAACCCTGTCTGGGCTATGTCATTAGACCAACACGGCTACAACCTACACTCCTTAACACACACAAGTGATATAAATTTTGCTTTCAGCAGTTTAAGGTACAGTTTCACAGAAAACCCTGCACCACTCTGCCTGAAACCTGGCAGGCCTCCCTCATGCCTGCATGAGGGGATAGGTATATGGCAGGACAGATGTTAATCAGGGCAGGAATGTAATACTCCACTCTCAGAGCTGGAGGTGGCAGTTTAGTTTCTCACCAGCCAGCAGGGGAAGAACAGCTCCCTGCTGAGCTCCCGTGCCAGGAAGTACTTGGAGGTATAAGGGCTGGGTCTACATGGGGAGGAGGAGGCCCCACATCATCCTCGGCATGACGTAAAACTGCACCCTGACAGGTTAGGGAGGCCAGGGTGGGACTGCCGGTGGCATGGCAGCCCCAGGAAATGCCAGGACCATGAACCTCCCCAGTGAAAGGTGGGTAGGAGGCACCTGATAATAACCTCCAGCCACTGCACAGTCCTGGCTGGGGAAAGTCCAGACCTGTAAGATCTTTGACAGACCTGAAGCTTACTGGTTGCAGTGGAGTTGTGAGAGTGAGAACAGGGGCTACCATCCCTGCAGTTTGCATTCCGCTACATCTTAACACACGCACAAAGTCACACGCCATGAGTTCTGATTGTCAGCAGTTTGAGGTGCATTTTCCCAGAACCCCTACACCTAACTCTTTGAAACTTGGCAGACTTCATGCCCCAAGAAGTGGCTACCATCCCTGCTGATTTCATCTGAATCGAAAAACAAGGACAAAGTTATAAGTATTTTAGTGATTCCCCATTATAGTCTATGGCCGAATCGCTGAATCAGCGCCAAATCTTTTAATAGGAATTGGCCAAATCGAATCAGGACAGTGACTTGAATCACCGAATCAAACACTGTTCCTCCAAATCAGCTGAATCTGAATTGAATACTTGCTGCTTTACACAGGCCTTCTCTGTTAAATTCGCATATTGTATAAATGGCATAATCTAGGTTTTGTATATTCAATTTATTGCAGGGGAATCCTCACATGGGAATACTCACAGCTCAAGGGCAGAACTAGTACAGTGGTACCATAAGAAAGGACAGGATCTGTCCCCACAGTATTTCATTCACTTTATACCATGTAATCAGTTTCAAACCAGGCTACCAGGGAAAAATGTCCATCCTAGAATGATGCTTACAGATTTTCAATGCTATCTTGCTGTCTTGTACAGCATATAATGTTTAAGCCATATTTTTATAATTTTTCCACTCACAATAGTTTACTAGTAGTCCTGCCCCATTTACCAGGCCTCTAGTAACAAGTCACAGCTGTGCAGGTGGGGGACAATCAGAGAAGGCTTCTAGTTCATTGGTTCCCAAACTCTGACAGATTGCTTACCACCAATTTAAAACAATACAGCTTTAAGTACCACCAGCCAACTTTTCAGTTGAACCTTAAGTACCACCAGCAATTTTTTGTCATATAAAGTAATTATAATAAATCTGTTAATGCGTACCATTGACAGGTTATCGGTCTACCAATGTGGTATGTGTACCACAGATTGGGAACTGCTGTTCCAGACTAAGGATGCGACTACTCCAAACTCCAAGCTAGCATTAACACTGATCAACATTTGTATGGCTCAGAACAAAAGGTGTAACTAGGCCCCTAGAATCTTTACCTCTCTCTTCAGAGGTAAGGTTTCTTCTCACATGCTGCTAACAGAAACAGCTTCTTAATCAATCAGTGGAATGACAGCAGAAATCCCTAGTGACAAGTAGTATTTCCATTTAATTGATTACGCTGAGTCAACTACTATACTACTGGCTCAAGCAATACTTGCTTCATTGAAATGCAAGTCAACAGCAGTAGGAGAGGATTTGAAAGTATAAACGTCATAGATAGATCAGACATGCTGGTTTGGAATATCATTTACTGTCTACTCATAGGCTGCATGTTTGTATTAATGATAGGTAATGAGTCTCATAAATAGAAGCAAAATAAACTGCTCTGTAAAACTCTCAGCTCATTTTATTGTACTCATTAAACCTTTTCCATCTAGCACAGATACATTTGATCCTATACTTAACATTAAAGGCAGAAAGTGAAGAGAGGAGGGGATATCTGATGCAGGTCAGTGGTGCGTACAAGGAGGGTCAGGGTTGGTACAATTTTTTTTTTCTATGTTTCTAGTGTATCACTAAAAGAATGTCATGAGCAGAAAAAATCTTACAACAGATATGGACTATATAAAAGACTAACTCAAAGCTTCATGCAAGACCTGGATGATCTGGAATCCTGTATATTCAGATCTGTCCAACCACTACGAACTTTAAGTATGATCTTAAAGATGAGGCAGACCTATTGCTAAAGCCAGGTTTTGTGGAAAAGAGATGTTAGTTAATCGGAATGTATTTTGATGATTTTATTTCAAAGTGAATGAAATCAGTGGCTCTGTTTATCTTAATACTTGTCTTTCTCCATATATAGATATATGGAAAGTTGTGTTCTAGGTAATGTTTTTAAATCCCAAACATTCAGCTCACTTCATTTAGTATCTCTAAAGCAGTAGTTTCCAAACTGTGGTTTACAACCCCAAATGGGGTCACGACATCAGCAGATGAGGATGCAGGAGTGGGAGATGTGGGTTGGGAGTGAGGGGCCAGGCTGAGGAAATGGTGTCATACTGAAGAAATAGGGCCATAAATGGGGTCATTCTGAGGAAAAGTTTGGGAAGCACTGCCCTAAAGGTAGTAGCTCTATATCACTTGAAGGAGGAAGAAGCAGCAATAGAAGAAAATAAATACATTTGCACCCTTTGATGACTATATTATGAAGAAAGATTATGAATTCCATTTTTGCTCCCTCCGTGTGGTAGTGCTAGCATGCCACAGGGACTCAGGCAAAGGAGCATGAATATTATGGTAATAAACCAGATATTCAAAATACAGTATATATTAGATGTTTTCTACAGCCTGCTGGGTGTTCAACTTGTAGTATTTTAAATAGCACAGTTACTGTAATGCTAATACATCCTGAACTGTTATTGTAAACAAACAAAACATCAAATATAGAAAAGGGCAAAATCCTGAAATCTGCTTTTCTGCTGAAAAGCATAGATGAAATAGGGATGTATTTGGTAGCATGTTAGTCTGAGACAAAAAGAAATGCAAAACTTCAGAATTCTTGGTTCAAGGATGATACCTTTTATTAGACAAACTAAGAAATTGCAAAAGAATGATCTTTTTCTTCAAGCTTTCAGGCACATGTGCCCTTCCTCAGGCTCAGGGAAAATTAAAGATGGTAAAAAGTCCCCATAGTTAGAAAATAAACTTCATTCTTGCACAGAGGAACCTGAAGGTGGAAGTCTGTTCCTCTGGGTCCATGAGAGTGTCTTTGTGGGTTGCTCTTTGATGTGCAGATAAGGCAGGATTCCTTCCCTAGTGGTGTCAGATAGCAGAAACAGAGGGAGGTATAGAAATCTTTTTTGTTGTTCAGCCAAGAAGTTTAAATCCAAAATTGGCTAAAATTTGTCATCTTCCGTGTTTCAGGGATGTATTTGGTAGATATGTTGGTATCCCTGAGCCTGAGGAAGGGAGCGTAACCCTGGAAGCTTACAGAAAAAGATAATTCTTTTGCGATTTGTTAGTTGGTCTAATGAAAGGTATCATCTCTGAATCAAGAGTTCTAGAGTTTTGCATTTCTTTTAGATACAATAGGGGTGCTTTGAAACAAGGTCTTGTTTGGTACTGCCTTTCCTATATTATAATGTATTATTATATATTATAATATATAGTACAAGAATAAATTTTCTGGTTTTTACAAGTGTACAAATCCCATTTTTTTCCAGTAGTAGATTTTGCATTCACTCACTGAACTGGTTGTATGCAGTGTGAGCAATTTATTATACTGTCTACTGATCAAGGTATTCATCATGGCAGCTGTCACAAAGAAGAAAATTTTTCCTTCATACAGATTCTTTTTTCATAACTCTACCATGGTTTTCTATTTCATGTAATATTTTAAATGTAATAAACTCCTATTTGATCTAGTCATAACTTTTTACCTTTCAGTTATTATAGCATTGGGTATGTTATCTATAGCGTTAGTAAAATAATAATAAAACAGAACCACCATCTAAATACATTTAAGTTGCATTTACATATAGATTAAAAAGAAGTTAGCCTTTTCAAAATATGTGAAACATGTGTTTATTCACTGCTAAATACATGCTCCTGGCAGAAAATTTAGCAAGACTATAAAGTTAAACTGAACAAGTGACCTATGAGGTATTTCAGGGAACTTTACCATCCTGTTCAGTATAAACTATTTCTGAAAGCCATTAAATTTCTGAACTAAGCAAAGTCATTATTTCACTACCTTGCAAACAATAAAATGTAACTGCTTGTGAAAACTGGAATAAAAAGTTCCAAGCTTGTTATCTTTAGCTTGTATTGCCTGCCAAGTTATATTCATGAGAATTTCAATATTTACTTGTATGGAGGCATTAAAGGTACAGGGCTTTTTTTGCCAAATTTGTCCAGTATGTATATTTAAAGATATTTTTTTTATAAGGGGAGAATATGCAAAACACCAACTGTAAGATATATTCTCTTACAAAAAGTGGGCTAAGTGAAGCTGACAGCTATTATAAATGTGACAGAGAAGGGATTATGTAAAGTGCATGCTCTGGTTATCATCCAAATCTTGGTAAGCAGGACAAAATAACAAAAGATAATAATTAAGCTTCTGTTTCATCCTACTGCTAATATATATGAACAAAAGCATATATGTATCTACACACCTGCACACACACATATGAAGAACATCAAAAAGGGAGGAGGGTAGGACCTGGGCAACTATAGGCCCGTCAGTCTTACCCCAACCCTAGGGAAACTCTTTGAGAAGATCATCAAGGAGCACGTCTGTGATGGGTCGGCTTCAGGGATGATGCTCAAGGGCAACCAGCACGGTTTCTTTAGGGGCAGGTCATGTCAAACCAACCTGATTGCCTTTTATGATCAGGTCACAAAAGCATTGGATGCAGGTGTCGCTGTGGATGTAGTCTTTCTGGACTTCAGCAAGGCCTTTGACACCGTCTCCCACCTCATCCTCCTTAAAAAACTAGGCGACTATGGTACAGTTGCCTACACAGTCAGTTGGACTGCAGATTGGCTGAAGGGTCGTACTCAGAGGTTGGTGGAACACTGGTCATATTTGACCTGGGGGGTAAGTGGGAAGCAGAGTCCCCCAGGGCTCGGTCCTTGGGCCCGCGCTGTTCAATTTCTTTATCAGTGATTTGGATGATGGGGTGAAAAGCAACCTGTTTAAATTTGCTCATGATACCAAAATTTGGGGTGAGGTGAGCATGCTAGTAGGGAGGAAAAGACTGCAGCAAGACCTGGATAGGTTACAAGGGTGGGCTAATAAAAACAGGATGTGTTTCAATACTGACAAGTCCAGGGTGCTGCACCTGGGCAGTAGTAAACAGCAGCACCCTTATAAGATGGGAAACCCCCTTCTTGAGAGCATGGAGGCAGAAAGGGATCTTGGAGTCATTACTGACTCCAAGATAAACATGGACCGCCAATGCGAGGTCACGGTTGGCAGGGCTAACCAGACCGTGTCATGCATCCACAAGTGCATCTCAAGTAGGGCCAAGGAGGTGATCCTCCCCCTCTACACGACACTGGTCAGGCCACAGCTGGAGTACTGCATCCAGTTCTGTGCGCTGCACTTCAGGTGGGATGTGGACAACATTGAGAGGGTCCAGAGGAGGGCCACCTGCATGATTTGGGGACAGCAGGGCAGACCCTACAATGAGAGACTGCAGGACCTGAACCTGTTCAGCCTTCACAAGAGAAAGCTGAGGGGGGACCTGGCGACCGTCTATAAACTCACTGGGGGGACCAGCAGGATTTGTGAGAGACGTTGTTTCCCCTAGTGCCCCCCAGCATAACAAGGAATAACGGCCACAAGTTGTTGGAGAGTAGGTTTAGATTAGACATCCATAATAACTACTTCTCAGTTAGGGCAGCTAGGAGCTGGAACCAGCTTCCAAGGAAATGGTCCTGGCTCCTACCTTGGAAGTCTTTAAGAAGAGGCTTGATGCCTACCTGGCTGGAGTTATTTGAGCCCAGACTTTCTCCTGCCCAGGCAGGGGGTCAGACTTGAAGATCTACAAGTTCCCTTCTAACCTTACTTCTATGATTCTATGATCAATAAATAATTCTCAGTAGAAAGGAAACTTTATGCAAAATAACTAATTCAGTTCAAAGAACAGAAGTATCAAGCTGCATTTGCACCCTGGGCAAACCCTGTGGGTGAGCAGCTGGGGATGGGTGGGAGATGTCACTGTTTGCCAGAATGGCCAGAGTTCTGAAAGTAAAAGGGGAACTGTAGTAGTCTTCTCTATGCTGGCAAGTCAAAAACAGCCTGCAGATGCTAGTGCTGGAGCTGCAATCACTATTGTTTATTAACAAACTTCCCTGAGGCTCCACAGCTCTCCTGATGCTGCCTAGGTCTCCTGCCACTCTTCAGCAACTGCCCAGCTCCCTGCCAGGTCTCCATATCTCTGTCTGGGCCAGTAGAGTTTGGGAGGATAAATTGGGGAGCTAGAAGCAGTGCATCCTGGTATGCTGGAGGTCTGCAATTTGCTTGTATTAGCCCCATGGAGCAGACTGATGGCAGTGAAACACATGTTACATGACATCAGCTAGACATATTCCTCATCCAAAGAGGCATAACTTTAGGACAAGCAAAGTGTCCATGAGAGTGTGATATGAATTTTCCTGCTTTAGCATGCAGGCATTTGCATTTAAATATGTTTAACTCATGCCCAGGATAATGTTTAATACCACCCTTACAACTTGCTGAGGACATCTACACAAGATGCTTACTACAGAGTTGCCTAATTAGCTCCACAATAAAGCATCACCATCTACAAGTGTGGAGCTATTACGCAGGAATAAACTAATTAACTCCGCCATAGGTTAGTACTGCTCGGCACAAGTGCTATCCTATGGTGGAGTTATTTACTCCAGTGCAATGCACATGTAGATGGTGATGGGGCTGGCTGGGGAAAGAGGGTGCTACTGTGCAGAGCTGCCTCTGACTAGCCCCATACTGTTGTACCCTTTCACTGCAGCCAGCACACTGAGTAGCTGCAATGGGCTGTCAGGCTGAACCTCCAGGCCTTCTGCCAACCTGGGCTGTGCTGGCTCAGTTCAACATGTTGTGATCCTGGGTGCACATGTAAATGCTATGCCCAGAAGCAATAAACCCAGGCATGAATTGCACTAAAGTTTATTGTATTGCACTAATTTTACACGAAGGTGCACCTGTTCCCCCTATAGTGAGATGGTATTGAATGGCTAGCATGCTATAAGTTAATAACCAAAGTACTGTTTACCATTTCCCATATGTAGGCAAGTCCTTCAATTCCAAAGTAACTTTCCCATCTTGAACTGAAGGGTTTTTTTTATTTGTTCGTTTAACCTGTAGCAAAAGACAAGCTATTTTGCCCTGTAAACAAAACCGAAGAATTTAACTACCTACTTTACTTTAGAAATAAGAAAGACTTTTTATCCAAGTGCTTCAGGGGTTCATTTAATTTAAATACTTTTCCTGTAGTAACTGAATTATAGCGTGCCTGTAAATGACTTAAGTGTATAATGTGTGCCAGTGTTTCACAATTCAGACAAATGTCTAGAAATAATTTCAGTAGCTGAGGAGAGGAACTGAGATTGGCAAATCAATCACATTTATTTAGAATAGGACTTCTACAGGAAACTGAATTAATATGCACTGAAGAAGAGAGCTGAGATAAAGTATGTATTTATATTCATAAGCTAAACATTTTTCAGATAAAACATACAAACAATGCCAAAGAGAAATGGCAGCTTCTTGGATATGGGACTGAAGTTTGATTTAATGAGCTACATTAACGACTAGTGAGTTTACCAGTTTCAACATTTGTTTAAAGAAATGTAAGTTCATAGGGTAAATATTAGATTCATAGCGAGCGAGTCTACACAAGATGCTTTACTGCACAGCAGACTAACTCGCTGCACAGTAAAACATCACCGTCTATGCGTGTGCAGCAATTAGGGCACAGTAGACTAATTTTCTGCACTGTTGTACAGTCCCATCAGATACAGGTGGTATCTGGCAGCGCAGTAAATTACTCCACTTAAACATATGTGTCGGCAGTGATGTTAGGATTAGTTTACTCCTGCTCAGATTGAGCGGGAGTACATTCAGGTGTATTAAATGCATATGTAGATACACCCAGTTTACAGGTGGTTACTGCTAATGGTGATCTTAAAGAGAAATTGGAACTAGCTTTGAATCACTAATGCAGAAACACACACCTTATTCGGATAAACAATACAAGGCCTAGGCATCATTTTAAATCTATTTTCAGCTTTACCTTATGTGTATAACCTTGGGTTAAAAAATCACACTTTTTGTGTAAGTCTGTATGTGAGAAATAGAAAGAAAAAACATGTTTATGAATTATCATTGGCAAGGCAATTTTAAACCCAATTGAATGTTACATTGTAATTTAAGGTACTACATTTTTAATTGGAGAAATGAGGTATAGACGAAAGAACTACAAGCTGGGTAAATAATTGGCTCAATAACTACAAGCAAAGGGTAATTATGAATGAGTCAATATTGGGATTTGGTGGTCAATATTGGAGGTTTCAAGTGGGTTTGTCCTGGGTCTGGTACTATTTCCAGTGTTTATTAATTATGTAGATGCCCATATAAAGTTTCCTGAGCAAATTTGCAGACAACATGAAACTGGGAAGGACTGCAAATACATTAAAGAATAGGAGTAGAACTCAGAAAGATCTTGTTAGAGTTGACAGCAACAGGATGAAATTCAATGCAGCCAAATGCAAGGTGCCATTCCTGTGGAAGAATAAGCAAAAGTACCAATACACAGTAAGAGATAATTAGCTGTGGCAACACTGCTGAAAAGGATCTTGGTGTTTTGGTGGATCAAAATCTCAAATGAGTCAGCAATGTGAGGTAACCATTAAAAAAAACAATTTTGGGCTGTATTAACACGAGTATTTGCTGTAAGACACATAAGGTGGTATTCTTACTCTAATAGCTGCTTGTTAGTACCTATCTAGAGTAGCATGTGAAGTTCCGGGCTATACATTTTAAGAAGGATGTGGAGAAGTCAGAGAAGGCCTAGAAGAGGGTGACAAAAATGATGAAGGCAAGATATATGAGGAAAAGTGGAAAGAATTAAGCATGTTCAGTTTGCTGAAAAGGTTAAGGAGGATATGATCACTGTCTTTAAATATATGAAAACCTGGCGTAAAAAAACAAGAAAAAGAAAAAAAAAAATCTCCAGAAGACAGTAGGTGACAAACCAATGTCTTCAAATAGCACCAAAGATTTAGATTAAATATCATGGGAAAAGTCCCTGCATTAGAAACCATAGGGCAGCAGAACAGACTGCCCAGGGAAGATACAGAATCTCCTTCTTTGGAGGTTTTCAAGAAGAGGTTGGATAAGCATTTGTCAGGGATGATTTAGGAGTGGTATTCCTGAATTTTTTAAAGGAGTTGGACCAGATGACCCTTTCAGCTCTATGATAACTACTTTTAATAGGGCCCTCCTTTCCTGAAAATATGCCATGGTAGTCCCTAAATGACTCCTAAGTTGCAGAGATCTGTGTATATGGAGCAATGTTACATAAATTATTATTAATGGGCATCTGAGTTAGTGCCTCACTAAGAAAAATGTGGCAGTTCACAGCCTCCAGAGCTATTGTTCCAGGGCTTTTGAAGACATATATACCTCTCTGCATTTGTTTAGGTTTAGGTTTGCTCATAATAGCCAGAGGCTTAATTTTCTTGAAAAAACAGAGAAATCGAGGGTGTCAGCATGACATATGATATGCTTCTGTTGATTTCTGAGTTCTGACAGTTCCCAAGCTATTAATTATGCTTTCAAATTAATAAAACCACCAAACTGACAAAAAAACACCCAACCCAAATGAACTTGTGTTAAGAGTTTATATTCAGAAATTCATGAATTTCTTTTCCTCTTGTTGGTGGCGATGGAGGGTTTGGGCGTCTTTTTGGAAATAATTTATTTGTTTATTTGCCAGGGAAAAAAACACAAACCTCTTGTGATACCCAAAAACTCTTCACTATTTTGTTCATCTGAAAATCATACTAGGAGGCAGTTTGGTGGTTCAGGCATTATAAGAAATGTAGGTTCATATCCAATTTAGTAGAGCAGAATTTGAAAACTGCGGTTTTGGATAAAAGGGAAACATTCTTTGGTACAATTTTATTTTCTTAATTTTAATGAGACAATTGAACAAGCAAGTATACATTACAGCAGAAGTTTTTGATATTAGCTGCTAAAGGCATGTTTTTCACACTGTACCATTAAATGTTATTCCAGTTCCATTACTCCAGCCCTGAAGGTCACACAGCTCTTCTTGTATATTATTCTAATCCTCATCTTTATTGATGATACCCTCCCAACTAATATCAGCAGCAAATTTCATTAATACATTCCCACCTCCTGTGCTAAATGTCAATAAAGAAATAAGATGAATCCAAAGACCAATTCTTGAGGAACTCCACAAGGAAACTTCTTTCAGCCTGACTCTTCTCCCTTATGCACAACCCAGTCATTTATGCACAACTCCTATAAGACCTTGAAAGTTTTGAACCAATCACCACCTTCTACAGTATAGTTAAATATATATAAAAAATAAATAAAATCAATGGAAGATAAAAAGAAGAGAGCATTTTGTTCTCATTCCCTTATAATACACAGCTGTAATATAATGGATAGAATATAAGATGAGGTTTTACTTCAATAGAAGATGAGGTTCTTTTCCCCAACCAGCATGGGTAAAAAGCTGTTCATCTTACATTTGAATATAAAGAAACCTCATTAAACATCTTGTTTATCATTAAACTGCCGCCCAAAGCAGCATGTGCTCAGTAATGGAAACCACTATGAATCTGATTAAATGTAACCACCACTAAGCATGCCTATAAAACACACAGGCCATATGAAATGGAATGGGAGCCTACGATGAAGATAGGTTAGTACAGACTATATGAACAAGATATATAGTAGTGCCCACTAAGCACAGACCCCCTATGCTGACTCTTTGTCTAAACTGCATATATTGTAACTTCCTCTTCACTCCCACAGCTGAGCTGTCTTTCTTTCCCATTTACCAAAATTCCTATTTCTTCACCAGGCTTAAATGCCTGGAAAACGTCGCCCAACAGAGCCCCAAATAGTTCACCCGGAATCCATGTTGCCTCCTCTCTCAACCTGTCACATATTAATGTATCCCACCCTCCATGAGGTAAAGCTGGATCAGGTTGCCCTGTGTTTTATCTGCGTATAAATTTTTGGAACATCCCAGTGTAGCAAAGCCCCCAGATTTTTGTTTTTGTTTTTGTCTTTTACTTAAAAATACATTTCGTCCCCTTCCCCAACCATTTCAAATGTTCTCTCTGCCATCTCTATCCCTTATAAGTAGTTATAAGTAGTTGTAAGAAGTCATAGTTAAGCTAAAACATAGGATAAGCTCTTGCATTTCATTACTGTAACAAGTCTCTTTTATATTGTACATGTATCATTGTAAATAGTGCCCTGTTATTTTGGTATTGATTTTTATTGGCTTATACTGTACTCCTATTATGTTTGTATTTATTTTTACTGTTTTATATTGATATTGTGTGATTTAGACCTGTTTCTGTAAGTTAGCCAAAGGAATGTCAAGTCTCCATCTTGTCTTGTCAAGTCTTCATTTTGTGTCCCCTGACCAGGCATACCCTATTGTAATTGTGTTGTAATTGTATCTCATACATTTCCCTCCCATGTAAATTGGTTCCTGGGTGAATGAGAGTGCTTGAGACATAATGGTAGCAGGCCTAAAAATAGCTCCTGCTGAGTGACCGAACCATCAGCTTAATGACAGCATCATCAACTTAACAACTCTACAAACGCCTTGCATTAACTCTCTCTGAAACTTCAGACCTAATCCCAGAACCAGAGACAAAACCCAATATTTGAAAGATAAAGCCCCTCCAAGAAACCGGCAACATAGAAACAAAGAACAGAATAGAAACCAGCAACTCCACAATTGTATCCCACCAGACAATGAGGACACCTGGAACTGCACATTGTCATCTGAGCAGGACTGGCCCTTGCCTGGGCATGTCCTCCCCATTGGAGTCACAGCTAACACACCCCTAAAGAAGTGGTGGTAGGGTGTTACTTTTTTTGGATGCTCTCTCCATCCAGACCACCACTACACCATGCCACCTATCCACCCAGAGGCCCAGCTGGCAGCTCCCCTCTGGACAACACCTCTCTGGAGAAGACTCCGAGTGGCCATCAATGATTGACTTACAGTCTGGATAGGTAGCTATCACCTGCATCTTCCCTCTAAATAAGGATGCTGAGTTCTGTTTCTATACCCCTTAACTTCAATCTCTTTAATAAGCCATTTCTCCCCTGCTACCATTGTGTGAGTGCATGAGTGTAAGTGTGTGTGCAGGAACCAATTATTTATAATCCAAATATTATGTTACCCTTTTTCTGTCGAATAAAACTGTTATTTAGAATCTTGAGTTGGTTTTTGTCTTACTGCAGTCATGGCCATGCTCCAAGCTCTGCTCCCCACCCCTCTGATCTTCATCCCATCTCTCTCTGACCTCTGTCCCGGCTCTCTCTCTCTCTGCCACCTCCAACACCCACATTTCTTTGCTGCCCCCAACAACCCTATTTCTCTGCAGCATCTGATCCCCACCCTGGCCTCTTTGCTACCTCAGCCCCTGGCTCCTCTTTGCCACTTCAGCCCCCAGCTTCCCTCCCCTCCTGGCTCTTCACCCCGCTGCTGGCTCTGCTCCCCACTCTGCTCCCAGAATCTCTCTCTCTCTCCTAGTCACAAAGTACCCCAAGTATCCCCAAATAAGCCCAAGCACCAACACGAAGCTGCCCAAGTGTGTGTTTGTATATGGATATGTGTGCGGACCAATAATTTTCATGTGAGTATTCTGTGTGTATATAATTTTGTGTCACGCCCTCCTGCCTAGCAGAGATCTCAAAGATACTGAGATCTCAAGTGTTGATCTGGCGTGTGTCAAGTCAACACCAGGACTTATGACAAGAACATTTGGGCTGCTGACAGACATGAAAAAACAAAATAAAACAGTGCTCTACCGGAAGAGGAAGCAAGTTAATTCAACTTGGCTCCCCAGCATCTGTATAGATCACATTTCAGTGGGGATTTTTGGGGCTTTTCTTTAAAGCTGATTTAACGCTGAAATGTGCAATCTGTACAGACATTGGGCAAGCTTTGTCAAACTAACTTGATGCATCTTCTGGGTGAAGGGGCGTGCTAAGCTTAAAGTGCTGGGTTATTTTTTCATGTCTGTAAGCAGTCCTGGTTTTAGTCAGACGGTAGGGGAGAAGGTCTAAATAACACATGGCTCCTTTGTGGCATCTGGAGGTATCTGGAGTACACACACAGACTGGACAGCGCTGACCTGTGGGGTCACAATTGCTTTAAATGCTGTTAAGTCTGGTGGGGCCCAGCCCAATTAACTACATGGTAAATCGTGAGGTTTTTCGCTTCTGAGTTGTATCATACATAGTTTATACTATATATAGGTACAAAAGTGGTGCTTAAAAAGCATGTTTATGGAGTACCTGGGCTAAACCTTGCAGCAGTTTCAAAAGAAGTGAAATGCATAAATTCTGGATGAACTAAGTCTATGGGTTCCCATAGAAATTTGCCTGTACATAAGTTACTACAGGCATGTTAATTTCAAAGTCAGTATTTTCAAATTTGCCTTTCACTTCCATATGCTCACTGAGAGCAGGATTTAACAGTATAGTTTCATAGTTGGTAGGTTCGGAAGGGACCTGAGCAGATCATCAAATCCGACTTGCCACGGGCAGGAAAGAGTAATAGGGCCAAATGACCCTAGCAAGGTGTCTATCTAGGCTACTTCTGAAGACCCGCAGGGTAGGAGTGAGCACCACTTCCCTTGGAAGTTGGTTCCAGATTCTAGCAGCAGATGATGATCCTAGTGGTCCATCTCCCACTATGAAATTCCATGCCCACCTTGTTCCAAAGGCACCAGCAAGGTGGAGCTGCCTTGACCTGGCTTCATGATGCTCCAGGAAAGATCCAGGTACTAACTCTTAGAAGAGTCAGGGGTGAAGGGACCATCTTGAGTGGAGGCACTGGAGTTGTTTACAAGTCCCGCTGGAGATGTCTTTTTGGTCTTTGATGAAAAGAAGTCCTGGCCCAGACAACCATGGGAGGATGAGCCTGGGTTGACCTGCAGGCTCCTGGGACAGGTGCTGGAAGCTAAAGTAAAGTAAAGTAAAGTAAAGTAAAGTAAAGTAAAGGGGAGGGGAAGTGGCTGGAGGAGGCAGAGGGCAAGGGGACCATATAACGCCCAGATTTTTCCCCCTGCTGTAGCAGTGGGATGGGGACAAATTCAAGGCAACTTTATAGATGTTCTGTATACAGAATCTAATTATATGGTGGGGGAGGGGGTCATCTTCTATTCAAGTAAATACAATAACAGCATTCTCAAATACAAAACCAAGAATTTCAAGGTTCAAACTGGAAACCAATAGTTATCTCTGTTTTTTCACAAGACTCTCATTTTCTTATATTTAGGGAGATAGGAATTCCTGGGCTCATGAAGAAGGATCCTGTAGAAGTCAGACATTGAAACCATCTGTTTGTTTTCTGTGGGACTGACTGATTCAATGCTAAGGGACTGGGTTAATAAAGCAACTAAATAAACTTTCACTCTTGGTAACAGTGCTTTCAAAATACGGTCAGCTACTGAAAGGTCTTGTACAAAACCTAAGGACCTACTCTTGACAAGAAGATGGAAGGCTTCTCCAGTAAGGCAGTTGAACTATGGATTTTCTGCTTTGACAGTGATTTAGAAAAGGTTGATGCAAGGGGAACTGTAACAATTAAACAAAATAAAGTGTTGAAACATTAATAGGACAAGACTAAGAAGAAAATAAGTTGGTGTATCAAAATTAAAACCTTGGGTAACAGAGGGCATGCCTACACATGCCTCTCTAGTGCCATTGTTATTGCACCATCATTTAGTATGTCCTTTTTGAAGTACTAAATGACAGCACAGTAACAGCCAGTACTGCACTGTCCATGCAGCGCATGGTTATTTTTAGCTGCTACATCACCATAGTGACGCACTACACCAAGGGAGCATGTCGCTATGATGACATAGCTGCAGCATCACTGTTTTTGCCCATTGATGTTATATTGCCATAGTGTGTCAATACATTGATTCCAATCTTATCTTGAGATATGAATTGAACTAACTTCACTGAAATCTGTGAAGTCACGTGAGGGTATATTAAAAAAAAACAACAAAACATGTCAGACCATTAGCATCCTTAGCCATGATACATCCTAACAATGACATAGAACTAAAAGATTTACCAGATACCTTTCATCTTCCATAGATCTTATCATCCAGCAGCCCAGAGACCTCAAAGGATAAACTGTTACCCTAACATTGTACCATGCCTAATTTTAATAATTTGAGAGCATCTTTAAAATAACTGTCACCCTCCTGAAATTCAGAAACGTAGATCCAAGAACCTCTTTTTACAGCTTTGCCCCAGTGAAACACCACTGAAGTCACTGGAAGTCACTGGAATCAGATTCATGATATCTTCTAAGACAAAGAGTTTCTTAAACAACGACTTATCCAGAGTATTTTTGAGTGGTATAGATATATGTATTACTGAATCTGGATTAATTGTATATGTCTCTTGAAAACAAGAAATTAAGTCCAGATGACTTCTTTCATCAGATAACTCTGAAAAAATACGAACTATTGTAGCAAACAAGACAAGCAATATTGGTAAGGCACTACCCTGTCCTATAATGATTTCAAATGCATGAAGTCATGCCAGCTATTCATCAATGCCAAGGGCCATCCTTGAAAAAAGCAGGGAAGCTTGAACTCCAGGGTGCTGACCCTAATCAATTTTTTCTCCCCTTTATTCCATCCTTCCATCAAAAGAAGGAGGCTAACAAAGAAGCCACTATACTGGTCTACATTATGCAGGCATTAAGTATACTGAGAGAATCCCCAGGATGTAGGATCTCCCAGTTTTACTTCTCTACACTACCAGACTGGGCCAAATCAAGATCTGGACTGACAGAGTATATGTAGTATCCTTTGTCCAAGAATTGATCAAATTAAATAAGGTAAAGTGAATTAAAGGAAAGTAAAATCTCAGTCTCTGTGACCTCCAGTTGTGAAGAATTCAAGGACGAGAAGACAAGACACATGAGGAAAGACCGAGAAATATTTATAAAGCTGAGAAAAGCCAAGACCCGGGGGGGATGTAATTATAATCTATAAATACTTTCAAGGTAACAGTATAAATGAAGGCAGGGAATTATGTGTGGTCTCAGAAGATAGTAAGATAAGGAGTAAAGGACTGAAGTTACAGAGGAAATATTTAGTCTACTTATTAGAAAACTTTCTTAGAACTTCACATGGACACTGTGTTAATACAGCCATTATTCTCCCCTTCTTCCCCCACCAATTTAGCCTTAACCCCAAGCTAAGTAACAGAGACTAAGCAAAAGACACACATGTTTCAGTAAAGGTTTCTATATGCCATTGCAAGGGTATAATAGTTACTTAAAGTCACTCTTCTATTTTATAGCATACACTGCCCTGATTTCCTCATCTTGAAAATACGAGCATTACATTTATATTTTTTTTACAGAAAGGGTGTTGTTTGGAGAATGTTTAATATTTACAAATCACTTCTAACATGCAAATCACAGCTAAAAATACTATTTTATGTCAGGTAAATACATTAGTAAAAAGCTAACAAGTAATTCTTTGCAATGCAAGAGTCAGATGGGACGGTCAGTTTGGTCTTCTTTGGCTTTTTTGTACAAAGCCTATTCTTAGCCAGAATCTGTCATTTTTCAGATAGTGAACATAATTTTACTTTTTTCTGGGAGGGTGGGAGAAATGTTTACCAATAATATAAGGAAAAATATTGCCAACCTCACTCAGAAAAAAATCTCCTGCTATGTTGTACAGGAGTTTTGCATTAGTAAGCACTGTGGGATTTGGCCTTTTTGCATAATGTAATGGACAAATACATACTTGGAGAAATAAGGCAATAATGTCTATGCCACATTTTTAGCAAAGATGCATTGTAACAATGCAGGCATAAACTAAGGTCTTTTTATCTCCTGTTACAACTGCTTACAGATATCCTTGTTTTGCCTTTCATCAACTGCTAGTGTTAATAAAACCGAGAACTCAAGGGTTCACATGTAAAACATTTTTAAAATTCAGAAATCTTAATTGTGCTATTTTTCTTGTTCTTATTTCAGGCATGTGAACAGAATTCTTTTAGTCTGACATTTTGCATAAAGATGAAAAGAAAAAAGTAAACCTTTTTAAGTATACATTTATTTACTGGAATTTTAATCTTGCTTCTGCATAGGGGCTGATAAGCAAATTGGTTCTTCTCAGACACTGTTTTGAATAATCTTTCAATTTCAGCAATTTAAAAAAACCCCCTAATAATAATAATACTGAAGCAATGTTCCTAATACTAAGATATGAAAGTTTATTTTACCATGGGTGCACTCCAAAGTACACTGCTGAACAAATGTCAAGGAATGACAGCCCTTCTACTTATTTTTTAAGGTGACTTACACATCTGTCTCTGTTAATATGCTTATCTCCCAGCTACACACAATCAGGTTTTTTTAAGGCATAATTACAAGCCTTTTTTAAAATAAACTGCCCATTTGAACAAGCCTATGTATTATTGTCCCATAAGCACTTAAGGCTTTGCACATCTGAGTCATCATAACTAAATAAAACATGACTTGACTCGCATACTTGGCCCAAGGGCAGTAAGAAAAGCTATATGGATTCCTGCAGGAGACAGAAACTTGGGTCATAAGAGAGAAGTGCAGATTGCTTTGTGTGCTTCAAAACTTTGAAGATTTCCTTGCAGTTACTGGGGTCTATTCAATTATTTGTTTCTTGAAGATAAATGTTTCTCATCAGTGCAGAGGACCTTGTAAAGCCACTGTGCAACAACTGCTGAAGATGTCCTATTAACTTACCTGTTAACTCCCCAATATATGGGCCACACATTTAATAGAAATATAAATTAGCTAATGGTACAGAGAAAATAGAGTGGTTCTTCCCATAAGAGGTAGTTTTAGCC
The DNA here is from genome assembly GCF_052110815.1 of Crocodylus siamensis. Classification (NCBI taxonomy): domain Eukaryota; kingdom Metazoa; phylum Chordata; order Crocodylia; family Crocodylidae; genus Crocodylus; species Crocodylus siamensis. The sequence continues at coordinate 78,788,625 of NC_143397.1, read as the reverse complement.
AATCCCCGAAACAAACATGCTTCCTTGTTGCTACTGGGATCATCTACACAAGATACTAAAGGAGCAGTAGAATAATTCTAGTGGTCATTAGCATGTCACAGCAAAAGCCATGCTTTTGCACTGATAGTAGAACTAGTCTGCTGAGCATTAGCATTACTTAAAAGGTGTGTGACAGTGCTAGTCTGCAGTAGAGCCAGATACTCTACGTTGAGCTAGTACATGTTATTACAGGTACTAACTTTAATGCACAGTAACTACAGCAGATTAATACATGTGTAGACAGGCCCACTGACTGTCAGGAAACTCTATTCCATACAAAATAACAGATGGGACAGATGGCAAACCACATAAGCCAACCAATACTCCCACTTTCAAAAAAAGAGAGCCGGACAGCCCCAAAGCCAACCTCTCAGTAATGTCTGCCAGTAATTTTAGTGTCTTGGAATATTCCAATTTCAGTTACCAAATTGGAAAACAGTGCATCTCTGTTCAAATTTAGATGCCAAATATGTTGCATATTTCTCCCACACTAGCTACCCTGTCAACCCAAAACTGTTAACTTGATAAATCAAAAGAATACATTCAAATAACTATCATGCTATCAATCTCCAATAGAAAAGAAAATATGCAAAATATTATAGCCAGCATTTTATAATTCAGGATTATTGGAGTGCAGCAATCTCTTCAGAGGCTCTTTATTCCCTGAGGATTCCCCTATGCAGTAGGAATTCATAGAGTTTAGTTACACAATCTAGTTACTACAAGGTAAGTGAAGGAGATGTCTGCTGCTTCATCCTACTTACCCGTGTATATTAGGGCTGTGTGAAGCTTTGGTAGCTGATTCAATTCAGAGATTTGGCCTGATTTGGCAGCCAAATCTCCAAATCCAAATTGAATTGGGAGACCCATTAAAAGGTCTGAATTGAATTGGAAGCCTCCAGCTGGTAAGTCTGTTGAGATGGGTGAAGGGAGGAGGGAAAGCGTGTGGGGGGAGAAGGGCAAATCAATGCTCCAACAATGAGGAAGGGATTAGGGCTGGAGCTGGGACAAGCTTCTAAGGTGGGTGGGGTGATGCAGGATTCAGGGAGGGGGGCTCCCACCACTGTGCGTTGCCATGCCCTGTCAACTCAGGAGGGCATGGGAGCAGGTGTATGCCCTCAGATCTGCATGGGGTGGCCTGGGACAGGCTGCACTATGGGAAGCTAGCCCCAACCACCCGCTGTCAGGATGTGCTCCATGGGGCGGGTGCTGTGCTCTGGGTGGCTAGCCCCAGCTGAGGCCTGGAGCAAAGCCCTGGCTCCACCCTCACCACAGAGCAGAGTAGAGCGGGAGCTATGGGGGGCTGCAGCCACCTTAAAATTCCCCATAGATCCTTCTGCCAGTCCCTTCCTGATCCAGGTGCACACGTCCACCCGCATTCCCTGCTGTTGCTCAATCAGCCGTGGCATGACAGGGCAAAGCTGTGGCTTGTCCAGGAAGCACGGGGAGGCTGGAGTGGCTTCTGCTGCTGCACACTGCTTGTTTGAAGCAGCACAGTGGCATAGTCCCAAGCCTCCCCACCCTGGCTGGGCGAGCGACAGAAAGGCTCTTGCTCCCAGCTGCTTCTGCCTGGAGCAACCGTGCTTGCATCTTGCCCCCCACTGCCACCCTGACTGGCAAGCAGCAGCAGGGCATAGTCCCTGCTCCCAGCACTGCAAAACCTGAATCCTGCACCCCCCTACCCCAGCTGCCCCAGCTGGCAGGGCAGAGCTGCTGCTCCCAGCGGCTTCCACTGCCCATCCAGAGCACAGCCTGGCCCAGCCTGCCCTGCATAGATCTAGGGGCACATGCCCACTCCCATGCCCTCCTGGACTGGTGGTGTGCAGCAGCACACAGTGGGTGGGAGTCCCCCTCCCTGAGTCCTGTGCCCCTCCTGGCCTGACTGGGCATGTTGTCTCAGCCCCAGCCCCAATCCCTCCCTTGCTGTGGGGGCATTGTTCTACCCTCCCCATGCCTCTTTCCTCCCCCCTCTGCCCACCACAACAGACTTACCATCTGGAGGCAGCTGTGTCCAGTGTAGTCAAGAACAGCTGCCTCTTTAGTCAAATCTCTGATTAGGCCAAATCAAATTGAGACAGTGGCTCAAATAACAGAATCAAATTAGTATCCCTCCAAATCAGCTGAATCTGAATCCATCTTGAATACTTGCCACTTCACACAGGCCTAGTGTACATGCTCTTATTCTTCAATACCCAGGGCAGCTTACCTCTTAATAGATATTTGCACACTTATTCATAAGCCCATGTTTTTAGGTGGCAGTACTCATCACTTCCGGGTGATGACTAACTAATTCATTCCCAGCATGTTTCCGTACAACAACGTACACAACAGCACAATATTTTATATGAGATTTGTCTCCATAGGACTTTTGTAATTCTGCGTACATTCTGTGGTCAATATGGGGTACTTACATGTAAATTAGAAAGAAGACCATTTTATGTTAGAATGCATTGTTTGTGTTGTAGAGAACTACCCCACTGAAGAATTTAAATAATTAATCATGTTATTTCACCCTCAGTTTCTGTTCATCTTTCAGCTTTGGAAGGAAACGTATTTGGAGTTTTTGTTGCAGTAAAGAAGAAAAGCAAGTCTTTGTGTACAAGTAAAAAGTCACCAGGTTACACAGTCACATCAAAATTAGATCTCTCTTTTACAATATGTTGTCATTTAAATAAAAGCAAAAAATAATAGACTAAAGGACTTAGCCTGCATGCTTAACTAAGACAAAAACCTGCCCTTAGTGCATACTGCAAATCAGATCCCAATTTCTGTGTAGACTGCTAGTATTCAGCTACCCATATGACTTAGGAACAGCAAGGTTATAACTGGTAAGAAGAATTTTGTGAAATAATTTTCTCAAACAGGAATGATCCACAAAGGTGATTTCAATAAACTTGGAAAATAAAAAATAAGTTGGAAAATATTAGCATGCCCCATTTTGAAAACAGAAATAGTTTTCCTTCCACTATCAAAAAATAACTATGTTTTTAAATTTATTTTATATAAAAAATTAAGTGTTCAACACTGAAAAATCAAAAGTCCAAACCATGTTTCAGGAGGAAACTCTAAAAAAAAGGGTTTCAAATCAAGCAGAATGCCTTGGCTTTGATACACTGAATTTTTTTTTTTTCATTTTCATCAGAGAAGAAAAAGAGAAATAATCTTATAGGATAGAAAATCCATTTTCTGAGCAACTCAAGTTGTAAATGTGGAGATTTTACTTCCCATGCACATGATACTCTTTGAGCCAGTTATCTCTTCTGGTATGTCACCTGATAGCCAAATCTCACCTATTCCCAGGAACCCTCAGGATTCTGGTACCTCTGTTCAGCATAAGGTTATCTGAAGAGATTCACTTGACCCAGCAGGCTGCCCTCATCTACACACACTTTACTTTCTGTCCCCAAGCATAAAGAGACAAAATGCAAATGCGTATTGGTACACAAAGCAATTTCCAGCAAACCTAATTTCCCCTGTTGTCATTTCCATTGCAGCAGCACAGAGTTGTTACTATACATGCACTACTATACACATCTTAAGAAATATGATTAGCATCTGTTTGGGAATTTTTTAATTTTGTTTTGTTTTTGTTTTTTAATATATAGATAGATAGATAGATAGCTCTAGGACTCCTGGTTTTCTGAAGGAAGTTGGTGTATCATTTTTACCTTTAGTCCACTTTTTCCCTAAAGCAAGATCTTGGTAGGCCTAGGTATGCATGAGGACAAAAAACAATTGGTCTTGCCTTCTTTCAATTCCTTAGCCCCACTTTGTGGCTCAGCCCAGGATGGGGTCTTCTTGCTTGCCAAGAGAAGGTAAGGAAAAGCACCGAAACACTGCAAAAACTCAGCACTTGACACAAAACCAGACAACCTTCTTCTGCAGAGTTCATCTTTGCTGGACTTAAACTTGGGCAGAATTTGAAGCACGTTTCCAAGATGCTATGGGTCTGATCCACTGCCAATCTGCAGATCAGGAAGGATTTTTTCCCTCGTCTGAGGAGGTATTTCACCTTTTTTGCATCATTGAGAGGTCTAGCTTTTGTGAAGCGATTCTGTTTTACGGCCGATTTCAAGGTTTCAATGGGCACATCTACAAGAGATGACTAATTAGCTGATTAATTAGCTTTGCAGTAAATGTTTCAGCATCTACATATGTGCCCCTATTAGAGTTCAGGTAACTAATAAAATCTGCAGCAGGGTAGTACTTGTAAATACAAATACTACCCTGCTGACCCTGCTGGGGAGTTTCTTCATGCCCAGCAGTGCAAGTGTATATGCTGAGCCAGCTGGCTGGGGCATGAGGGTGCTTCAGTGGGGGGGGGGGGGGGGGTTGCCTGCCAGACAGCCCCATGTTGATGCATCCTTACACCCCACTCAGCCCCTCTGCAGCACACTGAGCCTGGCAGAAGCAGCCCTGGGCTGGCAGACTGACCCCCCCAGGCACCCTTCCAGCTGAGGCTGCTCTGGCCTGGCTCAGTGTGCCGCAGTCCGGGCACAAGTATAAATGGCATGCCCAGGAGCTTCCCAGGAGCAATGAACTCCAGGGCTTATTGCTGGTGTACATTAATGACACATGTACCCAATGCATATATTCATTATGCACTGGAATAAAAGTACAATCTTTCAAATGCTTTCCAGTAAACAGAACTGCATTGAAATGTCCATTTTCAGTTTCGGAAAACTGAAATGGGCAGAATGTGATAAAGAATGTGTGTATTGGAGAGAAGCTGACTGTTAAACTGGAATGAGGAGGTCTCAAGTTCAAGTCCAAAGGAAATATTACTGAAAAGTAAATAGATGTTTATTATTTCAGTATTACCTTAATTTTGTACATTTGAGACAAATGTATGCCTTTGATCTAATAAGCAGTCTGTCAGAACTGTTATAGCCTGTAGTTTCAAAGGCAGAATTTTTCTGACAAAATAATATGTCAAATAATTGTGTGACTCTGATGTTAAAATCTGAATTAACCTGCAAAATGTTATATATACAGAACAACTGTTAGGGTGCTCTTGCAGATCCTATCTGATATACATTGTGTCAGGGCCTATCTGATATACATTGCCATATTTTACCTGAATGCAAAGGAATTTTGCTGATTTACACCCTTACGTTCTCTTCACTAATTATTTTAGTGATTTCAGAACTGTATCTTCTGACTGTACTAAGCAGTACATGGCACTGGCATATTACCGCACCTGTCGGCTTTCTCCTTACAGCAGATGTCCTGACTTTCTGCAATTTTTAGTGAAAGTTTAAAGTAATCTTTCTTTCCAGTAGGTGCTTCTAGTTTAGTGCAAAGTTCTTCTTGGTGTTCCATTTTGCATATCCCTCCCAGTTGTCTCTGCTTCATATTCAATACACTGAATTTATACACAGATCAACAGGAGCACTGTGTGTGAAAAGAGCATCAAACAGCTGCAAAAGGCATTTATGCAGGTATTACTAGGGTTACCATATGTCTGTGTTTTCCCATACATGTCCTCTTTCTGGATCCTGCAATCTTCATCTAGGCAGTTTTTTGAAACATCAACAAATGTCTGGGATTTTGCTCTGCTCCACTATGGGGGGGATGATGATTGGCGGTAGGGGCATCACATGCATCTGCACATGCACACGCATGTGGATGACATGCAGACAGACAAGGGGGTGGGAGAAGCCTAAACAGCTGGATGTATAAGGGCGGAGGTTGGAGGGCCAGTGTTTGGGGACTGTCTGGGGTACGTGGGGTGTATGTGTATGTGAACATGCACGTGTGGCAGGGTATATGGAGGAGAAGGGCGTGGGAGGAGTGCCTGGTGGCACTGGGGGAAGCTGTTAGGAGCAAGGGCTGTGGCAGGGCAGGGGAGAGGTTCCTTTCCCTTCAGTGGGGGAATGGGGCAGTGGGGGGGGGAGACGTTTGGGGGTGGTAGGGAGGATCTCCATGGCTGTGCTGCCAGCACAGGGGGCCAGTGCCCATGGCCACTGGGGCAGAGCTGCCAGGAGTTGCTCCCCAGAGTGGGAGAGGGGCATGACTGGGCTGCCTGGTACAGTGCTGGAGCCCCAGCCCAGGGCAGAGGGTGCCACAGGCCTCCATTCCTCTTCCCTCCCAACTGTGTTAGAGCCGGACTCACTCAGCCACTGCCTGTATGAATCACAGTCACCATATTCTGGCTTGGTAGAAACGGGAGCAACTGGGGCCCTTTCCACCAGGGCAGGGGGCTACTGATCAGGAGTGAGAGGCACTGGCAGGGCTGGGGGGGGCTGTGGCTTAGAAGTGATGGCACGTAGGGGCAGGGGACTTGTGGGTCGGGAGTGCAGGGCACTTGCAGTGCTAAGCAGATGCAGGTCAGGAGTGAGAGGCACCAGCAGGGCCAGAGGTCTGTGGGTCAGGAGTAAGGGGCAGCAGCAGACACAGGGCAGGATGACAGTGAGAGAGACTGGCAGGATCAGGGGGCTGTGGATTGGAGAGTGAAGGGTCCCCTTGACAGGTGTCCTCTTTTTTTGCAACTGGAAATATGGTAACCCTAGGTTCTACTGAACTCACAGAAAAAAAGTAAATTGGAAGTGAGTTGGAAAATTGCTCCTACCCAAGTACCCTCAGATTCAGAAATTCAGAATTCCTTCTTGGAGCATTGGGATGTACATGACCTCCATCTTGCCCTATGGCCTTTATCTGGGGGGGAAATGCAGGGAGTAGTAAGCCAAGACTGAAGTTCAGCTATGCCAAATGTATGGCTGCAGAGTTGGTTTGCCAAAAAATGCAATTTCAGCTCAGTGAATGTTGTTCACAAAATCATGTCAAGTTCAGCAAACAGGAAAAAGACAAAAATCATTTTCTAAACAATATCTTTGAATGTACGTGTTTTCTTTCACTTTAAAATTTATCTAAACCAAAAAAGGTAAAAGAAAATGCAACTTGAAAGGAAACAAAACATTTTGGCACAGGTTGAATAGAACATTTAGTTCAACCCAAAACAGCATATGTTTCATTGACAAAACAGCTCTAAATGAAGTTTTCATTCTATTTTTTCTATTTTGTAACTCACCAAACAAATCAATTCTTTGTGCTTTTGTAGACTGAAGGTGGCAGCACAGCTGCAGAAGCAGATTAAACACTAAATGACAAACACTGATAACATTTTCTATATATCTGACTAGAGTGTTTCTGCCCTCAGATGACTGACTATTTGCTCCACTGCCCTCCCAACTAGTCTCATAGGGCATGTCCAGATAATCGCAGAAATGCAGTATGTGACACAGCAGACCCATCTGCAGCACTACAAAGCTCACATCCAGGTGGTGTTCCCCGCAATGCACAGGGGGGTTTTTGACCCCAGGAAATCTTGGGGTTGAAAAAACCCATGCCAAAAAAAAGCAGAGCAGTGCACATGGCAGCAGGGCATGCCGCCCAAAACTGGAGCCTAGCTGGCCATATCTACACTCCAGCTGCTAACCAGGCTTCCTGCTGCAGGAGTGCAGCAGCTGCAGTTCCCAGAGGCCCCCAAGACCCTAGGTAAGGCTGCTGAGGTCAGCACAGTTACTGGACCCAGCCTTCCCTACTTGACCCAGGGTAACCTGCCACATGCCACAGCATGAATGGCATGGGTATTCCCTGGGGACAAGTAGCAGGGACACAAGGTGTGTTGCTGCTACTTGTCCATGGGGAAACACACATTCCCGCTGGTCTGGATGCATCCACAGTGTACCAGCTCAGCTTCACTCCACACCTTCACCTCAGACCTTCCCTCCTTCTGAGCTGATACCTTCACCTTTTATTCCCTTCCCTTCTGTTTTGCAAGCTAAGTAAGCTCCTCCTGAAAACACTGTAGCACTTGCATGATGTTTGCTGCCACTGTTACATTGATTCTCTCACCCTGCAAGCTCCTATCCCTTTACCAATCCATCAGTTTGTGGTCTTGGACAATGAGCTCTTTATGTCAAGAACTGTCTACTATTTTGTTTGTACATTGACTAGCCTAATGGGACCCTGATCTAGGTTTGTCTACAAACATAAATAATAATGATAAAAAAAGGTAATAAATAGATTATTCTGTAGAGTTGAACAGAATGATCTCCTCAGGTCCCTTCCAACCCTACAAACTATGAAACTATGAATAAGAAAGGAAAAAATAATTTATGCCAGAAAACAGATACCTGCCAAACTTAAAAGGTGAGAATGAAAAGAACTCCAGAATAATCTATTTGATTTTAGGGGTAACTTAATTTTTTGTATATTATAGTAAACATCTTTTTTTTCTTCTTCTTTTTTTAACCTGCCCATGTAAGACTTTTGACTCTGCAACATGTCTGGTAATCTGTAGTTATTCCTGTGGCTTCTCTCGTTAACAAAAGGAGTCTGCTAAGACTTAAATAATCAGCTTGCAATGCTCTGAAAACTCTGAGGATGATTAAATGACTTTCTACATCATAAAGAACAAAAGAATATTTTACTCATGACATAGTAATAATCTTAGTCATAGGACCCTTGATGGAAAATGGAAATGTGACCTTCTGCCTTATATGGGATTTTATACAATGTTTTGAGTCATTTAGCTTGCAAGAATAGGATGTAGTTTCTTTGACTACCAGACAGTCAAAGTCAGATTTGGCCCACCAACTGATTGCATCTGGCCCATTGGCAGGCACCCACCAATTGGATCTGGGTCATGGCCACCTCCGACCTGTTCTTCATGGGGTGGAGCTCCACCTGCTTTCACATGGGGCAACTCATATCATACTCCCACCAGCCCCAGCCAGTGCACACAGTTTCCCAGCAGGGCTGCTCCCAACGTAGCTGCAGTCACCCAGGCTCCCCATTCCTCCAGTGGCTCTCCTTCTTGCCCCTGCCATGCCACTTTGACCAGCAGGCAGTACAGGGAAGTGACAATGGCCATGGGGATGCACTGGGCACCACATCCCTAGCCAGGTGCGGGGGAGCTGCAGCTGAGTGGTTACTGGCCCAGTGCACAGCGATCATGCTCCAGCTCCCAGCTGCCTTCCACCCACTTGCCACTCAAAAGCACTCATTGCAGTGGATGGGCAGAGTGGGTGGAAAGTGCCCAGGAGCTGAAGCCCCATGCACTGGGACAGGAGCCACCTGACTGCAGCTTCCCCCTCACCCCTCCCCGCCCGAGCAATTCAGCAGGGGTACAAGGAGGAGGAGCCACTAGCAGCGGGATGAGCCAAGCAGTACCTGGATGCCTGCAGTTGCACTGGAACCAGCTCCAACAAGATCTGCATGCTGGCCAGGGGCAGGACAGCGACTGTCTAGTAGATATGGGTGGGAGCATGGTGCGGCTGCACCAGGTGGGAGCAGGTGGGGTTTGGCCCCATGCAGAATGCCATGGAAACAGCCATAAAACAGATGGAGAGACACAGACTGCACATGCACCTGCACCACCCTGGCAAGTTTGGCTGAATACGAGTCCCGCCCCACCCCCAGCCAGCTCCCAGGTCCTAGCACAGTGGTAGCCCACACCCCATGCCCTCACATGCACAACCTCACAGCCCCAACACACACACTCCTTCACCCCCGCCCCCACAGGCACACTTTCTCCCTGCAAAGGAACACCCACACACTCAACCCCGCTATACAATATAAAAGAGTTAGCCTCTATTTTGAGTTATTGTGCAATTGCCTCTATATATATATACTCAACTCAAAAAAACCATAAAACAGGACATTTTTAAAAATAAAATTAAAATATGTTATAGTACATGTTTGATTTTTAGTGTATGATTTGTTTCTATCTACAATTCTGAAATATTTTGTGTTTGTGGCTCTCAGCAGCTCACCAAAACTCATTACGTGGCTTTCCACCTGAAATCACTGCCCACCCCTGTGGTATACCATAAGCAAAAAAAGGGTGTGATTTTTCTGAATGGTCTTGTCCCGGTTTGTTTGCCTCTCACTGCCTTGTGAAATCTATGGTAGATTACTACTGCTTTCTTTGGGATAGACAGGATAGACAGGATTTGTGCATAAGAAAGGAGAGGAAAGAATAATTTCTTATGAGTGATAGAAGAAAAAGCTGACCTTGTATATGCAGACAAGCTCCAGAAGGAGAACTAAAAGGTCCTGGGCAACACTGGCATCCAAGTTTGCAGCTTTTCTATAAAGCAATCAGGCCATTATGCTAAGGGAGAAATTTCTTCAGCACAAACCAGCTGAATCTATTATAAATTATGCAGACTGAATTGTATTCTCCACATGTTCAAAACAAAGCTTATTCTTAAGCTTCTCAGTGATAAGGCAATAAACTAAAAAACCTAGTGTGTGTACAAGAGGAAAAGTGTCAGCTTTTTCATTTAGTTTTCTCAGAATCGCAATTTTCTAGAGAGCAATGCATCTCAAACTAATGTTAGAGAAATCTATAATACTCTCCATATTCTTAATGGAAAAGAGAATGCAAAAATTGTGTTGGTGAGATGTCCATGTAGCACTGCCATCACTACAAAGACTCAGGAAATACAAGATGTTGGCTCTTTATTGGCTTCCCCAGACTACACAACAACAAAAAAACTCATTAGTTTTGTTGTTTCCTAGTCAGCACTATGAAGAAACACAATGAAAAGGAAGGCCTGAAATACTTTGGGTTTCATTTGTGACCTGTATTATCTCCTCCTTGCTCTTTTTGTTTCTCCCTTTCCTGTGGTTACTGCTGCTGTCCATTGTGTCATCTGTCATTTGAAGAGGAGATATTTAACTTTCCTTTTTTAATTGAGATCACAATGGGTAAGGATGGGCTCCACAACTTTTTATTATGTATCATGAAGCCTGAGCAGCAAAATGACTTTAATTCCTCCTGGGACACCCTTTGTGAAATTCTACAACACAGTTGCAGCTCTCTTCAAAAATAAAAATGAAAATAAAAATAAAAGATGATAACACAATGAAAAAATTGGAAGAATTTGCTTAACATATAATATTTGTATACTTTCTGAAGCCCAGTGAGTTAGGTTACCTTTAGCTTTGCTACAGAGGTAAAAGGAAAAATACTATTTCTTTTCAAAGTACCCTTCTCTCACCTATCCAGTTCAGTGTGACATAAGTATCTCTCTCTTTGCTCAGACAACTTCCATTGTCCTAATGAATCGACTTCATACATCCTGCTATGTAGGGCACCTACTTATATTAAGAGCTTCATCATCATCATTTTACCAGACAGTTTTTCCAAAGAGCTTTTTGAAGATAAATATGCCAACTATAGACTGGTGAGCATTTGTATTTCTCCAACTGCTTGGGGATTATTAAATGTAAGGAAGAAGTTCATTTTAGTTTCAAAGTTAGCTACTTAGCTGCCTGTTTCAAGCAGTGGTTGAACATTTTGCTTAGCTGTATCCAGGTCTTCAAAACAGATAGATTCGGTTTCCTTGTGTAGGCCTTATACTTATCTTCCTTGGTTCAGAAATATAAATGGCAGGCTACATATCTTTCCTCATAACTTTCCACACACACACACACACACACACACACATACACATACACAAAGGGAGCTTCTGGAGGGGTTGGATGTATTCAAGTCAGCCAGTCTGGATGATCTCCACCCTAGAGTTCTAAAGAAACTGGCCGAGGTCATTGCAAGTCCCCTGGCACAGCTTTACGAGCACTCATGGTGCTCTGGTGAGGTACCGGAGGACTGGAAGAGGGCCAAAGTGGTCCCCATCTTCCAAAAAGGCAGGAAGGAGGACCCGGGAAACTATAGGCTGGTTAGTCTTACCTTGATCTTGCAAGCTGTTCGAGAAAATTATGCTGGCACACATCCAGGAGGGGCCAGCAGGGGACTGCATGCTTAGGGGCAACCAACATGGGTTCATCAGTAGCAGGTCCTGTCAGACCAACCTGGTGGCCTTTTACGATCAGATCACCAGATCATTAGATGCAGGGGTAGCAGTGGATATAATCTTCCTGGATTTCTGGAAGGCTTTTGACACTGTCTCTCACCCTGTTCTCATTAAGAAACTGGGGGGCTGTGGTGTAGACACCCACACAGTCAAATGGGTGGCCAACTGGCTGGTGGGCCGCACTCAGAGGGTGGTAGTGGATGGGTCCCTCTCAACCTGGGAGGACGTGGGCAGTGGGGTTCCGCAGGGCTCGGTCCTCAGGCCTGCACTGTTCAACATCTTCATCAGTGATTTGGACGAGGGGGTAAAAAGCACCCTGTTCAAATTTCCTGATGACACTAAGATGTGGGGGGATGTGGGCACACTGGAAGGATGCAACAGGCTACAATCAGACCTAGACAGGTTACAAGGGTGGGCGGACGAGAATAGGATGTGTTTCAACACAGACAAGTGCAAGGTGATGCACCTGGGGAGGAACAACCGGCACCATACCTACAGGTTAGGGAACTCCCCTCTTGTCAGCACGGAGGCAGAAAAGGATCTGGGGGTCATCATTGACTCCAAGATGAACATGGGCCGGCAGTGTGGAGAGGCAGTTAGGAAGGCCAACCACACCCTGTCATGCATCCACAGATGCATCTCGAGCAGGTCCAAAGAGGTGATCCTCCCCCTCTATGCAGCACTGGTCAGGCTGCAGCTGGAGTACTGCGTCCAGTTCTGGGTGCCACACTTCAAGAGGGATGTCGACAGCATGGAGAGGGTCCAGAGGAGGGCCACTCGTATGATCAGGGGACAACAGGGCAGGCCCTATGAGGAGAGGCTACGGGACCTGAACCTGTTCAGCCTCCAAAAGAGAAGGCTGAGGGGGGATCTTGTGGCCTGTTATAAACTAGTCAGGGGGGATCAGCAGGCATTGGGGGAGTCACTGCTCCCCCGAACACTGCCAGGAGTAACCAGGAATAATGGTCACAAGCTGGCAGAGGGTAGGTTTAGGTTAGATATCAGGAGGCGCTACTTCACAGTCAGGGCGGCTAGGGTCTGGAACCAACTTCCAAGAGAAGTGGTGGAGGATCCTACCCTGGGGGTGTTTAAGAGGAGGTTAGATGCACATCTTGCTGGGGTCGTTTGACCCCAGTATTCTTTCCTGCCATGGCAGGGGGTCGGACTAGATGATCTGCTCAGGTCCCTTCCGAGCCTAGAAACTATGAAACTATATATGCATACATATATACACATCCATCCATCTATCCATATAGATCTATCAATCCATGGATAGATATCTATATCTATATCTATATATATGCACACAAACACACATATGTATGTATATACTATATTTGCAAGACAAGGTTTTTCACCCCAATCAGCATGAGGAAAAATGCCTCTCATCTTACCTTCACATATAAGGAAGCCTCATTAAATACAATGGCTATCTTTGAACTGCTGCTAAAGACAGCACATGCTCAGTAATGGAAACCAATTATGAAGGTAATTAAATGCAGTCAACAGTGAGCATGGCTACATGGCCCATATTGGGCAAAAAAAAAAAAAACCCTGATGGGAACTTACCACTCTTTTTTGTTTGTTTTTGAAATTTCATGTCTCAGGCCAAATCATCCAAATCAGTTCTGAATTCTATCAGCTGAGTAGAGCTCAGTCTTTGAAGTTTGTGTAGCACTACCATTGCCAAGTATGCTACCTTCCAGACTCTTCAGCGTGGGGCTTCAGACACTCCCATACCCCTGACTGGCATCCTACCACAATGATAAGTTAGTGCAAACCATCTGTATAAGATATATGGTAGTGACCATTGAGCACAGTCCCCCTCAACAATGACTCTTTTTCAACTCATTCTGAGCCACCACACTGAATACATCTGAACTTCTTCTTCACTCCCAGAGCTGAGTTATGCCTTTCTTTCCTATTTCCAATGATTCCTATTTCTTCAACAACCTTAAGTGCCTGGCAAGCATCACTAAACAGTTAACCAGAATACCTCTCTCAAACTGTCATATGATTAATGTGGCCCTACTTTCCATGAGGTGCAGCTGGACCAGGTTGCCCTACACATCATCTGCATGTACATTTTTTGGAGCATTGCAGGACTCACAACAAGAACACCCAGTTCCAGTCATGACGAGGGGGCTAATTGATACATAGATCCTTTGTGGAGAGGTATCTGGAGTATACACACACAATGAGCAGTACTGAGCTATGGGGTCACCATGGCTTGAAATGTTGGGGCTCAGCTCAAAGAACTGTATAATAAAACATAAGCCTTTTGACTTTAGACTAATATCAGGCAGTTTGTACTCTTTATAAATGGATGCCAATGTGCTGCTTAAAAGCGTGTTTATGGAGTACCTGGGCTAAAACTTGCAGCAGTTTCAAAAAAAGGTGAATTGTACCATTTTTGGATGAATTAAGTCTATGGGTACTATATGCAAATGACTAGAGTTATGTTTATTTCAAGATCATTTTTTCAAATTTTCTCCTCATTTCCATGTTTTCAGGGAGAGCACAGCATAACAGTAAGGAATTGTGGAGAGGGCTGCAGTGAGAAGTTGATAGAGGCAGAGGGTAAATGGGCTACCTGACTCCCATATCTATTTTCCCTTATGTAGCAGTGGCAGGGGGACAAATGCAAGACAAATCTCAAATAATTAAATTACATACCTGGCAAATTACATGGTAGGCAAGGTTCTTTAGGAAGATGTGATATCTTTTATTAGACCAATTAAATAGTCTAATAAAAGATGTCACATCTAGCCAAAGAACCTTGCCTATGTATTTAGAACAATACAATAGGGCTGTGCAAAGCTTCAGGTGCTGATTTGATTTGGAGGAGATTTTGCTCAATTTGGTGGCCAAATTTCCAAATCCAAATTGAATCAGGGGACCGATAAAAAGGTTTAAATCAATTCAAAGCTCTCTGAATCTTTGGAAATGATTCAGAGAGCTTCAATGATTCAGGCAGTCCCTACCCGCTGCAGCAGGGAGCTGGAGCCAGACTTGGAGCTGGTAAGTAGGGGCGGGGGAGGGGAGACTGGAGGAGCGGGGAGGGGACCATAGGGGAACCCCTGCCAGACCTCATCCCCTGCCTACTTCCCCACCCCCCTGAGTGACCCCTAGCCCTCACCCACTCCCTCAGCACCCCCATGGCTGCCCCGCCCACCCCAGCTCCTGATGCTTTAAAAAAAATCCCCTACTCTGGGTGCTGCCAGGTAGGGCGGCGATGCCTGCTGCCCCCCACTTACCCACAGTGCATTGGAAGCTCTGCACAAGCCCTCCAACCTTCACCAGCTCACCAGCTCCTGCAGGGGCCTCAGGGCTTCAGGGGGCTTGTGGAAGAGCCTCCCACATGGCACGGGCCAGTGGAGATCACTCCCCTTCAGGCAGGAACTGATGAATCTGGGGAAGGTGGGGAGCCATGGGGGGCGCTGGGAGAGCGGGGACAGAATGGGACAGTGGGGGGCAGCAGGGATCACCCCCCACACCTGGCAACATCTGGTGAGTCAGGGGTTTTTTTTCAAAATGCTGGGAGCTGCAGCAGGGATGGCAGCCATTGCTAGGGCTGGGAGAGCAGGCGAGAAATGGGCCTGTGTGAATCAGCCGAATCAACTCAGGACAGTGATTCAAATCAGTGAATCAAATCACTGTCCCCTGAATCAGACAAATCCAAATCCGAAGCATATACTAGCTGCTTTGCACAGGCCTACAATACAGCTACACCAACAACCCTGGAAAATTATATCAAATTTATAAATTTACCATATACAGAATTGAATTATTGTGGAGTCATCTTATAATCAGGGTCATGTTATATTCAAGTAAATATGGTATACACTTCTTAATTTTCTCATTTTGATAGCAGAGATGAGAAAAAATGCACTCAATTTCAAAGGAGTTGAGCAACCACAGTTCTTGCTCATTTCAGAAGTGCTAGATGAACAATATTTCTGAAAACCTGGTCCAAAAATGTCTACTGCCAGACTGGAAATGTAAAAAACAACCTATGCAGGAAAATCAAGTTGATGAAAACAGTTAATCATGTAACTCTAGAATGTCAGATCATACATAATTATCAATGATACCTTTTTATTGACCCAAACTATTTTTTTCTTTGTTATGAAGATCGCGTACCCACCATGTCACCACAGAATTTTTTTTCTTTTTTGTATGCCATCTTTGATCATCAATTTATCTAGTATTTAGTTCCTTCTCAGTGGGCACATCTACATGGTCATTAATGCACAACACACTTACTGTACATTTAGTTTAGTATTTGCTTAATGAAGTACTAACTAAATTTGCAGTAACTCGCATTACTGTACATTAGCCCCGACACACGGTTTTTTACTGATGTGTACTGAGCAGTAGCCCAATACAACTGTGCAGTAGTGTATTAGCACATTTTTTTCCAAGCAGACTACTGTGCAGTGTTATTAGGCTACTGCGCATAACTGTCTTGTGTAAATGCACGCTGTATTTTTTTCTCTTTGTGTGATGCATTTAATATATTCAGGTTATCTAAAATATTTTTTAATGGGAACATTAGATACAAATATTCTGTTTTCCATTATTGAACTTTCTTTTCTTTTTTTACTACTCATTTATTTGGGTAAATAAAATTTCTTTTGAAGGATAAAACAAAATGCTATATAAGTCTTTATTCTCAAGCTGCCCTGAAGCTTCCAGTAATCAAGAAAAATAATACCAGAATTTTCCTCCTCCTTTTAATGTAATTAAGCCCATGTAAATGAAGGACCAGATCTAAGTCTCCCCTCACACTCATGAATGCTGTCACTTTGGGCCTTAAAACAGAGATGGTAAGAAGAAGGGGGTGGAGACTGTACCGATGTGGGTGTGCTAAAAGAGAAACAAACTATAACCTTCTGTTCTCTACTATTTTTAAAGTTTTAAATGAACTTTAACCCATGAAGCAGGAGAGCTTTATCTCTAGCTTCTCTCTATTAGTATTCACCTGTAATGTTTATTAGCATTAATGTGACTGAGAAGACACTTGCCCAAAGTCACATATAGAACCAGTGGAAAAAGAAAGGATTGCAACTCTTGTCTCTGTTGTCAGCTCTATGCTCATTTGCCCAGATTATGTTCCTTCCCTAAATACATCCTATTTTCACCTTTTTTGTTGTTTAAACATGTAGTGCTAATATAAATAAATAGCATTATTATAACATATTTGATAATATGCATACTATAGCATATTACATAAATAGAATAGAATAAAAATAACAAAATAAATAACAAGCAAAATTGATATTACAGTATGTATAAGATGTGCCATGTAAAAAAAACTAAATGAGCTGCTGAAATCTTAAGTTGTGGAGTTCTTGATTATTTTCCACAATAACAACAGGGCAAACTCAAAATCAACTTTATATTTCATGTCATTGTCAGTGCCAGCACCATAATCTCTGATGGGAGGCAAACAAATTTCAAAGCAAAGTTCAAGAGGAGAAAATGGCTAGTACACAAAACTTTTCCATAAAATAGGGAAGCATAAAATAGGTCACAAAGATGAGCGTGAGAAAGGAAGAATGAGGGATGAGTGAATCTGAATCCCAAAGGAAACTAGACCTGAGGTGAAGGTAGGGTAAAATGTCAGATAGGCTTCAAAATAATGTTGAGGAATTTGAATTTGATGCAGAAAGGAAATAAAAGACACTAAAAGGATTCTGAGGTTGCTCTAGCACATGCCAGGAGACCAACTTAACACAGTGGTTTCAAAAACAGGGGTATGCTTAGAGCCCCTCCCATCCTTTCAGATTGCAGTGCACTCTCATCTTCTTTAGCAGAGATTCAGTTCTAGGTTTTTCTATAACTGTGAATATTTATTGTACACCAATAAGTGGAAATATAGGAACTACATTATCTTGTAAATTTAGTTTCATTTCGGATAGGTGCTTTTATGTATAATATATATTATTTTATAGTTAATCAGAACATTTTAACAAGATGCTTCTAAATTTTAACAAGATGTTAAATTAGTTACTTGTTGCCCTGGATAATTTAATTAAAAGCAGATTTTATAGCTATCACATCTCCTTCTTGATGATTAAATTTATAATGATTTGATTTTACTTAGGCCCACTCTACATATTATATCTATTGTGCAATTACCTTGTCAATTGTGCAATAAATTTAGACTGGCTATATGTACCAATTAACTATCTTGCCTTAAAAAAAGGTCAAACCATCTCTAAAGTTATTGCTTGAAAATGTGTAGTAAGTATAACTTTATAACTGGTTTCTATCCAACTTTAATTTGCGAATATAGGCAATCTGCAGGAAGACAGCAGCAGCAGCAGCTGCAAAATTCTAGGTACTGGAAAGTACAAAGCAACCCTGGGGCTGGGAGATCACAGCCAACATCCTTAATGTCCTCTTCCTTGGATCAGCTGAAATTGAAATTAATTTACCTTATTCCCTGACATTTCAATGATAAGGAATTAGCAGTACCCCAGTTTCCCAGGCTCTTTACCTGTGACACAGTGTAAGTGTCCCACCCCCACTCTCCATTAGTATCTTTTATGGTTGTGGCATATGGGAGTGGTCAGAGTAGATGATGATCTTGTGGACTCCTTTGATAAATGGTTGTTCAAGAGTCCTTGGTTGCAAGGGACTGGACTCAATGTTCCAAACAAACAGCATCATTTCCTTGTTATTTCAGTTAGTCAGAAACTTTATATTACTTTAACAGATTTAAACCTAACACACGGGACAGGACACAATTACACTGAGAGATGGCCAAATATTCTGAGTGACTCATCAGCTGTGAAGTGAATAAGACTTAAGTTTTAGCAATAATCCATGTGTCATTGATTTTATGGGTTTTATACACATTCTCAGGAATGTTTCATTAACAAGAGTTGTAATAATGTGTGCAATTTTACATGTAAATATGTATCTAATATTCTGAAGCCATTGTTTCAAATGCTGTTCTTAGCCTTCTGGATCAGTCATTGTTGAAGCAACATTTTCATTTCAAGAAGAAAATTACCCCCCATTTAATGAGGACAATTTGTCACTGTTAGCTTCCTGCATTTTCCATTCTTTGATTCTGTCTTCCAGTGCTGCTTTATTGGAGGCTGGAACTACAGGGTGGCAAATATTATAATCAACGTAATGTTCTCTCCAAGGCACTCTGATATTTGTCTGACATGAGGGTATCTACAGTTCTAGAAAGATAGAAGTAAATCATTCTCCTTGGGACAAGTCTGATATCACAGATAACCATGTCATATTACCTGGCTCATAAAGTGCCCTATAACTATCAAGATCCTTGCTATTCCTTCTATTAGAAGGTTGTTCTAGAGCCTCACTGCTCTCATAGTGGAAAACTGTATTCTAAATTCCAGCTGAACTTGATTCTTGTCCACTTTCTACTCATTTCTTATTTTATTGGAATTGAGCTTCCTTAAAACTTTTAAGAACTTTTGGTAGAACTTAAAGAGTGCTTCTCACCCTTGGTTGTTACTCCCAATTCATTTACAGGCAAGAATTATATCGTGTCCCAACCTCTGTTTTGCTAGACTAAACAAGATAAGATCTTTGAGTCTCCTGTGATATGAATAGCCCTCTAATTCATCTGATTACTTCTATAGCACTTCTCTGCACCATTCTAGGTGGAATTCATTTTTTGTGAACATGGGTGACCAAATTTGTACACAGCACTCCAGAGAGTGGGTCATCTGAGCCTCATCCTCTGAGTATTACCTCCCTACCTCTACCAGAAACACTTTACCTAAAAATTCTAGGGTCTTTTTCATAGCCCCCATCACACTGGAAGCTTATAATCATCCTGTGATCAGCTAAAAAAATGCAGTCAGTTATTTCCAACTGATGAATTTAAAGACTAATAACAAGAATTATCACTAATAACTTTTGTGTTCCTTCCATATATAATTCTGATCCTAGGCATATGATGTCAAACCCCTCATACTATCTAATTATAACCTCTTCTAAAATCCTCTCTCAAAGTGATTGTAACCCAGACTGATTTTGTTTTAATCCATAATAGTGCTATTTATTCATACTGGTGCTATTTATTAAGGCTGGGTGCTCAAGCCCCAGCTTGAAGGCCAGATCCAGCCCTGGTACTTTGTTATTTGGCCCACAGGGCTCCCCATGGGTTTGTGGGGAGTCCCATAAACCTCTGCCCTAAACACTAGATCCAGAACACAGGGCAGTACAGGGACCAATCCTGGCATACGGGACACAGTGGAGGCAACATAGGGCCCTGGTGTTTGATTCACACATGTAGGACTGGGCAGAGGTGGTGAAGAATTCCAGGGGCCCAAACTCATCACATGAAGCCCAGCGGAGACAACACAGGCCCCAGAACTAGTACCATCTGGAAACAGGTATGCAAGCCTGATCCTGGGCTATGGGGTCTGATCTGGTCCACAGACTGGCCCCACACCACTCACTTGCTTAGTGTGCCCAACTTGTTCTTTGGGTAGATGTGATATCTTATTATTAGAGCAACTAAGTATTTGGAAAAATGTTATTTGGCAGCCTGCAGGCACAAGCACCCTTTTTCAGGCACAGGGAATCTCTGTTGTTCTGAGATCTCCAAGAAATGAAAGAAGCTACAAGTATGATAGGAGGTCAGTGAGAATGTAAATAGATGGAAATTAGAAAAACAATGGGTAGAGAAGGGAGAGGAGGGGCAGAACAGATTGGCATTATTTCCCCAAGGTAAGTAAGGGAGATTAAGGTAGCTAAGTTCCCCAAGGTAGAAAAGAGGCAGTGTGTGAAAAAGTAAATAGCTGGAAATTAGGAAGACAAAAGGGTAGAGAAGGAGAGGAGAAGGAGGTGGGGGGAGGTGTAAATGGTAAGGTCATGCAGGTACCTGGTGAATCAGATGTCAGGCAGGTTATATTGTGTCATAAATTCAATGCCTTTATTAAGTCCATAATTTTTTGTACCCAGTAGATTTATGAAGTGAAGTCTGTAGGTTAATCTACGAAGTGTTTTGTAAGTTCCCTTTGTGGATTCGAATTGAAAGATTGGAGAGGGAGTGATTGTCTTGTGAGAAGTGTGCAGTGCACCCACAGGTAATTGGATATTTTTGTCTTTGATGACTTTTCAGTGTGTGTTCATTCTGATGAACAGTTGCTGTTTGGTTTCTCCCATATATTTTCCATCAGGACATTTTGGTGCACTGGATGAGATGTGTAACATTTCTGGAGATGATGTTCAACAGGTTGGACATTACTGATTTAACACATTGTTAATGAACAGAGCCCCAACCTTGACTTTATTTCTATTTTTCCCTTAGTAGTACATGACTATTAA
The DNA here is from genome assembly GCF_052110815.1 of Crocodylus siamensis. NCBI lineage: Eukaryota > Metazoa > Chordata > Crocodylia > Crocodylidae > Crocodylus > Crocodylus siamensis. The sequence continues at coordinate 78,767,434 of NC_143397.1, read as the reverse complement.
TACTCAAGTGTCAGTCACAGTTGCTATTCTACTATCTTTTTGTTACCCTCATGATGCCTATTCTTGCACCATGTTTTAGTTCCTTCATTTATTTTGCCATTTCTTTCAATAGCAGACCCCCACCCCCGAAAGACAATAAATAAATAAATAAATGCAACCAAAAAAACAGAGTTGTTTCTTCCTAACCAAATTTCCTATACCGATTTGGCTCAGTTCCTCACTAACTGTATTAATAACCAGACTATCTTCTTTTATCAATCTTAGTACTTTCTTTCCCATTGCTGCCCACCCTCCTAACGTGATATTCCTTATTCATTGTTCAATAAAGCAATCCATTCTCATATCTTTTATCCATTCTTTGATCTTTCTTTTCAAGTGTGATAAAACCAACCTCAGAATTACACAAATTTCTCCTAGGCTTCTCCCCCCGTAATTTCTTAGTTTACAAGTCATTTCACCCCTGATCCTAGCCCTAGCTTCAAGAAATAAGGTAGAATCCATTTACTGAGAAGAATCCTTTTTCTGCAACTACCTCCCAGTGATCAAACATCTCCAAACCTTCTGGATAGCACCAACCTGGAGCCACTGTTTATCTGAATTATATTATTGTGATTTTGGTTTCTTTCTATGCTGACTTGCAGATGAATTGATTGGCAGACAAATTTGGCAGACAAGATTGGCAGACAAATTTTTGTTCTATTTCAGTGAGACTCTGGCAATGTCACTTGTTTCAACCATTGGTAGGACAATTAGGGACTATTTTTTCTCTGCTCATATCAAGAATCATCTCAGCCTCTAAACCATATGTTGGTTCCTTCTATTTTTTGTATCCATTATGGTCATAAACCTTCCAATTCTTTTCAACAAGTAGTCCCTTGTCACCAACTCAGCTTTTCACGGTATTATTGTAAAGCTCAGGGCTTCTCCCACTTATCCCATCTTCTGTCTGTGTTCCATCTTATCTTCTGTTCTCCCTCAGCCTCTCTCTACATTTGCTGTTTAATACCATCATTCCTCTGTGGGTGCTAGCCTTGCTATCTATCTCCATCATTTCTTCTTGTTCTTCTCCTTTTATGAGCCTGGCTGCCCTTCTCCCTTGCCACACCACCTTCTGTTTCTAGCTGTTACGACTCTTTGTTCTTTAGTGCAGAAAACGTGTTCTTCACTTCAGTTTCTTTTCTGTTACCTTCTCTTCTTCTTTCTTGTCCTCAGATCATGTGTTTCTTATGGGTCACCCTTCTCATATAAGAGTCCTCTTATTCACAAGGGATCTGTAAGTGTTCAGTTGTCCATGCAACCTTCTTTCATATCTCTTCTCTTATTTCTTCAAAATAAATCCCAGTATATCCAGCTGCTTCTGTAGTCCTCAGATCTTTTCTTCGATATTATTTTCAAGTGACACTTCAAGTGTAAATAGTTTGAGAGGTAGCCACAAAGGATAATGTACATCCTGTGTTTTTTTCCTTCAGTTGTTTCCATTGTCTCCACAATCCTTCTCCAGTGATGGCTCAGTAGCCATCATTATCTTCTCTTCCTTGTCCCTACCTTCGGCGTAAAGAAAGGGAAAACAGGCAAGTTCCTATGAAACCTCCCTTGCTTTCTATCTGCTTACCTTTTAAGATTTTTGTCTAGCTCAGCATTATCCCCTCCATAAGAATGAGTTGCTAACTATCTATCAGGAATGACCTAAGTCTTCCCCTTCCTACTCATGACACACAGCACCTACCAGATTCTGCAGACTACAAAACCACAAATGGCAGACCATATAAACTACAACCAATCACACTGCCAGGCAACAGAAAGGCAAAATCACATATTTCAAGAAGTTCCTCTCTTTGCATCAAAAACAAGACCAATACAAACTCCCTTGTTTTCTGCTGTCTGTTAGATTATGTCACCTTAAAAAGAGGACACATACTTAATGGAAATGACAGCACATTATTAGCTAATCAGCCCTGACAAAATGCTGTAATATTTCACTATGAGGCAATATTTACACATATACACATGCAAAATTTTGAGTGATATTCATCATGGTACTGTGTATTGTATTAGAGGTAGAGTGTGCACTATGAATATATGAGGTGTACATTGGCACAATTATGGATACCCATGATCGTTGAGAACTGATTGGAAAGGTTGACAAAGATAAAAACATTGTGCGGTTAACCTAGTATATGCAGTCATACATTTTGCTGAATAATCTGAGATTGTTTACAACATGGCCAAAGTGCATCCCCTCAGGTAAAACAATATAGATAAATCAATTTGGTTTTCTTAAGAGTTCAATAGGAAGGTTCTCTCAAATTGTCAGTATTTCAGTCCAGAATTTATAACTTTGATAATGGTGTGTTAACACTGTCAGTTACCACTTAGCAGAGTTTATAAACTTGACTCATATTAAAAAAAACAAGTTGATACTATGTTAACATTGCAACTATTTTATCTGATTTCCCATATAGTTTTAGTGCCTTCAGCTTCTTAGCTACCATATATGCCACGTTAGTTATAATGTGTGGCATATGATTCACTTGATCGCTTGCATTTAGGAAATAGTTCAGTCATTTTCCATTTTAAAAAAATACTATATGTATATCTCATAGTAAAGACTATGTTGTAAGTGACATAAGCATACTTTTGACAGTTTCCCTGCACTCTTCATAATTATCTACCTCATAAGCACTATAGCTAATATTCCTAATGTCTACCTTATGCTGATTGCTATTAAAGCAAAGAGGTAAAAGAGAAAAAAAAAGGAAAGGAAAACGAAAACACAAAAATAAAGTTCATGCAGTCAGGGAAATATTTCCTTATTCAACCCTACCCCTAGTACTCCTATAAACACAAAGTCAAAAAAGTAGCTTCTGGAGTCTGTGGATATGAATCCTGCCCAATGACAAAGGTATAATCTTTGTCTAGCCCTGAACTATGTAATGAGGAAATATAGATAAGTCTGTTGCCAGAACCTTTACAGTATCAGAGGAAAATTTAATATTTATGGGGGAAAAAAAAGTTAAGCAAATAAAGCAACCTGCATTCTTCTGCCATGAGAGGAGTTTAGCCTTAGCATCCTCTCACTATTCAAATTTCCAGGGTGCGACTGAAATTGCAATAAAAACAGGAAATCTGAAATCTTCAACATTGCTTGACACTGCAGTACTAGAGGTTCTGGAAAGCTACAAGATAAGGGTACTGAAAGCAGCTAGGCAAAGTCATTAAAATGTCAAAGAATTATGTTATCCTCAAAAAGGTACCGTTTAGGAAAGGCTCATTTTCTTTAAAAACAAACAACCAACCAACGCCCCCCCCCACTACTTATTATATACTTGCTATGCTAAAGACTCATAAAACAACAGTGTGTCAGGTAACTATCTGCATATATGAAACGCTTTATGAATCTAAACGCGTAAATATGAACAGTGAGAAAATTTAGAATTATTTGTGGTCTACCTGAAAAACATAAAAAAACAAGTAAAATTAAGCAGAGGCTATGTCAAAGATTAAATTAATATTATTAGAACAGTGCTAAAGTTGTGAACACAAGTACTCAAAAGTAAAACAAAAAGGTCATTTTATCCTGCACTTATGCATCTGCCAAATAAATACTTTATATAATAAAAACAGCCTTTTTAAATTGCACAATGTGATACAAACTGAAACATCTGATACAAGTTTGCATTTTGTAACTTAAACTGCATACTGATGTGATGGGCTAGCTGGTAGTGACTTAGCCCAGGGGTTTTGAAAGGGCAAAAGATGATTGGAGGACTTGGGATTCACTTTCCTCACCAATCTGGTAATGATTTGGCCCAGGGGTTTTGAGGGGGTAAAAGATGATTGGAGGACTTGGGATTCCCGTTCACCAACCCATATAATTTGTTCTGCTGTTCTTGTTTTATATTTTGTTAACCCTGCTTTTTGTCATTGATTGTAAGTGTCTTACCTTTGTTGAATCCTGCTCCCTTGGGGCACTGTAGTGTCCACTATACCCTCTGATTTATGCCTTGTTACATTCCCAGTATTAAAAGGTATATGGTTAAGTCCCCATGGTGGTCTGGCTCTGCTCTATAGGGGGAGGAGAGTCCCTACACCTCCCACAATGCTTGTGCACCTGCTTTGATCCCTTTAATTGGAGAGGGGATACCCCTTGAGGTACCGCCTGGGTTACATTGATGTCTGGCTCGTTTATTAAGTTTATCTTTAAAACAGGAAGGCAAACTTGGCTCAATTGCTATGAAGTGATATATGTGTACTATCACACTGTAGTCTCCTGAGTTAGCAGCAGACATTACCAGTTAGTATTATTATGCTGTTATCTCAGTTTTCTGAGCGATGTTTCTAAAATCCGGCTATCCCAATTTAACATATCCTTCTAAGGGGAGTATAAGGTAATAATATTTTAAATTTATACTGTACTATTCATACTAAAGTACTCTAAATATTACATGCAAACAGCAGCACTTAGCTGCCTTGAGCTCAGGATTGGAAATAGTGGCCAATCAGCATAAAATATAGTGCATTATGGTAAAGGCAGGAAATATTTTGTATTCTGACAACAGGACAAACCTGTCTCCCAAATTGCATCATGTGTTTCTTTACCATCTATAAAGACAGCTGCCAAACCTGGTTTTTCAATATCCTGTCTAAAACAATCTGCATTGAAAACTGAATGATTTACACTGAATCTCTGGAAGGCAAATGGCTAAGCCAGCTTTGTTTAATTTTGAGTCTCCAGTAAGATATTACAAACTTGATGTTTAGTCTTCTAAGCCATCCTTACGTGTAACATCTCCAATACTAGTCTTGATACCCTTCAGTTTTTACTTTTGTATTCACTGCATTCTCCACAAAAAAAAATTCTAACTAATTCCACACCCACAGTCTTATAGCAATTCCTCTTAATCTTTCCCACTTTTGATAATATCCTATCAAAATCCAGACTCTGTGAAAGCCTGTCCACAACACAGATTTTTCCCTTGTGCAATGCTACTCTCTCTTCTTTAGATTGAAAAAGCTTAACATTTTATTTCCTGTTACTTTAGCAAACGCTACCTATATAGTGACTCTAGAGGTTCCAACAATAAGGTAGAAGACAATTTCATCATAAATGCTAGGAAAGGTCAAGACACAGAGGGGAAAAGTTGTTCAAGGTTGGTATGGCAAACCAAGACTAAATCCAGATGCCCACTTGTGCTTCCAGGCTTTTCCCCCAAGACCAACCGTCTTCTCATTAGTTAAGTCACTAACTGTCTCTGCATCTCAGTTTCACCATAGCAACCCCTACATCACATAGACAAGAGTGGGCCCTTTGCTCGAGATCACAAACTGGGAGAAGTTAGCTATTTATTTATCATCTTCCAAGATTGTGCAATACGTTATATACAATATTACTATCAACAGAGCCTTGATATTTTATTGATAACTGAGGACAATATAACTCACTTTATATATGTTTGAATAAAAATATTGAAGTGCAAAAATGGGAAATATGGCCCTACCTAAAAAGTAGTTTCATGTGTGGGATATAATATGATTACGAGAGGAAAGCTCTATCAGGGAGCTGATTTGATGTTTTATATCAGAGCATGTATTAAACATTTCTTAAACTGCACAGGACAAAGTTATTCTCAAGAAAATATATAATACAACACCTGAAAACTAAGGGATGTACTCTTATTGATTTGCTGCTAAGAAACAGGGAAGAATTGGTAAGGAATGTATTAGTAGATGGCAACTAAGGAAGCAGTGGAGGGCAACAAAAATGGTTAGGAGCCTGGGGCACATGAATTTTAAGGAGAGGCTGAGGGAACTGGGCTTAGTATGTCTGTAGAAGAGAAGATTGAGAGGGGATTTAATAGCAGCCTTCAACTACCTGAAGGGAGGTTTGAAAGAGGATGGAGTTAGACTGTTCTCTGTGGTAGCAGATGACAGAACAAGGAGCAACAGTTTCAAGTTGCAGCAGGGGAAGTTTAGGTTAGAATTAGGAAGAATGTTCTCACTAGGAGGCAGTAAAGCACTGAAACAGGTTACCCAGAATGGTAAAAAAAAAAAAACCTCTCCATCCTTGGAGGTTTTTAAGACCCGGCTCGACAAAGCTTTGGCTGGGACTGGTATATTTGGGGATAGTCCTGCTTTGAACAGGTGGTTGGAGTAGATTACCTCTTGAGGTCTCTTCCAACTCCATTTTTCTATGATTTTCTATGATTCTAAAACAGTACAGAAATTGAACATGAATAACCTCCTGCCTCCTCCTACAGTATGCAATAGCTTACTTGACACATAATGAATATAGATTGGAAATGGTGTGCACAGCTGTTTGCTGGTACTGGGAGACACGTGGGGAAACTGGAGTAAACAACAAGGGGTGACAGAGTGGTAGGCCTGATCATGGGGTAAGGCTAGCAGGTCTAGGGAAAGGATTAGCAGGGGGTTTCTATCCAGGGGTAGTGGTGGATGGTGAGTCGGGGGGCTAAAAATAGCCCAGTCAGGGATGGAGGGTGGTGAAATCACAGCCCCAGGGCTGGTACTAGTGAATGGACTTTCTCAGCCCTGGGACAGTGTCTGAACACGTACATGTACAATCATTAGATAGATCAGGTTAACCCATTCCCAATTTGAGTTACTTCACCTCCTCATGGGAAATAACTTAAATTGGGCCCAACATTTTTTGCCTGACTTAACCCTCATGAACTCCTGGACAGATATTTATCTTCATAAATGTGTACACATATACTTTTATATGTATACATTTTATTACGTAAATGACCATGAATGCATTATATCATTCAATGAACTGCCTTCAACAGCAGAAGTTCTGGTACCTGAAAATGTAATCTATTTATAAGGAATACAACTTTAAAAAACACTGGTAAGACTGGCAAATTTTAGCATGATAGCTCCTTGACAAAATGCACACAGAGTAAAGTGTGTGTTTGTGGGGGCGGGGAATCTGAGAGATATTTAGACAGTGAAGAATCTCTTAAGAAAAACTGAACATAATAAAAAAATATGTTTCTACCTCTGCTGGATTTTAAAGCACTGTTACAGTATAAGAATTAGATTCCAAAGCAAGGAAGCTAATGGGCAGATTAATAACATTTACTTCCCACAAAACCTGTTATATGAACTCAGGCAAACACCAGACTTAGAAATACAAGACAAAAGAAACATTTTATTATGGGAGACTGTAACAGGAAGTCATAGGGCTCCTGTTACTTTAAGAAGAAGCTGTAATAGGCTGAGCTGGCTCTGGGAGGGCTGGCAACTCAGGGTGTGAGAAACAGGCCATATTTGATTAGGATTTGGATTCAGCCTGAATCAGGGACAGTGTTTCGATTCATTGATTCGGATGCAATTCAGCCGAATCCAAATCAGAAGATTTGATGCTGATTTGGAGAATCAACAAATCAACCATAGACACAGCTTTAAATGTTTTTGTACATACCTCAAGGTATCAGGTGTGGCTCATGAATGCTGCACTGGTGGGGCAAAAAGAGTATCAAGAAACAAATAAGAGAAACTGATACTATCTGTATCATTACTTTGCACCTTTTAGAATATTTACAAATATCACACTCACTAAACAAAGCAAATAAATAATAATTGGACACAAGCATCAACAAGGAGTAAATTGTCATATAGCAGTTTTTTGAAGCCACAACATGATTGACCAGAAAAGAGCCATGCTAGCAGGCAAGCTTTCTGATTATAAACAGCACTAAAAAATGTAGAACACCAAAGGGTTTTTTTGAAAATTAATTCTAACTCTACTGAACTCTTTGAAGTTTAAAGTGCTTTTGTAGAGGAACTTAAGTAGTTAAGCAAAAAATATAAGGATAGAACAGGAATGACTATCTTAATTGGTTGTGTAATATCTGGAACGCATGCATCAAATAGAATACTAGAAACTTCTAAAATTAACATTCAGTTCTTTTAACTTGTAACTTAAGGTGCATACAAACATTTGCTACACCTGCTCTACAATCATGTGTCTTCCATGAAGCCACATGATTATACATCAGGAGCAGCATGTGCAGACATTTGCTGGGGCTAGGAGCTGCACTGGAAAACTGGTCTAAGTAACTCAGGGAGGGGTAGGATTAGGGGAGGCTGAAGGGTCCATGGTAGTATTATTCATACAAGAGTGGTGCAATTCAGGGGGCTAAAAATAACCCAGTTGGGGGATAGGGGGGCTGGTAGGAGGAACTCAGCCCCAGGTCTGGGGTGAGCAGTCCTAGCTGCAGAGCTGTGTTCCAACCATCTGTAGACATTTCATAGATTGGGCTAATCTGTTTATGATCTAAGTTAATTCACCTACTTGGGTAAAATAATGCAGCTCAGACCCATGATTTCTGGCCCAATTTAAACCCCCTGAACTTCTGCACAGATGGTCATTTAAACTGACCTAACCCTAGTAAGCTTTATCTAAACATGACCTCTACATGCACCCTTAAGCTATAAACATAGTTATGTAGCCGCCCTTGTCTACGTGGGTTTTTAGTCTAAGCATGTTTCTGTTTCTGTCCCTGTATATAACACAGTTTGCTATTTTTTGCAAAATTTCTAACTGTTACACTGGAATATTAAAATGGGACTGATCAAACCTAATTCCTGTTTTTATACTTATGCAAAATCCATACAGTAAGAGATTTGCAGAGGTTCTCCTCTGTTTCAATGTGTGAGGAACAGTAAAAACTCCATGCTCTTCCTTCAGTTAACTTGATTCCTGGAATTTTTAAGGGAGACAGTAATTAAAAATGTTAAATCGGAGCCATGTAAAGGCAAAGTATTATTACTGAAATCGGAATTTCATTTTTATTGTATCAAGGAGAATGGTTAGAATAAACAAAGGAGAAAGCTTGAATCTGGACCTACAAATGCTTACCATCTCTAAGGGACTCAAAGTATGTTCAGCTCAACCAATTTTGCTCTAGTTATAATGATTAATTGGCTTTTCAAAGCCATCAAGATGCTGACTTGCTTGTACTGCAAGTCATCTGGAAACTTTCCAACAACCTATTTGTCTGCTACAGATAATGAAATGTATACACTCATATCCCAACTGCAGTGACTGTTTGCATGCCCATCATAATTGATTTTCAAATATAAATATATCAGTTTTAAGCAGATGCTTCAGGAACCTGGAAAGTGTAGAACAGTGAACCCAAATTAAAAATGAGAACTAAATGTCATGTGATACTTTATGTTTCTAATCATGGCTAGCTTTTCCTGCAGTGTTTTTGGAAAACAAAACAAAACCAAAAAAAAATTTAAAATCAGCCTGGGAATAGACAAAGTAAAGTAGTAGAATTTATGTGATTTTATTCTAACTCAGCATTTATTATTACAGTAGAAACATGGGGTCACATCAAGGTTGCCTAAGGAAACAGTAAAGTAGGGTCTACAATGAGGAATGGTTACAAAAAGGAAGACTTTTTGTCTACTTAGATTTCAACTAACTGCATAAGTTTCTGTAATATTTAGGAATCTTAAAAACTGTCACTTGCAAAGCATGCTTTGCATACCATCTTATCCAAATGGATTTTAATCTTTAAAACTATTAATCAAATATGGAAAATAAAAAAGGACTTATGGCTTTTTGTTGTCTCCTCCATGCTACACAAATATAACAAAATGGATATTGATTTGAGATATATATTTTTAAAGAAACCTTTAAAAGAGATAACTTGACCAAAGATGCTCTAGGTAATTGGCAGAAAAATTGTTCAGATCAGCAGTAATCTGAAAATTGTTCAGATCAGCAGTAAAGCCAGCCCTTTGAGACTGTTTTTCCCTTTATCCAATATCTCTCTGAGCCTTTAAACATACCCACATCACAGCTAACACAGTGATCTAAGTGTTCACAGAGATTGAGATTTGATTCCCAGTGCTTCTGATCATATAGAAAGTTCTGTAACTGTGATGGGAAACTATTTATTAAGTCTGATACACATGCTTATAACTCAATTTGCTTAAATATTAGAGTAATGTAGATTTTGAATGTATACTGTATTATTATTTTTTAACCTAGTTTCCTTAGCTGCCTGAAATAGAAAAGTCCTCTACATAAAGACTGCCAGAATCTGTACATTTAAAACAAATATATCATTTCACACACACACGTGTATGTGTGTGTGTGTTTTTTATATCTATATCTATATGTCTGTGAATTGTTTTAATATTGAATCACATATCTTCTTTGAATTTTAATAAAACACTATACTATGTTCATGTGTATTAAGCTTCATTTTTTTCCATCCCTCTGCTTTGGAGCACGTTAACCTTGATGCATGCATTCATCTTTTCACGTAAGTTATTTTAAACAGAGCATAAATCATTGTGACTACTAAATCAGTGTTATTAAACAGCAGTTAAACATTTAAAAATAGCAATGTGGCCAGATTGCATTTTACTCAAAGTACATGCAGAAGCCCACAAATATATTAAAAGTGTTAAGAATAGAAAACAAGACATTTTAAATAAATGTCAGAAAGTCCTAATTTACATAATGATGAATATGCATTGCATACTTTACATAACTTCTGTCATTGTCATCAATGCATTCTTCATTTCCTTATTACTCTCCTTTGGAAGTATGTGCCTTATTGCACCTGATCCCTGGCTTCCTACCCTTGAGTTTCTCATCCTGTTATACAAATCCCTATCTCTTAGGTTAGCCCTGCTTGCAGCTGCTGGGCTGCACTATGCCGCAACCCCCCTGGGGCTCCGCTTCCTCTGGAGCACCGTGCCCCTAATCCCTCTGGCATGGTGGAGCCCAGCAGCTACAAGCAGGCAGTGCTACCACTCCCCTTGCTGCAGCAGGGGAGGCAGCTGCCTGCAGCCAGATGAGAGCAGGTTGGGGCCGGCAGCCGCTGCAAGCTCAGTGGCTCCAGGTGCTTCCCAGAGCTCTGCCTGTCTCCACCCCAGCCCTGGCTTCAGTGGCCCCAGGAGCTGCCAGCGCCAGAGCATGGTGCAATCGCTCCCGGGACAGCTGCAGCAGGAGCTGGGGTGAGTGGGGACAGGCAGAGCCCTGGGGGCTTCAGAGCAGTCCAGGGGCTGCTGCAGCTGGGGCTGGGGTGAGTGCCACACCCCGTACCGCCCAGGCCTCCACTTGTCTGCACTCACCCCAGCCAGCCCTGGAGCAGCCAACAGGGGAACCTATCCCTATTTCTTACATTATAAAGTATGTTCACTTTATGCAAATTCAATTTATGCAGTGTTCCCCAGGAACGTATGCACTGCATAAATCCAGGGAAACCTGTACTACCCTTCCCTCTAGAGCATATTCGTTTTTCTTTCCACCCGTAATTCTTTCTGGCTACTCCTCTTTCTGTCTTTGGTTTCCATGTGAAAACTTCTTGAGTTTCCACCACCATTACTTAGAGTAGGGCTGTGTAACTGCAAGCCCACTGCCCACATGCGCTTGCAAAGGGTTAACACATAGCCATGAGCTCCTGCCTAACCAGCGCTCTTCCACTACTCCTGCTGTTGCTGGGGTCTGAGGGTTTTCCTTCTCTGGCTTCCCTTCCTACCTCTGCTTCTGAGGGTGGAGCAGCATGGGCTGTGGGTGCCAGGCAGTCTCTGCAGCCTCTATAAGGAGGGTGAGGTGGTGAGGATCAAAAGTTGAACACCCTGGTTTAAAACATGGTTCACAATCTGCTCACAACTATTGGGATTTGAATACTGCAATATGCTATACCACGGCATTCAAATCCTTTGAGTCATATCTCTACAGGTCTATGGTTAGAATCCTACTGCAAGCATAATTCATGTAGTGGATTATGGGTAAAATTTTTGAAAGTGCCTTTTGTTGCATTAAAACCAATGGGTCTTAACATCCTAAAACATGTATTTGCCACTGTAAATTTTACTCCATGATGAATGACATGTGGCCACAGTCAACTCCCACACCTGAATTTCTTCCAAGTAGGGAAATGAATCAGCCTTTCAGGGTCACAAGAAATGTGGGCTCTTCTGGCCAGTCCAGACTATTTAACAAAACCTGTATCAAGTTTATTATTCCCTAAAAAACTCATTGAATCATGACAAAATAAACTTCCAATTTAGGTTTTTTTAAAAATCATTCCTTTTCCTAATTCTCATGTCTGTCTTACATTTTCTACCATGAATATTCTCATGAATAATATTACTTGCTAACACGTTACTTGCTAACAAGGTATTTAGAAAGTACCTCTTAAATATCATGGAAAACTGATTTCAGACTTTGCATTTACCTTGGAAACCACATCTTAGTAGATAAACTTATCTAATTGGGTAATTGAAACATCCTTGTAACCTTTTGGTTGACTGTAAAGAGCTCAGATATTTTTTGTGTCACTGTCTTTTTGCATACAATTTACAAACAAAAAAGGTGGAAAAGAATAATTGAATGTACTGTTTATCATGAATTATTAACCTAGAGCTGTGTGGTTCTCCTAATTTCAAGTGAAATAACAGACTAAGCAAATTTTACAGCTGTCTGAGTCCACTGAAGACTTCATTAGACAACCTTTTTCACTAATGGTCAATCTTTTGTATTTCAGATGGGTTTTAGTTTCTTGCTTGGTCCCACATCAGATGTTTAAGCAAAAAATAATGAAGCCCACTTCTACTATTCACCTCTGAGTCAGCAAATAAATGCATGTAAACTATATTAAGGGCAAAATAAAATCAAATAAAAAGACTAAATGCCTATGATATCAATACTGAGGTGAAATGGGTGTCTTAGTTCCTGTGCTCTCTAACATCTACTTTTCATTCCTGCTTCTTCATGCATGCATGGACAGCAATGATGACATTTATCTTTGAACCAGACTAGATGGAGGCTTATTCAACATCACAAGGTTTAGAGAAAAAAACAAAATTAAATAGCTGGTTCTGAGAGACTTCCTGTTTGCAGATGATGCAGCTTTGGTCATCCACAGTGAATCTTCCCTGCAAAATCTCTTGGGTAGATTTTCTGCACCATGCAACAGTTTGGGGTTGACAATTATCTGAAGAATTTGATCATGTACCAATGCCTTACATCACTCTGGAGAGTAAATCTCTTGGTATCACTGACAGATTTTGCCACTTGGGTTCTACACTCAGCAGCAGTCTTGATCTTAAGACTGAATTGACTAACAGAATCAGAAAAGCAGCTAAAAATTTCAGACTGTTACAGAAATACGCATGGAATAACAGCACACTATCAACTAAGGTGCAGATGCAAATCTATGAGACTGTCATCCCTGCCTTATGGTTCAGAAACATGGACTACATACTCTAGGCACATCAGGGGACTGAACAGCTTTCACATGCAATGCCTTTCTAAGATCCTGAAAATAAAGCGGGAAGACAAAATACTGAACACAGGAATGCATAAGACCGACACACTGGAATGCATAAGACTGACACACTTAGAAACTACTATCAAGATGACAAGATTGTGATGGCACAGCCACTTCAGGTTAATGCTAGGAGACTACACCCCAAGAATATTTTGTACAGCGAGATTTGAGATGGCTCTAGGAAGTGGGATTGCTCTCTATGGTGTTAGCACAACACATGCAAAAATGATAGGAAGTCATTCAACATCAGCATAGAAAGCTGGGAGAAGTGTGAAGAATCCTATCCAATTTGGAGGGAATATCTGACACTGAGTGCAGCTTAGCATGAAGTGGCTTTGATTCAGCAGATGTAAGGAAAGCGAGAAAGAAGGAAGCAGCGTTCTGTAAACTTGGACTTCAACTCAAACACATAGATCTGTGAAACTTGTAACAAGGCATGTCGCTCGTGAATTGGGATGGTCGGACACAAATAGATTAACTGGGCACGTGACTAGACCTCTTACACATACACCATGAGTATCAGTGGTTACCTATATATTAAGAGCAGAAAAAGAACCATTATTTCATGTCCTTTATATATTTATGATACATGATATAATATACATGTTATTTACATTTATAAATAGCATGAAGTAGTGATTCCTTTTCTGCCCTTAGTATGTCAAGGTAGACACATTGGTTGGTCGGTCGGTCGGTCAAGAGATTTATTATCATTCATAGATACATATACAGACATATGCTTGATTAAAATTTAAGATTTGTAATAGAATGTGTGTTTTCATGTGTATGAAATATGGGGATAATTTATTTTTCATATATAAAAATAAAAGGAGAGGGTAATAAGTGTCCAACAGTCTATTCCACATTGTTACAATCATTTTCTGGAAAAAAGTCTATTTCTAAATTTGTCCTGATGATACAATAAAGTGAAACCTGTTTTGAAGATTAAAATCTTTACAGACAAACTTTAAGAGAGTGTCAAGTTCAAACTTTTTTGTGTGTGTGCGTGTGTTCCCTTCAACAATGCCTTCCCTTAAGAGCTCGCTTTTTGATCATTTCCTATGTGGCCAGATTATGTGTGTTTCATGATGCATTAAAGCATCTTGTTCCTGATGCTATTTTTATTTAATTCAATGTTAAAGTCACAATGACTTCAATGAGAATGGGAACATCTCTGATCTATTTATCTGTCTTTAAGCCTCAGAGCAATTCCCATCACTATAGGATGTGACCACTTACCATGTAAATCAGTATCAGTGGCAAAGTCTCTAGCCTAATAGAAATTACTTAGTTTTGTTATTGCCATTGCATTTTTGCTGGTCTCTCTGTTTTGATTTTTGGTGTCTTTTTTCTTATTAAATGTTTTTGTTTTGGGGAAAGTATAGAATTTTGATAGGTGATGAGGCTGACATTGAGACCAACTCTTGCTATTTTGGAAAGGCTTTTTCAAAAAGACGGTCTAAACACATAAATTTATCACAAACCAAACTATGTACTGACACAGCTTGAAAAAGATTTGTGACCAAATGCTGTTATATTCTATTTATGATTCTTGTTCTTTTCAGTTAAAAATACATACTTTGTTTAAGAGATTACAGCATTTTTCAACTTAAGGTACAATTATTCGGCACTACTATTCTCTTCTTTTCTAAAGTCAGTGCTGAGCTTAGCAATTTATATGCTAAGTTAGAATGTGTTTATTATATTTGCTTGTCTGTTGTGCTGTGTCCTTTTGTACACAAAAATACAGATGTTTTAAAGCATGCAGGTTCATTTTGTATAATTTCTAACATACTCATTAACTTACTGAAAGGGGAAGTATAATGATTGCTGCTGAGACAGGTAAATTTTGGGTTATTTTATGCATAAGATGTACAAACTGACAAAACCTGAATGTGTTTTCTTGGGAGAATGCTCTAGATAGAGTGAGGTTAGTTCCAGTTTAGTTATTATGTATAACTTGAATTAAGTAAAGTTAATTTGGGTTAAACTGTTTCTTTTATCCTGGAAAACCAAAGCAAGATCCCATTCTAATGCTGGGTGTTCATTCCATTGCTAATATAAGCATTTTGGAATAAGGTATGCTATACCTTATTTCAGTATAATAATACATAGCAGAACTGACCTCTGTTCTGCTGAGGTCCATACAGGGAATACACCATTTCCAAAAAAAATTAAAAAAAAGCGAGAAGAGAGACATTCTATATCTGTGGTCTCCCTACATGATGTACTTACTCACCAAGTATGGAGCAGATAGGAAAGGAGTCACCTAGGGGTATAGCAAAGACTGGAGGAACATTTTTAGTGCACTAAAAAGATCTGCATTATGAGTCTGGAAAGGGATCTACTAAAAAGTTATTCCATCTTGAAGCAGTATTTGCCATTTACATTGTACCAGTCTACATTAGGAAATTACATTTTTGATGTGTCCAGATCCACAAAAGTTTAGGGCTGGAGAAGATTTTGTGAGAACATCAGGTCCAGCCCCCTTGCTATGGGTAGAAAAGACTGCTGGGATCAAATAACCCCAGCAAGGTGTCTGTCCCGCCTCCTTTTGAAGACCTCCAGGGTAGGTGCCTGCACCGCCCCTACTGGGAGTCTATTCCAGAGTCTAAAACCGTGAAGAAGTGTTTCCTCATATCCAGTCTGCAGCATTCTTGTAGGAGTTTATGACCATTCCTCTTGGTTTTCCCCTGGGACGCTTTGGTGAATTGTTGTTTTCCTTGTCCCTGATGCTCTCCCCTGGTATATTTGTAAGCTGCCAGCAAAATCCCCTGAAGTCTTCAATTTTCTAGGCCTTAGAATTGTCCCATGTCTGTTAGCCTTTCCTTGTATGGCTTACTCTTCAGGCCTGTAATCATATGAGTGGCTCTTCTCTGGACTTACTCAATCTTTTCCACATCCTTTCTGAAGTGTGGCACCCAGTACTGGATGCAGTACTCCAACTGTGGCCTCACCAAAACCAAGTAGAGCAGGAGAATAACTTCCTTAGTTTTGCTTGAGATGCATTAGTTGATGCATGCCAGCATATTGTTTGCTCTGCTAACTACAGCAACACACCGGTGGTTCATATTCATTTTATGGTCAATTATGACCGCCAGATCTTTTTCAGACATGGTGCTAGCTTGCATAGTAGCACCAAGCTTGTAAGTTTATTGTAGATTTTTCCTTCCCAGACGGAGCACTTTACACTTCCCGGTGTTGATCAGCATCTGGCTGTGGTCTGCCAATCTAAGTGATCTGTCTAGGTCCAGCTGGATTGTCAGCCTACCCTGATGCATGGCCTCAATCCCCCAGAGGTTAGTGTTATTGGCAAATGTTGCCAGTGTACTTTTCAACCCACAACCAGATCATTGATGAAGATGTTGAAAAGCATGGGTCCAATTACCAACCTCTCTGGGACCCCATTGGCTACCTTCTACCAGGTCAACTCAGATCTGTCTATCAATACTGTCTGGGTCTGACCCCAACAGTCCCCTAGTTTTACCTTGAGAGCCTCATGGGACACCAAGTGAAAGGCTTTCCTGAAGTCCAAGTAAATGACGTCAACCTCATCTACCTTGAGTAACCTGGTCATAGAGGGAGATGAGGTTAGTCAGACATGACCTACCTACAACAAAACCATGCTGGCTGCCATTCAGAATGTTGCCTTCTACTGGCTTATCGCATATGTACACCTTGTGAAATTTTTCAAGGATTTTTCCTGGGATTGAGCTCAGGCAGATTGGCCTGTAGTTCCCTGTGTCTTATCTCCTCCCCTTCTTGAAAATGGGCACAACATTGGCCCTATTACAGTCTTCTGGGACCTCTCCTGAGCACCAAAAATTCTCAAAGAGGTTTGGTAGCGGCCCTGTGATGACTTTAGCTAGTTCATTCAGCACTCTTGAAGGGAGTTCATCCAGTCCTGCTGACTTACAGCTATCCAGCCTCTCTAGCTGTTCTTTCACCAGCTCTACAATGACTGCTGGTAGGTGATCATCCCTACTCTGACTATTCTGTGTTATACTTGCATTCAGCAGGCTATCACTCTTTGACTGGTGGAATACAGATGCAAAGTATTCATTCAGAAGTTCAGTTTTCTCCTTGGTGCCAATGATCAGATGTCCAGATGCATTAAGCAGTGATTGCCCAGAAAAGTGACATGGTGTTCCTCCACAGATATCAGGGCTTTCAGCATATACATGTGTCTACATGTCTGAGGTGAAACAGTCAATTAATTTTAAAGGGGAATGAAGGAGCATGCTGCAAAGTAATTCTGTTCAATATAGAATTTTTCCACTCCCAGTGACCCATCTCAGGCTTCCTGCAGGAGGCAATGATTATGGTAATAGTACAGAAAGCTCCTACAAAGTTTCAGGAAAGCTTTCTGAAAAAAATGCATCACTTTATTATATAATAATACTTCATGTAAAATTTTAGCTTGTCAAATATATGAGAGAGATATTTCTCATTAAAAAAACTTTCGGTAATAATTTAAGATAGGATAAAAAGAATAAGGGAAGTTGCCCCCCAGATCTATCTTATTAAATTATATTTCTGCTTGTTCTAAGAGGCACTTTTGCAGATGTGCATTTCCTCCTATGTTATAAAAAGCAACTGTGACTTCACTGCATTCTGTTGAACAGTTTTACTATTTACTGCCAGTAATTTTTATGCCTTTTCTCTGTTGGAAGTTTAGATTTGAGAAGCTATGATAACAGTAGTGATGGAAGCTGAAATAAAGCCTTAGAATGGATAAAGAATCAAATTGTTTGAAAAGCTTGAAAGTACAGGCCTTTTCACTTTCTCTCAGAAAAGGAAACTGGTACACTATAACTGGAAAGAAATTGTGTTTTCCACCCTTCATATCTTCTGATGACCCATTGCATAAAATGCATTCTTCAGTACCAAAAACTTGCTTTTGAAAATTTCTAAGGATGGAGATTCCACAGTTTTTTTAAGATCACCTGTAAAAATCCTTGACTATATGCAGTCAGAAAGATTCTCCTCATCTCCAACCTAAATCTCCCCTGATGAAGCTTGAGGCCATTGCTTCTAGGCTTTTCCCCTACAACCCACAGATAAAGCCCATTTTCCTCTGCTTTGTAATCACCTTTCATGTATTTGAAGACTGTTATCAATTCCCCTCTCAGTCTTTTCTTTGCCAACTAAATGACCCTACTTCTTTCAGCCTTTCCTCGTAAGTCTTGCCTTCCCAGGCCTTAATATTTTTTTCTTGCTCTGTGCTGGCCTCTTTCCAAACTGTCAACATCCTTCTTTATGTTTGTGGCCCAAATGGAATGCAGTACTCCAGGTAAGGCCTCACCAGTGTTGAACAGAGAGGAAGCATCACTTCCATTGATCCAGAAATACACTCCTGTTGATACAATTAATTATACCATTGACATTGTTGCCACAAGAGCACACTGTTGGCTCATATTCAGCTCATGGTCTACTGTAACTCCAGGTCCGTCCTTTTCTAGAACTGCAGTTTGTGCATGCAATTATTTTGTCCCAAGTACAGTTGCATTTCTCCTTGTTGAATCTCATATGCTTGGTTGTACACCATTTTTCCCAGTCTATTCAGGTCATTCTAGATCTTAGAATGAGATCCCTCCACTAGATTGAACTTGGTGTCATTTGCATGTTTGCTAAGTGTGCACTTGATTACATCATCCAAATCATTAATGAAGGCATTAAATAACACTAGATTCAGAACAGGCCCCTGGTGAATATCATATAATACTTCTTCCCAGCTATGCATTGAGCCATTGAAGATTACTTGTTGAGCACAATGATCCAACCATGTATGTATCCTATTTAGTTAATATAGGCTGTATTCCTTTAGCTTGTTAGTGAGGATATTGGGAGAGAGACATTGTTGAATGCCTTGCAAATTACATCTACTGCTCACTCCTCATCCAAAGAACCCATCACCTTATCATAAAAGGAAATTGGGTTGATCAGGCATGACATGCTGGCTGTTTCTGATCCCCTTATTCTTCTCTATAGATTCTTTGAAAACATACTCCATGATATTTCCAGATATTCAGGTCAGGATGACTGCCCTGTAGTTCCTTAGGTCCTCCTTGTTCCCCTTCTCAAATGTGGGCATTATAGGTGCCCTTTTCTAGTCATCACGAACCACGCTGAACCTCCAAGGAGTTCTCAAAAAGAATAGTCAATGACTCCAAAATAACCTCAACCAATTCCTTCAGTATCTAGGGCGTACCCATGTGGCCCTGCCAACCTTAAAGCATCTGGCTTCTCTAAGTAATCTCTAACCTATTTTACTACTCTGGGATGTTTGTCTCCTTTCCTATCTTTGCTACCACAGCTGTCATGCGAGTTCCTGTTAAGACTATCAGTTGATGAAGGGTCTTTCTTGTTTATATTCTCTTTTTCTCTTCTCCCCATTTTTTAGAAAAAAAAGTATTGGATACAGCAAAGTTGTTATTTAAAATAATTCTTACTCTATTTTTTTAAAAGAATATCTAATTAATGATGTTGAAGAGAGAATAAAGTGGCATGCTAATGAAAATAATCAGTGTCACTGAATAAAGAATAATTAAAATATTTTTATATGAATGTTAGTATTTGTATCAGTGGATCCACAAAAAAAATACAAAACAATATTCACCCTGGATCTAGCTAGCTAGCTAGCTATAGATATAGATAGATTTATCTGTGTGTGTGTGTGTGTGTGCGCGCGCGCGTGTGTGTGTGTGTGTGTGTTAGAATGGTTCAGGATAGGCAGCAGGGGTTATCTGATTTCTAAAAAGCCTGGATCTCATACATAGAGAGTTTCGCAGAACATTCAGAGCAGACTGGCTGTGTAATACAAGGCCAACACAGACACATAGCCTGGGAAAGAGAGAGGCATGTACTATACTGTTGCATAACATAAGATAAGGTGGTAACAGCAAACAAGGCCCCAGAGCAGGGGGGCCTGATTCCCAGTTTTGGGGGAATAGACCAATTTAGGAGAAGACCCAGAAAGACAAAATTAGTATGTGTGCATGTGATGAGCTACGTGGACATATGACAACCACACAGACACCACCCAGTGACAGTCATGGATCGAAAGTCATCAGGAGTCATCAGATGGGAAGGAGAATACAAAAGCAGAGACTTAAAGAGTAACAAAGTGTACTTCCCTCTCTATCCCTCCCTGTCTTGCCTGGGTCCTCCTCCTCCAGATGTACTTTGACTCTGATGACAGCCCTAGGATTTGGTAGATATATAGAACTGCTTTATTATTTGTATTGCTTGTTTTCTGTTATCACTGTGTATCAATAAATTTGCCTATTTTCAAATGGAAAGGTCGTGGCTGACCCTCTCCCCTTAAACAAGGCATCTAGGTCCTAAATTCAGAGCCAACAAAAACTACCTCCATTGTTTTATCATTCTACTCCATGTCTCCTGCAAGTTTGAAAGAATAATGAAGAAAGGTTACTACCTTCTCCAGGGTACAGATCAGATGGTTATATATATGAGCACTCATCTTTATAACCATGGTTCACTTTAGTGGCAAAAACTAAAATACAAAAGGGAAGCCTCCCAGAATATCTGAGATTATTTCTTATAAAATTTGGAAAATACAAGGGGGTTGAAAGACATGTTAAGACAAGCAGTTTTCACTGCTCAAATGTATTAACAATTTAAAAGTAAAATAAAAGAATATCTCAAATTAATCTGAGTGGAGTTAATCTCTTTCGAAGATTAACTGAATCCATTTATAAGGAACAGGTTTTGTGAAAGAATATGCATTTTTATCATTTATAACAGCTGCTTCATTTGAGAATAGCAGGTTGGTTAGAATTGTACCCAATTTCTGAGAAGATGTTAAGAATGATCTCAGGAATTATAGTTTTGTAAATGTTACTTCAGCACCAAGAAAAAATAGTCAAAAAAATTATAAACGATAGATTTAAAGGACACTTGAGAGTACATCATAGAACATTACCCTTGGTTATCTATTAAAATGCCTCAAAGAGTTAATAAAAATACAACATAAACACGGGTTACCATAATTTCTTTCATCTTTCCAAAGTCTTTTCTTAAGGAACAACTAGTATCTGTGTAATGATAGATGAACTTTTTTATGGGTTGGAATCTAGCAGCAAAAGTATATGTTTAAGTAATCAAATGATAACAAAGAAAGGAACTGAAGGGCAGCTCTGCATGGATGAGGGACAAAAGGAGCCTTTCCATCCAAACCCATACTACTAGTACTGGTGACCACTATTTCAGTTTTACAGGCCTAATGCCTGATCAGTAGTAATCAAAATTGCTGGAGACAGGGAGGAAGTGGACACATACCAACTTCTCTTGCAAAGAGGGTTCTTTGCTATAGAAGACAAAGTTACACTATATCAAAGAGTATTGTTTTTTCCTCTGATACAAGGAAATGCCCTTCCAAAGCACATAAAAGATATATATTTCAGTCCTGAGGTGCAGTTACACTGGTGGCCATACCACTAAGGTAGTAAGCTTCCATCTACCTCACTGGGGTCAGTATCTTTACAGCCACAATTTGCATTCATTAGTAAAGTGACTGAGGATGTTTAGTAATAATAACCTTTAAAAGAAGAGAATAATGAAGTGTCAAATGCTTCTGGTAAGATTAATGGATTTACTATTCCTGGCAAAAGAAAATTTTCACAAAATTTAGTTGGGCTGTGTGTGTGTGTGTGTGTGTGTGTGTGTGTGTGTGTGTGTGTGTGTGTGTGATATAGATACATAAAATACACACACACTCTGAACTAAGTTACCCCTGCAAACAGTTTGTACACATTGATGAACTCAGAAGCTATTTTTTCAATCAAAGAAAAAAAAGATAAAGCATCTTAGGCAGGTAGCCCTAAATATTTTAGAGGGGGCTGTTAAGAAAAGTACAGAAATAAAGCAGAAAATATTATAAAGAAATTCTAATTCAATTACATGCCCTCACCTTAAATACTGCATTTGAGGTTGGTCACAGTACCTGAGTAAAGTGTTACTAAAAATAGAAAAGGTCAAAAGCAACCTTATCAAGTAATTAGAGATCGAAGAGCTTCATACAAAGTTCAGAACAACTCCTTTCCAAATAAAACAATGTAAAGGTAAAGGAGTTCAACAAGAAGCAAATTCAAAAAAAATAAAGGTCAACAAAAGGTGCCCCTGAAGTTGGTAACTGCTGATCCAGACTTCTACATCACTACCCCTTTGAAATCCACTCCCTCCTCCGGTACAGTATATTAAAAGCAGTAAAACACAATTTGTTATTAAGTGTGAAGAAAGAAAATTAGATGTCTTATTTTTCAACTTGAGTAAACCTTAACAACTCTTCCTTACTATCTTTTTGTCTGTTTCTGCAATGGCAGAAGTATCTCTATTATGTTACAGAATGAACATCTTATTGCAGTGGATGAACAGTTCCTACCTCTCAGGTTTATAGAATCATTCAGACCTAAGAAAACAATATTGTAGCAGTTTATGTTAATTTAACAATTGAAGGGGTGATTCCTCCCCTACTCAGTATATGGATTAGAAACTCATTTATTTTTCTTTGTTATGAAAATACATTGTGAAGCATAAGTATGCTGCAAATTCAAAAAGAATGATAATTAGGCAACAAGTTATGCCACTGCATAATCTTATTATACCATAGATAGGGCCTTGACAATAATAGAATAGAATTAAAATTAAAAGTCAACAGAATTAAAATGCATAAAGTAGAATATATTTTGACATAGTGTTTAATTACATCAAGAAATTACTGAAGACAAAAGCTTAGAAAAATTCAAACATAGATCAGAGAGAGGACAGAAATCACAATAACAATGTTAAAAATATAGTATCACTATCAATATTCCTGCTTCAGACCATAAGGTGATACCACTCAGGATGAAGCAGAGTCCTCCCATGATCTAGAATTTCACAGTTAAGGTATTAATATGGATCTGAGACTTTAAGTATCTGTGAGATGCTGAGATTTCTTCACTTTCACTGAATGAAGTAGAAGTGGAGGGTGTTGAGCCATTCACAAGATTTATCACTAAACAGTAACTAGTGGAGAAAAGAAGCTGAAGCATCTGGAACTGCATTTTGGTTCAGAAAGGAATTAAAATAAAAGCTCTGCTTCATCCTACCCAGTGCTTGTTTTATTTTTTAAAAGATCAGGGTTTCTATTTGTTTACAGAAAAAGCATTATGGTTAAAAGCTCCAGAGAAATAAGACAAGTAAAATACTGTATTTGTTTTGTTTTTTAACAAATTGAACACAGTAAACATAACAATGAATGACATCCACTTAACTGCATGTGGCATCACAAAAGAGATTTTGAATTATCATCTCATTCCTTGGAACAGGCCCTCTGGGCTTCTAATGGACTAACATTAAATGATTTTTAAAACTTTATCTTGTAGAAAATAAAATTACTTTTTATCTTTAACTATTAACTTAGAAAGCACTTTCAAAGTAATTATTTAAATTCCAGTGCTCTGCATTACAGGATTGGAGCAACATATGTTGCAAGTGCTTAAATTCCTCTATTGAAACTCAGCATATATCATTAAAGAAACATACCCAAATGCTTTCTTCTTGACAGTACTGCTTCCAGTTCCTTCCACTATCACTGAACATCAGGAGGTAGCTCGTTACCCAGTCTGAACTCCCATATCCACCTTGAGTAGCAACAGCAGTGATCTCAGTTCTCTCCCCAAGGTCAATCTGGAGCCATTGATATTTGTTGGACACAAGAGGAGACCAACCACCAGCTCCTTTAAGAGGAAGAAGGAAAAAAGAAATGTAGAAATTATGAATTCATAGTAGAGAACATTAAAAATAAAAGCTGTGTTGATAGTCAAATGAATTCTCTTGACAGATGTGGCACAATTAAAATATTTATTACTAACAGAGTTCAATGATAATAATCCCTCATAACTGTTTGGATGGAAGCAGTCAAACAAAACTTACTTAAGTATTGTGATTTTCACAGAATTGTAGAACATGAAGATTGGAAGGGACTTTAGGAGGTCATCTAATACAACCCCCCACCTAAAGCAAGACCATCCCCAACTAAATCATGCCAGGCAAGGCTTTGTCTAGCTGGTTCTTAACAACCTCCAAGGATGGAGAATCCACCACCTTTCTATGTGACCTGTTCCAGTACTTTACCACCCTCCTCATGAGAAAGTCTTTCCTAATATGTAATCTAAACTTCCCTTGGTGCAACTTGACAACATTGCTCCTTGTTCTGTCATCTGCTACCACCAAGAACAGTCTATCTCCATCCTCTTTGCAATCAAACTTCAGGTAGCTGAAGATTGCTATCAATTCTCATTCTTCTCTTCTGCAGATTAAATAAACCCAGTTCCCTCAGTCTTTCCTTATAAGTAACATGCCCCTAACTACTTTTGATGCCCTCTGGTGTATTATCTCCAATCTGTCTACATCTTTTCTATAGTGGGGGGCCCAAAACTGGACACAGTACTCCAGATGTGGCCTCAGCAGTGCTGAATAGAGGGAAATAATTACTTCCCTTGAACTTCTAGCAGCGCTTCTACTAATGTAGCCCAGTATGCAGTTAGCCTTCTTGGCAACAAGGGCATTCTGTTGCCTCATATTCAACGTATTGTCTACTTTAACCCCTGTGATAGAGGCAAGCATTCATGTGTGGTGCAAGCATCGGCCTGCCCCCTGTCTACGGGTCAGCCACCTGCCTCTCTCAGCTGCCATGCCTTGATGTAATAATATTGATGTAATAATTAGTGGGGAGGCTGCCCATTATATACCCCAGTATTAGGGGGCTATCCATGGATCCATTTCACCCCTACACCATGGCCCAAGCCTTGCAAATGCCATTTCAGGCACCCAATTTAACCATCTCCTTCGCCCATTAGCTGTGGCCCCTTCCCTGGTACCTTTGGCTTCCCTTTAAGTCCTGGCCCTGTCTCAGACCAGTTGGGACCCCAAGCTTCTCAGCTCTATATGGGCATCCCTCGTAGTGGGCCCCTGGCCCTTTTGACCCCTATCTGGGTCCTGGCCCCAGCATTGATGAGTTAGGTCCCTCAGGTTAGGTCTAAGCCTCCTGCCTCCACTCAGGGATTGGGTCCCCCATTCCTGGCTCAGGTGTTTCACAAAGCATGCCTGTCCCTGTGGGATCATTCACCACAGCAGGCTCAGTTGCTTCAAGAAGCTTACCTGGCCTTCGCTGGATTAGATGAATCTTATAACCCACTCGAGGGAGAGGGGTGGAATTAAGGCACCTCTACCCACCTTTCACCGAGGTAGTAACTTGCCTGGCATTTTCCTGGGGTTCCTGCACCACTGGGAGCTCCACCAGACCACTCACTCCCAGCAGGGTGCAGTTTTAAGTCATGCCGAGGACCAGGGCCTCCTGCCCCTACCTGTAAGATGTTCCCATGCAGTAGTTCAGTCAGGTAATGTTTCTTGCCTTCCTCCCAGCAGCAAACTTTTCTTGTTTACATAGGTGGCCAAAATTCTAAAATGGCTGCCATAATCAAACACCTGCTGACTGCTTGATCTAGCTCTTAAAGTAGCAGGTACCACTGGTGCGTTATCACAACCCCAAAATCTGCTGCCTTAGCCAGTCAGTCCTGAGTTTGTAGCAGTACATGGGATTCTTCTGTCCTAAGTACAAGACTTTACACTTGTCCTTATTGAACCTCATGAGATTGTTTTTACTCCAATCCTCCAATTTCTCTAGGTGTCTCTGAATCCTAGCCCTACCCTCCAGTGTATCTTCTACTCCCCCATCTAAAAATTTCCTGAGGGTGCACTCCATCCCATCTTCCAGATGATTAATAAAGATATTAAACAAAACCAGTCCCTGGAACAACCCCTGGGACACTCCACTTGATACTGGCTGCCAACTAGGCATTAAGCCATTGATTACTACCCTCTGAGCCTATCTAGCCAGTTTTCTATCCACCTTACAGTCCAGTCATCCATACTAACTTAGCTTGCTTGCAAGAATGTTATGGGAGACCATATTAAAAGCCTTGATGAAGTCAAGGTATATCATGTCCACTGCTCTTCCTGCATGTACAGAGATAGTCATCTCATGATAGAAGGCAATCAGGTGATCAGGCATAACTTGCCCTTGGTGAATCAATGATGACTCTTTGTAATCACCTTTTTCTCCTCTAAATGCTTAGAGATGGATTTCTTGAGGATCCGCTCCATGATCTTTCCAGGTACTGAGGTAAAGCTGACTGTACTGTACTGTCATGGATCCTTCTCCTTCCCTTTCTTAAAGATGGGCAGTATATTTGCCCTTTTCAAACCACCCAGGACCTCCCTGATTGTCATGAGTTTTCAAATATAATGGCCAGAAGCTCTGCAATCACATTAACCAACTCCCTCAGAATCCCTGGGTGCATCCCATACAACCCCATGAACTTGTACATGTCCAGCTTTGCTAAATAATCCCTAACCTGTTCTTTTGCCACTGTTGACTGCCCACCTCCTTCCCAGACTATGCTGCCAGATGCAGTAGTCTGGGAGCTGACCTTGCCTGTGAAGACTGAGGTGAAAAAGACATTGAGTACTTTAGTCTTTTCCTCCTCATCTGTCACTAAGTTGCCTCCCCTATTCAGTAAGGAATCTACACTTTCCTTGATCTTCCTCTTGTTGCTGATATACTTTGAGAAACCCTTCTTGTCACCCTTCATATCACTCCAATTGTGATTTGGCCTTCCTGATTTTATCCATGCATGCCCAAGTAATATTGTTATATTCCTCCCTATTCATTTGCCAAATTTCCACTTTTTGTAAGCTTTCTTTTTTGTTTTAGCTCACTGAAAAGTTCCCTGCTAAGCCAAGCTGGTTTTCTGACATACTTGCTAGTCTTTCTGTGTATTTGGATTGTTTTTTTAAAGTACAGCCAACTCTCCTGGATTCCATTTCCCCTCAGACTGACCTCCCAGGAGAACCTGCCCATCAGTTCCCTGAGTGAGTCAAAGTTTGTTTTTCTGAAGTCCAGGGTCCTTACTTTTCTGCTGTCCTCCTTTCCTTTTTCTCAGGATCATGAACTCAATGATCTCACGGTCACTACTGTCCACGTTGCCAGCCACTTCCACACTCCCCATTAATTCTTCCTTGTTTCTGAGCAGTAGATCAAGAAGAACACAGCCGGTAGTTGGCCTCTCCAACACTTGCACCAGGAAGTTGTCACCAACACTGTCCAAAAACTTCCTGGATTGTCTATGAACTGCTGTATTGCCCTCCCAGAAGATGTCAGAGTGATTGAAGTCTGCCATGGGAACCAAGGCCTGCAATTGAGACACTTCCACTAGCTGTATGAAGAAAGCCACATCCACCTCATCCTCCTGCTCTGGTGGTCCATAGCAGATACCCACCATGAAATCACATTTGTTGCTTTGCCCTCAAACTCTAACCCACAGACTTTTAACAGACCTGTCTCCAGTTTAATACTGGATCTCTAAGCAATCATGCAGGTCTTTTACATAAATGCAACTCCCCCTCTTCTTCTTCCCTACTTGTCTCTGTTATTCCAATCATATTGTAGTTCTATGAGCATGTGAAGACTTCCAATTCTTGCTGCTTGCATCCCAGGCTCAATGCATTTGTGTATAGATCCTTGAGGTAACTAGCCAATTATCTTATTTTGCTTCACTCTTCTTTAATCTGTCAACTTATAACACATTTGTGCTATTTTTTCAGTAGATGTCTATCCATTAATATTCTTAATTTAGAAAATTACTTAAAGCAATGGTCTTCAACCTAAATGAATAATGCTTCATGTGCTCCCATAAAGCACATATTGATAAGCCAAGTAGTAAAACAAATAGGTTTTGGGATGGAGCGGTTACATGACTTTATTAAAGCCATCAACAAAGTCAGGGGCAGAGACAGGAATACAACAAGAAGCTCTGATCCTGCAAACATGTGATTTGTCAATGGAGAATAAAATTAAGTGTTATTAAAGTTGTTATAGGATGGGGGACTAAATCCTATATGCTATCAACCTATAACTATGGCTTGGATGATATATAAACAACAATAATCTAATTTTGGTCTCAATCATTTTGTTCAATATTTTAATAGAATATTTGATTTAATCAAGGAGTTGTTTATAAATGTATCAACTAAGTCCAATTAACACTCTTTCATCTTTATGTATCAAAATCCTACATCATTTCAAAGGACCCCAATAACAGAATGTATAGAAATGAAAAACTGGATCCAAGCACTTCTTCGTTATCACCTTCCTCACTGGCCACAAGGCCAACTGCACCTTGTCATGCATCCAAAGATGCATCTCAAGCAAGTCCAGGGAGGTGATACTCCCCTTCTATGCAGCACTGATCAGGCCGCAGCTTGAGTACTGCATCCAGTTCTGGGCGCCGCACTTCAAGAGGGAAGTGAACAACTTGGAGAGGGTCCAGAGGAGGGCCACTCGCATGATCAGGAGGCAGCAGGGCAGGCCGTACGAGGACAGGCTACAAGACATGAACCTATTCAGCCTCCACAAGAGAAGGCTGAGGGGACATCTAGTGGCCTGTTACAAATTACTCAGAGGGAACCAGCAGGCATTGGGGGAGTCCCTGTTTCCCTGAGCAGTACCAGGAGTGACTAGAAATAATGGTCACAAGCTGGCAGAGGGTAAATTCAGATCAGACATCAGAAGGTGCTACTTCACTGTCAGGGCAGCTAGGATCTGGAACCAACTTCCAAGCGAAGTGGTGCTAGCTCCTACCCTGGGGGTCTTTAAGACAAGGCTTGACAATCACCTTGCTGGGGTCGTTTGACCCCAGTACTCTTTCCTGCCATGACAGGGGGTCGGACTTGATGATCTGCTCAGGTCCCTTCTGACTCTACTAACTATGAAACTATGAAAGTTATACCAGCTTACTTAGTTAGCCCTGCCAGCTTTTTTCTTGCACCCTATTAATTGCAGAATTATATTAAACCCTCTAGAGAACAAATTACCAGGGAATTAATATGTAAGATAGGAAATGAGACTTTATGACCACACCTGAATTTATTTTTGGACCATTAAGTATATTTTTGTAAATATTATGATACAAAGTTAATACTTGGTGAACAACGTTACAGGGCTATGGTGTTGGCAAATTATGAACTATATTTTATTTATACAGTTAGATTTAAAGTAGGCAGAAAAAAAGGAGTCACACATCTTAAACTTGAGACATTTTTGAAAAGCATTTAAACTAAAAAGCTAAATATAAAACAAAGTTAGTACCACTTTCTACATATATATTTCATATTTATGAAAAGCTTAAGATACATAATGTTTTGTAAAGAAAGCATAATACTGGGTCTGTTGTCAGGATCATGACACACTCTGAACTTTAGCTATGATAGAATGCTTTTATTTTTGCTGTTTATGAATGTTTTTGGTTTGGTTTTTTTAAGGAACCCATCATTTTATATTAGATCTATGTATATAGTCCATAAGGGGGGCCTCCACTCTCACAGACTATGGAATGTGTCCTGGCATGGAAAAGAGGCCAAAGACACAGTGGACGTGGTAAAAATGTTTTTGCAATGCATATTTGTAATCCTGTAAGTACCTAGATGGTTAGTTTAAAATCTTAGTATTAAAAAAACAAAAACAAAAAACACCTTAGTTGGCAAAAGTCGGTCTTCCAAATAGCTTTTCTCTAGGCACTTTAATGGGGATTTACAAGTCTACATTTAAATACCATTATTGCATCACTTTGTCCTGGATTTGTTATCATTTCTAAATGCATCTTACAGGTAGTCCCACTGAAATTGTCAGTGCAGAGTAAGATACAGCTAAGCATGATTACAGGTGAATAAAAATAGGCCTTAAATGTCACTCAAGTCCTATGCTTTGAACATGATTATATTTCAGTAAAGAGGTAATTAAAGGCTGCTTCCCCCACTTTGTTTCTACAATATTTCTATATTAGCTTGCAATTATTTAATTAATTCATTCTAAATATATTAACAAAAATATAAATATAAAATATAAAAATATAAGCAAACATTTGGAAAAGTATGATATGAAAGTAAGTCCTCATTGCCTCTGTGATGTGCCCCAGGAACACTGTTATGAAATAGTCCTGAAACATGCAATAGCTCCATGCACTTCAAATGTAAAGTATTCACTGCTAGAACCAGACTGGGCTTACAGCAATAAACAGAACCAATATTGGTTCTGGGAATGCACCAGACAATAGCTTCCAACCATGGTGGAGACAGTATAGATATTCTGAGTGCTACATTATTTTTTGTTCCAGAGATATACTCAGCACAAGGTACAACAGGAGGCACCAGAAAGATGTATATTTCCAGTAATTCCTAGGCAAGACCCAATTCCAATACAACACAGAGTGGCTGCTGGATTGCTCCAAGTTACATGACTGGTCTTCAGCAGGTGTGTCTACATGAAACAGTTAACTGTGCAGTAGCATAGTTTACTGTGTGGTAAGTGCAAATATCTACATGTGTGCATGCTTACTGTGCAATAAAAACCCCTAATCATGAGTAAATTTGATGTCTGCAAATGCAGGCATCAAATTTACTTGTGATTAGTTACTGCACAGTAATGCATGTGACTTGGCAGCAAATTTGCTCTGTGACAGCCCCTGCCTCAGACCCTTAAAGGCCTCATTTGGAGCCCTGAGGCATACCACCATGGACCTGGAAGCCACTCCAGGCCCCATCCTCCTGGGCAGGCTGCAGCCTAGCTGTGCCAGCCTGCCTGTACCCCAGCACTGCTGCCTGGCATGCACCTGCTAGGTACAACCTGTCCAGGTCTGCAAGATGCTGAAAGGTGCTTTAGGTTGCTCCAGTTTCCAGTCAGGCCTGCCAGTCCTGTGGCCCAGCTTCAAGCAGCTTCTGGGTGGTAGGGCTAGCTCCAGCTGCCCACAGCCCACTCTCAAAATCTTTGCCAATTGTAGGCTTATAGTCGCTCTTATCCTGGTACTCTTATGTCCTGTCAGGCAGGGCAATCCCTTTGGGCTGGTGGGAACCCGATACAAAGTAATTATTGAGGAAATTAGCTTTTCCCTGGGCTTCACTGAACTCTGTCCATTTAATTTCTCTGACATGCCCAACTACTATAGGACAGATGTTCAGGTCATAGTCGCACCACACCTAAGCCAAAAGACTGCAGGTTGTTTATAGCCCTTGAGTGGTAAATAGAGATTCTCACTGAACCTTGATTTGATTTCCCCTTTATCTATCATAATTAGTGACATATATGTATGGTGAAATCATTTAAAAAATAATGACTAGAGTCACACATAGCATCCTTTTGCCAATAGTAGAGAACTATTTTTTATAATGTTGGAATAGATAGAGAGAAAAAGAGAAAATAAAAAGTTCATATTCTGACAGACATCTACAGTTCATAGATCAAACACAATTATTGCATGAGGAATTATTAGAGATGGGCAGGAATCAGCATTTTCTGGAAATTGCTTCATCAGAAAATTCCCAGCCAGCTCTACTAATGATATGTTTTGACATTTATTACAGTTTCCCTTAAGTGTATAACTCTCAATTAAGGGAGGCAATACTGGTCAGCAAGCCAAGAAGGGTGTTTTTGCATAAGACATATTTTCACTGAAAATAATAATAATACTAAAAAGAGACTGCAAGATACTCCACTTAAAGTAAAAGGGTATAATTCTATAGGTGCTTTCTGGTTGATCTGTTGGCAAAAATAGAATGTGCAATTTAAAAAGTAATCCCTACATGGCATACGGGATTTTTTAGAAATACAAAATGTTAAAAACACAGAGAGTTATAGAAAAGCTACCATTACTTGTTATTATCATATATAAGGTAGTGTTCACTAA
The DNA here is from genome assembly GCF_052110815.1 of Crocodylus siamensis. Taxonomy (NCBI): domain Eukaryota; kingdom Metazoa; phylum Chordata; order Crocodylia; family Crocodylidae; genus Crocodylus; species Crocodylus siamensis. The sequence goes on along the minus strand of NC_143397.1, from coordinate 78,735,303 downwards.
CTGAAGGCCAGAAAATATTTCATTAAATTGGTCAGAACACAGAAATTTGCTAATAAAATTAGGGGCAGGTGGCATTCATAGCCACCTGAGTTTCTTATAACAGAAGAGCCACTGACAAGGGGAAGTATCTTATTCTGTAAAAATAGTATGGCTTTTGGTCAGTGTTTATTTTTACTTCCCTGTGCAATAACAGGCCATTATGCTTTGTGAAGAATCTAATCTACCGATATTTCAAGCTTCTGGCTAGAGATTCTGTACATGAAAAAATCAATGTAATACCATAAATACATTTAGAAAGGGTTGAAAACTGTTTTTTCTTTTCCCACAAAAGTTTTTCCATTTTGTATTGGGAAGACTGCAATATCCTTCAAAGTTTTTTTTATTTTACTTTTTCACAGAAAAAAGGAAAACAAAGATTTTTAAAAAATTACAAAGAACAGAAAGAGACACAGTCCTGACTTTGGATAGGGGAGACCCAGGTGCAAGTTGGTGTATGCTTCAAAACATGTTGAACCACTTCAGTTGCACTCCTTGGGCTTCCTCCATTCAATATGGCACTCTCAACATACAACTCTGTTAATTCCATCTCTAAAAATTCCCTATGCTCAACCTTATAAAAACATCTGAATGTTTGTTCTAGTAACATTTCAGCTGCAAATAGTCATATACATAACATTCAGCAAAACACATGTTGCCCCTTGTTGCAAAACACATGTTGCACATTGATGACATGCACAAGGGTTTATGTGGTCTTCTGGGGCTTGAAGGGCCCAGTCCTGTGAACCCAGGAATTTTTGGACAGAACTGGGCCCCTCAAACCCAGACGGTGCCTACCCAACCTTCTCTGCTTACCCAGGTGCATCTCCAAAGATCCCTAGGGTGGATCTATTCAAGCGGGGAAAGTTGGGTTTTCCCCACTTACCCTGCCACACAACTAATACACCCGCTGCAATAAAGCAATATAATTTATTACTTCCACTGTTCCATCACTGATTTGCCTTTGATGTGGTATGACAAAGAGTAGGGATGACAATTTTTTTTTACCTGTGGTGCTGCCATAAACATTTTTATTCGATGTAAGGTGATGTCTGTTTCTACCTCTAATGGTATCCTTGTTGGAAATGTAAGTGGTTTTTCCAGGACAGGATTTATTGTACCTCTGTGGGGTGGCATTTACTTTGTAACATAAAAGTTAAAGGATTGTTGTGTATTTGACAAAAGTAAAGCTTTTGAAAGTAGACTGCTTAAGATTTGGTAAGAAAGAAAGAAAATTATGAGCACTATGATATGAGAAAGAGGTTCATTAAGGGGACAAATCAGTCTGACTACTGAACTGATTCCAATGAAGGCATATTTAAGTTCCACTTATTTGTACTATAATCTTTATGCATCCTAGCATGGTCTTCCTATGACTTGATGAAGATTTATAGAACTTCTGGGAACAGAAATACTTTCTCTCCTGTTGTCCCACTTCTGCTGGGCATAAAAAGGAAACTGCATAATGTGAATGCATTTAGTATGTTGGGCATAGAAAGGAAACTGCATAATGTGAATGCAAAGATAACAACAACTGGGCCTGAGATGGGAACAGTTGGCATGGACTTGGTCAAGAAAAATGAGGGTAGAAAAATGACTTCTGACTGGGAAGAGGCTGAAACTGAAAGTTGAAGCAAGACTGGAGCTGCGTGGTCGGAGACTGGGATCTGAGAAGGTATGAGGGGAACTAGGACTCAGTGCCACATGAAATTCAGGCTGACCAAGAAACCAGGAAAGAGTGGAACTGGCTGAGCAAGTAGACTGAGCATGGTGGTTTAGAGAGGGGAAATGGATCTGATGAGGAGATAAACTGATGGCAAGATGCAGAACTGGGAGTAGTGTATTGGAATTCACTGGGCAAAAAAATGTGGCAATGAGAATTGGGACTGACTGATTGGACAAACTGTGAATCAACTCTACCTGAGTAAATGGGAGATACTAACATTTCACTTAATCAGGGTTTAATGCAAATAAGTTAATGTTTTGGTAAGCATTTTCATACTTAATAATGTGTCTTTGAGCTAATATTTGCATAAATAAGCCTTGGGATTATACACTGAAAATAAAGACAAATCAACATACTAAATTAATGCTCATTAAGTGATGACTGAATGGCAGGTTGCACAAGTGGAGGGAAAAAATGGCACTATGCTTTAAATTTGGCACACACCCACACCAAGCCCAGCACATGCCCAGAAGAGGCAGCATGTTACTTGCACCTAGTTTTAACCAATGTCAGTATAGATCAGATGCTTTAGTGGGGCTTTTTTAGCACTTTTATCTAATCAGCTATTAGCTAAAAGTGGCAAAAGGCCCTGCTGAAGCATCTGATCTACACAGATGTTGCAGAGTTAGTAGAAGTAACAAGCTGCTGCTTCTGGTAAAGTGTCTTTTTTTTCCCCATGTCTGTCAGTACCCTGAGTGAACCAGGAGAGCCACTGGAAAAAATAGCATGCAATGATAATGTAATTACAGACGTTTGACCCCTGCTGCATGTTACATGTTATGCAATTAACTGATTAATTATGTAATAAATTTAGACAAGCCACACATGTATACCAATTATCACACAATAAAAATAACTAACCAACTATAAAAAGAGTCAAACAGCTATAAAATTAGTGCTTGAAAATGTGTAACAATTCTATAGCTGGTTTCTATCCCGCTTTAATTTGAACATGTAACAGGCTCCATATAAAAATGCACACCCATACAAAGGCAAAATTATGAATGTAGAAGTAACCTTAACTCTGACATTTCTTAATTTTTGAGGGCTTCAGTTTGCAGCCATAATACTACTTTTTATCTGACAATGCTTTCTGTGTGCAATATTACATAAAACAGATGCTGTTTCAATCACTTATCTTCCATTATATTTCATCAGAGCCATGAGATGGGGGGAAGGAAATAATTTTTCCCCCTCCTATGAACAAGTTCTAGTGGGAACCAAGGATAAATGGTTTGGGTCATTCTGAATTAGGAGCCCTAGAAAAGTTCCCAATGTCACTAGATGCTTCTTGAACATATTGTCACAAGAGCTGCTTCTTACAACCCTCTTTATATTCCATTATCCTTTGTTGCTATTGTCTCAGTTGGGATTATCTGAACACAGTGTGTGTGAGAAGTCTACAGTCAAGTTTTAAAAGCATAACAATGTAAGTACTTTTTGGGTTGCATGCTTGACTTGTGTTCAAAAGCAAATATAACACAAATACTCTTTATGGATAAACATGCTTAAATTAAGTAATACAAATGGATAATAAATAACACCTAATGGGTACCTACTTGTAGTCTTAATTACAGCTTAATTATACTTATTTTTACTTCAGTTTTTGTTTCACTCCCATTGCCTACCTGTTGGTATTAATTAAGAACCACATTGTTCTCCACCATGCAATATTAATCAAGAAATTTGTTAAGTGAAGCAAGATAATTTAAAAAAAAAATCCAAGGCAAATCTAGTCCTCTTTAGAATATCAATGATGGAAATTTCTGAAATGTTAGAATATTAATTCACTTGTGTTTCAAAATCTAAGAAACTGACCATTTTGAAATTCATAAATGTGCAGATTTTTTACTTCTTAACATTCATAATCATTTTTATACATTTCCACAGTGTTGTAACATGCAGAATAATATAAATTTAAAATAATTTTCATGTTATCCAAGTAATTGTCCACCTTATTTTATTTTATCAGAGAATCAGCTCATAATACCTTTTTTTCAGAATAAGTCACCTAAAGGGGTAAAGGTCCACATTACATCCTACTTATTTACATGATTCAGCACTTCAGTTGCAGGCAAGAACCTACTCCTGCAGCTTGTTTCCTTGATCTGAGAGAAGTTCACAGACAGAAAGCTCCTCTCAGAAATATTTTCAGGGTACATACAGACATTCAGGGGTGGGGGTAGGGGAAGGTTAGATATTAAAAATGGCCACACATTTTAAGATAAATCAGCATGGCGGGGGCTAGCAAGGGAGTCCAGGGGAATCAGGGGGCAAGCAGGGTCCTCAGGTCTGGTTGGGGGGATCAGAAGGCAAGCAGATCAGGTGGGTCAGAGGGATTGGGGGGCAAGCAATGTCTGTGGGAGTGGTTAGGAGGATTTGAGGGGGGTTGGGGTCTGTGGGGGAGGGTAAGTCAGGGTCAAGTGGGGTCCATGGGGAGAATCAGGGGATTGCAGGGACAAAAGGGGCCTGCAGAGGGAGATTGGGAGGATCAGGAAGACAAACAGTGTCCACAGAGAGGATCAGGGGACTATGGGAGTCTTCAGGGGGGATCAGGAGGATCAGGGAGGCAAGAGAGGCCCTCAGACAGACTGGGGGGATCAGAGGGTCAAGTCTGCAGAGAGATTGCAGGGCAGGGTAAATAGCATCCATGGGGAAAATTGTTGAGGCTAGTGGGATCTGTGGGGTGAAGGGTTGGTGGATAACAAAAAGATTTGGTAGGATTGGGGTTGCTAGGAGGGTTCATGCGGGGTGGGGGGAAGATTTGTGGAGTCCTGGAGGTTTTGGCAGGAACAGAGGTTCAGTTAGAGCAATCTCACCTGACTTAATCTAAGTAAGACTACCTCAGAAGTACAGTTAACTTCAATGGATTTGGCCATTTTTAGACAAATCTAACTTTACTGAACTTATGAACAATTTATAGTTAGATCCCCTAGTCTAAGTTTAAGGTCCATACCTGGGCGAACTAAATTAGATTGGGTCACCATTCCTTCTAACCTACCCCAATGTCTGTACCTAGCCTCAAAGTTTTTAGGAGAAGAACTGCTGTTCCTATACTTCCTACAGCATGAAGTATGTGAGTTGTTTTCTTGTTCTGCCTACAGGGCCCCCTTTCTTCCTTGCTCCAACGGTTTATTTTCTACTCTTGCTCCCTTCTACCACAATGCATGTACATGCTAGAGGTATATATTTTTGCCAATATTACAAGACTATGTACAATACATTATACATTGAAACAAAGATATATATATATTAAAAAGTACAAGTACTCCACAAGAATGAACTTAGATGGGTCTGAGGATAAGGGTCAGATAGTAGGAAGCAGAAAGTACCAATTGAAAGCTTAAAGCAGATGATAGAAAACAGCTGAGGGTCTTGAAAGTGGATCTCAGCAGGGAGTGAGACTAGGGGAATCCGGGAGCCAATAAATCAGCCATATTTGCCATGTTTAAAACTTTACACTCCCAGCAGAGGAAGCATTAAATGATGCTGAAGCTTTCTCACCTGGCATTCACAGCTTGTCAGGCTGTCTGGCTCCTGCTGCTTTGAGCATCACAGAACAAAGAATGGAGCATTGATTAAAGCTCTCTCCATCACATGTGCACCCTCCTATTACTTGTTTATCCTACTACCCTACTTCCTTTTGCTGCCTTTATGTGCAAATTAAATCAATTTACAGGATTGACACCGAGGTATGTTCACACACCAGCTTAAATCACTCCACCATTTAGCTAACAAAACTATTTACCTCACTTCTGCCTTTGGGCATACTTTTGAATATGTTATGGATGATTATTGTCAGCTATGTGTCAAATTAATAGCCCATAATTTTAAACAAACCCAAAAAATGAATATATTTTCCCCTTGATTAATCAATCAGCATATTTATCATATAGAAAATTCTACTGAAACTAATTTTGATGTGTCATCAGTAGAATTAAAGCATGGATGTAATTTGGCTCACACATTACAAAACAAAGATTCTTGATGCAAAATACAGGGTTTTTTTAAAGTATTGACATGTTGAGAAAAGTTACTGTAATTAGCAATTAGAAATGTAGGGATACTGCAATATCAGCAAAGACACAGAAGTTCCAAAACACATCAGGGAAGTAAAGAATTTGTTTTGCTTTTCTTCAAGCTAAATGAAAGAATAATATCCTGCAACTGAACCATTCATCCAGTTGCAACCATGCACTGAAATAAACTAAACAAATTGTTAAAATAATTTTGTCTTACTGAACTTCAAAATCTGACTTCTGACACTAAAAAAAAAATTATGTTTAAAACATTTTATTCATAAAATCTGATATTTATCTCTTTTTACAGCTATCAGATAAATGAAAATACACAGGCAATAACAGTAAGATAAAAAGTAAGACTGGAAAATTTAATGTTTGCTTCTCAACACTTATAATTTAGTTATTCACTGAAGATATGGGCATGATAGCCACATTTTAATAGGGCGAAGGGGAGGTAACAATAAAATGTCTCTCCTTGCTTCGGCTATCAGTTAAAAAAAATCACCAAAACACTAGCAAGTTGCAAAGCTGCTCAAGAATCTGAACTAAGGGCCTTGTTACACAGTAATTTTGGGTGCCTCCTGGAGTTCCTAGCCCCCGGATTGTCCACACATTAACACGTTATTGTGGTTTTAAGCACTCGTTATGCAGCTCAATCTTATACCACTCCAGAGCAGAATGACCTCTGATTTGCATGACCCAGCTTTTGTTCTATTAAGGTATGACCTCTTCCCACAGACATGGTGCCCAAGTTGTAGTCCTCCAGTATCTGCAGGTCTCTCACACCTGCACCCATAAAGCTGGCAGAGAAGCCTGTCCTGGCTCACCAGGCCTCTAGTGGCACAGTTGTGCAGGTGGAGGACAGACAGACAAGGTTTCCAGATTCAAAGTGGGTGAAGGAGTTTGTGTATGGGGGATGTATAAGTGTGTGTGTGTGTGTGTGTGTGTGTGTAAGTATAAATGTGGTTTCAACTGTCTGTCTTTGTACTTGAGAAAAAAGGGCAGAAACCCAACAAAAACAGACAAAGGCTTTCAGCACAGTCGCCGGGGGGGGGGGGGGCGGGAAAAGCCTACAACTTGAGTAGGGTGTTGCCTCAAAAGAGGCTTAGAACACTGAACAGGGAAATGATCTTATGCTATTTAATTCCTACTCCATTTCGGAAAACAGAACTGTATTTTTTGTACAAAACCAGGACTGATTCAAAAACAAACAAAGCAATCAACAAAAAAACCCCCAACCCTGATTCCATCATTGTTTATATTACAAGGAGAAAATAATCTGCCAGACCTTGAATAGCGATTAATTTCTAGGGGTACCTCTAACAAAGAGATGACGATAGGCAAGCCCATTGCAAACATTTATTTTGTGCATGGGAAAAAAGGTGTAATGGAAAAAAATTCCTTTAATGCACATTAATGTACATTTCATTTTTATAGTTTCAGTCCTATTTCCTATATCCAAATAGCACTTATTAAAACACGTATACAATTTTTCCAAAATGTTCATCAATATGAATCTGCATTCCTAGGGAAAAAAGACTGTGCTAGAACTCAGAATCTTGTATGAAGCAGTGTCTCCGTTTCCCAATTTTATTTCCTTATGCTCATTCTAAAGATATGAAATGTCAAAGTCCACAACACCTTTTTGTTCCTTCTATAACTCCTACTATTTACAAAAGAATTTGTAGAACTGGGAAAGATAGGGACTATAGAAAGTAATTATAGAATTTACCTGTTCTTTCTTCAGTGGTATGGATTCCCACTTCATGGGGACTAACGAGCATTACTGACCTAGCAAACAGTGACTGAGAGACTGCTTTTCATAGGTTCATGGGTAAAATCTTGGTGCCTCTGGATGAAATCAATAGCAAAACTTTCATGAACTTTGACAGCAGCAGGATTGCATCCCATATCTAAAGGCTAAGTGAAGTAAATCAGGCACAAGTGTGTAAATCACCAAAAGAAGCTTCCTGCTTATTTCTCTGATGAGGCACTATAAAGGTTTGCTTCTGTGTTGAGATAGTTCCAGGGACTCTGTATCTGTCAAACCATAACAACTATGTAACATATTCTTATTTATCTGGATAAGAAAGAGATCCTCAAATGCCACAAAAAGTTTAAAAAATGGTATATGTTTGTTATGAAGTAGGCAATAACTGAAGGCAGAAAACAGGGCATAGCTGCATTTTATAGACTAAATCAGAGATGCATACACTTTTGTAAGTAACAGCTCGCTTTATCAGATCCTGTCCAGGGACTTAAAGACCACAGAACAGCTTTTACTTTTCTGGAGTTGGGTTTCATTAAATTTGAATAGGCCATCAATAGGGAATATGTCCTCCTAGAAGAAAGTTTCATAGCTACAGGGCTCATCAGAACTCCAAGAAATGCTCCTTTTTTGTGCTTCATTGAAAATGCATTGTTTGTTTATGATGAGATTCTGTATTGTAACTTCTTGCCTCCTTTCTGGACAGGTGGATCAATGCTTTCAGTTGTTCTTTACTGGTTCAGCCACAATCCAGGTAGTGGCCAGTGTCATGAACTGAGAATGAAGAAAACCAATGAAACCCAGGCATTTGGTGAAAATCCTCAGTGCCACAGAAGGACAAAAAAAAGAGAATACAAGTAGGTAAAGACTATGGAAGTCCAGAGATGAGATGCCTGAGAAGACATAGAAAGTATTGTATGTCGAGAATTCCCTATAAGACTTGCTGCTTGGAGCTATAAACAATGATAAACTGCCCTCAAACAGAAGGAAAATTTAAAAAAACAATTCTAGGTTTTTAAAAGAGCTCTAGGTTTGAAACCAGGAAGGAACGATGTCTTCCAGGAGCTGGTTTAAAGAAGTCAACAGATTTTGCCACGTAGGAAAGTCAATTTTTTCCGTAACTTCTTTTTAGTGGCAACCTTTAATTACTGTGTGGCAGAGGAATAATCCAAAAGCTTGCAAACAACTGAAGAAAATCTTAATACAAGAAGTAACTGTTTTCTCACTGTAGGTGCCAGAAGAAAAGAGAAAGTTAGTAATAACCTTGTGCAACAAAGATCGGTTACATCAAAAGATGTTTTGAGGCATTTTCAGTTTGATTCAAGGTGAAAACCATGATGCTAGGAAATGTTGTTTGAAATCTCTTGAAGTCAATTTGTATGAATTTAGACCCTGATTGCATGGATGGAATTCAAATGCCAGTGCATGAGTTATATTTTGCTTTCCATGTTCACAAATTTTGAAGCCTTTTTTTCCCTCAATCAATCATTATTTAAATATAGTCCAGTGGGAGATGTCATAATGCAATGACTGACATAGTATATCAAAAGGACAACTTCTTGGCAACAATTCAAAGAGTTATCAAAGTCACTACTCTTTTTCAGCTTTTCCATCACCATCACACTGAAAAGTGATATAAACCAATTGCCTGCACTGGAAAAGCCCTTGCTTCACAATGGAATTAGAAAATACTTTGATTATTCAATGCTATACTTTACACTTTACAACAAAAATACCTTACCATTTTAAGAAAACTATGAGATTGGCTTACTCCTGCTAAAATTTAGGACATTATTCTTTCCTGAGAGAGGACAGAATATTGTACCAATAGTCTCCTACCGTTTCTTACACGGTTGATCAGCTTAACCCTTCGGACATGCTCCTTATGGTTCTTCCTCAGCAGTTCTGTCCATTTTTTCTCCTGTACTAACCATTCTATAGACACACAGGAAACTAGGACTTCCATGCACCTTCCCAATAAAATGAAACAAAACTTTACCATCACTGTCTTTCAACAAGTTGCTGAATTAAGTCTATGTCCATGTGCATAGGATAACATATGGACGTCCATAGGATAAAATAGCCAAGGCCAGCAACACCACCTCAAACATGCTATGATCCTACAAGAAACCTACATGCTAAACTAGAAACAGTGTAGGTGTGTTTGGGCAGGCTAATAAACACTGCTAAATAATAGGGTTGGTCAGCTGAACTGAATTTTGGTTTGGGAGGCAGCTTGCCCAGAGCAGTGTGACATGTTGGAGGACTTGGCTGCTGTGTCTTTTAAATTAACCATAGCTTTATAGTCATCAGATGTAGGATTGCTTCATACAAGATTCAAGTAACTCAAGTAATGGGATCCAATTAATCTCTCATATCCAACAAAAAAAATGCATAATTAACCCAAACATATGGACAAACCCATGATGTAGGAATTTAGCCTTCCTTACATATAAACTGTTCTCTGGTTGCTTAGTCATCAATTAATTTCCTCTCTTGGTTTCCTCTCAGTTTAGGAGAAAACCAGCCATCCTCTTCAGATGAGCATTTTACTTCTAAAGACTGTGCTTTTGTCTCACCAGTCAGTAAGTATATAAACCTGATTTTGTTTTATGTTGCTTTTCTCTTTCATTCCTGAACATCTCCACACACTATCACCCAAATTAAAGGCCAACCTTCTTTTCAGCCTCATTACAAGGTGCTATGCCATTATTTCACTTTGAATACACATATAAAAAAACAAAAACAAACTAAAAAGGAACTACTTTAATTTACAATAACTGGCTTCAATGTATAAAGAGGAGAAAAATGTTTCTGGAGCATGAATATTCAATACATGCTATTTTAAAATTCCTTAGCTGGGGAAGCTACCCAGGAAAAATGTACCAACCTTCCTAGCTCATGGTATTTGTGATCAATGATACGGCTCACACTGAACACATACAAGGTAGAGTATGTAGGTGAAAACTCACTGCTTTTGTCTATACATTCCATTTTGAACCAGTTGGTGTTCAACTGTTACATTTCAACCTTACATTTCACAGTAAGGGCTATAATCAATTTATGCATGCCATTCCCATGTGCAGAAAGCAAAGTAGATATGTGCCTTCATGGGCTAACTAAATAAGATACATACAGAGTCCAAGCTTGCATGAACCCAAGTTCACTTCATCAGATGCGGTGAAAGAACATGCAGAAAGCAGTGTAAACATTAGATGTGGTTTTATAAACAATGAAGTGATCATCTGCAAACCATGAAAAGGTGACATCAGTTTTTTTTGAAGTGTGAAATTAAATCTCCACAAAAGAGCCTGTTTATTGCAGTTTTGATATCAAAGCTACAAAAATGCCTGCAGATGTTATATTTGTCTTCAGCAGGAGCAATGTGTATATGCTACAATATCCTGTTACTGGATCTTTGGGGGTGATATTTCTGAGCATATGAGTAAGTGTGTGCTCTGCCATTTTCATCACAATACTGCAATGTCAGTCTGAGATTAATCACTTTCTGATGGTGGTACTTCTGAAAATGGTATTTCAATGCTGGAAAAGCTTATTCATTGACTTTGGCACCTTTCATAGCACGTACAGCATGGTGCATTCTGCACAGCAGGGCAAACAGATAAAATGTTGGCACCTGCAGTTTGCAAAGCAAAAATAGTCTTAGTGCTTATATTTAAAACAAAAACGCTCATTTTTTTTGTTTCCATTATTATGGATATAAATTGCTACAACTAGCAGCTGGGAACGTTGGCCAACTCCATCTGGTAACCGGCCTTCACACAGCTCTGACTTACACAAAGGGATTATGATTTTGTAAGTAATGGAACAAGCAAAAATGTCACCTTTATTATGCTTGAATCCTCTGTGCTTGTGTGTGCATGCACATTATTAACATTCTATTAACTAGAAACTGACACATTTTTAAAAATCCAGGGCTATAGACATTTCATCTGCCCTCAGTTTCAGCTCTATACTAATGATTTTCTCTCCTCTGAAGTGTGTCAATGTTATGTTTCTATGTATGCAGACATGCACATGTGCAAGTGCACTTGACAAAAACATTGCTTGATTGGATCTTATTGTTTAACTACAATTTGATCTCGTCACACATAATATCAACATAATATCCTTAATCATATACTTCAGTATTAAGCTATGGCTCTTAGCACTCTTTAATTATCTAATTGTGCCCCTGAGCATAGTTATTTCCAAAAGACTATTTCAATAATAATCAGAAACTTCTTTTAAAAAAGTCTGTATATTAACATCCTGTAATGTATCCCAGGATATATAGAAGTTAACTTACATAGCTCTTTAGATATAGCATGTCAGATCCTCAGCTGTTGTAAATTGGCATAGCTCAACTGAAGTCATTGTATTTAGTTTCCCTACTCATCTTCACCAAAATTAAAAGAACATGGGCCAGCATTTAAACAGAAAAAAGAAAGGCATGCAACTTGCAAAGAGTCACAGCTTAACCAAGTCCATTTACCTACCATGTTTTTTCAATGAATAATATAATGTTTTAAAATTCCTACTTTTATAGTTAAATTTGACTAGAAGCCATCTCATTTACTTTCACACCCATGGTCATTTTTCACTTATTTGACTGTATCAGGATTCATGAATTCTAACTGATATTGCAATATTAACTTATCAAAGAAGCCCTTCTGGCTAAGAATAAGCATGGGAATAAGCACTGTATAGCTGAAAAAGGGACTGGAAAGTGTATATTTCTGACCAGTCATTTTTATAGCACTGCTGGCAATATGGTGAATCTCATCAGCATCACTCTACTGATACACCATGTAAACAGAGGAGACAGAAAAGCACTATAAGGAAAACTGAATAGAAGTTCACAATTAGTAAACAGCATCATATCTTGTGTGACTGTCACAACCAAAATGCAATAACCTAATCTGTTGATTTATTAGAATATATAAAACATATTCACATAGATTAGTAGGGTAAACTTTTTTGTTTGATGAATTTCATGCCACTTTAACAGGGCACAGTTTTAATAAATTAACTACTAGTGAAGGAAAACTGGAATTCAGTTCAGTTAGCATGCTATGCTTTGGAACATATCTTCATTTTTTACAAGAAACTAGGATTTCTCCTCATTTGTGATTTCATGAAATACTATTTTAATGCTTATGAAACTAAATCAGCCAACCTTAACGGCCAAGTGAGAATTTCAAGGACTTTATGTTTGCACTTAGTAATATCACTTTTATTCTAACCGGTATATACCAAATACACAAGCAAGCTGTATTATTTATAAAACTATGTTTATCTTATACAACTCACATTTGAAAACTGTGCATTTATGCATATTTGGATCACATCTTTTGAAAGCATTATAACCTCTTACACTTAATGACAAATCATTATGAGCAAAATGCAATATTGCTGAAATTGTGCTATATTATACAAATAAAAAAGCCCCATAATAGTTATAGCCTATAAAAGCTTTTTGCAGGTATCAGAATGTAATATCCATGGATGAATTTAATATCAAAAGGCTAGAGGAGGTACACAATATAGAACATATAAAATGTATATTTAAATGTTACAGGAATTTTTTAAAAGAAAGAAAGGGCTAAAAATGGCTAGACTAGACCTAAACCTAAAAAGCATATAGAGCCATATATCTACTATGAACCAACTAAAGTGGGTATCCTACAACAAACCGGCATTTTTTTAGCCATCAGTGTGGCATTTTAGAAGTAAATTAGTCTTCTAGGTGATAAACAGATAAACTATTATCTGTTAGAGCATTTAATTTTGGGGAATAATCCAGTCTTTTTCAGATTATTGTCAACTTCTTGCAATATGTGGAAAACATAACGATAATACCTAAATTACACATTCTTATGTGCACAGACTGAAAGGAAAATAATAAAAAAGGTAGTAAACAGTTAGAATGTGACTGGACAATATTTGTGCTTTGTTTGCATCTTCATTTTTCTAATTACTGATTATTCATTGCAAGACTGATGGCAGCATAGTTTAAAAAAAAAGAAATTTTGTGAAATGTGTGTCCATGAACAAGCATATGCAGCAGGCAACTTGACAAATTTATGTCCATAATTATACCATTGGAAGGAAATACACAATTCCTAACTCTACTTGAAAGATCAGTACCAAATTAAGCAACAAACTTGTTCCATCCACTGTGTGAACAAGAACTTACAAGTTTTACATCAGAAGACATGCTATGGCATGAGAAAACATGCATCAGAAGACATGCTATGGCAAAGTATGGGATGTAGCATATTCCTTACAAGGTAAAGCAGATAATCACATCAGCCAAAATCAACAGCCAAATGCATTCATTTGAAACTCTACCCCACGCTTTTTGAAGATCTGTGGCAAGCCAAAAAAGAACATTAACCCTGATGAGGTCACTATGTCTGTTCCCACCACACTCTCCTGCTTTGTCCTCACATAAAACTATTTAAGATTTGGGTCTACACCTAGAAAGAAATGGCACTGCCATGGGCAAACAAATGAGCTGCCAATATGCCTGGCCCCCTCAGAACTCAGCTCTGCATAACTGTCAGGGGCAGGGATGTGGAGAGGGGTCCTACTGGCCAGCTGAGCTGGGAAGCCTCCCTGTTCAATCCCACCCCCCCTCTACCACCAGGACGCCTGCTGGCTGAGCCAGGAGCCAAGGCTGGGCAGAAGGACTGTGGTCTATCAACACCAAAACCTCCATTCTCACCTCCCCCATTGCTCCAACGGGTCTGATCCTTCCATCTTTGGAGTGCCCTCTTTGATGCTGCCACTAGCCAGGCTGTCAGGTGCCATTTATACCCATTGTAGAAGCCTAGGCTGGGCATGAGGGACGTTCCACAGTGGCAGCAAGAGGATGGGGGCATGTGCATGACAGCCAATCAGAGATGCCCCCTGCTCAGCTGCTCTTGGCTACCCTCAGAGATCTCCAGCATGCTGGGAGGCCCTCTGCATACACTCCTGATCCAATCTGTCCAGCTTAGAGAAACCTACAAAGGTTTGATCAATTCTGTCTTAGGCATTTTGAATGTCTGTACTTAGGCCTACAATTCCAGCTGGATCATCTTGGACACATCATTAATGACCTCCAAACTCTCTTGGAAAATGATGACCATCTCAAGGTAATCATGGGGGACAAACCTGTCCTGGCTTACAGATATTCCCCCTGGTTTCAAGTGGGGTGTCTCAAGCAACAGACTATCTAACTCCTATTCTCACTGATGCACCAGGCCTTGCAATGGACCCAGATTCAAGCTGTGCCCCCCTATCAATATGGACCAAATATCACTGGACCAAATAAGATTATAACATCTAAGGTTCATTCATCTGTGCCTCTACCTTGTATTTGAAACAGGTGCATCTCCATCAGCTTTTTAGAATTATCTACTTATCTTGGTACAAATTCTATTTAAGTTTAACACCGCCTTTTCAGTTTGATTTTAAAATATAGTGGTTTTGATATAGTTATCTGAGAGGCAAGGAAAGCATTTTTGAGGAGGTGAAGAAGTACCTTTTTGTATATAGGTTCAAGAATATTATTATTATTTATTTTTGTATAGTGGTAATAGATAGAAGTCTAAATATAGAACAAGAAGACAGCCCATGTTCCAAGGACTCAATGCAGCCTAATTGATTTATTTGCGTAATTGGTATTCGTTAAAATTTTTATTTTGTTTTGTTATGTTATCAGATTATTTTGTGTCTGCCAATGTTGATAAAATATTATAACCATTGCTTAAAGGCTGAAGAAAGTATGCAGAATTTATTTGGGGAATATTATTCCACTGCCAGCTACCTGGATATATAATGAAATAAATTATTTTTTGAATTATGTATTCATTTACTGATGAGGGAGAGCTGAATAAGTATTCATTAACAGTATCCACTTATCTATCAGTTTATGTAGCCATGGGAGAAATGTTGTTAGGTATAGGGGAAAGCCTTGCCATCATGAGGTGACTTCATTTTTGTCAATAGGAAAATGAACATAAGGCAGATTGCTAAAATAACTCAAAGGGGATTCCTAAATGGTATAATTATAATATTTTTTGCCAGAATATTAGTGTTATAACCATGCAAAAAAGTCCATTTCAACTTTCCAAAAAAACACTAAAAAATAAAGTTGCTCACTGAAAAGAAAAAGAAAGATGTAGTCTCTCTGACAGCATCTAAACTGAAAAGAATAGGAAGTTAAAAATGACTATTTTGCTCCTGGTGGTAGATAGCAAAGGTCCATATTTTGTCACAAAAAGGACTGTGTTGGCTCCCATTTTAGGCAGACTTTAAAGATGCCTTTACAGATTCAAAGGCCAGGGTCAGGATCTAGAAAACTATAAACTGAGTTACCATAGGTGAGGGGCAATCCACAAAGCCAAATCCAAGCAATGAGTCAAGCTAGGAGTTAAGAGCCAGAACAATCAATAGCTATCAAGCTGAAAGAGTAGTCCACAGGGTAAAGTCTGAGCACTGGATCAAGCCAGGGATCAGGAACCAGGAAACAAATTAGCAGGTGGAAATCTGAAGCTGAAGTCCAAAGAAAAGCCAAATCTAGGGTCAGGAAATAGAAAAGCTAAAAAGAGCATGAATCATGAGGCTTGCCATAGCAGACTGAGTCAAGACTATTGATTGGCCTAGAAGACTTAATCCTAGCTGGATCTAAGTTGATAAGTGATGCTCCCAGCAGTGAATCAGGATGCTTGCTGTTTGTAAACTGAGGCAGAAGTTCTTTAGCTGGTGGCTCACAGCTTAGGTATTTGGCACAGGCTGGCCTGCCTGATCAGGGTCTCTGACAAGAGGAGGCAAAACTGAAAACAAACAATAGGGCTAAATGGTCACTTTTCAGGGTGAAGGGAGGTCAGAAGTGGGGTCCCACAGGAATCTGTGCTGTGCCTAATTTTTTTCAATATTTTCATCACTGATGAAGAAATGGGAATGCACAGTGAAATCTCCAAGTTGGCAAATAAGTCAAGTTGCACGCTGACGGAAAGGAGCTGCAGAAAGCTCTCACCAAGCTAAGTGTGCGGGCAAAACAAATGGTAGATGAATACAATCAAAATGCAACATAATGCACCCGAGAAAACATAACATCAACTACATGTACACAATGAAGAGTACTGAACTAGCTGTTATGACTCAGGAATGAGTCCTTGGAGTCAGTATGGATAAAATAATTTGTTGTATCATAGCTATCATGTCCTGATTTTGTCAGCCCATTTCTATCTGGTGTAAGTAACTCAGCCAAAAAAGCAGTTAAGAAGTAGGACTGCTACCCATTTCTAGATGTGCTGAGGATTATCTCAGGGCACTGGTGCAATCCAATTTCTATACTGTCTAGGGTAGCATTCTTTGTGCGTGCTCCTTAGGTTTTCTTTGATGGGCAGAAAAGGATCTCTGTTGAAGGAGAAGGAATATACTGGTGAAAGGGAGGAAACCACATCCTCTGTCAAAAGGTGGAATGGAGCTGTTATCAAGTCAGAGTCCAACAGCCCTTTTGGTTTCGAAAATATCACCAGAGGTCACATGGATAACTTTGGCTCTTCAAAGGTCCTTGCTGACCACTGTCATATGAATCAATGCCTGCAGTGGTACCAGGTACCTGGCAATTGCATAAATCCTTTATCCTCAGAGGGATGATGGCTCATGTTCTCTGCTGCAGGGACTTCTCATTGGTAAAAGAGCTATTATGTTACATCACTGTTTGATTTATGAGCAAGCAAATTAGCCAGCTTTACTGCTGGAGTCACCAGTGCTGAGGCAGGTGCTAGAGAACTCCAAGTCAACAGTGCCAGGGCTATTGGTACCATGGAGTTTACCAATACTGATGTGCTCAGTAATTTACCTTGATTCTGCCAGCATCCCCTTTGTCTTCTTTTCATTGCCTGATCCTAAACTGGGAGGAGTGATTGAGAGAGCACTGACATGTTACTTTACCATCCTCACTTTGAGTACCTTACACTTGCTCAAAATATGTAGCTTGAGTCAAAAGTCCATGACTTTATGTTTGTCAACAGAAGTCTTATATACAGAACACATATCCAACTACAAAACTCTCTCCTACATGAAAAGGGTGTTTAGCTATGTCTGTCCTTAATAGGAAGCTGCCAGTTGCAGATTAGACAAGATTTGGAGTCTGAAGATTTTGATTATACCAAACCCTTTGAGACATGGCAGCTAGCTCAGTGTTGTCATTCCAGTATGCAGTGGTTTGTATTTGGGCTGAAGGAACAATTTATCAATGTCTTCTTCTCTCTCTAGTTCCACAATAGCTGAAACAAATTACTTTAGGAATTATAATAAACAGTGAAATGAGTTGTATAATATATGGCCCTAATGGTTCATTTCTTTCTTGCCTGAGTTGTTCTTTCATGACTAGCTCATAAGCCTACTAATTCCAAGATCAACTTTTTATCAAAGTGAGGCATCTGGTCATAGAAAATGAAATAGTAACTAATCATTTGAACGTAAGTAGAAAATGCATATTACCACTTATAAAACTGTCTTTGTATAATGTGTTTTAAAATTTTCCATTAGTAGTAGTATTATTATTACTATTGAAGAAACAAGACAAACATAAAAATAAATCAAGGTGATAATTCAGTTGGTGTAGGGGATCATCATTTGGAAGAAGACTTCAGCATGAATATTTGTAGAAAGCAAGGGCCTACTGTATATACAAAGTTCCTATAATGAAATAAAGCAATTAACCTACCTACCTAAAATATGATAGGTTCAATTCACCCCTGTGGAATCCCCAGAAACAAATGGAATTTCCTCAGAAATGTATTTGCATCATTGTGTTTTAAGCTCATGTGGGGAAAGCATATATTTTTTGAGTGAAATTCCTTCATTTTGAGCTCTTTGCTGAATGGGTACAGTTTAATAGAGCTGTGATGCATATGACCACGGATTTGTTACACTTTGTAACCGTACGATGAAGAGGTATACAGACTACTTAGATTCTGGAAATTCAGAGCAGTTTTCTATAATAGGTATAATTTGAAGAAGTAGAAGCCTTGTTCTATAGCCATCAAGCTTTTAATGAGTTGGAACATTTATTCCTGTATAATCACTTCCTTCGATACTATACTTTCTAAACTTAACAGGAAGAATTGTCTCTTCTGCCAACCAGTGGCCATTTAAAACAAAAGTGAAATACTACTTTTAGAGGTAATGTGTTTTAATCTTTCACTTGGAGCTATTTTTGCTGAAGCTCACATTTCAAGGGAGAAAAGAACGGCCTTAACTTAAAAAAAAATCATGCAGACCAATATCCTGTTTGTTAAGCATTTGCAAGTGTACTCTGGAGGTTTAATTAAACATGAAAATGAGATCAAAGATAAGTTTCACTCATTTATTAGTCAAAAAAATTACTATGTGCAGTGTATATGCAACTAAGACAGTAAGACATTTATTTGTAGGAAGACATTGAAGCTAAAGGCCTAAAATAATATTTTAACAAAGAATTAAGCAAAACAACAGGGCATATATTGCCCAGGAGTATTATAAGTAATGAAGCTAAAACGTCTATTTATACTCTCAATGACTCATTAACCAATACATGCCTTAGAGCCCTCTGTTTTTTGATGTAAAACAGTATAAAGATACGTTTAAAGAAGTTGAGCATAGAGCCTCACTGAATATTCTTTCGAAAAAGTACCTTGTGGTAAAGGCAGAGGTGGGTGAAACAGAAAAAAGTAATCAGTCTCCAATGTTAATTGATATATTTCTCCAGTCCTTTCTTATTCTTACAAAACAAAAAACAAAGCACAATAACCTTACGTTACCAATGAACCCACCCCTGTCTCTAGTTGTTGTTTGTTTGCTTGTTTGTTGTTTGGTCTTAAGCCTTTCAGTACCCCTATAATCATTCTGTTGAAACAGCATATACCAATTTGACACCTGTGACCTTAAACCAACTATAAGTACCCAAGTACGAAAGACTCATTATAAAGCAGACTTAACTGCAAAATGTACTTCACCTTGCTTGCTGTGCTTGAAACACTTCACAGCCTAAAAAGGTGCATGGTATTTGTACTGCCACATTCTCTTGGGAAAGAGCAAGTCTTTATATTGTTAGCAGTATGCCACTGGAGCTCCAGTGATCGATACTGGCCAGGAACATGCTAAAGTAGAATTATAAGCACATTGTGCCACCAAAGCATCAGGTTTACCTCAGCAGAAGGCAGCACAACCCCCCGCTGAATAGATCCAGTATGCATTACATTTTGCACTAACAGAGCTGTTGGGAAACTGAATTATCCATGGAGCCCTGTTATTCTGCCTTTGATAAGCTACATATAATATAGTCTACCAAACACAAAGTGAATTTCTCCCTTCATGTGTCTGCAAAGATTTAATATCAAACATTGCTCTGAGCTGCTTTAAGACTTCAATATTTTTTTTAGAAAATAAATATTTACTAGTTGATTATAGGACATCATATATAACTAAAACCATCAATAAAATAATGAAACATTGAAATTAATAGAGCAAACTATATTTTGTATGTATAAGTTATTTTCTTCAAATGATGACATTCACTCATGTTCTAATTTGCAAAATTCTGAAATTTGCAATGGCTCTTTCTATGGGTACTGAAATTAATGAAGTCCTACTCTACATGCAAAAAATATTATGGCAATTTTGCATATCTGGCCCAAAAGATCTTCATCCAAGGGTGCTGAGGAAATTGGCCAGTGTCATAGCAGAACCACTGGCATGAATGTTTGACCACTCGTGGTGCTCAGGATAGGTCCCAAAGGACTGGAAAAGGGCCAATGTGGTCCCCATTTTCAAGAAGGGGATGAAGTAGGATCCAGGTAACTATAGGCCAGCTAGTCTCACCTCTATCCTTGGGAAAACCTTTGAAAAAATTATTACAGATTACATTTGTGGGAGTCCAACAGGAAAAATAATGCTGAAGGGCAACCAGCACTGGTTCATAGCAGGTATATCCTGCCTAACGAATCTTGTTTCCTTTTACAACCAGGTCACATAATGCTTAGATGCAGGAATTGAGGTTGATGTCATTTATTTGGATTTTAAAAAGATGTTCGATACAGTGTCCAAGCCCATTCTTATAGATAAACTATACAGCTGTGATGTAGATGATTAAATGGTCAGGTGGGTGGTGAATTGGTTTAAGGGATGCACGCTGAGAGTGGTGGTGTTCGGGTCGGTAGTGGGATGTGGAAAACCTTGAGAGGGTCCAGAGGAGAGCTACTCAAATGGTTAGGAGCCTGGAGGTAAGGTCCTACAAGGAGAGATTGAGGGCCTGGATCTTTTCAGCCTCAGCAAGACAAGGTTGAGAGGTGATCTAGTGGCCATCTACAAATTCATCAGAGGGGGAAAGCAAGGAATAGGAGATACTGTTTACCAGGGCACTCCTTTGAGTTACTAGAAACAACAGCCACCAACTGAGAGCAGATTTAGATTAGATATCAGGAAAAACTTCTTTATAGTAAGGGTTCCCAGAATCTGGAATGGGCTTCCAAGGGAGGTGGTGCTCTCCCCTACCTTTGAGGTCTGTAAGAGGAGACTGGACAAGCATCTGGCTGGGATCTCCTGACCCCAACACTCTTTCCTGCTCAGGGCAAGCAGTCAAACTTGATGATCTACTAAGGTCCCTTCTGACCCTAAACATCTATGAAATCTATGAACTAAGTTATATTTGTTTTTGCTTCAGTCTTAAACTGACTAATACAGCCCTAGGCCCTTGCATATTACTAAAGCTTCTAGTTTCTTTTTAAACTGCTGTGATCCCTAGAGATCGAGGTGCAGGAAACAACCCCTAGGACTCAGAAGTAGATTACTGCAGCAGGGATGCTCCAGACCTGGGAGTGGCTGAGACCCCCATGTGGCTAAGAGTCCCTCAGCTGGGGTGCGTGGAGCTACCAGCCATAGGAGTCTGCTTTATGCTGGTGCAAGGGGAGCCTGGAATTGGATCTAATAGGATCTAATGAGTGACCCTATAACTGTGCCTCCTATCATGTACATTTGACATGGCAGGAGGCATGATTGTCTGAATTGAACATTAGATCCCATTGCTCCTTTACCTGCACATGCAGAGGGGGCTTAATAGCCAAATATAGATCCAAACTTTTAGATCTTCATCAGAATCTCAGAAGTTTGTCCAGGAACAACTAGCACTGTAGAGATGTTAAAAGTAGTTTGAAAAAAAGTGCTGTTTTATTATGAAATGCCTGAAACTAAAGCCAAATGGCAATACAGACAGAAGTTAGAAAAAGACCTTTGTGAAAAATGTGACTGATACCACTCAGATCAATTCTACTTTAGTTTACCTCACCACCCACCAGCACGTCAATCTGACTGCTTGTCTGTGAAAGCTTTCAGCTGGTAGTATCACTTTTGTTCAATCTTTGTAACTTGCAATAATCCTGATACTAGTGCTACTTAGCCTTTGTCTACTTTGCCCTGATTTCAGTTGCTGGACAAGCCACCAGGACAACCCCTTAAAGTAGACAAGAAAACCGCAGTAAGCTACCATTCACACCAGTATAATTTGGTTCCAATCAGAGGTGAGCTCAAATGAAAACAGTAAGGGCTTTGTTGTCCATGCTTGGTATCAGCACTCATGCATTAGTGTCTTGTCACCAATGGCTACATATTACATTCCCAGTGTATATAAAAGGCCTTAAGCATGCTGTCGTTGCTGCTCCATATAACATCACAAATAATTCGCTACTGCCTCTGTCTCAAACTTCAATTGCTGTGTTCAGCCACTAACTACAATCTGGCTAGCTGTCAATCAAACACCCTCTCAACCAGCTCCAAGGGTACAATGTTCTAATGAAACAAGGATGCATAACTGAAAATCCTGTTGTTCCCTACTTCTCTGGAGAAAATGAACTCTGGGGTGTTTGAATGTATCATTGTTTGTAATTGAATATAATTGTAATGTAGTTATAATTGTAATGAATACTGCATACAAAATATTTCATAAGAGAAATATACTCTACCCCTGCACTTCCTTTATATTTCTTTTCCTCTTATTGTGCTTCATTTTTCTTTCCTTATACAATGCTCTTCCGGTTCTAATACCAATTGCTTTCTCACTCCCTCACCCAAGCCACAAAACCTGAAACCGAACATTATTTTCTAAATATAAATTAATGATTTCAGTTTTTTAAATGGTGTTTGAGTGGTGGGCAGAGATTTTTGTTCTTCAGAATGCCTTGAGACCAATTAAATGTGTCCCAAACTGCTGACTGATGGGGTTTCACTAGCTGGAAGTCTCACTTCAAAACCTTTCAACTCATTATTTATCTCCTGACCAGAACTAGGTTACAAATGGGAAGTTTTTACCTGGACAGTAGTTTAAGACATGTAATGAAGGGTAATGTATATACAGTAGTTCATAACATTTAATTTTATACACAATGCATAAATTAATATATACATCTGCCCTAAAAAGGTATTTGTAGACTATATTATTTCTACTCAGTCCTGTAGCACAAAATTCATGTGAAGCTGATGTAAACTTCTACACTTTAAATGCTAATCGTCTGGGATGTAGAGGAATAACTACTCTTTTAAGGACAAAATTTGGGAGAAAAAATACTGAAAAAGAACCTCAGCATTTCCCCACAATTGCCACTGTTTCCCATTTCAACATACCCACAAGCAAGGCAGGTAAGAGGGCAATGTTTTCAGGATTATACCAGAAAGAAACAGTCCATGAACTGTATTCCTTCCTTGTTCCCTTAAATTCTATATAAGCATTTTCTCTGGGATGGTGGATATAAATAATGTGGTGCCTGGTTCTGAAATGTTTACTAAGGTAAACTGTTGTGAAAGACATATTCTTACCTTTTGAACATTTTGTTTATGAACATTAATTAAAACATTATGTAACAATAGATTTCAACAAGGTTTCAGAAATATGTTCTTAGTTTTAAAATGTCTGAAAAGTATAAGTCTGAAGAGGTAAGCTTAGAAGGATTGGGTCAAAATTGTATTTCATTGTATTGTGCTAGAATACAACTGAGGCAGTAGTATAGACACATTCTTAGTAAAATAGTCACTCAAAATTCAAAGTGAATTTTGATTTGTTATTATTCAGGGCCTTTCAAGTTTGCTGTCTGCGAACAGGGAGCATTTTATCTTTACTAACACATATATGCTATAAGAAGCTATAGAACCTTTTTATCACCCCGCCATTTATCTATTTTCTCTGGGACGTTGGACACAAATACTATGATGTTTGCCTCTGAACCTTTCAGCCCTTCTTCTTATTTCATATATATGTATATTCCAATTTCAGTTTGGCTCCAGAGAATGAGAAGGGGTCAAAAGTTCAGAGGCCTATTTTCCTTGCAATTATTTAGGAGATATAAATATATGTGAATATATGTATATGTATGTATGTATATGTATATGCATGTATCTATGTATGTATGTGTATATGTATATGTATCCTAAAGAATTTCACGGAATTTCATGGAAAATAGGCCTGATTTGAAAGAGACAGAATCCCTGGGAAATGGGAAGGGAGAAACTATAATGGATGATATTCTTCCCTTTGAGTCAGGTTCCCTGGTCTTTGCTGATCAAGAGTGTCCTGCAGTCTCTCCCTATAGTGAACTACCAAAAATGCATCAGTACCATACTGACTCACCTGCATCTCACAACATTTGCAGGTTCAAGAAGCCTTGTGCTTTGCAACTTGTTGTGAAGCTGGAAAAAACAAGTGATGAGCCTTCCTCATGGTCCTGTCTCTTTTCTTCTCTGCACTGCCATGTGTATTTCTTATTCAAACACCTCACACACAAATATCTAGGATGGTTTGCACTACCTGAAACATTATGTTCTGTTGCCCAATCTATGAAACTGACATTTACTCTCAAGAACATCTGTGTGAACAAACTTTGTTCACACAAATGATCTTGAAAACATACAAAGAAGTGCAAACATGATGACATGAAATTAAACTTCAGTTCAACAGCATCCTTGCATACATTTTGTACTATTTAATCTCCATTTATGAACAATATACTAGTCTTCCCTTTTCTTCCATACATGTTATTACAACTGTGGTTTTGTAACCATAATGCAAACACATAGTAGAAGTTTAGCCCAGGTAGATTAGTTAAATGGAAAGGCCCAGTCACCACTGATCAAAGCATCCCTCCACTGAAATAACTAGGTGGTTTGCTACGTGTTACACTTCAGTTGGCTTCAAGGCAGCCAATATTCCATAACAGGACTTGAATATTTATCTTCATATTGCCTCAAACATGTTTGAAATGTTTCTCTTATAGAAATTGAAGCTTTAATTGACAATGAAACCCATCCAAGGTTAATCTTCTGAGAAATCTTTGGCAATGATTTCCATTTGAAGACCTAATTATTCCAGTAATTGGGGGTGGAGGGAATTCTAAGTTCTTGTCTGGAAAATAAAGGGGACAGGACTCTCACACTCTGTACATTCATATGCATCATCCTGGGCTTCTTTTTTTGTATTAGCCATTGTAATATTTCCTCATTTTACCAAATTCAAACATAAGAGATTTGGATCATCACATTGTCTTTTACCTACCTATTCAAGTCAGGTAGGTCATAGAGGTATAAGCCTTGTTGTTAGCTGGATCAACTTGGATTTGCTGTTAATTTATAAAAGCATCGTGATTACCATCAGATTGGATAATTTTCATTCTACTTACATTTTCTTACAGCTTGTACCAAAACGAGATATCAGTCTTAATGAATTTTATTTGCATACTAATGAAACTGAGGAAGTAAGCCCATTTTAATTATCTTATGGTAACTATCGAGCTAGCTGTTTATAAATTCTCTGCAATTATTTCTCTTTTGCCGGTTCTTGTGTCTTTTTTATTTTTTGTACTGGATTTAGTGGGACAAACTATTTATATCAAACATGTTATTTACTGCAGTTGGACCTTCCTGTAAATGCAGTTGATCATGATTTTTCAAATATTTTGATTTAGCATTTTAAATAGCTTAGTAAATGGATTTCATGACCATATTTTGGCATTTAAATTGCTTATAAACTATTTGTTCTTAAAAATTGATTAAATTATTTTTAAAATATTGCTGAGCTTTGTTACTTGATGCCATTGTTACATAGTATAGTTTCTGTGGATGACCCATCCTTTATAAACTGCATCAGTATGTTGTAGGGGAGGAAATCATTGGTGAATCAAATGTTTGTGGGGAGAAGAAGGTGATGCATAGTTTAGGGGTGGGAAGAAAAAGCAAATGAGCAAGAAAACAAGAGATAAACCAGCTTAGTAAGCATCAGCACATTTCAAACCTTTTCCTGTCCACTTTTGCACAAGCAGAGCATTACATTTGGCAGCATAAGTGGACAGCATAATTAAAATACATGGAATTCTTCCTAGAGAAGAGAGAGATGTAAGCCAGATTTGTTGGCTGTTTAGCAGACACTACATTCAATCTTATTCTGTCACAATTTTATCAAGTAATTGTGCATGAATGTGGGCTTTTAAGGTGTGAAGGTTGCAGCCAAAGCCTTGCCTGGCTCATTTAACTGTGTGAGTGCCAGGGCTCCATCCAAGATGTATTTGAGTTCATAGAACTGCTGTCCTCTGGGACATGGGACATGAAGCAAGTGGTTACTTATGAAGTTTGGCCTCTTTGCATAACTTGTGTAATAGGGCATAGCTCCATCTGTGACTGAAACCCATTAAACTAAACCTCTGACCAGAGTATATACTTGGAGAGAGGGTAATGGAAAGGGAGGGACTGAAACATGTTATACAACCACAGTGAAATCCTGGCTCTGCTGAAATCAAAGGGTCAAAAGTCAAATGGCCTTTGATTTCAATGGTGACAGGATTTTATCTGGGAAACATAGCCAGCACTTACAGAATTTAAGCATCTCCAACTACAGGTGATACACAATTTTGAAAGTACACAGAATTTTGGTTAGTGCCTTCGTGGTAGTAAGTTAAACTTTTGGTACTAAAGCCTTTTTTGGGGAGAAGGTAAGAACTGGAGGGGAGGCGAGGGGAAGGGAGGAAACAGTAGAATCTAGTACTTAGTCTCTCTGTGCCTTACTTTCTCATCTGCAAATCAAGTATTATTAGGTTTCCTTCTCTTTTGCTTATTTAAATCATAAACACATCCAGGCAACTAACCAATTCTTTTGTGTTTGTATAGTGTCTAACACAATGGAACCACAGTTTCAGTGCCAGTAAGATACAGATCAGTAATAAAGATAATGACAATTGGCTGAAGAAACGAAATAACGGCTCCAGCACTCAGATTTCTTTAACTTTTAATACGCAATTTCCTACAAAGCTGAAGTATCAAAACTATTTTGAAATTCCCTATTTCTATGAATATTAACTACAGAGATGAATAATACTTGTATAGTGCTACTTATACCATAGCATATGATGAAATAGGCTATTGCCTACACATGCTTATGCCTTTCTGAACAAGGTGCCATACTGCCCTGTGTTTTGCCTGACTTCAGACTAACATGACTAACTACCTCTATCAGAACATTATTTATTTTAGTCTAGATGCATGAAGTTTGAGGCAGAGGGGACCTGCAGATGATCACTGTCTGACCTCATAAAGATCACAGGCCCTCACATTTCTCTTATTTCACACTATTGAGCCCAATGATATTTGTTTACCTACAGTTTGTCTTACACAAAGGCACCTGGACTGATTTAAGACATGGAGAAAGAAAACATCTACCATTTCCCTCAATCATTTTTTTCAGTAGTTAATCCATTTTTGGACAAAATCATGTCTTGCTTTCAATTTGACTTTATCCGACTTCAGCTTCCAAATACTGGTTTTTGTTATATGTCATCTACATAATTAGAAAGGCCTTTAAAACCTGGTATTTTTCCTCTGTGAACACTCTTAGACTTTTTAATCAAGTCACCTCCCAATCCCTTCTTTAAATACTAAACAAATTGCATTTGCTGCAGCCCTCAAATAGTTTTTTGGCTTCTTTTTGTACCTTCTCTAATGTCTCAACAACCATTATAAAAAAGACACCAGATCCTATACAGTATATCATCATTGATCTTACCAGTGTCATATTCAGAAGTAAAAAATCAACTTACTTCTACTGCTAATTATTCCTGAAGACTTACTCTACAGCCAAAGAATGCTTTTGCCTTTTTTTCCATAGCCCACTACAGGGAGTTGAGATGGAGATTCTTATCCATTGCGACTCTTAAATCCTTTTCACAGTTTCTGCTTTCCAGGATACAACCTCCTAGTCGGTAAGCGTGGCCCATATTCCTGGTTCCTAGATATCTACATTCACATTTAGCTTTATTAAAACTCATTTTCTTTGAATGGGCTAATGTATGAAGTGATCCAGATCACTCAATAGGACTGTCCTGTCTGCATTGTTACTTACCATTTTACCAATCTTTATGTCATCACAATTTTGTCAACATTGAATTTGTATTTACTTCAGTGCAAGTACTGAAAAGAGACAGTATCATTCCCTTTAGAATTCAATGAGGAAAAACAATCCATGTCATGTCCAAAACCATAAGGAACAGGTCTCTATTGACATCTTTCTTTAGATCTGTCAACTAGTCAGTCTTTAAGCCACTTATTTTGAACTTTCTTGACATAGTTTAGTGCTTTTTTTTTAAACTAGAATGTCAATGTGATACTAAGGCAGAAGGCAGGGTAGTTTTGCACTTTAAAGAGCAACTGAACCAGAGATGCATAAGCTTTTGTAAGTAGTGGCTTATTGGGATAAGAATCAGTAGTCTTGGTTTAGACCGTACTTAACACAATCCGGTCTGTGAATGTTTTTTGTTTTGCAAGTTCACACTCAAGTTCACTTTTAAAGTCTCCATGTGTAAGGGCCACATCACATGAGACCCTTAGCCCAGGGACCTGTGCAACGAGGCCTAAGAATAGCTTCTCTGAGTCAGCGATAGAATGTCCAGGGAGGTTAAAATGTTCTGCCGCAAGCTTGTGTGTCCTTCTGGAACCGACGCCAGATCAGTATTAATTCATTGTTACATGTAGGGATGTGTCTGTCCATTGTAGTACTAGGTTGCATGCATTGTAAACATTTATCATTGTATCTTTACAGTTACCTTTACCAACCAAACTTGTAATCTTTCAAAAAAATTTAACTCATGTTCGTTTAGCAAGACCTATTTTCCATAATATGATGGCTGGCATTAAATGATATCCCTATTATTTAACTGTTTGTTAACTGAAATAGGAATAACTATCCAGTTGTTACCTAGCATCAACCTCTTTACTCTTTTTACATACTACCCCTTAACATTCCTCTAGTCTTCTGGAATTTTTTTTCTGATAGTTGAGGATGTATTAAATATTAACGTCACTGGACAGACTTCTACTCTGTAGGCTTACAATCTTGTTATGTACTAGACTGATGGTTTTTGTCATCATTGTTCATCATCCTTATGAAATGCAAACATTTTATCCTGCTTCCTTTCATTTGGGCTAGGGACAGATATTCAAAAAGCTGGAGCATGAATTGATTCAATCTTTGCTGTTTAGTCTAATTTGCAAAGCTTGAACTGATTTTCAAGTGTACAGACATTCACATTTAATTCTGGAAATGAAGGGTTAGAAGCTGGGGGGCACTAGAACAGCCCTCCTTTCTCTTTGCAGCAGCTGCAAGGTGGGAGGGAAGCTGGCCACCTACAGAGGGTATGGCCAAGCCACAATAGGAACTAACTAGGGTTATGGAGGGGTTTAAACACCCACCCTGGCCTGCAGAGACCCCAACAGCCCTTGCCAGGCTCATCCCCAAGACCAGCCAGGGCAACACCTCAGGAAAAGGGAGGCAGGGAGTAGAAATTAAACTCCCCTGTCTCTGAGCATAGGACTCCAGTTGGTGTTTGCCTAGCTCTCCTTCCTGCTCTTGCTTGGGTGGCTGGGGGCATGGCCAAAGCTGGCCAGCATGGTCCTGCTATCCACCCAGGGCAGGGATTGTGGCTGCAACTGAGGCTGCAGGGCTGAGCCCAGCCAGACTGCAGGTGTTGCTGAGGATGGAGGCAGAGGGGCAGCCTGGGCTGGGGCCATGGGGGCTGCACAGTAGCAGATTGCTCCTGGCTCCCTGCAACCAAGCTAGATGGGGCTGTCATGGAGAACCTTTCTCAGCCCACTGCAGCTGTGTGAAGACCTGACCCAGCAGCACACATGGGGGCCGGCTGGGGAGTGGGTTTCCTGGGTCAGGTTGGAGGCACCAGTGAGCCCCAAACCTAGCAGCCACCACTGCCATGCTCTCTGCCCTGTGCAGCACCCAGGGCTGCAGGTACACAGCGAGTAATGGGCTGGTCAGGGCTAGGGGAGCTATTCTGCCCCCCCCCTTGCCTCCAGCTGCCACTACTGAGGCCATGCCACATCATTCCGGGTGGGAAGCTTCAGCCCTATGGCTTCTGCCCAGCACATAGAGCTCCAGCTCCTTGATGCCTTGGAAGGCAGAAGGTGTATGAGTGGAAAGCATCCAGAGCTGCATCCAGAGCTCCACACATGGGGCAGAAGCCACCGGGCTGAAGCTTTCCATCCTCTCCCCCGCCCCCTGCTGCCTCCTGGAACGGTGCAACAGTGGCAGAAATGGGAGGGGGAGTAGCTGCTGGAGGCAAGGGGAAGCTGACTTAGCCTGCCAGGTATGTTTTTCTCCCCTTACCTCCAACAGCAGCTCCTGCTCCTGTCACATTGCACAGTCCTGCTCAGGGCTGGAGGAGCATCCTTCAGCCTAGTGACTTGAACCTGAGCTGTGCAGAAGCAGCCAGGCTGAAGAAAGCTCCCCTAGCCCTGAGTGATGTTGCATGGTGCATCAGGAACAGGATACACAGGTGGAGGTGAGGGGAGAACAACAGCCCTGCTGGACCAAGCCAGTTTCCCCTCACCTCCAGTGGCTACTCTCCCCCTGCTGCACCACTCTGGGAGGTGGTTTGGGGGTGGGGGGGTGGAGGATGAAGTCGATGGAGCTTCAGTCTGGCATCTTCTGCCCTGCACATGGAGCTCTGGCTGCAGTCCCTGGAAGCTTTCCCCCTGGATGCCTTCCACCTTCCAAGGTGTCTGGGAGCTGGCATGGAGCACCACACACTGGACAGAAGCCACAAGGCTGAGGCTTCCTGCCCCCACAAGCCAGAGTGGAGTGGCATAGCTGCAGTAGCTGGAGGTGAAGGGGTCAAAACAACACCCCAAGCTCCAGCCAGCCCGCTGCTGGTTGTGCACCTGCAGCCCCAGGTGCTACACAGGGCAGGGGGTGTGGTGGTGGCAGCTTTCAATCTTGGGGCCCACTGGCACCTCTGAACTGGCCCAGAAAGCCCACTCACCAGCCAGCTCCCACCTGTGCTGCTGAGCTGGCTGTCACAAGAGGGCTGGGAAGTGTCCTGCTCCTACAGGCCACTCTGCAGGACCCCACCCAGCCAGCTGGAGCTTCATGACAGCCCTGTCCAGTTTGAGCACAGGGAACTGTGCAGCCCTCATGGCCTCAGCCCAAAATGTAGCCCACAGCCCACTGGGGGACTCTGCTTTAACTGAAATCAGGAAGGGATCTTGGACAGAAGTTGTATAAATCAGTTTGACACAATTTAGTTATGTTTGATATTACATTCAATCAGGTTTATCTTAAACCAGTTTTGGCCATTTTGACACTGGCTTGTATGCACTGAACTTGCATTCTGTTACAGGTTTAAACCAGTTCATGATCACTTAAACTGGTTTATGTGTAACTTCTGTTCCTAGCTACACACAACTGAAATATCCACTGCATATCCTTTTCTCCTTCATTTTAATGTTTTCACCATCTCCATTTCTTAATGAATCTATCCCATTGCTGGAATTTCTTTTGTTCCGCAACATACTTATAACTGCTTGTTGCACCTCATCTATGATATTACCCTGATGTATTTAGGTTCGCTTATTGATTTTCTACACTTGAATACCTCTAATTTACATTGGTTTCAATATATTTGTACCCTTCCATTTTGAATGTTTTATTTAATTTAATTTAATTTTAATTGTTTTATTGACTTTACCACTGAAACAAAATGGACTTTTATCCATTTTTTTCTTCTTTCTTGATGGAGTAATCCTGACCATTTTATAAACTGTTCTTTAAAAAAAATACTTTCTTTTGTCTAACTAGGTGTCTTTTTCATCTTGGTCAACTTTGCTTACAATTTTCACTAGCTTTGTCCTTTTGAACCACCCATTGGTTAGGAATGTCCTCCAAGTGTCCATATTTAATGTAGGCAGGTCATGATCACTGGTCCCTTGGCAACTATCAACTTCCAGACTAGAAATTAAATCATCTTTATCATTCATAATAATGTCCAAAATAAGAGTTACCTCATGCTGGATAAAATAAGTTTTTATGGCAGAAAATTAAAATCTACATTAGAATTATAATTCCAATATTGTTTTACGATTTTAAACAGGAGATCACAAGCATAATGCTCCCAAATTGTGTTTAAATTCCCTATGAAAAATATAGTAGTTTTTTCAGTATATATAGGTTAGCTTGGGAAAAATTTCTCAAGTAAAATACTTGCTTACCTACAAAGCCACACACTCATGAGCATGTACTTGCATTTACATGAAGAACTCTTCTTATATGTTCAAATAAATGGACTCTGGTTGCACAACTTTTCACCAAAGGCACAAAAGGAGATCAAATTCAGCTTCAGAAATTCTGAACATATTGATAGGAGAAATTGTTTATGATTGCCACAGCTCTACCACTGAGAGATTTAGTGCTTACAAAGGAAATACAAATTAAGGATAATCTGCTGAAGGGTATCTTCATTGCTTTTTTCTCCATCTGTTGGGAGAGTTGAACTATGCCAGAGAAAAGAGGCTAACTAAGTGGTCTGGTCATGAACTACTAAAAAAACATATTGTTTGAGCATGTTAGAGACATTCAGATAAGACATTCTGAATAAGACATTCAGATCTGCATCCTGCTGGGTACTGTGACCCCCAGGTGTAAAGAATGAACAAGTACGGAGATAGCAATTCTCTAATTAGACAACCCACTGCTTTAGATATGGATATACATATAACAAAAAGAGGTAAAGCTATGATCATTGTGAGTGCCTGAACACATAAGGGGGTAGGAGAAGGCAATTAAAAAAATATCTCTAATATGACACTGATAATTTTTGTAGTACAAGCAATAGACCAAAATGAATTAAAATTCTTAGGAGTACATTTTATTGAGACAATCCCACAATATGATCAAGAACAAACATAATGTAAGTGTCCTTATGAACACTTTAGAATACAGTTGACCCCTTTTATAATGAAATCCTTTTAATATATCAGGCTCACTTAAGCAGAGGTTCACACTAATCATATTTGCAAAGTACATGTTATTGTAATAAAGCAATTTGCCTTGTACTTCACTATAAATAGTCCCAAGCTAGAGTGCAGCATGAGTTCCAATGTACTGTACCATAAAAAAAAACAGATAGAAAGCTCTTTAGAAACAGAAAGTATTATTGCTACTTATTTCACCATACTCATCATTATGCAAACAAGTTATAACATTTCATAATTTAGAACATTATACACATATATAATATATAAATATTTAATTTATACAATAAATATACCAGCAGAATTAAATGCCTTTGATGTCTTAATAAGCAGAGTTTTTCTTGATGTCTATAATAATACTGCATTACTATAGATCCTAAATTTACTGCTAGCCCGAGATGACAATGAATTGGTCAACATAATTTGGTTTCACTACCCTAATCATTCCTTCTTCATCAGCTCTCTTAAGAGAGTAAGCCAATGATTTGCTTTATTTAGTTCCATGCATCAGTACCTAATGTTGACTATAGGGCTGAAAACTAAATCCTCAATCCAACTTTTTAGTCTTGCAGGTGTAATCTACCACCATGATCTAGTCCAAATATTGAGAAAAAGTTGTCTTGAAAAATTAAAAGGAGAGAGTTCAGTAACCAACTGCATATCTATGTATTTGCATCAGTGAAATAAGCATAACAGTGCACCAAATTCAGTTCAATCAGATCCTCTTCTTACCTCAAGGTGTGGCCCAAATTATTATTAGTTGTAGTTTGTCATTAACATCTACTGAGGTTTTGGTGGATGTGTATGACTCACTCCTTCAAAAGAACTCTTTTGGAGCACGTATATTTTCCCAAATTATGATTTCAACATTCTGTGCAGATACCACACAAACTGTTCACTGATCTCTTATTTTTTTCCTACTTATTTTTTTCTAGGTAACAAATGCCTTTGGAAAAATTGAGAACATTTAGCACAAATCAACAGATAAAAACACTCACCATCTCTTCTATTAAGCCTTGCAAATCCAGGACTATGGCTGCTAGACAGCTCTGATGAACTGCTGAATGATGACTGGGGCAAGGCAGACACCAGCTGATCATCACAATTGTCTGTCAGAGAAAAACATCATGTTCAGGTTAATCCAATGAATACTGCTTACTTGAAATTGTAACCAGCAGAGAACACTGAAGAAATATCTGAATTGACTTCCTATTTGAGGAAGCATGTTCCAGAATGTTTATTTTATGTTTTATTTTATGTACTGTATCAGTACTGGCCCTGGAACAATTTTTTAAAATCAATACATTATCAGATTACCACAGTGTAATGTAATACATTCCCTGATTCTTTATATGCACCAAGTTCTACCCTAATTTCAAAGACAGACCTGATAAATGGTCCACAGTTCACTAACTACTATTTACAGATAAAGATACTGAAACCTGATATTCCTTTTTCAGATGGAGCAGCATGAAGCTTTCACTTGGGCACATGCTATATATTTTCCTACATATATCGAAGTACAAGCATATGAAATCCAATTACTAGCTCAAAAAAGTCTATGTTAAGTACTGCATAGATGATAAAATTCAGTTTTCCTTGCTTTGGCCAATTTTATGTATGGTTGATATGGAAGCGACATGAAATCATTGTTGTACAATTATTAGCATGCAAGTCTCAAATTCACATAGAAAGAAACTACAATGTTTCGGTGAAGGCAACTTAACTACAGTTCACAATCAATGGTGCATAAGCAAGAAAATGCAAATCAATATTTTGGATGTTAAATTCCTTTCCAGTTCAATTGCTATACAGGATGGGTGTTCATTCTCCGTTTAAATTTGCAAAATATAAATTGAAAATCGATACCTGTTTTAGTTTTATCCAAAAGAAGGCTGCCTTATAATGCAAGAAAATGTAAGCAAGCCTATTCCTGACTATGCTTTGCTGGTGTAGTTCTTGTTTAGAGAGGGGAAAAAAAGAAAAAGTAAAATTACATAAAGCATTACCATTTGAGAACTGGCCTAAAGTTCTAAATCCCTTTCTGGTATTCAAGAACATTCCCTAGATGCAATCTCCTATCATGAGACCTATCTATCCAACTGGCATTAAAATTTGAGGAAAGAAGAATTCAAGATAGTTCGCTTGCCTTAAAGAAAATCCTAAATGCTTTAGCAATGTTTTAACTACTGTCAACTCAGTACTGAAGAGAGAAAAATGTATTTCTAATAAATAATTATTTGCCCCGTCAAGTAGTAGTGATTCTTTACAGTTGTATTGATATCTCCAGTTTTTTATATCTTCTAAGTTTAGAACAGATATTTTAACACAAACAAAATTGGCTCTTGAAAGGTTGAGGCTAGCAATACTGACGAAGTGTAGGGGTGTCCTATGATTTTTACTAGATACTCAGCCTTCTATGAGTCTATACCCAAAATGAGAGTAGATACATTTGAGGACCATACCCCCAATTGACATCCATAAAAGAAGAGGACTGATCACTTGGGCTAGTCACAAATAAACCAGTTTAAGTGATCAGAAAGTAGATTAAACCTGTAACAGAACAGCAGTTCACTGCACATAAACCAGTTTCAAAATGGCTGAAATTGAGTTAAGATAAACCTGGCTGAATG
Source organism: Crocodylus siamensis (assembly GCF_052110815.1). NCBI lineage: Eukaryota > Metazoa > Chordata > Crocodylia > Crocodylidae > Crocodylus > Crocodylus siamensis. The sequence goes on along the minus strand of NC_143397.1, from coordinate 78,699,795 downwards.
CAGTATCAGCTTTAACTGACTTGGGTCAAACTGGTTTATAAAACTTCCGCCCCAGACTCTTTCCTGGTTTAAGTTAAATCAGAATCCTCCAGCATGCTTTCCAGCCCTAGGCAGGGCTGTGTTGTATACTCCAGCAGAGTAGGCTGACCCCCGCTCCTCTCCAGCAAGCCCGAGCTCAGTGGTGGTTGGGCAACAGGTGACGGTTGGGCGCCACCCCACCAGTTTCAAAAGACGTGATCAATCATGTCATGATTATGTAGGCTGGTTCAGCCCACTATGCATATGCACAGTAAGGCACCTTGGGGTGATCCCCTTACCACCCCAATGGTGAATATGTAGTCAAAACACTTCAACAGTGTGGAATGGATTGCAATAACCACTTGTTTAAGCAGGCAGCCAGGCTCCTGTACTGACATCCCAGCCTGGGTGAAGAGCTGTTGGGAGGAAGGCAGAAGACAGGGGATGCCATATGCAGAGACATGCACATGGCTCCAGGCAGCCTGCAGAGTAGCTCAAGCAGGTAAGTGTGGGGAGGCCCTTGTAGGGAGGGAGCTGGGCAGGGCTGGGGCTGCTGCCCACCCAGGTGAGGCTTGGGCCATAATATGTGGCTGCAGGGCCCCAGCAGGGAGCAGGATCGGGGAATGGCTGGCTCATGCAGGGGAGGGGGAGGGCCAGCTCCCCTCTGCCACACACACCATGGGGGAGCTGAGGTACATTCCCCACCTTTGGCTCCCCAACGCCATGCCCCTGGACAGCCCACTGGGCTCTCACAGTTCCATGACCTGGCCCAGCCAGGGCCCCATTCACCGTGAATGGAATCTCAGCTGGGCCAGGTCATAGGACAATCAGAACCAGGCAGTTCCTCCAGGGGCATGGTGCCAGGAAGCCAAGGGGGGCCCCTGGTCCCCTGATCTTTGCACAGGGCATAGGTGGGCTACAGCTGTGATCTGTGCTCTGCTTGCTCCATGCCTTGCTGCTACCTTTGAAAGCAGTGTGGTGCAGACTGACTGCCTGGCCCGCCCAGCAGTGGGACTCATGCGGCACTGCACTGTGCCACTTTCAAAGGCAGCAGCAAGGCATGGAGCAGGCAGAGCACAGGTCACAGCTGTAGCCCGCTCATGCCCCTTGGTTACCCAGCACGGTGCCCCTGGAGGAGCCACCAGGCTCTTCCCAGGGACAATGTGGGGTGGGCATGGGGGTCCCATGGGATCCAGCCCCTCCAGCTCAAACTTGCAGCTGAGGCTGGCCCTGTTCTGGCCTCCCCCCTCCCTGCCCCCGGGGTGGTGCAGGGCTGGGGCCAGTGCGGGGCTGTGGGTTTAGAGAGACTGCCAGTGTCAGGCAACGGCTCTGGGCATGGGGGAAGGGATGAATTCAGTAGGCCCCAGTCCTGATCCCAGCCCTGGCTCTGCTCTGATCCCTTGCTCAGTCCCAGATCCATTCCCCCCACCCCCCCCACCAGACCCTTCCCCCTCCTCCTGCAAACTTTCCTGGGTGGAGGTGTATGGACGTGTTCAGATCCTTCCAATTTTTTTTCTGCCTCTGCCTATGCCACCCATTAAATCCCCATTAAACCTCCCTTCCCCCAAGTACAGAGCTGCCCTGCCCTGCTAAACTTACTGAAACTTAGTGCTGGCTATGACTGTGGACTACAAATCACAGAAGCACCTGGAAGCAGGAAGAGGAAGTGATGAGCAACCCTACAGAGTCCTGCTGCTATGGTACTGGACTGCAAATGCCAGAGATGTTGTGGGCAGTAGGAACAGAAAGCAAACACACAGCCCATGCTGGCTATGTACTATTGAGCCATGCTTTAGCACTCCCAGTTTCTGACTTGAGCCACTGCAGGCATATGTCTGCATGCCCTGAATCAAAAGAGAATGTCTGTCCAGTTGTTTCTCAGTTTAACCTCTGCAGTTTACGCTACCCTGCAAAGACTGAATCAATTTAGCCTCAGGCTTTTTGACTGTCTGTATTTAGCCTTGAAGGGGAAAGTGGGGGGTGAGGGGAAATAAACACTTATGAAGAGTGTGCGCACCCTACTGACACCCTGCAAAGGGCTTTTCTTAACGTTTGAAGTAAACTATAGAAAGGGGAGAATTCTGATTTTCACTTGTTAATAGTTCAGAAAAGTTTTTAAAATGCTGCTACTGCCGCTTGTTTCTTTGTTTTATTCAGTGAGCTACTCTCACTAGTGATGAAAGAAAGCCTAGCCTATACATGAAGTCAAGCATAAAATTAAGAACCATGGCTATCAGGGAGAAAAATCTGCTTAAAGTAGAGAACCAGAACAATTGCTTTGTTTCCCCCAACTTTTTGATCATTACTAACCATTTTATTTCAAACTGTACTTTCATTTTGGCAAAAACACATTTTCCCCCAGTTTGTTTTAAAATGTAAAATACATTTTTTATTTTAACTTTGGCTCATGTTCATGAGTGTTTTCCATTGCAAATTCTTATTCTAGCTAAAGAAGATTGGACTATACCTCCAGAACCTATTACTCTACTATGTCCCTTGTGAGGAGAGAGTATAACAGTTATAAAATGACACTTCAAAGAAACTTGGCACAACATGACAGACGCATACAAGCACTGGAACTGAGTACTATAGCAACTTCAATTCCTCCGTGACTCAGAACCACAGGGATATATTCAGAAGATAACCTATATCTCTGTTGTGAAGAAAATTGAATTGCCACTAGACAGGTGAGTCAGCTGCCTCTAATGTCTATGCCCACTGACTACATTACCTATCAGATCACTTTCACATGTTGAGGCCACTGAAGATGGACAGCAGTGCTATTATGTTCTATTTATAAGCTCCAATAAAAGTACTTGGTTCATGCCCATACAATGTTCCACACAACATATTCTTAGTCGAACTAATTAACACTATACAACTTCATATATTTCATGGTATGTCAAGTTTTTGTCTTTGTGTATTGGAAACACACAAAATAGGCAGCAGAATATATAGAAGCTGATATTTAAAAACTAATAAGCAAGACATTTTCCCCTCTTACAATGCATTGATCAAAAAAATGAGCCATGTACCATAAATATCTAATATTTAGGTAATTATGCATTTATTTGTACAGTATGCATGATGCTAACTTATAACACCTAGAAAGCATTCAGGTTTCAGAAGTTTTATTTAACTTTAACACCAAATTCAGTAAGAATTCCCTAATTCCCCAAAACAAACCATGCAAGGATTGCAGGAGCCAGATGATCAATACTGACCTGTTTCTTTCTTTTAATAAAAGTCATTCAATACAGCTTACTTGGACATTTGCTGTTTTTAATATTGTTTCACATGCACTGAAATACACAATATAATGTTGCAAAAGTTGTTCAGTGTCATACTAAGTTCTATACTTATCAGATACTACTTTGGTAAGACTGGCAAAAGCTGGATTGGTATTTTAGCAGTAAAGCCAATCAGCTGGTATGTGAGAGACCCTTGTTCTGAGATCTTGATCACTGCTCGAGGGAGAAATCTTTTCTTCTAACCAGAAATTCTATCCTAAACTGAGAAACCTTCCCAAGACAATATATGACAAAAAATAAGTGTGCTTCTATAAAAAGTTTTGTTTCTAACACATTAGCATTTTTCAATTAAAAAATTAGATTTTGCCAATAGAAAAATCAAACCTTTTCTGACAAGCCCTAAGAAACAGACTCTTTCCTTACTCTAATAAACTTGTATAATTCTTGTTTGATTATTAAGTCCCTTTCTAACCATTCTCAGATTAATAACAATAGGATGGAATACAATATGGTTATACTTTGGACTGGGCAATTTACAGCTTTAATACTTGACTTGACTCAGAATTTAACTGAGAGGAGAAAACAGACCCTAATTTTACACATAACAGTGAAAATGAGATTCCAGACGGAGAGCTGATGGGGGGGCAGGAATAAAAAACAGCTCTAATCTACAGCCATATCTTGACAGTGGAAGAGTCCAACTGAATAATTTTCCCAGGTACGATCCATGTCTTGTCTTGACTTGTGGGTGCTCACTTAGAAAAAAAAAAAAGCAGGTCCCAAATGTTGAAACAGCACTCAGACTTGCCTTCTCATTCACCCCAAACTTTGTTAATAATTGGATGCAGACACAATTACTTGTGGATACAAATTATGAAGAGATAAAAAAAAAAGAAAAGAAAAGGGATTTAATTAGCAAAGCACTATGAAATTCAAAAATAAGAAATGTCCTAAAAAAATGCCAATTTTAAATTGTACAAAGACTATTCAGCCTCTGGTATAAATTGACATAATTTCCATTGGCCTAATACTGATCTCACACTGTTGTCACTGTATAACTCCACTGCCTTTCCTAATATCACTCTTGATTTACAAGGGATGGAGGTAAAATAAAAATCAGCTACAAAGTAAATTATACCTACTGAAGTTGAATTTGGCCCAGGCAGTGTTAGGGACTTGTTTCGCTAATGGGAACTTGTTTGGTCTTGTAGCTGTCTTATTATTATAACAATCAGTCTCCCAAACAGGAAAACAATTTTATTGTACTGGATTTTCTTCCAATACAAATGAAGAGCCAGTCTGTTCCCAAAAGAGTTTAGCATCTAATTGCTCCTCAGCACTCAGCCTGCACAGCCACTGAAAGCCAAGGCAGTGCAAGTTGCACTATTATCACTATGATATTCCTTTACACCTGTTTTCTGATGACACTTTTACTTGGCATATTACTTACAATTTCCTTCATCGCTGAATTTGGCACACAGTCTTCTATCAGACATTCATTCAGGTACTATGGGCAAATTTTGTTGTATAAATTCTATAAGCCAAATTTACACCAGTTTAAAAACAACAGAAGAAAAATTGCACTGCTGCATTTAATAATGTCATCAAATTTGCAATGCATTACATTCTTGAGATAAATCTAATTGTTAAACAATATCTAATGATTTCAAAGGATGAAATGTAAAGGAAGCATTTCATATCATGGTTTTCAGTATTATTTACATATATCTTGCACTAAATAAAGGCTGGGTGAAGGGCGTATTTGATAGCATTCTAGCTATATGTTGTGATGTTAATGTGAAAAGCTTGGTCTAGGACTTTCAGACCTCAGGCCCTGCAGACTGAACAGGTTGCAGAGCTGAAACAAACACTCTCCAGAGAGGAAGGGGAAGAAGACAAGCAGTTGCTTGTGGTACCACCACTGCCAAGGACTGATGGAGCAGTATATTGACTTTAGTTATAATAGCAGCCACTTAAAAACCAGATGTCTGAAAATGAGAAATACAGGAGAGATCATTGTCTGGTGTTGGGAAAGTTGAAATAAAATTAAAATAAAACCCGGAAGCTACAAGATATAAGCACAAGAGGGAGTATATCAACAAACAAATTATTTTACTCCATCAGAGCACATTACACAGCTCATTCCAGTTATCTCAAGCCTCGTCTTTCTATATAATTTAATCATAGAGAAGGTTTAAGATAATCTATTAAGCAGTTGAGCCTTCATTTAGAACCACAGCTATAAGTGCTATATATGGAAAACATGCTAGTTTATTCTCTTCTCCCCTTCCCCATTTTAAAATACTGATAGTAATACTACCTTTGGAAAAATTCAATATGCAACTTCTAAGTAAATTCAGAGAGAATATCTACTGTAACATCATGCTTCACATGGATCAGGTAAGCCAGAATAGCATATTGCATTGTAAAATGAGCATTGTAACCACGTTTATAACATTACATTTGATGGTTTTGTTTAGTGTCTTTGATCTAAAGCATTGGCTTAGGTTAGCAGCGCTAAAACAAGACATGTCAAAAACCATGACAGCTAGAGAATAAATATAGCAGAATGTTGTAAACACACACTTTAGTTCCTAAACAGTAGAAAACAATTTCATTTATAGATATTGAATCCCTTCTTTAATCTGTATCATGAATCATAAAGTCACAGAATCATAGAAAAAAAGGGCTGGAAGGGACCTTTAGAGGTCATCTAGACCAACCCCCTTTCCTGAGGCAGGATTGTCCCTATCCAAACTATCTTATACGACTATGTTGTCTAATATATTAGCAAAACTACATTGTCAACTCTGACACAACCAGAAGATGTAACACTCTAACCTGCCACAGGTGAGGCAGAGGACCATGGTGGCCAACATCCTGCTTCTCTAAAGGTTGTTAAAATAACCTTAGAGATACAAGGAAAAGGGCCACACCCCCTGCTACGGAGGAAGGTTGAAGTCCCCACAGTTCATAACAACCTGACCATGGGGTAAAATTACTTTCCGACTCCAAATACAGCAGGTGGTCTGACCCTAGAGAGGACGGAGGGGAGGCAAGAACTTCTAGTGAGGATGTGAAGGAGTATCAGCATGCGACGACGCCGGAGAGGAGAAATCAATCAAACCACGAGAGTGGTGTTTTAGAAACAGTTGCTCACTGCATTTGAAGGAGCCGTGGGAGGGAGCTGCGTGGCAGGGAGAAGAATGGGGAGAGGATTGTGGAGACAGGGCAATCCAGGAGCTCAGCCTAGCAAGATAGAGAAGGCTGGGCGAAGAAAGGGGCTGAGTTCACCCTGAAGAAGAGAGAGACCCTATATGGGACCACACAGGTAGGGAAATGGAGAAGCTGTGAGAAAAAGAGACAGGAGCGCAGATGCCCTTAAAAAAAAAATAAAAAAAAAATAAAAAATTGAGAAAGGGAGAAGGGGACGGTAATAAAGATGTAAGGAAGCCTTACCTCTGATTTTGGTTTAGTTGTTGACTGTTCCCATTAGGGGCTAATAGACAAAATAATGTAACATAGGTAAATACTTACCCAAAAGTTAAAAGCAGAAAGATTGAAGTAACTCCTGACACGGATGTGAATCACAGACGGAGTGATTAATATATTAAAGAAGAGAAGAATACTTTAAAAGTGTTCTTGAAAAGAACTTTAAAAAAAAAACAAGGTTTTTTTGTCCTGTAATGGTTAAGAGTGTAACAGCACTCTAAGGATAATAAAGAGAGTTGCCTAATTATGACAGAGTGTGGTCTGAGTATTGCCCAAAAATTCATGCATCGGTAACAGAGACAACGGAAAAGTGGGACCACTGATAAAAGGGTTAGGGACTATTGGTAGTGTACTGTGGCGAGCAGTATCTCCCAACCAATAACAGCTACAATCATGAAGATGTGGAAAGAGATAGTCGGATAGATGCAGGAGGTGAAGGCCAAGACAGCCAATGCTAACCCCCTCCACAGAGGAACCTCTGAGTTTAAGTCCCAGCAGAAGCATTTCCACACCACATTCAAAATCCCCCATCTTGGCTTCAGCTAGTATCCAATGCTTTTGAGGAAGACAAAAAACACAAGCAAACAAAACCTGGCTCACACAGCAGCAGGAGAGGAAAGAATTTCTTTCCTTCCCCATATGACACCCAGCAAAATCCAGAAGCATGGGAAATACCTATAGTATGCCCTAGACCATCCCTGATCAATGCTTATCCAATTTTTTCTTGAACATCTCTAACATCTCACTATTCTACTGCTGCACTGCTTTTCATGATGTCCCATCTAAACATACTTTCCTGCAACTTCCAGCCATTGGCTCATGTTCAACTCTCTCCAGTGAAAATAAAAGAAAACTACCCATGGGGCATTAATCTAACCAATTTTAGCAGAAATCCAATAGCTAAAAACCTGTGGGAGATGTTGGAAAGTTAGGGTCAGTTTTGTTACATATCTTTAACCCAGACCCTGATGTTGGGTTCAAGGATTTTGCATGGGCAACAGTTTGGGCATACATTTACCCTAAGTACACAAATGTTGGACTCAAGCATGTAATTACTACAACCATGCATGCAAAGCATGAATGGACACAGGAAACTGTCTGCTGTTTGTAAAGTCCCCAGAAAAAAAAGCTGCAGTGTTGTCTACTCCACTCTCCCACCATCAGCTGTGGATTCAAGCCACAACTGAGCCATAATGCTTTAAATCACAAATTCCCATACTTCTATAAGCCTGCGTGGCTTCTAAAACCTTGGCCACTTTCAATATCCAGGTGTTTCCTAGCCCTCCCTGAAGTTACATATAAGCCCCAGTTCATTTAATAGAATGTGTAAATATTTTATGATGGTTATGGTAGATAACCATAGGGTCATCTACTCATCTCAGATGGCATTCAGAAGGCCCACTGAAATTATTAGGAATCATGTAACTAACAAACTGAGACATCCACCTCTGTATGCTTGTGCTGGGAAACACTGCAGGTGGAGCTAGTTTTTCTGCCTGTTCATGACCATTACAAGACCCTATTTTCAGTTCATTCTAACTTTGCCACTCTTCAACCAGTCAAGCTTAAATTTTACAACTCAAGTGATTGCCCTGGGCTGATTTTGCCCCCCTCCTCATGTCCCCCCAAAAGTTCATATCTTAGAACAAAGCTAAAGAAAAATATAAATTATGGCTTTGTCAAAATATGTTTGCAGCCTCCTGTTTCAACAGACCTAGTGCTCCTGTGCTTTGGGGCAGGAATTTGAAATTTGGCAGGAGAATTGCTTTCTTTGCAGTGATGTGCCTTTGTCCACTCCTGAGAAAAATGTATCAGAAAATTTGCCAACTTACAAACCCTTGAAAAAGTCCAGGTAACCCATGCTCAGTAGAGAGCTCATGGACAGCACAGCTAAATTCCCTGAGGATTCCTTCCTCACTGAGTATGCTCCAGCACTGGCTATGTGTGTGACTATGCATAAGCATCATTCCCCCATGAGTAACTTCATGCCAAGGTAGGGCCAGACAGTAGAACTGAGAGCAAGGGACCTCTTATGTCTACGTTTTTAATGACTCCTGCTCATGTCCAGGCAATATGGAAAAACAAGACTTCTGAGATGGAAGTAAAAGGAATAAGAGCCAGAGTGGGGAGGAAGAAGGGAGGGAGAGTAGATTGGGAGAAAAAACTTGGTGAAACTAGACATGGTAGGCAGGAAGAGAAATTTCTGCATATGTTCATTTCTAGCAGTGGAAAGTTTCCATTTCCACAAGTGATTCCAGGAGAGAAAGCAATTTAGCTGTTCAGCATACAACTACCCCCTCTACCCTGATCCTTGCGTCTTCCTGAGACCAATTCTGGGAATGTGTAGGTTGCTCCAGTCCACCTGTTTCTGGAAGGACCCAAAGCAGCAAGGACTCCAGAATGAGAAGCAGGCATGAGGCGTGCAGCAGTATTTCCTTTGCCCAGCTCTCAGTGCCTGGACATTGAGTACCTGATGAAAAGCTTCCTGCCAGCTTCTCACACTGGGGACTGTGGTGTGTGAGGAGTCAGCAGGAACTGCTTGACTCCCAGTATACAGGAGGGTCAGGAGGTATGAACAGCTGCCTCCTGTGCCTTCTCCAGACTAAGGTGACTGATATTCTGGAGGCATGAGAGCCTTTCCTCACAGCTTCTCTAGCTCTCAGGAGAAGTTAAGTTGTGGGAAAGTATACAAATGTTAATTCTCCTTGGAGAACCTTTTCTGAGGGTGAATTGTAACTGATTGGAATTGGGTCATTTTTTTTTGCCTAGAACCACCATTTTTGCTCCAGGAGAAAAAAACCAGAATGGCTGCATACTCGTGGTTTCTAGTGGGAAAGTGGTGATCCTCCTGGTAGAAATGAAACATCTGAATATGGCCACTGATTATCTGAGCACGAAGATGTAGACTGGAAGCTGGTGTGGGGAGAATAACAATAGGCTGGGAACAGGTTGAGTAGGGGTGCTGGGACCAGAAGATAAGAAGAAAGGCAGAGTGCAACTGGCTAAGCAAGGAGAATGGGAAAAGAGAGACAGAAACAAGATTCAGTTTCTTAACCCAGTTGCTTCATATCCCCTACTTTGAATTTTCTTTAGGACTTCTGCCTCATTTGTTAAATAATATGGAAAATACAGAATAAATAAGGGATGAGACTGCAGGAAGGCAAGGGTTAAATGCTGCATTGGAGAAAGGGATTCTGTCCCTGCTACTATCATGGTTCCTGTGTGAAGTACAGCAAGTCACTTGAACCTAATCTTTCATAGGTCGTCACATGTTGCATGTTACTCATTTTCTGGATGCCTGACTTGATCTCCTGGGGCCAAATTTGTATTATTTTCAACTTAAATCAATAGACATGTGAAGTGTGGTATAATGTTAAATACTCTGGGGGAAAAAAGAGACCACTCTCATTGTATCATTAAACTTGTCCATATTTTGTAATTAGCTGGCTTCTGTATCTGCAATATTCAGATAAAGGTAGTAGAAGTATCTGCAGCATTCAGATAAAGGTAGTAGAGGGTCATACTGTAGTTTTGTGATAGCCTTATCTGTTTGTCTGGAAATCAATTACTAGTCTGTATTGTATACACAATCATAACTTCTGGGATTATGTAAAAAAGCAGAAGATGGAACTAGTGAATTGTGTTGTTTGGTAGTACTTACTCAAAGTAGCTTTATATAGTTTACTTTACATATTTCTTATTAAACTTATTTTTGTTAGCTGGAATACTTCTTGATGAAGCCTTTAATATTAAAAAGTGATAGCATGTTATTTACATTAGCCATTTATCAAAGAATAGCTACATTGTGTTATTAAGAATGAGCTTATTTGTAAAAAATCTTCATCAGAGTTTAAAGACATATGTCTACTGTGTTCATTTGGTGGGAAGGAATGAAAGGTTAATGCAATATGTAAATTACTACAATGCAAGCTGGAAGTATTAAAAAATTGTAATGGGTAGTATGCTAGTAAAATGACAAGACCTTGAAAGAAAGCACAGTAGGGTTTATGAATAAATGAATTGAACTAAAACGGGTATGTGATTTAAAAGTAAAATGATATTATTGTAATACTCCAATATGAAATAGATATTTTTTAAAGTCAGTATTCAAAAGAATTTTTCCATGTAGGTGTACAGTATCAGCAAATGAATTTTATAACTGCATGGAATGTCATTTCCTGTGAAATCAGGCTGCCTTATAGCTTCTCACTGGGTTATTAAATTGTCACTCTCTTTGCACTATCCCATTTTGAAAAATCAATACATTTTCATTATGCTTTTCATTTATTTTCCAGCTGAAATATGAACAGATGTTAGTTCAAATTTTATTGGGATTAAGAGAGGTCTCATAAAAATTCAAAATATTTTGTAATATGTCATCACTGATATTGTAGAAAACCTCATTTCCTAATAATGGCCAGATATGGATATATGCTCTAAAAAAGTTTCCATTCAAAGTTCTGGTTTTGCTCCTATTAAAATCAACCTTGGCTTACAAATTTCCCCTTGGCATCTACCATATATTCTCAGCTTCTAGAAATGAGAGTATGTGGTATATGAGAAACATACAATAAAAGCAGTTTCTACTGCTTACTGGACAAAAGTGAAAATGAATTCCGCATACAATCCACATGGTCATCTCCCTAGCTCTTGCAGCTCAGTTACTGAGTATAAAGAAAGACTTCTTTTTCCTTTATTCTGTTTTTCATAAAGAATCTTCTATCAGCCATTGGGTGCAATATATGTAAGGCCCTACCAAATTCATAGCTGAAGGGGGCTGTGCTGCACCTCCTTTAATTTTGCAGGTTCCCCACATGCCCCAGCACCACTGATGGGTGGAGGGGCCCAGGTTGCAGCTCACTCCTGATCAGCTGGGAGGCAAAAAACACAGTTTTTAACATGGTGCCATGTTTGCCTCCCTGCCACTGATCAGCCACAGGGCCCCAGTGTTGTTTGTTCCTGACTGGCAGGTAGGCAAACATGGCAGCATGTTTAAAACCACGTTTCACTTCCCTGCTGATCAGGAATGAGTTTCAAATGGGGAAATGGAGTTCCTCCACCAATCAGTGGCAGGGAGCTGCACGGGGGAACCTGCAAGATTAAAGGAGCCACAGCGCAGCCCACTCCCCCGTGAATACAGTACGGCTCTAATTATATGAGAGAAAATTATTTAGTGCAAAAGAGTTCCATTAAGTTATAAAATTCATTTGCTGATACTGTATACCTACACAGAAAAAATACTTTTTCACATTGACTTAAAAAAAATCTATTTCATATCAGAGTATTAAAATAATATAATTGGGTACCTCTATATGTACCATTAAGGCAACATGATAAACTCTGGCACAGATTGTGTTGGAGAAAACTTCTTCTGGGGACAGAGTTTAGACATGCACCTGGGACTGCAGCACTCTGAGCTCAGGTGGAGCAGCCCTGGGCTGGCAAGGGGCCTAGAGGGTCAGCCTTGGATTCCCGGTGGCAGCACTGGGCAGTAAAGAGGCTGGCTGGGGTATGAGGGTGCTAAAATGCAGAGCTAAATAGCAGGCTGCCCCCACACTTTAGCATCCTCATCCCCCAACCATCCCCTGTCACCATCAACATGTGCATTTTGGCAGGGTAAATTACTTTGCCATAGGACAGTACTATCCTATGGCAGAGTTAGTAAATTTACTTCACCCTAACACCAGCACACATGTAGACTGTGATGCTTTACTGCAGAGCTAATTAGTTAACACAACAGTAAAGTGAACATGTAGATGCACCCATTTTACTTTAAATCACATACCACTTTTTACAGATAAAAAAGCAGTAAAGCTTCATACCTTAAAAAGTTTGCAATCCCATTCTGAAAGAAATAGAAATGATGGATGGATGTACTTGTTCAGACTCCTATTAATCAGCTCTTATACTGTTAATAGAAGGGTCAGTACCTAAATCACGGTAGGCAAAGTCCAGCCCATGAGCCAGATCCGGCTGGCAGTGGACACCATTTCCCAGAAGCTCCTACCCATGTGGTGGGGGCCAGTTTCTGTGGAAACCCTAGCAGCAGTTGCGCTGTGATAGTGCAGGGCCAGGGTTTCCATGGATATCAGCTCCAGCAGCACTGGCAGGCAGCAGCAGTGCCAGCCTCTTCCTGGTAGGTGGGCTGAGGGTAGGGGGGCTGTCCTGTGGGTGGAAGTGGAGTGGGCTCAGCTGCCGCCATCTCTGCAAGGCAGGCAGTGGTAGGGGCAGCAGCACTGCTGGGAGAGGTGGCCATGGGGAATTTGGCGGTAGCTGTAGCCTCCAAAGTTCCTTCCCCCCACTACTGCCCCTGCTGGCAGGGTGTACAGCAGGGTGGGGAGCTGCTCCAGAGTCAGGCTGGGATCTTGTAGCAGTGACAACATGGTCCAGAGCCAGGAAAGAGTTATGATCTGCAGCCTAGACTGGAAACTGGTCCCAGGCATGCAGGCAGGGGCTGCTGGGAAATGAAGTCTGGCTGCTGGCCAGATCTACCATTTTGCCCACTCCTGGCCTAAGTAGCAGGTCCTGGCTAAAAATCACTCATTTTCAAAGGCATAAATACAAGGTAAAGCTACTTAAGCCAATACAGTTCTTTCACATCTACAGCAGATTTAGGATTTGATCCTAAGATACACTATTCACACAAACAAATGACCACATTTAAAGTGTATCTTCCATTTCCCTATTTTAAATGCATAAAAAAACTCTCAAATCAGTACAAATTTCCAAATAGACACATTTGAAGATCAATCTTTAACTCTTATAGAGCTCAGTGGGAATTCTAATTCTAGTATTCTTGGACTGGGTGAGCAACAATTCCCTTATTAATTAGCACATACCCTTCATGATCTCATACCTCTCTCTTCCCCTCAGCTTTGTCCTTTCAAACCTGAAAAGTACTAGCCAGTTTAGTCTTTCCTGGTATGGAAGCTGCTCCAGGCTCCCGGTAATTTTGGTTTCCCTCCTATGTACCTTTTGTAATTCTACATCTTTTTTGAGATGTAAGGACTAGAACTGCATGCAGTATATCTACAAACCATAGATTTGTATAATGGCATGATGATGTTTTCTGTTTTGTTTTAATTTCTCTTATTAATGATGCCTAACACTATACTGGTTTTTTTGGTTGCTGGTGCACACTGACCTGATGTTTTTAGGAAACTACAGTGTCTCCAGGGTCTCTTTCCTAACGGCCTTGCTACACATGGTACTTTTTGTTGTTTAAGTCCTGATCAGCACTAATGCTAGTTTGTCTGGAGCAGTCATACCTGGTGGCTAGAAAATGATATTTAGAGGATTGATTTGAGGAACCGGCTTGTAGGTAAAGTCAATATGCATTACAATAATGGTCCAGGGGAATGGCAAGGGTTACTTGGTTTCTACAAGCCTGTTTGTGACAAAGTTTCCTTCAAGGCCCACTATGTTTGAAGCCAGAAGACACAGCCTGAGAAACTGAAGACATGTACCATACTCTTCCATAACATGAACAGTGTACCCAAACACAGATAAAGGATTCTGCAGCATTGATGCCAGGTCACAGAGTCCTTGAGATTTCTGGTTTTGGTAAACAGACCAAATTAGGAGGCCTGGTAAATAACCAAATTAAGATGTGTGCATGTGATTGGTCTGTTGGAACAAAGGAAAATGCTGACAGGACAGATCATGAACAATATGACGACCACAGGGAAACTAATCAACAATGCCCAGAGATGAAGTCATCAGAGGAGGAAAAGGATACAAAAGGAGGGCTTTCAGAGTAGCAAAAGGTCCCCAAGAGGGGAACCTGTGGACACCACCAGCCCATCTCACCCATCCCAGTAGGCTCTTGGCCTCCAGGCTGCTGACATCCAACATTCAAGAGAGAATCACAGGGTGAAGCTCATGTACTGGGCAGATGTACCTTCCCTCTGTAACAGCCTTAGGACTGGTAGATATAGAATTGTTACCTTGTGTGCATTATTCTTATACTGCACATGCAAAATAGCTTGTTGCTACTGCACAGTACCATCAGTAAAAAACTGTGCAGGGATGCTATTGCATAATTATGCCAGTTGCTGTACAGTCATTTGTACCTGGTTATACAAGTACTAAATAACTGCACAGTAACAACTGTCCAGTCTATTACTCATGTACACATGGCCAGTGTGTATCAGTAAAAGTTGCCTATTATCAAATGGAGAGGTTGTGTTTAGAGTGAGGTTTGGGTATGCCCAGAACAAGGTATCTGGGTCATAAATCCAGTGCCCACAACATCTCGCCCAGATACAGACATTACACTTTTACCGGTAAAAGTGCTTGGAAACTATTCTCTACCCATAACATAACAAAAATTTAGCACACATAGACTGGTTTAAAAATGACAGAACCCAGTATAGGTTTTGTGCCCCCTGCCTCACCATCCCCCGCCTCCCCCAACAAAAGGTGAATGCATGTTTGGGTTGCTACCAATCTAAACTACACCACTGTCAAAAATACAGACAAACCAAGTTACATAGTTTTCTGTATGTCTGCTTCTAGCCTTTAAAGCTAAAAACCTTCTCTGACTTTCCCCCACCTGCACAGTGGTGACTTGCCAAGAGAGAGCTGGCAAGCAGAGGCCTGAATTGGAGCTACAGATTTGAGTTGCCACTATGGCACTGGTGAGCCTGGAGAGGCTTCTGTCTCTGCTCTAAGTGGGGGAGTGAGAGAGATGGGTTGGGGTGGGGATGAGGTGTAGGGTATGCTAGTCATGCTTCCTGGGGTAGTTGGGAGGTGGGAACAGTGAGGGAAGGAGCTCTTGTTCATGCCCTGAAAAGAAAGCCCTATTCATGAGGACCCAATCTGCCCCCCTACCTTGTTCGCCCCCCACACTTCCTAGACCCCACTCCTGGACCCATCTGTGCCCTATGACCTGGCTACCTGGCATGTGATCTGCAGGCTGCTTTCTCATGGATCCAGGTCACATCCTGGTGGCAGGAAAGGGAAGTTTGTTGGTGGCAGAACTGCCCCCTTGGGCAGTAGTAGAGTTCAGGAGATGGAAAGTCTGTCCAAACAGAACCAGAGGGAAGAAGTGAGGACATTGCATCCTGGGATGCTATAGGACTGCAGTTTTATAGCCTCATCTGTTGGGAGTGGCCACATATTAATGGAACATGAGCTGGGTAACATGGAGCAGAGATAAACCTGCTTTGGACTGGCATAACTTTAGGCTGCTTAAACTGCTTAAAACTAGTTTCAGGTGTTAGCATGTGGATAATCCAGGGCTTAAAAGCTACAAAAGCCACCTAAAATTAATACATCACAAGCCTCTAAGTCATAACAGCCTTATGTAAGCAGTTAAGGTAATTTTTATTCAAGTGCATTACCTTGCACTTGTAAACATTTAAGGTCATCTGTAATTTTTTTGCCCATGCTCTTAGCTTGGTAAGATGCTTTTGCAGGTCCATCATTTTAGGATTTGACTTTCCAGAATGATTTGGTATTCTTTGCAAACCTGGCGATTTCACTGGGCATCCCCCTCCCCCATTTGCAGATCATTCATGAAAGTGTTGAACAAAATAGGGCCCAGCCCAGAACCTTGTGGGTCTCCATTTGTAACTTCCTTTTATCCTGAAAAGTGACCGTTTAACCCTGCCCATTCCTTCTTTCCTGTTAACCAGCTCTCAGTCCACAATTCTGATCTCATGGCAATGCTGTTTGTTTTTTTTAAAGCTTTGAGTCAAGCACTTTGTTGAATTCTTTTTGAAAATCCAAATACATAATGTCAACTGGATTCCCATTGTCCATATGTTTGATAGTGCCTTCAAAGAACTCCAGTTGACTGGTGAGGCAAGATTTCCCTTTACAAAAAAATATGCTCTTCCCCAAAAGAATATATTTGTCCATATATTTATGGATTTTTCTTTTTTTCTTATAGTTTCTACCAACTTGCCAGGGATTCAAGCAAGACACACTGTGTTCCCAGGATCACCTTTGGAGCCCTTTTTGAAGATAGGCATTATGTTGGCAATCCACCAGTCCTCCGGAATGAAGGCTGTTTGTAACGGTAGGTTACATATTGCCAGCAATTATGTAATTTTAGCTTTGAGTTCCTTCAGAACTCTTGGATGAATGCCACCTGGTCCTGGTGATTCATTAGTATTTAGTTTATCCATTTGTTCTAAGTTTTCCACTAATGTCATTCTGATGTGGTCCAACTCTTCAGATCCATTCACTAAAAGGATTGATCTGGAATGGGAATTTATCCCAATATTTTATTGTTAATGCAAAGAATTCTTTTAGCTTCTCCACTATGGATTTATCATCCCTGAGTGCATCTTTTACACCTTGGTCATTGAATGGTCTCAGTGATTTTCTGCCTGATCTTCTGTTTCTGATACAGTTTTAAAAGCTTATTATTTAGAATTTTTTGCAAGAAACTCCTTAAATTATTGTTTGAGCTACCTTATTTCTCATTTACGCTTCACTTGCCCAAGTTTGTGGGCTTTCCTGTTTTTCTCATTTGAACATTCCTTCCATTTTATGAGGGATGTCTTTTTGCCTAGAATAGCCTTTATATGATTCAAAATTAATCAAATTGACCTAGCTGAAACTATGGAGGTAGATGAGACCCATTATTTTACTGTGTTTAAGATTTCTCTCTTTGTTTTACTTTAGTATAATTTTCCAATCTAATAATTGGTTTCAGAGAGTTTAATGTCATAAGTAACCAGTATATCATCTAATTAATATGTTATGGCATATATAGCACAAAGCTATAACATATGACGCAGATATTCTTATACTGAGCAAGCTCAATCCTGGCTCTCTAGGTGTGCTTCCCCTAGGTACTCTCTGCCTTCTTAATACCAGTCATTGTCCTCCAAATCCCAAACATGCCTGCTTGGGCATAACCATGCCTTAGGAACTATGACAATGGCTTCCAGTTGCCCCCATAGCCCTGCCCATACTGTACAGGTATGGCTCAGATACCATTTGGAAGGGGCCTCCTAGCCCCAAACCAACAAATTTGGCCCCTCAGGCCTCAACCCCTTGTTTGAGCTTCAGCCTTCTCAGCTTCAGCCCTTTTCCTCTGGCTGAGAGCCCCAGCTCAAGTCCACTGCCACTGACATTGGCTCCCAAGTCTCAGCCCCTCACGTTGCTACACAGAACAGGTCCCCACACACAGAGCAATCCTGTTGCATGGCCTCTAAACTTCCCCCCCTAGCCACAACTCAGTCCCCCTATCTGAACAGAACAGAAAATGGAGACCACTCAGTTATAACTCAAATACAAACCCCTGCTTGGATCTCTAAGTACTGTAGTACTCTCATTCTAATCGGCTTGGGTGTTCCCCAGCCTCCAGTGTATCTTTCTTATTCTCTAACAGCCAGCTCTTTCTCTAGCAGCTCAGTCTGCAAGTCTAGACAGACTAATGAAAGCCAGAGGGTGGATTTATATGGTTCTAAATCCTGTCCCCTTCCAGTCACCTGACCCAGCTCTCTGCCAACAGGGCCCAGGTGCTTCTGGCTCTTTGATCAGAAACCCTGCTACTTGCAGCCTGGGTCCTGCAGCTAAATCTGACCTGGCTACTCATACATGCTGCCCCTTACAGCCAGGTTTTCTGCAAGCATCATTTGCTTTCCAGGCTGCAATCCTGGTCTTGTCTCTAGTAACATGGGTAGGGGTTACAAGATGCAGGTATAATCTGTGGTACACCTGCCAAAAATGTTGGCCCCCACCACTTTAGCAGACCCACCTACCATATTTATATTAATTCAGTTCAAATTACTGATTGGCTCATTAAAGGGAAGCTCTACCCTCAAAGAGTGTTACTCTAGCCATGGACTCCAGTTCATGTGAAGATCCCATCTGCAGGGGTAACAAACCTGTTAACCAAATTCTTTACAGCATAGTCTGTGACAATTGGGTAAGGTTTTCCTGGTAAGATGGCTACCTGTTAGTGCTAGTTAAGACTTCTGAATACAATATATATTTTTTTATTTTATGTCTTATAATCTTTCTAGTCCCTTAAGTGCAGGAATGTTTTATCATTTGTAAGCATAATAACCAACATTTTATTATGCATGTCTTGAATGGCATAGATCTTTATTCACTTACTGTATTTTAGAGATATGGTTTCTATTTTAGGGATTTTTTTGCATGGGACACTTAGAACATTTTATTTCAACTGTAGTAAGCATTATCATGCCATATGAAAAGTTAGAATGTGTTCTGAACAGTCTCACAATCATGTCACCATGATTCCAGCCTGCTCTGGACACAGATAGAGCCAGTTTTGCCTCCCCCCTGACACTAAACCCAGCACTGGGCATTATAGCTTACACACCTCTCCATGAGAATGTGTATTTTCCATGCCTGAAACCTATGCCCTTCCTACCACATGCCCAGCACTGCTCAGCCTAGGAATGCCTGCCTTTGATATGACAGGAGGAGCTGGGTCTCTACCACTGATGATGGGCAACGGGAAGCACAGAACCCTGAAGAAGGTACCACTTCTGTTGTTGGATCTGCACCTACCACTGAATCCATGAGGTGAACCAGGTCTCTACTGCTAGAAGTCTTGAAATGACTCTGTTGTGATACCAGAGGTAGATCATCAGTTCTAGCCCCTGTTAGGGTGGCAATATTTGGATCTTAGGGAACACTGGATTTGCAGCTGAATAAAAGGCTTTAATAAGTGGCCCAGCAAAAGCTGCTGACCACAAAGCAGAATGACATACATTAAAAGTAATTTTGCAAATACTTAGGCCAGTAGTTTTTAACTGTATAATAGTATTGTTATGAGATATATAGCTTTTATATATGATTTTGCTTATAAGTATTTATGCTGAGTAGTCATCATAATTGTGTTAACCGTTTTTCTGAAAAAAGCAGCAAGTAAGTCTGGGTGCTGTGAACCAGCTACAGTGAGGAAGGAGATAAGATACAGGGGCCCAAGGAAGGTGGAGATGGTACAAATTGGGACAGAAAAAAAGATAGGAATGAGGAAGATAACACATCACCAAGATGAACATATGTAAAAGTGTGAATGGCGATTGGTAAAGAAGCCTCCAGAGTCTTCCCATTGACCAAAGAAGGGAGTTCGGGGCCTTAGACATGCGGTCATAGCCAAAAGGCATGTAAATGAATGAAATGCATAGGCAATTCCATGGTAATGAAGCAAACAGTAAACAGAGGCATAGCTTGAGATGGGAAGAGAAATGGGTGGAACATGGGTAAAGCAAGGATAGAATAAATGGTAATGAGCATAAACCAAAGTGTATAAAATGTGGAAAAAACTTGTTCAACACAGGTCCCCTGGTTCACAGGCTTTGTGTCTGTGAGGGACCTTTGTCCGAAGCTGTCTCCATTCTGAATTAAGCTATTGTGAGCAATGTGTGCTGGTGTTTGCTTCCTGCTTGCTCTTGCCAATGAGTAACAGGACCCATGAGCAACTGGATCATTATCTCCCTAGTCATTGGGCACTGCCTGGAGTCGGAGTCTAACAGCATCCACACCACATCAGAATCTAGAACTTGTATTTTCTCCATGGAGCAGTCCAACAATAGTTGAACATGTAATACTTAATATGATCTGGAGATACTCCTCCCAGAAAAAAATATGAACTTTGTTGTGATATGATCACACTTAGCCCATGTCTAACTGACTGAACATGCAGGTGGTTCATATTTTAAATACAATTAACACATCCTAAGTGCAATGTGTGACATGGCCCTTAGTTTTTCTTAGAAATATTCCTTTATACTGCTTGATTCTGTTGGAACAAGCTTCTCAAATCTACCTGGGTCCCTGAATCATACCTGGGGTTCAATGTGAATCTAATAATGTAGACTCATATGTTTCATTCTTCAGGAGATTTAATGGCTGTGTGTCACAAGCAGACAACAGGAGAGTCTCAGGTGTAAGCAGTACTTAAGGTCTCCATAATAGGAATTTGATTAGGGCAAAAGTGCCCAGATTAATCTAGCAGATAATTCATACCCCATGGTGAAGAGAAGGGCAACAAATCCCCAGGATCCCTGTCAATCTTAGGTAGGCTAACTATATAGCCCAGATTGCCTGAGACAGTTCTGGATTTCATAAGCTGTTTCAGTGTTCTGGCCATTGGAGAAAATTGAAGCAAAAGTCTTGGATTGGTAGGAACCTGTCTTCATGTGCCCAGCTCCTGACTGACTCTATTGTACAAGCAACTCTGTTAGCAGCATGGCAGAATCAGGACCAGGGAGGAGCCCACTGTCTGGGCTCTCTGGAGGAAATTGAAGCAAAAGTCCCTGATTGGTTCTAACCGACTCGCACATGCCTGGTTCCTGACTAACTGTACTGGGCAAGCAATTCCTGGATCACAGTCCAGTGGAGTCATGACTGCCTGGAGCCCAGATTATGATGGGGCCTCCCCAGGTGAGGATGGGGGCAGCTCAAGCCTCTGCCCTGAGAAGTGTGGGGGGTCCTTCACCCTCCCGCCCACCTGGCTGCCAGGGACCCATGATTGGGGGGGAGGGGGACAGTTCTGGTCTCTACCGTGGGACTGTAGCCCCAGCTAGGCCTGGATGCCTCTCCTCCTGCCCCATGACATCATGGCTGGAATTGGTGTGAACCCAGGTGGTGTTGCTTGGATCCTTTTGGGTGGTGAGATCACACTGGGGGGGCATGAGGAGAGGAACACAGCCCCAGGGCTCTGAGCTTAGCTTGTGGTTGCAAGATGTGCTTTATTGCTGAGGTTGTGGCAGGGGAAGAGGGCAGGGAGGGGATGTTCCTGCTTTGCTAAGATGGGGCTGCTGCTATTGAAAGGCCTTGTGTGAGAGCCCAGAGCCCGAGTCTCATGGTTTGAGTTGTTTAATGCCAATCTCTGTGGATTGCATGCCACCAGCTTCCCAAAAGCTGAGAAAGGTGCTGGGATCTCCATCCTTGGAGGTTTTTAAGACCTAGGTAGACAAAGCCTTGGCTGGGATGATCTAATTAAGGATGGTCCTGCTTTGAGCAGGGGGTTGGCCTAAGTGGCCTCCTAAGGTCCCTTCCAACCTTAATTTTCTATTTTCTATTAATTGTTTTTTTCAGTGCTGAGAGTATCCAGTGTGGTTGTTTTAAAATGTCTTTTATCAAGAAAGAAAGAACTTTAGTAAGAAAATATTAATGTACTTTCAATGACACTCTAAATTCAGAATTGCCTTTCTTAAAATGGGTTGACACAGAATGTGTATCTTGTATGTTTTGTTCGTCTACATTTTATGTTGTTCGTGGAGTTTGTAGTGATATCACATACCCTCCAAATAAAGAAATATAAATCTGTAACAGAGGCAGCATTTTGGAGTGCAGAGCTTACTTTGTTTTTCAAACAAAGTACTGCTTGTGACACTGACCTTATATGTGCAGCTGCAGAAGGTTACATTCATATACCATCGAGTGTTTATAGATGTGCTCGGGAGGCCACTTTAAAGCACCTGGAGTGCCACATGTAGCAGCATGCCCTCACTGAGAAATGGTGGCCAGGGCACTTTAACTAAAGCTAATCCAATAAGCTTTAGTTAAAGTGCCCCCACCACTATTTTTCAGTGTGGAGACACTAATACATATTATGCTGGAGTCTGCTGGAGCACAGTAATTACCAAGCTCCAGGAGACTCAATTAACTGAATCTGCTCCAACACATTGTAATTACAGCATGTGAGAGAAGCCTCAATGTATGTGTATAGGCAACTATTATGCCCAATGCAATCTCTTTTCCTGTTCTAGTGACTGCACATCAAAATTGATTTCAAAGATATTTGATTCAAAATTTTCTTGTGCATGTACAAGGAGTGAAGCTATTGCATTAAACGTACTAGCCCCACTGGCCAAAGATGAACTGTCTACAGAACTTTGGAGCAAAGTTTTATCACTATCAGCTGATGCATCAAAGAAAGCAGTGAAGCTAATCTCAATAACGATTCAGTTTTTTAATCCTTTTAAGTGGCATGAAAGTTTATTGTTCGATGCTCACTCTATGAAGAGAGAAACATCTGAAATCATTGCAAATGTTATTGAAAGTTCCATTCAGAAGCCTGGGATTGTGCACAGTCATTGTTTTCTGTGGTAGTAGCAATAACATGAACTGTGGTGGGGTTCAGTGTCATGGGAAAACCAACTGTATTACAAAATGGAAAGGAAAGTGGAACAGAGATTTACTTGTAATCAAGTGTGGGGTTCACATCATATACAACTGCTTCTAAGCAAGCTGTGACACTCTTCCACTAGCCCTAGGAGTGCTTGTAGTGAAGAGATATAAATATTTTCACATTTAAACAGTTTGTGTAACCAAACTGCAAGAATTTTGTGACCAAACTGATGTGGACTACGCTATTTTGGTTCACACATTTTCTGTCATTACTTCCAGTAATGCAGTTTCTTCTTGAAATGTATGACCCTTTGAAAGCATACTTCATCAGTCAGCCTAAATGTCCAATTCCAATTTTGAATTCCTTTCAAAATGAATCTGGGAAATGTTGGTTGCTGTTTGTGCATAGTCAGAGAATTTTACTCAGGCTAGCCAACACACAGAACAACAGTCTACATCAGCATTTGAAGTATCAAGAGAGTTGCAATTACCGCAGAGAAAACTGGTCAAGAGAAAAATGATGAAATCCGTGCCAATTAATGCAAGAAAAGAAATGAGTAGTTTAAGAGAAACAACCAGAGTACTTACTCAAATGCAACCTTTAGTTTTACAACTGCACCATAAATTATCTGACACTTTGGGAAGGTTCTTTTGATGGTACTTCCACATTTGTTTGGATGAACATTCACCTCTGCCCTGAATGGAGTAATGTTGAGACATCATATGATTTTGCACACAAAAGATTTGACGCTGAATCATTAAGTAAGCTGATAAATGCTAGTGGTCTTTATGACAAATTTTGTGCTACGAAGATTTATGTGGAAGGCAAACTGAAAGAATGGAGGGAGACAGAGATCCCGTGTGAAAACTGCTGAGTTGAGGTATTCAATCATTTCAGCCATTCTCTCATACCAACAGACAGTATTCGTTTGGTTGAATATGCTCTTTGTCTACTGGGGACATCTGCTCCACTGGGAAGAGTGTTTTCACGAATGAAAAAACTGTGGTCACGAGAGAAAAGCCATCTCAGTGTACCTACAATTGTTGTTTGCTGAGTATCAGAGTGAATTTTGATGAGAACTGCTTGGGATTTTACAAAAGGTTAAAAAATGGCAATTCTCTCTTGCAGAAGATACATTCCTCCAATAAGTACAAGTGGTTTGGTCCTAGAGACAAGGAAAGCCAGGAGATGGAAATGAACTTGAAAGTGACTAAAAAATGTAATAGTTACTAATTTGGACTGGATCATGTTCTTGGGCTATTTTTTTTTTAAATATTCCATATTACCATAATTTTTGTTAAACCCTAATTTCCATTTTTTGGTGGATATCAACATTATTATATTGTTTACAAGGGTAAAATGAAAATATGCATTAGTTACATTTTATTTTTTAATGCTGATGCCTACCTGCCTGCCACACCATGCCACTTTAGCTCTGCTTGCAGCAGTACTGCTGACTCGGGAGAGTGCAGGGGCACAGGGAGGGGGAGTGTCCTGTATTACCCATGTTCCCATATAGTCACCCTAATATCAGAGGAAAATTCCTTTTGACATCAAATCTGGTGATTAATATGACTTTAAGCAAAACATGTCAGCCAAGCAGTTAAGGAGGAGTTTCTTTACTACCTCAGAGCATGGCTGAACCCTATCTGCTATCCCATCTTCAAGTGTGGTCAACACCTGAGGTTCAAGAAAACAAGCAGACAAACAAAACAAAATAGAGCAAAAGACCCTAATACATACACACACATGCACGTGTGTGCACGCGTGCACACACACACACGGTTAATGGTGCTTTCAATTGGAGAAGATTTGATTATGTCGTTTCTTACAGTGTCTGGTGTTATGAACAGTTAATGGACATGGAGAAAACCTTGTTCTCCCTGTGACCCATGTTGAAAAGAAATAAATAGAAGAATTTATAGATTCATGGATTCCAAGCTAAAAGGGTCTACCACAACCTTCCAGCCTGACTCCACACACAAATAGGTTGTATTTTTTCCCTCCTCAAAACTAAATTAAAAATACATCTTGAGAAAAAATATTTAACCCAGCTTTAGAAAGTCAAAGCAATTGAGAGTCCATGCAGCTTCCCCGGTAAACTCTCACTTTATAATTATCCTTACTACTAGGAAATAACATATTTTTCCAAGCTGAACTGTTAACTTCCAGCCATCCCAACTTCTTATGCCTTGTCCAGAAAGATTGAAAATCTCCATCCCCCACCTATATGTACTTCTGCACAGTAATAATGTCACATCTCATTTTTTTCTTTGATAAAACGAATAAGCTGATTTTTTAATGTCTCTTATCATCAGGTTGCTTTCCAACCCATGAATCAGCCTTTTTTGAATTCTCTCCAGTATTTCTATAGCCTTCTTGCAGCATGATTATGTGATATGACACATCAATACTGTGTAGAAGGACATGATCACTTTCCTACTTCTACAAATATTCTCCTTTGTATACATACACAGATGACATTACTAGCCCTTTTTACCCCCCAAATTATACTGAGGGTTCAGTGTTAAAGTAGTTATTTAGGATGACATTCTAAACCCTATCCTGAACCACTGCTTGCCAGGATAATCTCTCTCACCCTCTGGGTGCAACCTGACTTTTGGTTCCCAGAGATTTCTATCTTTCTTTGTATTGATGTGATTTTGCTGGATTGTGACTGTTTACCTGCGTAACAGTAACCTTTTCTCATTTACAGTCCCATTCATTTGTGTGTCATCTTCAAACTTTTTCAGCAGATATACATTACATCATCTAAATCATTGATAAAAATCCTAAATAGCACTGAGTCCTTGGTGACTCTGCTAGCCACAGACATGATCATAAGCATGTAGACATCACAGAGGCAGTGTGTCTGGCCAGGACAGCTCCAAGCATGCCCAATCCAGTTGGCTCCTGCTGTACACTCCAAGCCTGGAATTATACTGGTAAGGCTGCTCCAAGACATCCTCCTGCAGCTGCTCTTAGGACCCTTTAGTCTCTGCTTGCTTGAGAGTCGCTACTGGGGAAAACCCTAGAATCAATGATTTATCAGTGCTTTAGAGCCTGTCAAGGGGAGCAGTTGGGAAGGGCATCTGCAGCAATCCTGGCTAGAGCGTGCTACTCTCAGAGGATAGATTTGCCGATTGATACATTCCTATGTAAAACTATAACACAAGATCCATCACTAATCCAGTTTTAAAAACATGCCTGATTCATTCCACATAATGTATTTTTAACACTATGTGAGCTAAGTAAAATGCCCTTGAGAAATTCAAATATTCTATAACACCTGAATTCATTTTACCAACCACCCCTGTTATTAATACAATGTTCCCTTTTTCTTCAAGATTATTAATGAAGGTTTTTAATTTAACCATATATAATACCTAACCCTATGATTTTGCACTAGGGTACACTGTGCCATTTATTATTTCTCTATTTCCATTCACATCATATCAGAGCTCATTTGAATTAATTCTGAAGACGTTTTTGTCAGAAGCATCACAACACCAACATGCTTCATCCAGTCATAATCTAACTAGTCATTTTATAACCTCTGAGTTCAAAGAAAGGATAAGGTAACATATTCTGTGAGATAGGTTCTACATGTGTACGTGAAAGCAGGTGTCTCACTTAATATGTACTTCACTTAAAATATATATCTCTATATATAAAGATAGAAAGATATAGATCTATCCATCTATATCTATATCTAGATATATATTTTACTTATATATTATATAGATATAGATATATATTTTCTATACTTCACTTGAAATATATATCTATATATCTAAAGATAGATACAGAAATATATAGATCTATCCATCTAGATCTAGATATATATTTTAAGTGAAGTATAGACACCTGCTTTCACACACGCACCTAGAACCTGTCCTGCAGAATCTCTCTCTCTCTCTCTCTCCATATATATATGGAGAGAGAGAGAGAGAGAGAGAGAGAGAGAGAGAGAGATCTGTATAGATCTGTATAGATATCTATATTGATTCATGACCCATGAATGGAGCCCCGCTGCATTTGCCTGTGTAAATTAGATAGAAATCTGGTCTACAATACTGTATCAGAGTTCTGTTCATATATGTGCTGTGCAACCAACATATGAACTTTATTATGAAGCTAATTTTACAGACCATGATCATCAGGGTCTTGAGACACAGTAAAAAAAGCAGAATGCGGATTAGTGGTTTACTGACAGGGCTAAAACTAAGCTACTTGGAATACAAAGATAACAGTGAACATAACAATGATAAAATAGAAATTTTCTTTCTTTTTTTTAAATTCCTATCCTTCAATGGCACAGAATCTTTTTTTTAAAGAAATAACAGGTTTGTATTTTACAAAATCTCTGCCTCTTTATACAACTGGAATCAGTGAAAGGCATTGATCCCTGCCAGTAATGAGACAAGTGGCATTTTTAAGTATCCATTTTTAATAGGTTTCTCCAAAGATTAACTTTGACATATAATTTAGGTTATAATTCTCTTAACAGTTATACATCTGAGTAGTTCTATGGCTATCATTTTAATTCATTTTGAGCACAAAAGTTAAGCATGGCTCCTATATTTTTGAAGAATCAGTCCTCCCTTCCAATCCCCTCTCTGCCTTCTCACCACCCTGCAAAAAAGCCCTTGGCAACAGCCAATATAGTTCTTTTAATGCTATAAAATGCTTCAGGCATGAACAATAAAATCCAAACTTCTCTGGGAGTTATAAAACCTGAGAGGATTAAGTATGCAAGAGTTCAAAGTAATATGAAACTTTTCATACTTCAGTGTAAAGTTGCTGACTTCTGTATGAGCAGTGTTCACAATAGGAAATACTTGAAAAATACAAGTAACATTTGCCAGGACCACCTGGAATTAATTGTTAAAATGAACTCCATAGGGGAAATGAACAAATAATGGCCAATTCTTGTTAACATGAAGAATCTTATAAGAACAACTTCTTCTGTCTGACTATATATTCAATTCACTATCTCAAATTCCCTGATGCACAGAAGGTATGTAGCATCACTGATTGCAATCAGTCCTTAACATTGTACACTCCCAGAGAACTTGGCCCATTCTTTTGTTTTGTGATATCATGGCCATCAAATTCCCAGGAAATTATTCCAAAAATAGGCTGCTTGATATATCAGGCATGAATCTGGAGGATAAGCTGTGAATTTCACTCTTGTACAGATGGCCAGCAGAAAGGCTTATTCATGCACCATTTAAGCCCTCATAATGTGGCGTAAGCTTTGTACTGGTCCTGAGCTGGCTCTGTGGACATGAGTGAATTTCACCTTATAAGAGAGGACAGCTGTCAGGATAAAATATATTTTACCTACAGAGACAAAGCTGCATATATTTACATTCCAAGGAAAAGCAAATCAATAGTTGGTAAGAAGCCCAATATGCATTGATAAACCTGTGAAGTAATGGGTATGAGGGATGAGAACCGTCACTAGCTGCCAAACTCCTTGTCCTGTTCCAGGGCTAAATGAGGCCCAGGAAAGAAGGCCCAGTGCTTTTTCTTGACACGCATGGTTTATAATATTGTCAAATCAGCCCTATGTCAAATAGAAGCAACAGGATCAACTGACCTATCCTGGAATATATTACCAACACTCATTTTCTGGCCAGATTTTCTTTAGTTCATCAAAATGCAAGTTAGCATTGCTCTGCTTTAATATCCAGAAAGGGCAAAGTAAAATGAAATAAGTCAATATGGAAACAAAATTACAGATTAGCATTGGATAGGTATTCTTGCATAGAGGTCACAGGTCTAAGATCTCTTATATTGTCCTAGTATTGTTAGAAGTATTTTGACTTATAACAGAATCATGGAGCTGTCACCAGTTCTTTAACATTCATCCTTCTGATTCAAATAAAATTTGGATATAGTGATGATTATTATAAATTATTATTAGAGATGCTTATTTCTAACAGCCTTGCAAATAAATCTATATGATCAAGCTTTTCAACAGTTTTCTGCAAATGTTATTTAGGCAGCACAGAAATTATCTTTGTTGTAATAATTATTTATTCCACGTTGTTTTCAAATCTGGTTCAGAGTTGGACAAGAAACATAAAACTGTAGCCTCCAGATGTTGTAATGTTTTTCTAAATTGCTTCTACAGAGCATAAAGAATTTCCTAAAAGCATTTTTTGTATATTGAATCATAAAGGAAACCTTTTAGAAGTGTTGGTTGGTTTTTTTTGTTTTTTTGGGGAGAAGGGGGGGTTCACTAAAAGCTTTCCTCTGTACAATATGTTAAGGTGGCTAAAAGCATTTTAAATGATAGAATGTTTTCCTTGAAAGAACAATTTTGTAATGTGCAAAGCAAGCCAATTTTTTTCTCTTTTACCTACACTGTAAAATTATGTAATGAACCAATAGTATACAGGTACCAGGGTGAAAGGAATAGGATTTCAGAATTTTGTTTTGAAAACAGAGCACTTCTGTCTCTGTCTGTCATGATGCAAGATAAAGTATCCTACGTATCAAATTGGTATTCATCGGGAAGATTTCTACTAATACAAAAGCATTATTATCCAAATTCTGACCTGATTTATACCAGTGCAAATCCAAGGAAAAAGAGGGTGCATCTACATGTTCATTAATGCGCCATAGTTACTGTACATTTAGTTTAGAACTTCCGTAACGAAGTGCTAACTGAATGTGCAGTAACTATGTTTACTGCACAATACTTGGTAAGAAGTTAGTAAGTATGGCACAGTGTACCGGTACACTATTTTTTTGTGTGACACTTACTGCACAGCAGCCTAAAAACACTCTGCAGTAGGTTATTAGCACATAATTTGACTGGCACACTACTGCACAGTGTTACTAGGTTACTATGCAGTAAGCATCTTGTGTAGACATGCCCACTGAGAGGCAGTTAGCCATGTTAGTCTGAAGTAAGGCAGAAAACAGGGTAGATATGTGTCTTGTAGACTAAATAACACACACACACACACATACACACACACAAACATATACATCACAAACATATATATATTATGCTGTACGAAACAGCACCATTCCATTTCGACTTGAGTTTCGAGGGTGCCACAGAACAGCGTTCTGTTTTGAATTTCATTTAGATAAGAAACAGCTGTTCTGTTTGCTTTGTTGAAATAGTGAGGTTGTTTCAACGCTGTTTCAACATTTTGCCCACTAGCTATAATGGGGAAGCTTGAAACAGCCTCTCTCATCCGACAGTCAGGCTGGGGTTGGGAACTCAGCCCAAGTTGACTGAATTCCTAGCCCCAGCCTGACCGTAGGGCCAATCGCATCGCTTGTGGGGGAACTGAGCCTGGGCTCAGTTCCCTTCCCCTGTGCTGTGATTGACTTCCCACATCCAGTGGCACGAGACAGGGAGAGCCAGGGCTGTGCTCCCAGCTGCTACTGGGAGCATAGCCCTGGGTCTCCCCTGTCTCCCACCATCTCGGTGCTGGCTTTGAAACTTGAAATGTTTTGAAAGTTTCAAAACATTTTGACCAGCCTCGTTTTGTTTCAACACTGTTTTGAAGGCCTTTGTTTTGATTAAATTTTGCTGTTTTGAGCTCAAAATGAGTTGAAACAGTGAGTGTTGAATCAGAATGGCCAATGGAATTTCGCACAGCCCTAATACATATCACAAGTTTCTGTGAACTTGGTGAATTCAAGTTCATGAAAACTTATGTTCTATATATATCCTATTTAGCTAACGTATAATGTTCATGTCTACCTGTGGTGGCCAGAACCAGAGGGGTTACTATCATGAGCAATAAATATATGCTCTTGGAGCCATTCAGCAATTGTATAAGCAGTTAATATTAGCTAATGCAAAGCTTGTAAGTTTGTAACCTGCAAGTAGAATTTGTCTGTCACAATTTAACCAAAGTGTTGAATCTAACAGTTTGCACTGATCATGGGACCACTGAGCCCCCAAAATAAGCACAGCTACAAGATTAGCTGATCTAACAGGTTTTTTAAAGGTCAAGTCATAACAAGATCTGACCACCTAATATAATCAGCACATTCCAAGGAATCCAGGAATAAAAAACTAAGGAGCTGAGCTTAGGCAGGCAATGCTAATTTCAAACCTCAAAGTAATGTGGTGTAATTTGTTTATTGGGTGAACCCAAGTTCGGGCAGTAACCTTTCATGATAATTTCTAACACCTTTTAATCCCATAGGGTAACAGCTATAGGGCAAGATTGTGAGTGGCTCTAAAACCAACAGATTAGCATAAAATAAGGTAAAGAAGCATGTATGTCAGGTGACCAACATGAAGGATGAGACAGAAGGACCATCACTGTATCAAGCCTGGACTCTGGACTCCCAGTGTAAGTGAAGGCCAGATCCTGACCAAGGGACCTTCCCGGTGACCCCTCGGACAGCGTTGATTGGGGACGCCTGACTTCGCTGGAAGAACTTGGTGCACACCTGGCATAGAGGGACTGTCGATAAGTTACCAACCCTATGTGGGAACTCTTTGTCATTCTATCTGTTGTTATCATTCACTCTTTATTACTGTACTGACTGTTTGTCACGTTAGCCTTTCTGTTAACTGTTGTATGCTAATCTATAAGCAAATTTGCTTTTACTTCACTCCCAACTCCCCTCCTCAATCCCAAACCCAGCCGCCTCACAGCTGATACGGTCACAGCGCCTAGCCACCCTGTGACATCTACCCTGCCTTCAATCCAAAGAAAGAACACTGAAGCCAACTAAATTCATTTGAATGCACAGTTCTGTAAATGAGATTGCAGCCCAGTCCTATTTATCTGGTTATCTGCATCTATATCTCAGCAACAATTTTTAAATGGCTAAATTATCTCTTGAATTTCTCCTCTTTCCTGCTCACTGCATAACACTATCAGATTGATATTTCTTATACATTATTTATATGTTATTTTGAAATTACATAAATTAAATCTATTCAGTGTCCAGAAACAATTCTCTACAGTTAGCCAATACTAGATTTGTGCTGGTTAAGTTGAAAAGTCATTCAATGATATTGTTTCAATCCCTGCTTGAATGCACAAGCAAGCACTTTGTTGCCAATACTTGTGTGAGTGATTCTGAAATTCCCTTTCTATTAACTTTTACACAAATAAAAGCAATTCTTTAATAGTAGCTTAAAGCAAATACTCATTATTATAAGCACGGCCAAAGGGAATTAATTTAGAAATTTCAGTGAACAGGAAAAAAAAAAGGGATTACAATATTAGTACAGCTCTGGTATCACACCAGCCCAAGTATTTATGAAGTATGTTTTATATTTTGGGCCAAATTCCATTCTCTAGCCAAGCTGTATATACCCTGACACCAAGGCTAAATACCAACAGTCAAAAAGCCCCAGCTGGATCATTCAGTCTTTGTGGATGTCTCTCAACTGAGTAGATTGAACTGATAAGCAAGTGAGATCACATTCACATTTGAAACCAGAAAGGCAGACAAACCCCTGCAGTAGCCTATGCCAGTAGCTGGAAGGTGATAAAGCATACCTCCCAGCTTGCTGGCTACTGCTGCAGGCACCCAAATGCTTGCAGGACTGCTTGCAGGCAGGACTCATCCTTGACTGGCTGCCAGCACATGCCCCACAAACCCTTGTGATTCTTCCAGTGGGGAACAGTTCCTCTAACTGCATCTCTCAAGCAGGTCCAAGGAGGTGATACTCCTCCTCTATGTGACACTGGTCAGGCCACAGCTGGAGTACTGCATCCAGTTCTGGGCACCGCACTTCAAGAGGGATGTGGAGAACATGGAGAGGATCCAAAGAAGGGCCACTCACATGATCAGGGGCAGCAGGGCAGGCCTTATGAGGAGAGGCTACAGGACCTGAACCTGTTCCGCCTCCACAAGAGAAGGCTGAGGGGGGATCTAGTGGCATGTTACAAACTAGTCAGGGGGGACCAGCAGGCACTCGGGAAGTCCCTGTTCCCTCGAGCACTGCCAGGAGTGACCAGGAATAATGGTCATAAGCTGGCAGAGGGTAGATTTAGGCTAGATATCAGAAGGCACTACCTCATGGTCAGGGCAGCTAGGATCTGGAACCAACATCCAAGAGAAGTGGTGCTGGTTCCTACCCTGGGGGTCTTTAAGAGGAGGCTAGATGTACACCTTGCTGGGGTCATTTGACCCCACTACTCTTTCCTGCCATGGCAGGGGGTCGGACTAGATGATCTACTCAGGTCCCTTCCGACCCTAGAAACTATGAAACAGAGCTGGCTTGGTCACCCAGCTTCAGAGGGGGTTACTGAGCCGTAGCAGGGTCCCCTGAACCCTGCCCCTATTGCAGAGAGGGGATTCCCACCCCTGTTACCAGACTTAATATTAGACTTTAGGGTGGAGGGAACCCCTCCCCCCAGCCTGGCACCAGACCCCCAGTGCTGCCCAGTGCAAGGGGGGTGTAAGCCCGCAGTGGGAGCTTGACCCTATCTCCCTGGATCTGGGAGCCAGGAGCCAACCTGGAGTTCCCCAGCCACACCCCATCCTCAGCCTTCAGGACAGGAGAACCCCCTCTCCCTCCGATGTGAACCATTTGGAAAGAGTCTAGCACAGCACAAGAAAAATGGTTAGGGGCCTGGAAGGCAAGTCTTATGAGGAAAAGCTACCAGAACTAATGCTATTTAATCTGGAAAAGAGAAGACTGAGGGGGAAATTTGATAACAGTCTTCAAACACCTGAAGGGCAATTCCAAAGAGGATGGAGATGAATTTTTCTCTGTGCCTGTAGGGGACAGGACTTAGAGCAATGGCCCCAACTTATAGAGGGGAGGAGGAACATTCTGACTATGAATGTAGTCAAGCATTGGAAACATTGTGGACTGCATCCTTAGAAGCTTGCAAGAGTATCTTAGACAGACACTTGGCTGGGATGGTATAGTTAGAAACGAGCCTTCCTTGAGTAAAGGGCTGGACATTTACAAAGCATCCTGGGATGCTGGGGGACTGTGAGTTAATTTGAATCAGCCAGTTAGATTTACAGCAGCAGCTTCACACTTCCCAGCCTCCAGTGGCTCTTAGGATATTTTTTCCAGTTGATAATCAATGTTGATAATCAATGTAGTGACTCTCTGGCTCCTCCTCATATCTTCCAAATATGACCTCTCTGCACCAGTTCAAGAACAGTTGCAATGCTAGAATCAATTATGTTAGCTCAATTCAATGCACAAGTTCCCTTCCAGAAAAATAATTCTCAGGAGACCAAGTATACTGACTCCCCAACCAATTCCTAGCACTGGAACCTGGAATGATGCAGAAGTATATTTGGAGATATTTTAGGTTCTCCTTTCACATCGAGTGAGAACCAAGATAAATTTCAGTTAAATTAATGGAGCACTGTTGCAAAACCATTGAAAGATGAATACTGCTCTTAGTTTCCATATTAAAAGTTATCTTAAACTTCCACAGTTATGTCTCTAAACAGTGTTTCAATCCATGGTTTTATATCTAAAGTAATTTTACTAAAGGGCAGCAAGGTTACAGGCAATATATTCAAAGTTCTTTTCCTAATATGAACACGCTTCAGTAATTTTCTTGAATCATACTCTACAGCTCAACTGTCATAACAGAAATAAAGCACTATATAAACCACATTTTAGCTTCTTCATGTTAGGTAAAATTAAGATTAAAGTTTGAAATGTTCCAAGGTAATACAAATTCACTGGTAATTATATTAACATGCAGGCTAAGTGAAAGAACTTCTCTATCAAAAGGTTTCTCCCTCACTAGAAAAATCTTCCCATCAAATAAATCATATACCACCTAAGCAAAGATGAATCTAAGAATTTTTCAGAAACACTGTCACAACTAGATATTGATGGGCGAGGGAGGGGATTTGATTTGATTGGCAATGGTAATTGGAAAAAAAAACAGTATGATTCAATATTTCACTTGCAAAATTTATGAGAAATTTCATTTAGATATTGCTACTGATAAAATCCTTCTGTGAGTGGTAACATCACTTCTCTAAATAATTAGATCTACTTATAAGCTAAAAGGAAAACTTGACTCATCATAATATGTTTGAATAAATATTGGACATACAGCAATTGCTTATGATTTATGCATGATGCAATTTACTATGGGGTAAGTTGCTACAGTAAATCTGTGAATAGTTTATAACGTGTCTAGCAGAAAACCAAGTGACAATATGGATGTACTACTACTTACAATATCTGTTATTTAGCTTTAACTACTGAGTCCAGTCTTGAGTTCTTCTCACAAAAAAAGAGAGGGTACTGAGGCCCACTAAGCCACCCCCATGTGTGTGGTTGGATTTGAGGAAGCCCAGTTCTGAGCTAGAAAGTCCCAAGATAGGGATTCTGTGAGAAATTGATAGAGTTTAAAACTCTCAATCTTAGAAAAACTGATTCAAGTTTGGTGAGCTCTCTTCCACAAAAGATGAAGGAAATCACTTCCAGGATGAAATGCAAGACTCTCATCTCTAACTGTCCCACAAATTCCCCACTGAATCAAATCTGAAAAATATAAATGAAACACAGTAGAAAGGAAAAATGTTGTCTCTCTCTCTCTTCCCATTCATACTGGTGTATATAATTGGGATAGACACATTACTCTCAAGCCAAAAGTCCCAAATAAATTATTTGGATTAAGCTGTAATGTGATCTATCCAGGCTTTACAGAAAAAACTATTTTGGCATATTTTATATTATTAAAGTTTTAGATTATTTTTCAGGACCCTACATGTTAATTAGGTTTTTAAAAGCTTATTTGGATCAGGTTCTCATCCTTTCTCAAGTTGAGGGTGGAATTAATTAATGAGTATGGCATAGACAGTTTTTGGCCCTATGAACAGAACCATACAGAAATTAGAGATATGCACAAAAACTTCAGGGTTATTATTTTTTATTAGGCATTGATACTGTGATAAAGTTGTCAGTTATTGGTTGTGCTTAGTGTAAGGGAGAGAAGGAGTTGGCGGGCTCCATGGCTCCACGCCCACGCTGAGCCCCGCTAATCAGCTGCCCGCCGGCTTCATTTAAGGGGCGGGAACTTACCTTCCGCAGGTGTGTGG
This sequence comes from Crocodylus siamensis, assembly GCF_052110815.1. NCBI lineage: Eukaryota > Metazoa > Chordata > Crocodylia > Crocodylidae > Crocodylus > Crocodylus siamensis. Next base: position 78,663,927 of record NC_143397.1, on the reverse strand, counting down.
AGAGAGGACGAGCTGGTACCCACGAGGCTGACCTAAAAGAGAGGCCAGGGACGGCCAGAGGGAGGGACGCGGAACCGGAAGCAGGTGGTGGGGAGCCTGAAGTCTGGCAGAGCTCAAGGCAGCAGATGTGAGCAGCCCTCCAGCGCGGTAGGAACCTTTGGCAGAAAGGCAAGCCCCAGCGGAGCCCTTGGAGCCCAGGAGGGCGGCCTGGGGGAGATTGAACTACTATATTGTCGTCCGGGAACGGCTGGAGCCCCGCAGGAGCTGGGCGCCACATTGATTCTATTATAAGGGCGGACCGGCCCCAGGGAGCTGGTAAATATTGAATTGTTATATTGCCGGTCAGGAGCGGCTGGAACCCAGCAGGAGCTGAGTACCGCATTGACTTTATAAGGGGCACTCATTGTCTGTAAGTGCCGTAGCTCCTGCAAGAGGGGCAGAACGGCCGCAGGGAGCCCAAACTGTAAACTGAGGAACCTGACAAGGTCCCTGAGAGAGCTCATCGGGAGCTAGAGAGGGGTTAGACCCCATGGCATACAGGGAACACAGGAAGTTGTCGGTGGAAGGCTGAAGCCGTCGCTTTACACGTGGAACCCCTGGCCGTAATATTTTGCGTTAAGCCATATATTTCTTTCTGGACAATCTGAGTGGCTGAGCCGGATAGGCGGCCACCTCCTGGTGGAATGGGTGAGGGTGTAGGGGTGGCGGAGCTCTCAGCAACGCGGGACCCGCAGACACCGAGGAGTCCCCTAACTGGACAATATGCGCCAGAACACCGGAACCAACTCTAATATCATCAAAGTTATGACAGGCGAGGTAAGCGCGTGTGAACGCCCAACACACGGTGAGCGGACCCTTTGTGACCAGTAAGCAACCCCGCCGTGGGGAGGCGGTAGAGGTCGAACTTCTTCCCCCCCCAACACTTAGCACTGTACAAATAAAGAACAAAAGTTGGCCCTCTGTTCCAAAAAGCTTGCAATATAAATGAAAAGACAATAGAATTAAGGTGCAAAGTTAAGGCATACATGTATATACAGAAAAATGTGACACTACTGGGTAGCGGGTACTAAAAAACTTCACTGAAAAAATAGTCTACAACTTTTATGAATTGAAAACTATCACAGACTTGAGAAGATAGACATCACAAGACCTTTCATAGCTACCATCTAACAGAAAATGCTGGGCCCATAAGGAAGCAGAGGTCTAGTTGACACTGCCTCTGTACAAAACCCAGGAACACAAACAAGAGGCATGCCCATCCAAGTCATGCATTTAGAACTGCTCTCAGGCTTGGGTGTACTTACTGGCATGTTCTCATGACCACCCTAAAGCAGTCACGTTTACTAATGTCTTGGTTTCGTTAGGTGTGGAGTGGTAGCAAGTAACCATTTGGAGGGGAGGGGAGGAAGGGGCAAAGAGGTACAAATTTTTAACTGGAAATATAGATAAGCCTTAAGATTCTATCAAAAAAAAGATTTCATGTCTACCCATTTAGTTCATGGGATCTCCTAGTTTAGGGGTTGTCAACCGGACATGCGTACCTCTTGGGGTACTTGGAAATGTCATTCATAGGAGGTACACATGGGTGGGTGGGGACAAAGTGTGCACCAGGGCACGGCAGCGTCAGTTCTCCCAATGCATTCCCATACATCACCTCTTACCTGGGGGAGGGAGAGGGGTACACTGGGCACCGCCAACATCATGCAGTACATCGCAGTGCCTCCGGGCCCCCTGCCCCAGCTTGCTCTCCCAACTGGCCACTGGACCACCACCCTCAGCCAATAACCAAAGTCACTCCACACATTACCAATAACCAAAGTCCCCTCCCTCGCCCATGAATATCTAGTTGCATACACCTTGCCTGCAGAGGTGTGAGGGCAGTGAGGTGCAAAGTGTCTGAATGGCAGGGGGAGGAGTATGTTTCTGTGCCTGTTCCCAGGAACAGAATGGGGGGGCAGGGCGAGTGCAGTGGCACCCCTCTGTGGACAGACATGGAGTGAGGGAGCTAGCACATGGCGGCCATTGCCACCACCCACCACCCACCACCGCCTCCCAAGAATAGGACCAGGGGGGTGCGGGCACAGATGTTGTCCTGCTAGCCAGATGTGGGGGGCCTCACATGTGGTGGCCATCACCACTACCACCACCCACTGCTCTGTGCCACTGCTGTGCACCACCTTCCCATAGCTGGTCACAAGTGTGGCTCTGTGGGCTGCTGATGGGCAGCTTGTAACTGCCTGGGCACAAGCCCCATTAGCAGCCTGCAGAGCTGCATGTGGAACCAGCCATTGGAAAGCAGGGCACTGTGGTGGCATGGGGTGATGGGCAGCAGCACAGGGCAGTGGATGATGGTCGCAGTGCTGGGTGGTGGGTGGTAGCCGCCCCATGTGAGCCCCCCGCCACCTGCTCCACATCAGCCTGCCACCACCAGAAGGGGTACAATTCTTTAAAAAGGTTGAAAACCCATGTCCTGGTTTCTAATATTGCTATTGCTGCAAGACTGACTCTTGTTCCTAAACCATATGCTAGAATATTTTAAGTGGAGAAAATTTTGGGAAGAGTTGAAAGATACTCATAATAGGTAACATTTTAAAAATATAGTTTCTCTTTGAAATTGCTAAGATGTTCTGAATGGTAGAATTCCATAGGTAGGGCTGAGACACAAAGTTAGGTGTAAAAGTAAGTGATGTCAACCATGCATAAATTCACTTATAATGTTCAAACTTTACACACATATATAGGCACAAACACACGCTACCTGCAAAATATATTAAAAATATTCATTCAGATTGCAAAGGCAAACATCTAAATGGTAGAGATGTGTTAAAATTAAGATTGCTTATGAGGCCTAAATTCAATCTCCTTGTGAATATATATTACGATACAGTCTTTAGTTTAAGAATTGAATGTACTACTTTTAGCAGAGGAATCATGGCTCATTCAGTGGATGGAGTTGGCTGAATTAACAGTCATTCAATATTTTTTTCTCCTTGTTGCTTAGTTTGTAGCCTTGCATTTCTTTATTGCACCATAATCAAACACTGCTCTGAAACCTGAATAATTAAGTTTCTCATGGGTTATCACGCCTATATATATAATTATTCCATCTTTGTACTTCACAAATATTATTTTCCTAATACACTTGTGAGGTGGCTGAATATTATCTCCATTTTATAGATAGAAGACTGAGGCACAGAGAGACTAAGGTTGAAAAGTCATCTAATTTTAGCACCTTAAATGAAGACATATGACCTGATTTTTCAAAGTATTTAAGATTTTGTATGTCCAAAGCACTTCCGGTCCTAATTTCTTCCCTACCCCAAACCCAGCTATCATCTCCTTGTCATAGTTTCATACTTAGTAGGGTCAGAAGGGACCTGAGCAGATCATCAAGTCCAACCCCCTGCATGGCAGGGAAATTGTCTATTCCCTATTCTCCAAAAATTACTTCTTATCCCTATATGCCCCATGTCAATGTCAAACAAGTTCTAATTTTATCATCCAAGCTCCTCATGTCCAATTCCTCCACTGGCTCCCAGCCCATTTCTTTCTTCAGAGGCTCCAAATCAATCTGTCTTAACTGTGACCAGATACATGCTGCCCTGACAGCTACTTAGGTGATCAAAGAATTGTAGGATCATAGGAAAGTAGAGCTGAAAGGGAATTCATGTGGTCCTCTAGCCCCTTGTTCAAGGAAGGATCACCTCTGACTACACCTTCCCAGCCAAGTGTCTGTCTAACATACTCTTGAAAACTTCCAAGGATGGAGTCCACAGTTTCTCTAGGTAGGCTGTTCTAATGCTTGATTACATAATTAGAAGGTTCCTCCTCATCTCCCATATAGATTTCCCCTGCTACAGTTTGGGGCCATCACTCCAAGTCCTGTCTGCTACAGTCACAAAGAAAAGCTCATCTCCATCCTCTTTGTAATTGCCCTTCCAGTATTTGAAGACTGTTATCAAATATCCCCCTCGGTCTTCTGTTTTCTAAAGTAAATAGTTTTTGCAGCCTTTCCTCATAAGGAGGGAGCTATGGAATTCACAATTGCATGACTTTCATGGAAAACATGAAATTTGGTTGTTTCCACAAAAAACAGAAGGTTCCATGAAAAATGGTGGGCTCTTTTAAAATATATATTACTGGCAATCAATGAAAAGGGCAAGAAATCCTGAAGCCTTAGAGCATGGGGGAGTAGTGGGGGAAGGGGAATGGGGGAGGAAGTGGGGGAGCAACAGGGAGGAAGGAAAGGGGGAGGGGTGAAGCACAGCTGCTTGGGAGGCAGCAAGCAGCTTCACCAGGGCCCCAGGCTTTAGAAGGCAGCCGAGAGGCTGCACCCCCATCTGCAGAGCCCCAGCCTATTTTATTGCACAGTGCATACTTAATAACATGTGAACTAATGGTTTCCCTGGGCTTAAGCAGGTTAATTAACCTGTGGTTTTGGGCTATGCAGAAATCTGCAGGGAGGAGAGGGACTGCTGGGGCTTCTCAGCCAATCAGAGGCATGGGGGCGGCTCGACAGGGCCCACAAAAATGGCACCTGACTCCGGGTTCCGCCCGCAAAATTGGCCAGCCACCTCCTCAAGTTAGGTAGACCCCTACTCATAAGACTTGTCTCCAAAATCCCTAACCACTTCCCTCGTTCTGTGTTCACATCCTTCTTTACATGTGGGGCCCAAACTAGACACAGTATTCCTGGTGAGATTTCCCTAGTGCTGAAAAGAATGGAAGAATTAATTCCTTTGACTTGCAAATGACATCCCTGGTAACATAAACAAGCATGTTGTTGACTTTTTTTTTTTTTTGCAACAAGAGCACATCATTGGCTCATATTCATCTTATGGTCTCCTAGATGATAGAGAAATATGGCTAGAAAGGACCTCAGGAGATCGCCTAGTGAAACCTGTGACTTTGGTGTTACTAGCAATCACCTGACCTAAACGGCCTTTACTGTAACTCTCAAGCCCTTCTCAGCACTGCTCTAGTGTTATTCCCCAGTCTGTTTTTGTGTGTCTAATTATTCCCCCTGAAATTCAAAACATTCCACTTGGCCTTGTTGAATCTCATCTGATTGACTGTAAACTAGTTCTCTGGTCTATCCAAGTCATTCTGGATCCTAGCTGTAGCCTCCAGACTGTCTGCAATTCCACCCAATTTGGTGTCATCTGTAAGTGTGTTACATAAGCACTCAGTCCCATTTTCTAAATTATCAATGAAGGTATTAAATAACACAAGACCCAAGACAAACCCCTGGGGAACCCCACTTTATACATCCTCTCAACTGGACATTGTTGGTGATCTAACCGGTTATTTATCTACCTTACAGTACTTGCATCTAATCTGTATTTCTTTAGCGTGTTAATGAGAATGTCATGAAAGATAGTGCCAAAAGTCTTGCAATGTATATTATATCCATTATTCTTCCCCCAAATGCAGGACCCATCATTTTTCAGGTAGACCCTCTTTCTTAAAGATGGGCACCATATCTGCCCCTTTTTAGTCATCTATGACCTCACCTGAGCCATGAGTTTCATAGTTTCATAGTTTCTAGGGTCAGAAGGGACCTGAGTACATCATCTAGTCCGACCCCCCACCATGGCAGGACATAACGCTGGGGTCAAATGACCCCAGCAAGATGTTCATCCAATCTCCTCTTAAAGACCCCCAGGGTAGGAACCAGCACCACTTCTCTTGGAAGTTGGTTCCAAATTCTAGCCGCCCTGACCGTGAAGTAGCGCTTCCTGATATCTAGCCTAAACCTGCCCTCTACCAGTTTGTGACCGTTATTCCTGGTCACTCCTGGCAAGGCACAGGGTAATAGTGATTCCCCCAATGCCTGCTGATGCCCCCTGACTAATTTATAACAGGCCACAAGATCCCCCCTCAGCCTTCTCTTGTGGAGGCTGAACAGGTTCAGGTCCTGTAGCCTCTCCTCATAGGGCCTGCCCTGCTGTCCCCTGATCATGCGAGTGGCCCTCCTCTGGACCCTCTCGCTGCTGTCCACATCGCTCTTGAAGTGTGGTGGCCAGAAATGGACACAGTACTCCAAATGCGGCCTGACCAGTGCTGCATAGAGCAGGAGGATCACCTCCTTGGACCTGCTTGAGATGCATCTGTGGATGCATGACAAGGTACGGTTGACCTTCCTGACTGCCTCCCCACACTGCCGGCCCATGTTCATCTTGGAGTCAATGATGACTCCAAGATCCCTTTCCACCTCCGTGCTGACAAGAGGGGAGTTCGCCAACTAGTAGGTATGGTGCCAGTTGTTCCTCCCCAGGTGCATCACCTTGCACTTGTCTGTATTGAATCCCATCCTATTCACATCCACCCACCCTTGTAGCCTGTCTAGGTCTGATTGAAGCCTGATGCTTCCTTCTAGAGTGCCCACGTCCCCCCACATCTTAGTGTCATTAGCAAATTTGAACAGGGTGCTTTTTACCCCCTCATCCAAATCACTGATGAAGATGTTGAACAGTGCAGGCCCGAGGACTGAGCCCTGCAGAACCCCATTGCCCACATCCTTCCAGGTTGAGAAGGACCCGTTCACTACCACCCTCTGGGTGCGGCCCTCCAGCCAGTTGGCGACCCAAATGACTGTGTGGGCATTGACATCACAGTTCCCCAGTTTCTTAATGAGAACAGGGTGAGAGACAGTGTCGAATGCCTTTCAGAAATCCAGGAAGACTTTGTCCATTGCAACCCCTGCATCTTATGATTTGATGATCTGATCATAGAAGGCCACCTGGTTGGTCTGACAGGACCTGCCACTGATGAACCCATGTTGGTTGCCCAAAGCATGCAGTCCCCTGCTGGCCCATCATGGATATGTGCCAGCATAATTTTCTCAAACAGCTTGCCTAGGATCGAGGTAAGACTAACTGGCCTATAGTTCCCTGGGTCCTCCTTCCTCCCCTTTTTGAAGATGGGAACCACATTGGCCCTCTTCCAGTCCTCCGGGACCACACCAGAGCATCATGAGTGCTCGGAAAGCCATACCAGGGGTCCTGTAATGACCTCAGCCAATTCCTTTAGGACTCTAGGGTGGAGATCATTGGGTCCGGCTGACTTGAACACGTCCAGCCCCTCCAGAAGCCTCCTAACTAGTTACACACTAACCTTTGGCCCAGGTGTGCCTCCCCTGGGGCCCGGGGGGGCCCTTCAGGGAGGTGGCTGTTCTGGTCCCTACTTAGGAAGACAGAGGCAAAGAAATCGTTAAACATGTTAGCTTTGTCATCTGGTGTGATGACCCAATTTCCCAATGTGTCCTGAAAGGGCCCCACGTTACCCGGGACCTTCTTTTTGCCCCCCATGTATTTAAAAAAGGACTTCTTATTGTCCTTAATCTGAGAAGCTAGTCCTAATTCCATCTTTGCCTTGGCCTTCCTAACTGCCCCCCTACAACCCTGAGCAACTGCAGAATAGTCATCCCTGGTGATGACCCCTTCTTTCCATTGGGTATACGTCTCCTTTTTAGCAAGGAGACATTCCCAGATGCATTTAGTGAGCTATGGAGGCTTGTGTGCTCTCCTGCTCCCTTTGATCCTCATTGGGATTACCTTCCTTTGGGCTTGGAGGATTGCCTCCTTAAGGAACAGTTACTCTCCTTGTACTTCTGGCTCCCCTCCCCTCCGGGACCTCAGCGCATCCCCAGCTATCCTCCTTAGCTCATTGAAGTTTGCCCTCCTAAAGTCTAGGGCTGCTGCCTTACTGCATGCCTTTGCCACCTTGCGCTGGATGGTAAATTCCAGCAGGCAGTGATCACTGTCGCCCAGGTGGTCGAGCAGCCGCAGCCCCCTCACCAGGTCATCACCCATGGCCAGCACTAGGTCCAACAAGGCATCCCCCCTGGTGGGGCTGTGCACCTCCTGGGTTAGATGGAGGTCCTGCACTCTGTCTAAGAACCTACATGAGCGGTCAGACCTGGCTGACTGCCCCTCCCAGCAGATGTCTGGGAAGTTCAGGTCCCCCATGACTACCACATCTTTAGCCTTCACTACCTCTGTGAGCTGACCTAAGAATTCTTGGTCAAGCTCTTCCGCCTGGTTGGGAGGACTAGTCTGCTGTCAATAAGATGAGAACTAGTCTGCAGTCAATCAGATGAGATTCAACAAGGCCAAGTGCAATGTTTTGAATTTCAGGGGGAATAATTAGACACACAAAAACAGACTGGGGAATAACACTAGAGCAGTGCTGAGAAGGGCTTGAGAGTTACAGTAAAGGCCGTTTAGGTCAGGTGATTGCTAGTAACACCAAAGTCACAGGTTTCACTAGGCGATCTCCTGAGGTCCTTTCTAGCCATATTTCTCTATCATCTAGGAGACCATAAGATGAATATGAGCCAATGATGTGCTCTTGTTGCACATCATTGTCTTCCCCCTGGTTCTCAAAGAGAACAGCTGAAATACCTAAGTTAATTCTTTCAGTACTCTAAGGTGCATCCCATGTGGCCCTGCAAATGTGAAAGCATTGAGCTTCTCTAAGTAATTCTAAACCTGTCCTTCTATCATTCCATGCTGTCTCCTTCCCTGCCTTTGCTGCCAAATGTACTCATCATCTGGTAGCAGACTCTATTTCTGAAGGATGAAGTCAAAAAAGCATTAAATATTTCATCCTTCTCTGCATCATCCATAATTTGATTGTCTTCTGTATTACAAAAAGGATCTATGTTTTTTCTGGTCTACTTCTTACTGTTGACATATTTATAGAATCCCTTTTTATTGCCTTTTATGTCTCTTGCTACCTGCATATCAAATCATTTCTCCTAATTTTCTCCCTGCATGCTCATACAATACTCTTGAACTCTTCCATAGCATGACGAAGTTTGTATTTCTTATAGGATTCCTTTTTGAGTTTCAAGTCTTTGAAGAGACTGCTATATAGCCAGGCTAGTCTCCCATGGCACTTCCTACTGTACTGTCACATTGGTATAGCTTGCTCCTGTGCACTTAAAGGGGCCTCCTTAAAATACAGCCAGGTCTCCTGGACTCCTATTCCCCTCAGACTTGCCTCCTAGGTGATCATACCTACAAGTTCCGTAAGATTAAGTCTGCATTTCTGATGTCCAGTGTCCTTATTCTGCTGCTCTCCTGCCTTCCTCCCCTTAACATCTTGAACCCTATCATCTCATGGTCATTGTCACCCAAGTTACTTTCCACCTTTACATTTTCAACAAATTTCTCCCTGTCTGTGAACAGTAAATCAAAAAGAACTGCCCACTCTAGTTAGCCTCCCTATCATTTGTATCAAAAAGTCATTCCTAACACAGCTCAAGAATTTGCTGGACTTCTTGTGCACTATGTTTCCCACTCAGCATGTGTCCTGATAACTGAAGTCCCCCATGAGAACTGATCCTGAGGTTTGTAAGCTTCCATCTGTTGTTTAAAAAAGATGTCCACCATGACATCCCCCTTAGTGCTTTCCCTTCTGATCTTTACCTACAGGCTTTCAATAGGCCTACTTGCTGCTTTGTACTGCACCTCTGACTGCGCGCGCGTGCACACACACACACGGCAACACCGCCTCCTTTTTTCTTCTGCCTATCCTTTCTGAACAAGGAATACCCATCCATGACTGTACTCCAGTCATGTGAGCTATCCCACCATGTCTTTATAATACCAATTATATTGTAATTCTGTGCTTGTACTAGGACCTCCAATACTTCCTCTTTTCCTCCTCACATTTCTCATATTAAACATTTCAAGTATTTGACTGACTGTCCTCTCCTCTCCCTGAGAACATTGATAAGGGTTCTGTTATTACTTTCCCTTACTACATTTTTATTCATATCCCCAGACTCTTTACTTATCTCTGAGCTTTTGTCTCCATCCCCCAGTGAAACCATCTGATTTCAGTACCCTTGATCCAAATCAATTGATTCCCAGTCCCTCTACCCATTTGCCTCACAAATGCAGAGTCTCCTCTATCTTGACAACAACTTTTAATTTCTTTGATCAGGCAGTTCTAACCTTCCATCCCCAACCTCTTCACAAATAAATGCCACTTTCTTCTATTCGGCTGTCAGATACAGAACCTTTGTCTTAGTCTCAGCCTTCTTGCCTCACCAGCCCCAATTTCCAACCCTGCCCCCTCCAGTCCTAGACTCACCAGAACCCATGTTCCAATCAATTCTTTTCCTTTTCTTGGTGTATGTATTGACCACTTTTCATTCAACTCAGAAGGCTTTCTTCTCCTGGCCTGAGGTCCATAGATGTATAACCCAGAGTTCAGCTCAGAGAGTCTTTCTGCTCTCAGTTCTAATGCACAGCCCAGAAAATCTGGGAATCACAATTACAAGAAAACTTCTTTTTTGCTCCTTTAGCCAAGGTGTACTGGGATTGTGTAGTCTACTCAATACTAGGAGGTGTGAGAGATGCTAAGTGAGAATGGCATATTTGGAGTTTTTATTTCTAAAACAGATGAAGTGTCTACTGTTCTTGCAGCAGCTGCATTTTTGAAAGCTTATAGCTTGGCTATATTGGGATACAAGATCCTCAATAATCAGATCCATGATGCAATGGCTGCCTCTGCCAAATTTCAAGTTTCTGCTCTGAAATATAGAAGTGCTAGGATTATTCAAAGAAAAGACTACCATGTTTTTCATGGGCAAAACAATGTATTTTTTCCTAGCTTATTTCTAGGAAACTGCTAAAATATTTTAGGTGGAATTCTTCCTTTTCCATCCTCCCACTGTGAAAAACACCATGAGCAGACACCCAACATATAAAATGTACTAGTGTTATAATCAGATGAAAACAAGATTTTATCACAAAACCCAAAGAGAAGGTGATTTTATTAGCTCCATCTATTATTTTACAAAGCAAAACAGCATCAGAGAATAGGAAGGAGAATCACACAACAATTATCTTTTTTGTTAACCATATAATGTTTTTTGTAAGAGACTTGTACATCATAGCACATGATAAGTAGCTTAAGCGGTGTTTTGTTTTAGTATAGGCCCTTCTATGACAATCTATGTAACATTTAGACATCTCAAAAATATTACTGAATTAAAGCTATAAACAACACTGTGAAGCAATAAACTGTGATCCCTCATTTACAGAGAAAGTTATTAATTCACTGTGTTACCCATCTAGGCTGCCTGTAGAAGTAAGAACCACAAGATCTTACTTCCCTATAGGCATACAAACAGACAGGTGAATCAGTTAAATTTCGGGGAGGGGAGGGGGGAAAGATCAGTTAAGTAATAGACATTTTATATGGAGTAGCTGATGTCAATCTGCAGACTTTTTAAAGGTATACTTCCAGTAAATAGAATTAAAAAGTTACTCTGCATCTTTAAAGGAACCTCTGAAATTCTCAATCCAATTCTCACTTTTTTTTCTACCAATAACCCATTACATCTTTTCACAGGAAAGAAGAATTAGTCTTCAATATTTTTTTCTATCTGAAGGTCTTCATGCAGTTTACAAACATCTGTTAAGCTCCCCTTGTTTTCCTACATTGAATAGGTATTAAGGTATATATTTATAAGATTCCTGTAGTAACCTGAGACCTAGGAAGAATAAGGGATAATGTCCAAATTCACAAAAAAAGGAACAAAAGTTAGTAATAAACCTAACAATCCCATTCAGTTCTCTTCTTACTTAGCTTAATTAGTTTCCCTAGTATCTTTCCCCTTAAAGACTGACCTGTAAAAGCCTTTGGTCAGAAATCTCTTTATCCATTTTTAAGAGGGAGATAGCAATTCCTGATTGATTGTGATATATGTTATATTTTTAGGACCAAATTTTGCACTGATTTACACCCTATGAAATTCCAGTGGGCTTAATTGTAGTCTACACTAAGACTCATTTATTACACTCAGGTTGCATAAAGGACCCTTTAAATGAATGCAAAAGTAATTAATCCTATCACAAGGCTCCTTTATCCTCCAAAAGGCCTCAGTGGGTGCATCAACATGAGATATTTTACTCGAGATTAGTGCAAATTACTGCGTAGTAAGAATCACTGCATACACATGCAGACATTTACTGTGCAGATCTTTGCTCTAATCAAAAGTAAATTTACTACCTGTATATACAAGTAGCAAATTCACTTGTGATTAGTTACTGCATACTATGGCCAACCAGGAGCAAATTTGCTCCCTGTCAAGTGGACAGCAAGGGGTGGTATATTGTTCCCTGCCCCCAAGAGCTGCCTGCTGCTGGGATGTGCTTCTGTGGTGGAGCCTGGGTAGAGATAATATGCCCCTGCCCTGGCAGCAGGGAGCTCCCAGCACCCTCCTCCTGATTGCGATCAAAAAGCAGGGGCTGGGAGCTTGTTCCCAGCCCCTGATCCATGAGCACAGAGCTGGGCCTGGGAACAGGCTGGTAGCTTGTTCCCAGCCCCCAGTTGTGGAGCAGGGCCTAGGAACAAGCTCCATGCTCTGTTTCACAATTACAATCACAGAGCAGGGTCTGGGAGCTCCCTGTATGGGGAGAGTTCCCCGCCCAGCCTGGAGCTGGCTGGGACCTGCCCCTGACCAAGGAAGTCTGCACAGATAGCTTGGGGGTGGCACAGCTTTATGAACACTCATGGTGCTCTGGCCAGGTGCTAGATGACTGGAAGAACACCAAAGTGGTCCCCATCTTTAAAAAAGGGAAGAGGGAGGACCGGGGCAACTATAGACCCATTAGTCTTACTTCAATCCTGGGGAAACTCTTTGGGAAGATTATCAAGGAGCACATCTGTGATGGGCCAGCAGCAGGGATGACGATCAAGGGCAACCAGCATGGTTCCATTTGGGGCAGGTCCTGTCAGACCAACCTGATTGCCTTCTATGATCAGGTCACAAAAGCATTGGACGTAGGTGTCGCAGTGGGTGTCGTCTTTCTGGATGTCAGCAAGGCCTTTGACACTGCCTTTCACCCCATTCTCATTAAAAAAACTAGGTGACTGTGGCACACAGTGAGATGGATTACAAATTGACTGAAGAGTCATATTCAGAGGGTAGTGGTAGACAGGTCTTTTTCAACCCAGAGGGAAGTGGGCAGTGGAGTCCCCCAGGGCTCAGTCCTTGGGCCCGCACAGTTCAATTTCTTTATTAGTGACTTGGACGAAGGGGTGAAAGGCAGCCTGCTGAAATTTGCTGATGATACCAAGATTTGGGTGAGGTGGGCATGCTAATAGGGAAAGACAGATTACAGCACGACCTGGACAGGTTACAGGGGCAGGCTAACAAAAATAGGATGGGTCTCAATACTGACAAGTGCAGGGTGCTGCACTTGGGCAGTAGGAACCAGAAGCACACTTATAAGCTGGAAAACTCCCTTCTCAAGAGCACGGTGGCAGAAAGAGATCTTGGAGTCATTACTGACTCCAAGATGAACATGGCTGACAATGCAAGGTCACAGTCAGTAGGGCTTTCCATACCTTGTCATGCATCCACAGATGCATCTCAAGCAGGGCCAAGGAAGTGATCCTCCCCCTCTATGTGACACTGATCAGGCTGCAGCTTGCATACTGTGTTCAGTTCTGGGTGTCACACTTCAGGAGGGATGTGGACAGCAGGAGGGTCACCCACATGATACAGGGACAGCAGGGCAGACCCTATGAAGAGAGGCTATGGGACCTTAACTTGTTCAGCTTTCATAAGAGATGGCTGATGGGGGATCTGGTGGCCATCTATAAACTCACTAGGGGGACCAGCAGTTTGGGAGAGAGCTTGGTCCCTAGTGCCCCCCAGGGTAACAAGGAATAATGGCCACAAGTTGTTAGAGAGTAGGTTTAGACTAGACATCCGAAATGGTGATGGCTCCTACCCTGGGGGTCTTTAAGAGGAGGCTAGATGTCTACCCGGCTTGGATTATTTGAGCCCAGTTTTCTCTTCTGCCTAGAGCAGGGCATCAGACTTGAAGATCTACAAGGTTCCTTCAGACCCTACTTCTATGAATCTATGAATCCATGAATCTACTATCCCATTTCAGGTGGTCCCCAGCCAGCTCCAGGCTGCACATGCAGACTTCCCTGTGCTGTCCAAGGCCTTCTGGGAACCACTGCAGTCAGGAGCAGTTCCCAGCCCCATGTCCCAATTGGGTGACTGAGGTGCAGGGCAGCAAATTTTCTCCCGCATCCTCACACATGTAGACACCTGCCCGGGGTGGGTTTATGCTAAACTAATTTACTTTAGAGTAAACCCACCCCACAGCATTTGCATGTGTAGATGTGCCCAGTGGGTGCATCTACACAAGAATCTGTGTCACCATACACACAAGCTATGATAACATAGCTCACCACTATGGTGGCATAGCATCAGCAGGCACTAACTGTGATGTCGCTACTGTGCAGTTGCAATGAGCTACTGTGCAGTAAGCTCATTACTACCGCACAGTAGAGTCAGAAATGACCCATGAGCCACTGGTACTGCACAGTCATTTATTACTTGTTTTAGCCTTTTAGCAAGGACTAATGCAAGTATTAAATGACTGCTCAGTACTAACTATGCAGTAGGGCTCGTGTTGGTGTACCAAGTATGAATGAGATTCAGGTCTTTTGAGTAAGGTCGCATGTAAGATAGTGCAGAATTTGATCCTTAAATATTCAGAATATTTGGACAGACAGTTTGGTGCTTTATGATTGAAATTGTTCAAAAAGGAAATAATGCTCCTGTCAGACTATAATTAAGCAACAGACTGAAAGCCAAAAAGAATATTTTTAATTTGGCCTTAGGGTGGCAGCTGTAAAAGGAAAATGCATGTACATTGTTATCTAATTTCCTTCTGAAATGAATTGAAAATAATTATTCCATATACCAATTAATTTAATCCACAATAATGTACTCTGCAAAGGAGGTAATTGCATTATTAATGACAACCGTAAATTCTGTTCACATGATATGTGAGCAAACCTTTATTTCAAATCACTTTCATTCTGAATATGGGAAAAAAATTAAGATAGAGTGTAAGTCACTGGAAAATATGTTCCAAATGATAAACCCATGAATTGGAGGAGAAACCTTGGTGGAGTAAGTGCTTGTCAAATAAAATAGCATTTCTAATGACCTGTCACTATGTTTGCATCACTGGGGATGGTGTGAAGGAAACACAAAGACTACCGTTAATTGATGCTGAAAATTCCATTCAGTGGGTCATCTCCCTTTTATTCTATGCCTCATCTAATGACTCTCCCACTCCAACATTTATTCATACAGTCTGTGTTCTGCACTAACATGAGAGTTAAAATATGTCACTGAAAAACATTTTACATGCCCAGTCTAAATTACTGTACTTGGTTGGAATAGCGTGTGTGTACAAAGGGGACAGAATGTATTTTAATTGTGTAGATTTACTCTGACTTCAGGGTGTTTTTCAGGGTATCTGATGTCTATGCATGCATTCCAGCTCTGAGGCAATATTTTCCAACAAGCAGAAGTGTTCCTCAGAAGCACTAATTACTCACAGGTCACATTAACTTCCACTGAAGTTATAACTAGCGTGGCATATCTGAAATAGGGTCCTCTTTCATATTTGGACTAAGATATGTGGTTATAGTACTATGCAGTCAGAATAGAGTTACCCCTAATATATATTAATATGGGTTTTTCCAAATACCAATCTGGAGGCTAGGCAAAATAAAGATTGACTGGACAGTATCTTCTGCTCATCCATCTTCACAGAGAGGAACAAGCTTTCTGAATGAAGTGAAAATACTTCCAAGGAAATGGTCATTCTTCTGCCTTTAAAGTGAGTCAAGAATTTGGCCACTGACTGCTCTTACCACCTTAAGATTCAGCAGATCTGATTTTCACCAGGGTAGACTTCCATGCCCTCTTCTTAAACCCTCTTTCCATGATTCAAGGAAAGGAGCAGAATAAGATTTCACCAATGTTTCAAAGAAGTGATGACTAGACTGTAGTAATTGCACCCTATGACTATCTACCTGGCTTTAGTTTCTGTACAAATCTTACTGACAGAAACTGAAATGGTAGGGGATATTGTTTCAGTTATACTTCTTTGGAATTACATAAGAGCCAGTAGGCAACTTTTGCAAGTAGCAAACTTCTGCCAAAGCTATTTTTAGAATATTCTGCAATGCCAGACAGCATTCCTGTTACATTGCCATCACCTGTTGCCACAATTTAGTTCAGCCTTAAGAAAATATCTGTGAGGAAGTCCTTAGTTGTTGTCTGCATACAGACCACTTGTACAAAATGGATATAAAATGCTACCAAGCCAAAAAGATAAAGGGTTGCATTTACTATACCTAGTTATTACTTATTAAACAATGTCTGATGCAGTGAAGAATCAAGCCCACTGCCCAATGGTTAATTAAGGTGCAGTGTTACTTAAGGTCATATTTATACATTTCTTTATTGTGTACCACATTTTTTATATATTAGTGGCATGAAACTATGCATATTCAAAGTTAGGCAGAAGACAAGGTAGAGACACACCTTGTAGACAAACTAAATAAGAGATGCACAAGCTTTCTTCTGACTTTGGTCCTGACTTCAGACTAGCATAGACTATCTCCCCACAGATAACATAATCCATGGAAAGAAGAGTATCTATTGAGGATTTATTGATCTTTGTTCACCTAGGACTTTTGATGTTGGTATTTTGAAATGAAACATAAAAGATGATCCTTCATAATAATAAGTTACAACTGAGAATTTAGAAAATCCTTCTCAAGTTCTTATTGAAAAACTCTTAAACTATCTTTAGCTGTTTACTTTCCTAAATCAATTACCTTCCCAATTACTATAATAAAATAGGATTTAAAACCCCCAACAGGCAGGTAACTAACTTGCTATCTACAAGTTTAGTTAAAATATTCATCATTATTATTATTTAATCAATTTCCCCAAAGACTTAGTGTTATTTAAGATAGCCAAATCTGATTTAATATGGTCAATTATTAGTTGCTGATTTGATTTTATTAAGACTTCAACTGTCACTGTAACATCAATTCCAGACTATTCAATGTTGCAGAGCCCCTAGTGTGAAGTATTAACATTAGCATTGTTACCACTACAAAACACAACTTTCACAATTGTGTGACAATTTATTGTTATCCAGTAATGCTTTCAAAGGCATCAAGTATTCTTGAATTTCTAATAAGTTAAAAATAATGAATTATTACATGCCTAACGCACACTCTATTCTTATCATCACAATGTTTCAAATTCCATTGCATCTCACTGAAATATGGCAGCTGCTTCATGCACAGAGCTCTATGCAATAAAAAAGGGACTTCATTTGGATTGCAAGACCCTGGATCTTTATAAGAAGATCTGTATGCTTGGCTCTGCCACTTGCAGCCATATAGTGAGTGTCCTGTGTGCTCAGAGCCACTGTGAAATTCTCCAGAGCTTTCTGGTATTATGCTCGAAATCATCCCCACTAAAACTTGTTGTAACAGGGCACTGAGGTGCCTGCTACTTGCGGAGTAGTAATGAAGAGGCACAGGTACAGGTTGTTACAGCAACTGGTGGGAGTCAGCTGACCGGAAGGGGCAGAGCTTGGCTCCTACATAACTCCCAGGCTGAGGCCAGGCAGGCAGTTCCCTGCCAGCAGCCATGGGGGAAGGAGCTCTCCGAAAGCAAGCAGAGGCTAGACTGCAGGTACAGTTCCGAGACTCGGGGGAAGGATAGAGCACCCCTGATGTGGCAGGAATAATGTTATATCTGAGTAGCTTGAATTTATGTTACAGCCCAGAGGCTTGTGGTTTGTTTCTTGTTGTATAAAACACTGGAGGTTTGGGAGAGGCTATTAGGGGTTGGAGGAGGCCTCATAGGGTACCATCAGCATTGTGGGAACCCCAGCCCCAGAGAAGGGGCAGCGAGAAGCCCAGAGAGGGGGCAGTGAGAAGCCCAGAGAGGGGGCGCAAACCCCTGGCACCAGTGAGGCACAATCTTAAAGGCTGGGAAGCTGTGGTGTGCCTGTGGTGCAGTGCTATTCTGGTCTTGGTTTTTTTTGTGGCCTGGGAGGTGGCAGGTTTGGGGTCATCCAACTGTGGCCCTCCAGCTGTGGGGTTGGCACCCAGGCCCTCTGGACCAGGCTCCAGATTGGAGCAGGAAAAAGGGTGCCTGGGCCTCAAGACAATTGAAAAGGCAAGAACCTTGAAGTCAAACCCTGTTTGGTGGGTTTAGAGGGGAGGTCTAGCTAGAGAAAATCAGGGGTCAGTCCCACATAGGGGAAAGGCCCTGACATATCCAATACAATAGGCAGCCTCCCACTTGCAAGAACATCATTCTAATTTCCATCAAGACATGGCAGGAGAGTATAGGGCGGGACATAAGAACTTCAAAGAAGGATCCAAGGGTGCCCACACAAGGCACAAAGTACTAAGAAGTGGGCACTGGGAAAGGCGACCTGTTACACTTGTGTTCCAATCAGCAGGAACCTGCAGGTTGCTAAAGTAGCTAAGGAACCTATTGCCAAAGGAGCTACTCAACAATTTGTAGTATGCACTGGTGACATCATATGTATTAGTCTACACTAGTGGTGCTCACAGTTTAGGCTTGGCAGGGGAGATGAATAGCCTGGGGCCAATCTACAGGCCAGATTGGGCCTCATACTGGCCCTGCACGCTGGGAGTGGACCCCTGGGGCCCTGTACTGCCTCCACCCAGCTGAAGCCTGATCCAGGACCAAGGTCCTGGGGTCTGAGCCATACTGGGCAGAGGTAGTATGTAGTTCTTCACTGCCCCTGCCCAGCTGGCATTGGGCTTGGGGGTTCCATACCACCTTTGTTGGCTGGGATCAGGCCCTGAGAGTCCTCATACCACTTCTGTCCAGCCCCGGTGCACCAGGATTAAGCCTCACATTACCCTGCATGCCCCATTTAGCACACAGGACCACAGCCTATATGGATTCCCACAGGATCTGTTGGGAGTCCTATGGGCCAGATGACATAGTTCTAGGAGCCAGATCTAACCTGCAGGCTGGAGGCCAAGCACCCTGGTCTGCATCCATAACTTGCTGTAAGGGTATCATTGCTATCATAAGAGCTAGAAGCTCTTTCTGATGTAGGGTTACTTTTGTCTGCTTTAATTACGTTTATAAACAGGTCAGAAATTTAGAGAGGTTACATTTTATAAATTAAACAAATACTATAAACAGTTCACGGATTAACACATGAGAGTTTTGCGTGCGAAACATATTTTACAACTATATCCCAAGTAATACTTGCATTCCTATAAGAACTGAAAATTTCTGTGACCCTTTTAGCTTCTGAGACCTGATGGACTAGGTTCTCTGGCTCAGCATGGACAGGAAATAGAAGAAAGGCAATAAATTAGCTGTTTAGGCAGCTGCAAATGTTATCAATGGGAAACTGGAGTACAGGTAAATGACCCTTCTGTCTCCTGTGGAATGCAGCTTTTACATTGATCTCTTTAAGGAAGTAGTTACTACAAATCTGGTAAAAACTGTAATAAAAATGTCAACAGAATGAGAAGTTATAAGATGAAAGAACAGTCATACTACCATCATACCTACCTTATTCTTACTTATCAGCTTGTGTCAGTATTGCCAACTCACATGATTTTTGGCATTGTTCTTAAAGTCTACACTTCAGGAATATTAAAAAAACCTAGCTCTTTCTTTTGTATATATACATATAAATATATATAAGAGAAAGAGCTACGTTTTTCACTTTCCCAAATTGTAGACTTCAAGAACAATACCAAAAATCATGACAGTTGGCAACGGTAGAGTTTATGAATAAAACACATTTCCCATGATGTCCCACAATGTGTGAGACTTCCCATAATGCAAGCAGAAAGGAAAACAAAGTGCAATATAGTTCAATAAGCAAGCACTTAAGACAAAAAAGGAGTTTTCAGGTACCCAAACTTCAGCTCTTAGAAACATCACAGATACTAGGGAGTTAAGGTCATGGTGACTCAGTGAAATATTTTGGTTCCATTCAGCAAATGAAAATCTTGGTGTCTGTTAAGCTGACCCAAAACTAAATATTGCATTTCAATTTTTCAATGAAAAAAAAAATCAGATTTTTCTTGTAGAAAAGTCAAAATCAGAAAGAAAATTCACTGAAGAAGTAGTGAGATAGAATTCAATGACTCCAGTAGGACTGCTTGAGTGTACAGTAAGCAATTTTTTCCATAAAAGATTACATATGAAATTGGTATGTAGGAAGACAGGGGGAAAAACAGTAAAGCTGATCCCAGAAGAGATGTCTGATCAGCTCAATACTTACTTTCTTTAATTTATGAATGGAGTCAAGGCAGCTACCTGAGCTCCCATTACAGCCCACATTCTCTTCATCATTCACTTCAGATGATTATTTAAAGTACTTTCCTTACACTTTTGCAGATCCAACATCCATTTTCATGGGGAAAGGAATGGAAGCAGCATCTGGCAGCCGTCATCTAAGCAGTTAGAACACTTATAAATTTCAGCTATACCCTGTCAACTTAACTAGAAGGGCTGTTTTTCAATAGCAATCCTTGGGCTTCTAAAGTCCCCAAACCAAAAGCCTACCCTTACTTACAATACATCAGTTAGACAAGATCGTTGTTTCATTTACAGGGCTGGGAAAGTCCCTTAACCTCAAGGAGAGTTTACTTTATCTAACTGAAATCAGCATTTAGCAGCCTGCTGTCTTCAAAGATCTCTTGTAGGTAGCAATACATTGGGCTGCACATGCTGTTTCTATTGTGAAGTTGTAGAACTTCATGTTAAGACATACTATAGAACAGGAATCAACAAGGGGGTATGACCAAAATCCACACTGTCCATTTTATGAAGGCTTCTAAAATAACCACAGCAAAATTTTTAGTCATGTTAAATGTTTTGGGAAGTAGATAGGCTTTCTCAAAGGTATATCAGGTCCATAGATGGCAAGCTGGAGGAGAAGAAGCCTAACAAACTTAATAAGGCTCTTACCCCAGATTCTGAGTCAGAGGGCATGTCTACACATTAGGGGGCAACAACAAACTGAAGAGGTTATTGCTCCATAGTTTACTGCTCCCAGGAAGCTCCAGGGCACACATCTGCATGTGCACCAAAACAGAAGCACATTGAGCTGGGTTGCAGCAGCCCCAGCTAGCAGATGGTCCCGTGGGGCCAGCCTGCCACCCCTGAGCTGCTCTGACCAGGCTCAATGTGCTGTGGTGGGGCTGACTGGAACACAAGGGTGCTTCAGCATGGGGCTAGCCAGCAGGTAGCCTCAGCACTGAAGCACTCTCATGCCCCAGTCAGCCAATCAGCATCTACACGTGCGCTGCTGTGCGCAAAAACACTCTGCAGCAGGGTAGTATTTGTATTTACAAGTACTACCCTGTACCTGTATTACAAGTAGTATGATGCTGAGGAGTTTATGAGTTTCATGCACCCTAATATGGGACACACGTATAGACGCTGAGACATTTACTGCACAGTTAATTAGTCTACTGCACAGTAAATGTCTCATGTAGACATGCCTAGAGCAACCAAACTTATAGCCAGAAAACAAAAATCCTGAGGCCAGTTCCAGCTTAGTATCCTAAAGCCAGAGAGAGATCTAAAACTCATAACAACCAGAAACACTTTTGGTCCTTCATTTGCTTCAGTTTCTTTATACCTCCCAGTCCCAGTCTTGACTGTTTTGGCTTGATGCCCCAAAGCACTCCTTAAAGGAGAGCTAAACTCTGCTACATATTCCCAAAACCGAACTGGACATGTGCCTGCCTTAGAGACTCATATGGTAACTACTGCCAGAGTCATTCATTTTGTATCCATCACATCAACATGATGATGGTATTGAAGAAATTGCAGATTACAAGTGATCAGGTAGGACCCCAGATGAACACACTGGCTGTGTCCACATGAGCATGGACTTTTGGTTCCCTAGGGACAACTAGCAGTGGCATACTTGCTGCTAGTGGTCTCGAGGGAACGCTTGTACCTTGCACCTTCTGGTGTGCTGCAGACTACCATGGCTGGGGTAGGGGAAGCTGGGAACAGCAGTGTCTGTCCCCAGCAGCCTTACCTGGGGTCCTGGGGGCCTCTTGGGGCTGCAGCAGTAGAAATCCTGCTGCTCAGAGCCTGGCCTGCAGCTGAAGCGTGGCTCCAGTTGAGTGACATGTGGTGCCCCTGTGTATGCCACTCCACTTTTTTTTGTGTGGGTTTTTTTGACCCCTGGATATTCAAAGGTAAAAAAAAAACATGTGCTGCTACCTTGCAGCTCATAGAACAGGTGAATGTGTGTGTTGTGGAACTGCAGATGTGTCTGTGGCACCCCATAGTGCATGGCCACACATCTCCTGCTATCATCCTCCCACTGTACATGGCTTTGGTGAGGCCGCATCTGGAGTACTGCATCCAATTCTGGGCTTTATAATTCAAGAAAGATGTTGAGAAGCTTGAGAGAGTCCAGAGGAGAGCCACGTATATGATCAGAGGGCAAGATAACAGGCCTTATGAAGACAGGCTGAGAGTCATGGGACTCTTCAACCTGGAAAAGTGTAGGCTCAAGGGGGACCTGGTGGCTGCCTATACGTACATAAGGGGTATGCATCAGGATCTGGGGGAACATCTTTTCTCCATAGTGCCCGGAGGGATAACAAGGACCAATGGTCATAAACTCCTCCAAGACCATTTTAGTTTGGACATAAGGAAAAACTTATTTCCTGTCTGAGCGCCTAAGGCCTGGAATAGACTCCCTCCAGAAGTGGTGCTGGCATCTAGTCTGGACTCATTCAAGAAATGTTTGGATGCTTATTTTGCTGAGAACCTTTGACCCAAGCTGACTTCCTGCCCCTGGACAGGGGGTTGGACTTGATGATCTTCAATGTCTCTTCCAGCCCTAATGTATATGAAATCTAGATGTGGACACTTAGTACATTGGTCCCAGAAATGGATACTCAGTGTCCCTATGTTCAGTCATGCAGGCTATCAGGGCAAGACAGATCTTCCAGGTTCAAGGCAAGCCCATTTACCACTGAGCTCTTCTTCCTTCCTAACACCAGAGCATCTGGATGTATAACAACCTTTTGTCCTTAAAACACTCCCGAGAAATATTCCCATTTTACAGATGGATAAACTGAGGCACATAGCCTAAAAGAGCATTTTGACATCACAGAGAAAATCTGTGACAGACATGGATCCAAGTCTTCCAAGTCTGAGCCTAGTGTCCTAGTGGTTTCCTCTCTAGATTCCTAAGAAATTAAGGGGTATAAATGTGGATTGAGTTTGTACCTTGATAATACAAAACGTTCACTTCCCTTCTTTAGGCAATCTAAACAAAGCCTAGAAAAATGGTTTTACATTGCCATACTTCACAGACAATGGGAATTGGCTCCTCCACCAGTAGCATAACAGTGGGTGGACAAGCCCCCATTGCTATATAATGAGGCTGGGGATAGTGGAATGGGCCAGGGTGATGCTTCATTCTCATGTCCACTATTCCTTCCTTACCATAATGTGCACTTTCTAGGCAATGATTATAGCTCTAGCATCAGGGAAAAATTGCATTTGAATGGCAACAGTGCATGGTGCAGGGGCAGCAGCTGGCAAAAAAAGTGCTTCAGGGTGGAAATGTCACAGAGAATGCCTCACCTTTTTTTGCCATCAAGAATCAGTGTTTAAACAGCCAGTTGATACATGTCAGCAGAAAAATAAAAAAAAAGAAGGTGACAACTACTCCCACAGCAGCAAATCTCTGGCTCTGAACCCTACACCATGCACTGCATTTCCCAGGCCACAGAACCAGCCAGTCATACCTCTATCCTCAGCACTCAAACTAGTAGCTGCTTTCCCTGCCCCTATCACTGGTCACATTCATATTAACTTATTCATAATCAACACAGAGACCCTTTGGGGGCTTTACATGTACTTTACTGGAAAGTTGACTAATTAGCTCCACAGTAAAGCATCACTGTCTACACATGCAGCACTATTAGGCTGGAGTAAACTAATTAACTCTGCCATAGGCTAGTACTGCCCAACACAAATACTATCCTACAGTGGAGTTATTTAGTGTGCCACAAAGCACATGTAGATGGTGACCAGGGCTGGCTGGGGCAGGAGGGTACTACAGTCCAGAGCCCAATTGCTGGCTAGCCCTGCACTGTACTACCCTTGTGCCCCAGCCAGCCCCTTTAGAACACACTGAGCCAGGGCAGAGTAACTCCAGGCTGGCAGAATGATCCCTTGGGCCCCCTACCAGGCAGAGCTGTGCTGTCCTAGTTCAACCTGCTGTGGTCCTGGGCAAAAATATAAACGCTGCACCCAGAAGCAATAAACTCCAGCACAAATTGTGGAATGTATTCAGCTGCACTAATTGCACATGTAGATGTGCCGTCTATGTCTGAGACATACATTTATGATCTTTAAAGGTATTAAAGAAGTCAGATAACCTTTTATAAGTCTCTCATTTTGAGGAGAATTTCAACTGTAAAAAAGAGTCAGTCAGTTCAATATTTTTCTTGTTCTCTTACTGCATATAAACTTGTAAAAAATTACACATGGTAAATCTCTGTTATTCATAGTCTCACCATGAGAGTTGTTTGTTACTTTAAGAGTTACATAAAGTAAAATAATGCTTTACTATAATGGAGAGAGTCAAGAAGGCAAGGAACATCTAAGGAATGGTAGGATGTAGCAACAACATATATTTTTAAATTCAAGTGTCTGGTGGCTGATAGAATATGATAAAAGTGTCTTAAATATTAAGAGAAAAATTCAAGGTAGGAGAAGAGCTATATCAAGATTCAGCTCTTTCAAATCCTACAGTTTAGACTGCTTATGTATTGGTTTTGTGTTATTTATTTTACAAGGTCCTAAGATCCTGTGCCTTTGGGTGGAAGGTTCACAGAGCATCAGCCAGAAAAAAAAAAAAATTTAAAGTCCTCCCACTTCTGATTTAGCAGTATATCAGTAATTAACTTTTCACTTTCCCATGAGATTTTATTGCAGGTCATTTGTTCCCTGTCCTGCCCCTTAAAATGCACCTTTACCAAAAAAAAAAAAAAAAAATCTTGAAAAGTTTTTTCTAATCAATTTTCATGTAATAAATACTAAATATTAGGGAAAATGCATATTAAAGAACAAGTTTGAAAAACTTATAACAATTTAAATAACAACATTTTTATAGTAATTATTGGACTTTAAGACTTAATTTTGAAAAGTAATAAAATCTGCAACATTAACTTAAGAAAGCCTACTGGTATTCAATCTCAAAGCAATAAGACAAATAATAAGGAAATACGTGTCATGATAGTGTTACCTTATGAGACTTAAAGTCAAATAAGACCCAACTTTTAATTTAATTCACTGGCAATTAGTTTCTAGTTTAATTCAATGAGGTATGATTACACTATTTGTGTTGTTGGTTAACGTAATTGTTAGCTAAAAGTTGTTTAAATTTACATAACAGTAGTACCCTAAAATATTGGGAATGAGCCAAAGTAATTTCCATAAAACAATCATTTCATTTAACTGCTCATGTTTATTCAAAATTATAGGTCATTACTGTTACAAAGCTGGAAAATTTAATCATTTAGAAAAGGTTTATATATATCAAGGGAAATACAAAATTCCATTGCTTTAGATTAAAGCTGTGTTTTCTCAGGTTTTGAAGTACATAAATATACATGAAACTACCTATAAGCTTACTGTTGGTTATTTTTTAAATATATATTTAAGCTTTCAGAATTTGAAATGATGAAATTCCATACAAAAATAAAACCACCAGTACTAGTCCAGTAATGAATTGACTCAACCTTCCAAAGTATACTAACAAAAGCAATCATACTCGAAACAAACTCTACTCAAGAATTCAATGAGAAACAAAGCTTTTAGCACCTAAAAATGATGTGTAGTACACACTATGCATGTAGGCCTGTGTACAATATCGCATTATAAATTCCAAAGCTGGGATGATTATTTTAGGCAAAGCTAATTTTAAAAAAAAAATTCACTTGTATTTTCTCCTCCTGTGCTCTAGCTTGTTTTGTGTGATGGTTGTTCTTGTTTTAATATGGTCTTCTTACTAAATTCAAAACACTGATTTACAGTAGTACTAGTAATGTTATGTATATAATTAGATTTAGCAAAGATAGATAAGAAATTTATACAAAAAAATCCAAAACAAAAAAAATTAAAATAGGCCACAAAGTAAATTGGAGCTACTTTTCCATAATGCAATAAAAACTACAGACAATTCAATATAAACCAAAGTAATTTTCAGAAAGAATGGGTACAATTTCAATAGTAAAGATAGGAATTAAAGATAGGAAACATTTATCCACTTCAATCACATATATTTTCTGAGGTAATTTAAGAATAAATTCTGAGCACCTATTGATTTTTTTAAAAAAATCCATGATTCAGCTGATCAGTATTTTTAGCATGTACATTGTGGTAATGTTTATTGATAAGACATTCTACTTTGTGTAATGAGTACCTAATTTCTCTTTAAAGATGAGAAGGCTGAATATGAGATGTGAATTTTTTCTGCTTTTTCTCAAATATAATTTTAGCCTTAACCTTTAAGAACTATGTCATCCCTTATAAAATATGATTTTGAAGGATAGTGTTGTTGACCATGATGGCAAACATAGGATGCATGATGGGAATAAGGGAATGGATATGTAAATTACCATAACTATGTTGGAAGCAAAATTAACAAGCTACCTGCTCATGGACTATTTTGGCACTTTGCCTTTGTCAGTCAATGGTTAAGCATTATATATAAATATTATATATCCACAATTATAGATGTAGATCCTGTCCTGCTTCTGCCTCAGCCCCGGAGCTCCTGTGAGGTCTCCACCCAGACAGGGCCCTTGGCTGGGTCGGCAGTGCTTTGTACCTTAGTCTGCGGGAGTTGCCTGGCAGGACCTCTGGTGCCCAGGGACAGTGAGGGGGCTACGGGTCCCCTTGCCTGTCCCACATGTACCTGGATTGAGGCTCTGGAGGGGCAGGAGAGGGAACTCCAGGCTGGGGTGAGCAGGCTACAGGGGATCAGGGCTGCAGAGGATGAAATTGACGGGTACTTTCATTCTCTTAAGGACAAGACACCTAGTACAGAAACATCACAAGGGGAACCAAGGCAGCCGAATAGAAGACAGTCACCTCCAGAGTCAGACAGTGTGCAGCTGTGACTACTTCCCCAACACAACTGGAGAACAGATATGAAGCTCTGGCAGCACTGAACAATGATGCAGCAGAGGAAATCTCAGGGGAAGACACATCCACAACAACCATGTAGGCTGAGTGACAACCGGGCAACCAGAAGAAGACACATTGGGTCATTGTAGTGGGCAACTCCCTCCTGAGAGGCACAGAGGGACCTATTTGTTGACTAAATCCCATGTCATGGGAGATCTGCTTCCTGCCCGGTGCCAGGATCTGAGACATCACTGTGAGAATTCCCAACCTCATCTCCCCCTCCAACTACTATCCCATGGTCCTCGTCCATATGGGCACAAATGATGCAGCCAGGAGTAGTCCAGACCATATCATGAGTGACTACAAGGCTCTGGGGTCCAGGCTTAGGAATTCAGGGGCACAGGTGGTCTTCTCATCAATCCTCCCAGTCAGTGGTCACTGTCAACACCAAGACACCTGCATCAGAGAAGTCAACCTGCAGCTCTAGAGTTGGTGCCATCATGCAAGTTTTGGCTTCTACAACTATGATCTGCACTTCCATAAGAGAGGTATCCTGGGACAAGATGGTCTTCATCTTTCTTCTAAAGGTAAGAGTCAGTTCTCTAACAGGTTGACTCATCTCCCTTGAAGGACTTTAAACTAGGTTCATCGAGGGATGGGGATGCAGCGGACAATGAGAACCTAGGTTGAGAGAATCACAAGCCATGCGATGGATCAGCTCAGGTAAGCACTAAGGGGCCTGATAGACATCAAGACAAGGGGATACTAAGGGCACCCATTGGGGGGCTTAAATGTCTCTACACTAGTGCTAGGAGCAAGGGGAACAAACAGGATGAACTTGTACTCCTGCTTGCCAGCAACAACTTCAACTTTGTTGGGCTAACTGAAACCTGGTGAGACCCTACTCATGATTGGGCAGTAGGCATTGACGGTTATAGGTTTCACAGACAGGATAGAGTGGGGGAAAAGGTGGGGGTGTTGCTCTTTATGTTAAGGAACAATATACATCTTCAAAAATCAAGAGGGGATCAGAGGAGGGCCAAACCGAGGTACTGTGGGTTAGGATACAAGGGGGTCAAGGGGAGAGGGACTTAGTAGTGGGGGTCTACTATAGAGCACCACACCAGGAGGACGAGCTAGACCTGAAATTCTCCAGGTAGCTCTCAGAGGCTGTACGGTCAAGAGATATGGTTGTCATGGGTAACTTACACTACCCACTAGGGGGAACGCCTTGCTAGACTTAGTGTTAGCTACAGGGGACAACCTGGTGGGGGGTCTGCAGGTACAAGGCAACCTAAGGGGTAGTGATCATCAATTGATTCAATTCACTATCTGGCAAAGGATGGAAAAAGAAACCAGCAGGGCAGAAGTGCTAGACTTCAGAAATGTTGGCTTCAGGTTGCGTAGGAGATTAATTAGCAAAGCATTAAAGCTCAAGAGCATTGACAAAATGGGGGTCCAGGAAGGGTGGTCATCCCTCAAGTAACTGATTCTTCAGGCACAGGAGGACACAATCCCACTGCATACAAAAGGGGGAAAAGGGGTTAAGAAAGCCTCCTGACTAAACAGGGAGATCCAGGAAAGCCTAAGGGCAAAAAAAGGGGCATACAGGCTTTGGAGGTAGGTGGTAGCTACTAAGGAGGGCCAATGTGGTCCCCATTTTCAAGAAGAGGAGTAAGGAGGATCCGGGTAACTGTAAACCAGTTAGTCTCACCTCTATCTTTGGGAAAACCATTGAAAAAATTATCAAGGATCACATTTTAGGAGTCCAGCAGGTAATATAATGCTGAAGGACAACCAGCACGGGTTCATAGCAGGTAGCTCCTGCCTAACTAACCTTGTTTCTTTCTATGACTGTGTCACTAAAAGCTTAGATGCAGGTAGATGTCATCTACTTGGACTTTAAGAAGGCCTTCAACACAATATTCCATCCTATTCTTATAAACAAATAGAACAGCTATGCCATAGATTATTATACAGTCATGTGTGTGGCAAATTTTCTTAAGGGTCATACTCAGGGAGTGGTGGTGGATGGGTCAGTATTGACCTCAAAAGATGTGGGCAGTGGGGTCCTCCAAGGCTCACTCCTTGGGCTGGTGCTGTTCAATATCTTCATCAGTGACCTGGTTTTAATTTGCAGATGACACCAAACTATGGGGCAAAGCAAACACACTGATGGGAAGAAACCAAATCCAGGTGGACCTGGACAGGTTAGAGAAGTGGGCAGAGAACAATAGGACACAGTTCAACAAGGACAAGTGCAAGGTGCTGCACCTAAGGAGAGGGAATCATCAGCACACCTACAGGCTGGGGGATGACCTTCTCAGCAGCACAGTGGCAGAAAGAGATCTTGGAGTCATTGTCAACTCCAAGATGAATATGAGTCATCAGTGTGATGAAGCAGTTAGCACTTTGTCATGCATTAGTAGGTGCATCGCAAACAGGTCCAGAGAGGTGATGCTCCCCCCTCTATGTGGCACTGGTCAGGCCACAGCTGGAGTACTGCATCCAATTCTGTGTGCCACAATTCAAGAAGGATGTGAACAACCTTGAGACGAGTCAGAGGAGGGCCACTCACATAGCTAGAGGCCTGCAGGGAAGGCCTTATGAGGAAAGCCTGAAGGACCTGGAACTTTTCATTCTCCACAAGAGAAGCTGAGGGGGGATCATGTGGCAATATATAAATTCACAGGCAGGAGGGGAGGTGGGGAGGGGCAGCAGGGAATAGGAGATGCTCTGTTTACCAGAGCACCCCTTGGAATAACCAGAAACAATGGCCACAAGCTGATGGAGAGTAGGTTTAAGTTGGACAGCAGAAAGAACTTCTTCATGGTTAGGGTTGCTGGAATCTGGAATGGGTGCTCTCCCCTACCTTGGAGGTCTTCAAGACAAGACTGGACCCCAGCACTTTGACCCCAGCACTTTTTCCTGCCACTGGTATAGGGTCAGACTTGATGATCCTTTGATGTCCCTTCTGACCCTAGCATATATTTATAGATTCTTAGGTCTCCACAACAATCATTGCAGCAATCATGCTCAAAGGACTCCATATATATATAGTTCATGCTCCATGCTATATCTAGTCATGCTCGAAGGACTATATATAGTTCTTGGAGCAGAAAGTGATGATGGAACTGTTTATCAAAACCCAGAACAGAAAATTACTGTATTTTAAAACTAAGTGATGAAGATCAGGGTTTTCACTGAAAATAAAGAGATAATAAAAAAATAAATCACATGAAATCCAACAAGGACCAATTATTTAAAACTAGCAAATACACACAAAACTCAAAAAGTCTATTGTTATGGCATTCTATATGATGGCTTAGATGTAATTAAATAGATACTTATCAGACAGAGCCATTATTATCTAGAAATATTATCATCTACTTTATCTAGAAATATTAGTTAGTAGAACATAAACATTCCAGTCATAGACCAGGATCCCATATTTTGTCCCAAGATTAGTATTTGTCTCAGTGCAATATTTTATTGTGGTGATGTCACATATCAATGAGGTAAAGAAAAACTTTGAAAGTTTTTAAGGGATTTTGTTTTGTTTAACTAATGACATAGTTAAAATGTTGCATAAGTACATAATCTGACCGTAATTGCCATAATGCATCACATCTCAGCACAGATTTTAAAATAATAATAATAATGCCCTTGAGAATTATCTTATTTTACAATTTACTTAAAAGGTAATAGAAAAACCTAGAATGGAAAATCTCTTTCCATAAGAAGAACTGAACTGTGGGAGAAATCTACTTTGTGTATTATGCAGCTAAAACCTCTCTGCTTTGTCCTCATTAATCAGATGATTGCTCCTCTTATCAATATGTCAGTAAAATGAAAGTAGAGAAAAATACCAAATTTACTCAAACTCAAATGAGGTTTTCTTCTCCCATTCAGCATAGGAAAAAATCCCCTCATCTTAGATTCAAGTACAAAATTGAGGATCAGTGGCTTTGACTCCAGCTCCCATCCTGAGTCCAGAGTAAGAGCTGGAACTGCAGCTACAGCCTGCCCCCCACCTGCCCCACACCAGACTCTGCTCTCCCTGCCTTTGCTCTCCACCACCACTTACTCTACACAGCAGGGACAGCTTAGTTGTTTGCACAGCTTTGCTGGTACCATGCTGAACCTCTAAGCAACAGTTTAAAGCCGCAAGTCTAGCAGTGCCAGTGTGCTTTATAACATGCCTCATTCACAAAACCCTGCAGAGAGTGATCAGGAAGCTTCTCCATCTGGACACCTGCTGGACAGCATAAATGAAAAGCACCAATCAAGGTAAAAACAAGCTAATCCCCCTAGAATTGCTAATAAAAATAGACGTCTTTCTAACTTGTTTGTCAGGACTGCATGTACTCATGTACTCTGCTAAAATGAACTCATGTTTTCAAAATCCAAAACACCTGAATTATGAAAAAGAATATCTGCCTTTGGTAAAAGCACATCAGGATAGCTAGCAACAAATGAAACATGTATTACCTTAAAAATACGCTTTTTTTAAAAAGCTAATAAAATATACATATCACTGTGTCACTCAGCAGTACAGGAACATGTAAAGCAATGTGATAGCCTGACCTTTTCCAATGTGTAAAATGCTGCTTATTACCTTATAGATACCTAAGCCTTGTTATGATTAATTGTTGTGGATAAGGAACCAAAAATATCTGAAAATATAAATGTTACAACATTTGTGACTTTTTTCCTATGCTCATATCAAAATGATTTATTGAAAGGCAGCAATGGATCTTTATATTATTAGCTTGATATAGGCAAAAATCAAGGAAACTTCTGCTCTATGATCCATCCACACTGCAGTTGTGTTCTATATTCTGCATTCATCTCCTGTGCACAGCTACCCACAAGCATCAATGTACATATTGAGCATGAAATACAGATCAGCATCCGTGAGACATCTGCAGTGTAGATGTGAGAACAGAAATACAATATGAAAAATTAGAAAAGATTTTCTCTTTTTTAAAGGAGGTTATTTATATGTTGATGATTGGAAAACAACATACTAAATGTTCATATTCAGGCCTCTAACGCCACATGCAAAATAAGTGTATCTAGATTTGCATGCATTAAGTACAGTCTTACCATCCCCAAACATTCAAAATGTATGAGTCTATCCTTGGAACTTTAAAACTCATAAGATTGTTTTTAAATAAGATTTTTGAGTACTTCACATTGCTTTCTGGTTTCTTAACTATAAGAATGCATATCAGGTTTTTGAGCTTTTCTTCCCATCCGCAAGAACCAGAAGCTTCTCGTCTTCCCAGGGGCTTTAAGGAAATCAGCAAATATTGTAGGATTTATGATAAAATATAGTTAGCAATGGTAATACTCAAAATACAAATGTTGTTTTGATACACAAACCACTTTTCAATGAAGACTTTATATGTACCAAAGCTGAACAGTCCAAACACTAAGGTTTCTTCTTAATATAGCTTAAATACCATTTATTTATTTACAGAAAACTAGAACTCTTGGTTCCAAAATGATACCTTTTATTAGACCAACTGGAAAATCACAAGCAAATTGTCTTGCAATTTTCCAGTTGGTCTAATAAAAGGTATCATTTTGGAACCAAGAGTTCTAGTTTTTTGTATGTCTTTTTGTCTCAGACCAACACAGCTACCAAGTACACCCTGAATTTATTTATTTGTTGTTGTGTCTTTTAATTTGGCAGCTCACACAATCAAATGTATTCAAGTGATCACTGACATTTCAACTGAACACGTGAGATGAAAGATCTTTGCTCAGTTACTCATCTCAATACAAGTGGAAAATACTACATTTCTCAGAATCAAAAGCCATTCCTCCAGCAAAGTAGCCAAGACAATTCTACCACAGTCAGGCTGCATGTTAGAGCTAGAGAAAAACAGGTAAGCAAAACATACAATAGTAAAATGAAGATTCTTTCTTACTTATGTCACATAAGTAAGTGAGGCGGGGATGCTGCTGGGAAAGGCAAAAGCTGGGTGCATCTCATAAGATTTCACCTCAACATTTGTCCCCTAATTAAAGACCACACAGATCAGAAGAAAATGAAGACTGGAAGACTACTTCAAATAGTTTGCAAATAATCCTGGACAACATAAACATTGTTAAAAGTGAATTCAAATGAAAATGATTAAACATTCAGTGTTAGATACTGAGGAACCAAGTACTGGGTGCACTGGGGATGCAGAAGATGAGAAGAGATTTTTCATTTGTGAATCACAGAAGAGACAAGTGGAAAAGACTTATTAGGTCATCTCCTTGACCTCTTCTGCATTTAATACATTTCCTGTTTCCACTATGTTCCTCATACCCCAAAGGTCTTTTTTTCGTAAGTGATAACAGCAATAGCAGCAGCACTATCCAGATAAATGTCAGTGTGCTGGAGAATGCTTTCTGACACTGCTAGACACGAGGAGAATCCCCACTGACTTCAACATCTTACACTGATGTAACTAATAGAATAATCAGGACCATTATTTCAGTGTGTGGTTGAGTCCTGACAAATCTTCTCAGTTTTAGGCTGAGGTTTATAAATCTATGTCTTTGTTCAGACCTTAAGGAAAATCTCCTCTCTCTCTCTCTTCCATCATTGGAATGTGAAATATAGTGTGACTTGACTCATGACTTTGACTAACTTTACTTCCCATGCTGAAAATTAGAATCAGGAGAAATTCACAATGAATTCTCAGATGGGGAGAAACAAAAATTTTACTTTCAGAAGTAAGTAAATGATGAATCAGATGCTGATTTTCAAAAATTCTCTCCAAATGCCTGCTTAAGAGAAAATGTAGGTTCCAATGAAGCATCCTGCTGAACACCTCCTGAGAAGGACTAAGAATCAAGCACCACTATACAACTTTTGTGAAAAAGTCCCAATACAAACTGTGCTCACCATCTTATAGGACTTGGCACTGAAAAGTTGCAAAAGGTCCCCTTTATACACAATCATATAGTACAAGGGCACATAAGTACACAGATGTGAAAAAGTCATGAATTTCCAAGTTTTTAATGATCATCTGGATAAGTGGCTCCAGAAGTATCTGTGCCACCATAAATATAAATAGCCATAGTCTCTTCAATGTCAATAGACTGCATATTTGACATTTGCTAAATATTTTGAGCCATTATAATCTGTTGTGCTGATAATATACGGACAACAGTTTGCTGGGAGATTTTTGACTCATATCTTTCTATAATGCTCAAATATGCACTGACCTGCAGTGAAGCTTGACATGGTTTGATGCAACTCAGCATACATTTTTGGCACCTCAAACAGTATTTCAAAAACGTGTCCACTGAGATCATTTCACACTCATAAAATGTATCACACATACACAATTACTAGTGGTGAGAGTTAAACAAGAAAATTCTAAGTTAAAGTCTCTCAGTTTGTCCTTTCCTCAACTAGTACAGACCAATGCAGAGCACAAACACAGTAACAGACATCCTCAGCTGCAAAACATGTGGAACCAGGCTCTCTCTCAGCACAAAGAATTGACTACAGAGTTGTAAACTGGAAGATAAAAAAATACAGACCAAACCTGGGCGGGAATGACTCTTCAGTGAGATAAATGAATTAAACAGAAAGACTTTTTATTAATAGATCTTAGGTATAAGCAAATACAAGAAAAATCCTCTCAAGTTATTACTTAAGGTAAAACTTCATGAAAATTATAAAGATAAATTATGTCACAGCCTGAACACTCATTTGCTTGCTGCATTTGGGTCATACCCTAGGAAAGGGTATGTACTTTAAGTTTCTTTTTGCTGTAGTAGGCTGCAGCACTGTGTATCACTTTTGTTGGTCTTTCTGGGTATGAACAGACATTTGGAGAGGTTAGGGGAAGGTTCGGTCAAGTTAAAAAAGACAACTCTATCTATGGTAAATCAATGTGAGGTTAGTAGGGGGGCAGGAAGGGTCTGTGGGGGGCTTAGGGGGATTGGGGACAAGCAGGATCTGTGGGGGGTACTTAGGAAGATGTGGGCTCCAAGAAGATTGGGGGGTCAGAAGACAAGTGGGGTCTGTAGAAAGGGAGGGGAGTTGGGAGGATCAGGAGAGCTCGTTAGGTCTGCAGGTTGGTTGATGGGGTCTAAGAGGGTTTTGGCAGGATCAGGGGGTTATCAAGGTCTGCAGGGGGCTTGTGGAGATGAAGCGGCTGCTTCCCCCTTGGGGCCAGAGGCTATTTTTAGTCACCCCAACCCTCCTAGCAAAACAACCAACTCTTAGCCCACCCACTCCTACCCCCACCTTGACTTATTTCCTTGGCTCCTGGCACCAGCAAATGCTAATAAAACCAGCACCAGGAGCAGCTTGTGGGATGGGGCTTTTGGTGGGCTCAGGGGGTTGGCTGTTCCATGGTGTAGGGCTGTCCATTCAGGGGTGGGGTAAGGGGTTAAAAATAGCCTAGAGCCAGGGGCTTAGAAAAAGTGCAGCCCTGAGGCTGGGGCCAGGGATAGGCCTTCCCATCCTGGGGGCTGTGCTAAGAGCTGTACAAAAATTTGATTAGTTTGGTCTTGCTGAACCCAATCCAAGCTAAACTACCTCCAAGGTACAGTTAACTTAGATTGGGTCAGCCATTTTTGGACAGATCTAACCTTCCTGAACTGGGAGCCTGAGATCTCAACTAGCCTGAGGAGGGGCCAGGAGCCCAGAAGTGAGATACTGTGCCCCTGAAAGGTGAAAATGACCTAAGCAAGAGAGAAGAGATTGGTCCTGAGTAAGACCTAGAAACTACCCACTCCTGTGACTGGGTAATATGGTGGGGTAATCTCTACAAAATGTCATATGTTGCCAACCCTGGGAAAGGTGAGTATAGGGCATCTGAAAACCCTAGCTCCCACTGTCTTGTGGGTCATCCTTTGATTGGAGAAGACTAGGGAGAGTATACCCCAACAGGAAAACCCTTGGTGGAGGCCAAGGAGAGAAGATGTGTGGCAGAGTGCACCTTGGAGCACTTGTCACTTTGAGAAGAAAGGACTGCTGAAGAAGCAACCTCTGTGAGGAGCTAGGAGGGGACTTCTCCAGATAATCTCCAACATAAAGAGTTAACAGATAAATGGATGGCAAGGGCCAGGGCCCACTATAAACAAACCCAGCCACAGAGTCAAAAGTGATTCCATAATTTGAAGTAACCTAAAGGGGGTTGAGCATTGCCTCCAAGGCCTCAATGAGTTCAGCCATGCCAAAAACTGAAAAGGCCAAACTAATCATTTATCTTTATTGTCATCCTTTTGTTTGTTTTCTTCAGCTTCTTTTGCTTTGTTTGTACTAGATATGTATTTTAATATTTTAATAGTAGGAATAGTAATGCAATGTAGTTTCATTAATTCCGAGAATTCATGCAAAGACCTAGAACAAAGAGTAGACTGGCGGGATCCCAAAGAAGTCCAAGCCTGCTGTTTGGACAGGAGTAGCCTGACCCTTAGCATTTCTCCAGACTCTTGCAGAACAGAAGGGCACTGGTGGTGCTGTGATGGCACCAAGCAGTCCAGTTGGGATGACAAGGAAAACACTGACCATTGTACAGGAGTAGTAAAATTGCTAAGAATATGTTTGGTCACCAATGATTCTGACCATGGGATGTTTCTCTGATCTAAACAGCCATCCTGACAATCAGAATTTCTAAGTGGAATGCTATCTGGAATACTGAATAAAAGGTTTAGAAGGCATCTCAGGCCGTACATTCCCCATCCCCAGAATAAGAGGCCTGTTTAAACTTGATTAGCTAAAACTCTCTTGCCAGGTTAGGGAATGCTGAGGAAAAAGAACAAGTCAGAGTGGGTATGGGTAACATTGGAACAAAGGTTAAGGGCTCATCACAACATCCAGTCCTTTGGACCCCCTGATCATGAATGCTGTCATGCTTTTCCTGGGATGAAGTTCCTCTCCACAACCCCAATGAACATTCCAGGTAATTCCCATGATTATGCTACATTTATGATGTGAAGATATAAGTCTTCCAAGGAGGGGATTGATGACTAGAAAACAGCACTGAGAGGCTTGCTTTTGGGAATTGGCTTGTAGGTAAAGTAGGTATTGCATTAAAATAATGGTTATGGGGAATGGCAAAGGTTAATTGATTTCTAAAAGTCTGTTTCCTGAGAAAGTTTCCTGCAAGGTCCACTGTGTCTGAAGCCAGCAGACACACAGACTAGGAAACTGAAGACATGTACCACACTGTTCCATAACATGAGATAAGGTAGCATTAGGTCACAGTGTCCATCTGCAAAGCCCTTGGGATTTCTGGTTCTGTTGGTCAGACCAAATTAGGAGGGCTGGTAAATAACCAAATTAAGATGTGTGCATACGATGATGGGTTTGTTGAAATATAGGAATATGCTGCCAGGACAGAATGTGGACAGTATGATGACTACAGGGAAACCAATCAATGATGCTTGGGAACGAAGAGTCACCAAAGGGGAGAAATAATACAAAAAGAGGGATTTCAGAGCAGCAAAGTGTCCTGGAAAACAGAACCCAAGGCCACCATGGCCAGAGGGCATACCGCCTGCCTGTGTCATACACAACACTGATAGAATGGGGGTGGGCCTCAGCCCTCGAGCTCCAGGCTGCTGACATATGACATGCAAGAAGTAACCTCAGGGTGAAACTCACGTACTGGCTAGATGTACCTTTCCTCTGTGACAGGTCTAGGATTAGTAAATATAGAATTGTTTGCATTATTCTTATCTGCTATCACTGTGTATCAATGAAATTTATCTATTATGAAATGGAGAGGTTGTGGTTGCTTTGAAGGTTTGGGTCTGCCTGGAACAAGGTGTCTGGGTCATAAATCCAATGCCAATATTTCCCAAAGCTCCAACTGTTCCACTATGCATCACTCTATTATAAAGACCTGAGATTGACATAATAATACACTGGCATAATACAGTGACAAAAAATTGGAAACAAAACTGATATATCTTTAGTTGGAAAATAATCTTTAGCTTTTTTGTTGTTCTGCATGCTATTTTGCTTCAGTCAGGCCATTAATATTTTATTAAATGTGTGTGTTAAATATGAAGGGAAAAGCAGTGCAGTAGTCAAGGGAACTCTCACGAGTTCTGAGGGCTAGAGTCTTACTCCACATTTCCATGAAGTTTTGCCCCCAGATGTAAATAGGTATCTGTTTTTTGTACTAAGGAGACAGATGGCTGGAATGATGGTGAGCCATATCACTCCCCTGCATGCCACTGGTTATGAAAGCTAGTCTTAATCCTTCTTGCCTGATGGGCCTTCTAGGCAGACCAGCATTAATTTTATCAAATATGTTCTTCCTCAAACATGGTATAAATAATACCCTAGATAGATCTTGATTTCCTAATCTCTTCAATCATACTTAAAAAAAAGTTTATTTTCCCTTCTCCCTCAGGCCTTGATCCTGCACACTTTCATAGACATTAGACATTAGGGCTGGAAGGGACCTCGGGAGATCATCGAGTCCAGCCCCCTGCCCAAAGGGCAGGAAGTCAGCTGGGGTCATAGGATCCCAGCAAGATAAGCATCCAATTTACTCTTGAAGGTGTTCAATGTAGGTGCTTGAACCACCTCCACTAGCAGACTGTTCCAGACCTTGGGGGCTCGGACAGTAAAGAAATTCTTCCTTATGTCCAGCCTGAAACGGTCTTGCAGGAGTTTGTGACTGTTTGACCTCATCATCCCTTGGGGCGCTCTGGCGAACAAATGTTCCCCCAGATCCTGGTGGTCACCCTTGATAAATTTATAGCTGGCCATCAGATCACCCCTGAGCCTATGCTTTTCCAGGCTAAAGAGTCCCATGGCTCTCAGCCTGTCATCGTAAGATCTGTTTTCCTGGCCTCTGATCATGTGCGTGGCTCTCCTCTGGACTCTCTCAAGCTTCTCCACATCCTTTTTGAATTGTGGAGCCCAAAACTGGAGGCAGTACTCCAGCTGCAGCCTCACCAAGGCCGAGTACAAGGGGAGAATGACGTCCTGGGATTTGCTCGAGAAGCATCTATGGATGCAAGCCAGCGTTTTGGTTACTTTACTAGCTACAGCATTGCATTGCAGGCTCATGTTCATCTTGTGGTCAATGATGACCCCCAAGTCTCTTTCTTCTGTAGTGCTAACCAACGTAGCACTGCCGAGCCTATAAGGGTGCTGCAGGTTTTTCCTCCCAAGGTGGAGAACCTTGCATTTTTCGGTGTTAAACACCATCAGGTTCTCGTCTGCCCATTTGCTGAGCTTGTCCAGGTCAGCCTGGATCACCTGCCTGTCCTCTGGCGTGGATGCTTTGCCCCAAAGTTTGGTGTCATCGGCGAACTTGTCCAGTCCACTCCTGACTCCAGTGTCCACATCATTAATGAAGATGTTGAACAGTAAGGGTCCCAGGACAGAGCCTTAAGGGACCCCACTGGTCACAGGGCACCACAATGAGTGACTGCCATCAATAGCAACCCTCTGGGTCTGACCATGGAGCCAATTTCCCAGCCAGCAGATCGTGGTGGAGCCAAAGCCACAACTGGCCAGTTTGGCCAAGAGGTGATCATGGGATACCAGATCAAAAGCTTTTTTGAAGTCAAGATATATGACATCAACCTCTTCTCCCTTGTCCAGGTGATAGGTCACCTGGTCATAGAAGGAAATGAGATTGGTCAAACAAGACCTACCCGCAACAAACCCGTGCTGGATATCCCTTAGAATGTTAGCCTGGGCCAGTCCCTGAAGGATGGCCTCCTTAATAAACTTTTCTAGGATCTTCCCCAGGATAGAAGTCAGGCTATAGTCAGGGCCTGTAGTTAGCCAG
The DNA here is from genome assembly GCF_052110815.1 of Crocodylus siamensis. Taxonomy (NCBI): domain Eukaryota; kingdom Metazoa; phylum Chordata; order Crocodylia; family Crocodylidae; genus Crocodylus; species Crocodylus siamensis. Next base: position 78,624,090 of record NC_143397.1, on the reverse strand, counting down.
ATCCACTCTCCTCCCTTTTTTGAAGATCGGCACCACATTGGCCTTCTTCCAGTCTTCGGGCACTACACCAGAGCACCAGGAGTTGTCAAAGATCCATGCCAGGGGCTGGGCTATGACGCTCACCAGCTCCTTGAGTACCCTGGGGTGCAGATTGTCAGGGCCAGCTGACTTGAAGGTATCCAGCTTCTCAAGGTGTTCCTTCATGAGGTCAGCATTGATGGAGGGTAGGGGATCCCGCTCACCCAGATTTCCCTGTCCCATAGCAGGCATGGGCATCCCGTGTGACTGATGAAAGACTGACGCAGAGTACCTATTTAATAGGTTGGCTTTTTCCTGGGCATCAGTTGTCAGTTGCCCCATCTGGTTTAGCAGGGGTCCAACATTGCCCTTGCTTTTCCTCTGGCTCCCCACATATCTGAAAAAGGACTTTTTGTTGTCCTTGATGCCTGAAGCTAGTTGGAGTTCAGTTGCAGCCTTGGCTTTCCTGGTTTGCTCCCTGCAGGACCGGACCAGTGCAGAATAATCCTCCTTGGAGGTGAATCCCGTCCTCCATCCTCTGTAGGCTTTCCTTTTTAGCCACAGGAGGTCCGCTAGGTCCCTGGAGAGCCAGGAGGGCTGCTGTGCCTTCTTGCTGCCTTTCCTCCGTGTTGGAATAGATTTAGCTTGTGCATTGAGGATCGCTTCCTTGAGAAGCAACCACTCTTCTTGAACTCCCATCTCCCTGGGGTCATGGTCCCTGAGGGCCTGACCGACTAGCCTCTTGAGCTTGTCAAAGTCGGCTTTTCTGAAGTCAAGGACTTCTGTGTTGCTGACTGACTTGCCAGCTTTACGGTGGATGGTGAAGGTGATCAGCTCGTGGTCGCTGTCACCAGCTTCCCATCAATCACTAGGTCGCCGATTAGGTCGTCCCCCATAGCCAGTACCAGGTCGAGCAGCGCTTTGCCTCTCATTGGCCCATAGACTTCTTGAGTCAGGTAGAGGTCATCCACGCACGAGAGAAAGCTTTGCGACCGCTCGGATTTTGCTGAGTGATCTTCCCAGGAGATGTCCGGGTAATTGAAGTCACCCATGACAACCAAGGTCCTGGAGCAAGCGGCCTCAGTCAGTTCCCGGGCGAACTCCCGGTCAAGCTCAGGACTTTGAGTGGGAGGTCTGTAGTAGACTCCCACCATTGTGTCCCCTGTGCCGTATTCCCCACGAATTTTTACCCAGAGGGTCTCTAGCTGTCCATGCTGGTTGCCAACATCAGCTTGCAGGGACATGTAGCTTTCCTTGACATAGAGCGCTACACCCCTGCCCCTTTTGTCAACACGATCCCTCCTGTACAGGGTATAGCCCTCTATACCCATGGTCCAGTCATGGGTGGAGTCCCACCAGGTCTCCGTTATCCCAATGACATCATATTTCTTTGCACTGAGCAGGAGGACGAGCTCGTCCTGCTTGTTGCCCAGGCTCCTGGCATTAGTGTACAGGCAGGCAAGTGTGCCCTTGGGGGCTCTTGCCTTGCCCACAGATTGTGCCAGGGCTGGGGCAGGGGTGGGCTCCCTTAAGTGCCTTGGTCCGCTGGCTTTGCAAGGGTCACTCTGCAGGCCAGCAGTGGCAGTAGTCCCCCCCATCCCCCAGCGGGCTTAGTTTAAAGCCCGGTGGAGCAGGTCAGCCAGCCTGGCTGAGAAGAGCCTCCTCCCCAGGGGAGAGAGGTGGAAGCCATCTCTTCCCAGCAGCTCGCTGCCTCTCTCGCCAAAGAGCGGGCTGTGGTCATGGAAGCCAAAGCCTTCCCCATGACACCAGCGCCACAGTCTTTGGTTGACTGCGTGGATCCTCCTCTCCCTCCTACGCCCATAGCTTGAGACTGGGAGGATGGACGAAAACACCACCTGAGCTCCCAGACCCCTAAGCCCTGCTCCCAACTCCCTGTAGCGCCTCATGACCTGGCTGGGGGTGCTCCGAGCCATGTCATTGGTGCTCACATGAATAAGGAGCATGGGGTAGTGGTCTGTGGGCCAGAGGAGCTGTGGGATCCTCTCCGCAATGTCTCGGATGCAGGCCCCCGGGAAGCAGCAGACTTCCCGGGCTAAGGGGTCAGGGCGGCAGATTGCCCCCTTGGTCCCCCGCAGGATGGAGTCTTCCACAACAAACACCTTTTGCTTTGTCTTGGGGAGAGCGGGGGCAGTAGCTGCGGTCGAGCCTGGGTTGTCTGTGGGAGCCGGCAACTGAGCAGGCTCTGCCAGGGCTGCAAGAGGTGCGAACCTGTTGCTAAGCTCCAGCGAGGGAGGGGCCTTGGTGCGGCAGGCCTTGGGGCCCTTGACCACTTTGGTCCATGCCCCTGACTGGGCAGAGCGGGAGGTCCCAGAGTCCTCCTTAGTCGTGGAGAGAGACGGAGCTCTCCCCTGCGGCTCCCGGGGGAGAAGGGCCTGGCAGTAGGAGTCTATCTCTTGCTCGCAGTCCCTGATGGCACGCAGTCTCTGGACTGTGGCCTGGAGCTCCGCCAGCTGGCGTGCCAGAGACCCCAGTAGGGGGCAGACCCCGCAAGGGGACGTGGCCATGCTCCTTACACACATGCTTAATTTTACTACTTTGAGCACCCCTAACATATTTCATTAAGACTACTCACCTTAGTAAAGTTAAGCATATGTTGAATGTGTATAAGTCTTTGCAGGACTCCAGCTTTACTGAATCCTAACCTCACAGGTATTATGACAGAAAAAAGACTGAGGAGACACTATGACTGTACATGTGTGTAGGAATGGCTTTGAAAGAAGTTCAATTAATACTTAAAACTATTCTTTTTATATTTTTAGGCTTCCTTTTCTGTCACAATGGTCTACTTCAGTAATGTTGGGTAACTTCCTCAACATCTAAGTAACCAGACTATCATCATCTTAATTCCAGGGCCCCTTCTTGTAGTTCATTAAGAAATATGACTGAAGCCTATTGCTTGCTTGTTCTCTCTCTTTCTCAGGGGAAGAACTTTGTGCAGTGGAATGATTTATTTTAGATCTTTTCAATACAGATACTTTTACCTAGGATACTGTTTATGTTTATGCAAGGTTGAACATCTTGCTTTGCACTTAGAGCAGAAGGTAATGAGATTTGTGATGGTATTCAGCTCCCAGGAGAGTCTGTTCCACAGACTTGCAGCCCCCAAAGTTTCTTGAAAGTCAGTAGGAATTAGAGTCTTAAATGCCTACATCACTCTTCAGGCATTCAGGCTCATGTCCCTGCATCACTTGGCTTCTCTTGAATTTTTAAATTATTTTCTTACTGAAAGAAAGTTGTTGTTTTTTGGTCCCAGGCACTCACAGTGTGATTTCCTATGTAAAGGAAATATCTAAAATATGTCAAATGTCTCCTCCTGCCTGTATTTATTTATTTTTTATCAGTTTGAATAACCCAACTCTGTGTCATCTGAATCCCCCAAATTAGAAAAAAAATACTTGCATTACAGGTAGAAAGCATAGAGACATATTACATTCAAATAATCTATCGTATTGCTACCCTTGAGGATCTTATTCAGGCTCTATGGAGACTCATAAGGCTCTATGGAGAATCTGAAACATGTTTTCACTTTAAAAAAAATTTCTTAGCAACTAAAATGTATGAAGGTTTCTTTAAAGAAAATATGCAACTTCTGGCATGATTATAAAACCCTTGCCAATTAAACATTTTGATTTCCCCTGTACAGTTGATAGGAATCCCTCCATAGATCAGTGAAAAAAGTTATAGTGAGAGCTACAGTTTACTGGGTACATTTACACGAGACATTAGTTGCAGACTAGACTAATTAGGTCCACAGTAAATGTTGTGCATCTACACATGCAGCCCTGTTAGACTGGAGTAATAATTAACTCTGTAGCACCACATGTGTAGACACTGCCCAGACTGTCTGGGGCACAGGAGTGCTTCAGTGTAGAGGCTGCCTTCCAGCTAGCCCTGCACTGGAGCACCCTTATGCCTTCAGCCAGCCCCTCCATAGCACTTTGAGCCAGAGGGAACAGCTTCGGGCTGGCAGGCTGACCCCCAGATATCTTGCCAGCCAGGGTTCCTGCGACCCAGCTCAATATGCTGCAGTCCCAGAAGCACATGTGAACAGCACATCTAAGAGCAATAAACGCTGGTGCAAGAAGTGCCAGAGTTTATTGCTTTGCATTAAATGCATATGAAGATATGCCCACTGATTTACAAAATGTCAGGACTTTCTAGAGTATATGGCAGTCAGGTCATTATCACATTTAGGTGATGAATACTGAGAAGCCTTTCAAAGATATATAATGGCACAGACATATTGTTTTCTGCTCTATCACTATGATACAGAATCAAATGCAGAGACTGTAGCATACTACTGACTATTTTTCACTCTGCTTTTATGTAACTTGCTTTTGGTTTGAAGAAAACTGTCAATGCAAAGTAAATAAATAATGGCAAGCTTGGGTTCAATTTTGCCTTTAAATTAAAGAGCTGACAGTAGCCAACTGCAGGAGGGCAGCACCCTAGTTTTTGTTCCAAAAGAAACCGTGTATTAGCTACACACACTAAGTGAAACTCTGCCCCATTAAATTCTCTGTGAGGTTTCCCACTATGTTTACTGGAACCATCATTTCTCCCAGTACCTCCTGGAACAGGCAACATATACTGCTGTGACATCAGTGAGTTCTATTTTTACAAAATATAAAGCTACTCCAACACCTGACCAGCTCCCCCCTTGTCATATATTCACTGTTACATATAGGACTAGCAGAAGCATTTAGCATAGCCTAGTTTTTTCTGGCACTCACTGGATGGAGAGCATTCATTGCCAGCACAGCACAGAAACAGAAATGGGCCAGAAGTCTGCGGGCTCTTCAGATATTGCTCAGTGATGTAGAATTGGGCACATTCAATTCCTCTATTTTCAAGCTTTTTAGAAAGTCCTGGCTTATATTATTGACCTTTCTATGGCATGAATTTAGATTGTGACATTTTGTGTCTCATGGGAGCCAATCAAGGCTACCACACACCTTAAAAATAAGACATACTTGGGAATTAAACATACACAGTGAGAAGTCAAAAGAAAAATTACAAACTCACATGCATAATGCTCCCATGTAATTAGTTTTACAGGAAAATTGTTGGCAGCTTCTAACATATCATTTTATATGAATATTATTTCATAATAAAACCATACATGAATTTTACCATAATACACGCTACTTGGACAAGAACATTTTTCCCCCAATCTCCCTGTAATTATATATTATACATACTGACCACATTGGATCTAGCTACAGAGCCAGAAGTGAGTCAAGTGACTTAACTCAGGTGTATTAGAGTTCTGACATGAAATATAGTCTATTTACATAATACTGTTTAAAAATGTGACATTTCCTTGGAAAGTCTTTCATGACTGACCAGAGAACTATCCTTTATACTTGATCTGAATTTAAGCCATTCTGTGCATTCTGGTAGCATGGTGCTTTCTCACTTCCACAGTACCCAATCCTTGATAACATAAACTTCATGTTACCCAGAGTGCTTTATAAGACTTCTCATATTTTGGGTTCAGTTGCTCTCTCAGAAACATATTTTTGTAGTAGTTTTGAATAGGTCAAGCCCAGGTGGAAAAAAGCCCCCCTTAACCTTCTCCTACTAGTCTTTTGGTTTGTTTGGGTTTTTTTGGTAATTGTTTCACATATTCTAAGGATTTATCTGAAAAAACACAATCCTTATCATATTATTTAAAAATTAAGGGAAAAAAATCAAATTACCTTGCTTTTAGAAAACTCTTCTCATTGTGATCCAATAGTGGGCTAATAAAAATATGTTAAAGAAAAAGATGCATTTTACTTGATAGCTGCATAAAGACTAATAGTAATAAGAATAAATTCAAATATTCTAACAAGCTGCTTCTAATCTAATTTTCCCTCAAGACCACATAAGTAAATGTGCTAATTGCTAAAGGATTGTTATAGAAACAAACAGGCACTCTACTAGTTAGGAACAAGCAATATCTTATTTCTGAGCACTACCAAGTAATGAGACATACTTAATAAAAAAGTAATTAGACCCACTACACAGCTGGATAGATTTCCTATCATATTTTTCCCTACCCTTTGTGATTTAAAATGCCAGAGGTAGTTTTCATCATTAGTCTATTAAATAGGTATGATATTTAAATAGTAATTCTGTAGTTACTAATTTAAAACTACTTAAAATGTTAAAAGTTGCCAGGCTTTATTCAGTTTTCAAATTATTGAACTAAAAACACTCATTAAGTTGAAAAAAACAGTATCATTTTTACCTCCCAATTCATACCAGTTTTGTTCCTTTCAAATAACGTTGAAGTTATTAATGACTCCTGAAGTGTATTCACCTTGAAAAATAAACAATATTTGTGGACCAAACCCCATATTTTTTTTTACAAGAAAATGAAGTGTTTATACTGGCTTCCACTGAATCAGGATCAAGCATCTAGAGAGGTTTGCTATAATTGTACATCTGTTATGCTTTTTTAAGTCTCCCTTCCTCCCCCAACATGCATGCATGCACACACACCACAGTGTACTTCTCTCACCCAGCTTTCTAATAGCTGATTTAAGTGATCTCCTGCAAAGTATGCTATTTGTGTGTAAAAATTTGAAATTTCCCCTCCTCGCTACTATGTTCTGTCTCCAGTTCATTCCATAGATTGGAGTGAAAGGTGTGGGAGACACCAGCCAACACACAAACAACACAGCATTGAGCCTTTTCTGAATGGCTAATTCTGAATTACTAATGGTAATATATGAGGGTACATTAAGGTACAAAGATTTTACCACCATAGATTGGTTTGAATGTCTCAGTGTCAAACTATAAATGAGTTACATATATCATACCAAGTGAAATGAGTATTATGAGTATTTGTACTATAACATGGCATTTAATATAAGCAATGCTTCACTGAGCAACTATTTTATTCATAAATAAGATTTTTTTTTAAATGTTGTTGTTACCCAGATTACAAGAATCTCTTCATAAGTTAAGCTCATTGAGGTTTGCCGTGGGGAAGAAATAGTTATAAACTTTAAACTTTAGAAATCTCTAAAACAGAGGTTCTCAATCTTTTTGGGCTCAACGCATGCTCCACAACTGTTGTGAATTGAGTGGCACCCAATTTCAAAAACTCATTGATATATTATTGTTCTTACTTCCTTGCAAAGGCGCTGCACGGTAGAGCTGCAGATCAGCCTGATAGGAACAAGCCAAGTCTCCATTGATCTACTTATCTCCTCACACCTTTTTTATCTATTAACACCTCCTGGCACCCTTCAAAGGTCTGGTGGCACCCCAAGGTGCCACAGCACAATGGCTGAGAATCACTGCTCTAAAATATCTTAAAATAATTGTTTCACACACAAAAAAATGTTGAGTGATTTAATATCTAATGTCTCAAGATCCAATGGGACCACAAATTAAAGTAATATTGCACCTGGAACATGCAGAATGTAACCTATGTGTCCTTAGACTGTATTTGCCTTTTATAATGTTTGGGAAGTACCTCATATGTAAATAATGAAATACAAATACTAAGGAGGACAGGAGGACAATGGGTGGAATCTTAATTATCATATAGAGCGAAACTCCAATTTCTGAGAGACAGCGTACCCTAAATTTTCTCCCGGTGGAGAAGCACCATTGTTTTGGAGGAAAGCAACATTGGAAAGAAAGGAACATTTCTCTAAAAGGCTTTATTTATGTATTTATTTAATGTTTCATCTAGGGCTGTTAGCAGCCACTCTTCAATTTTGTTAGTTATTAGAAGTCCTGCCAAACGGGGATTCATGGTCAGAATACAAGTGAGTTTGCCAAAGATACATATGCAAAGTTATCACACGAATGGTATCTCATGACCGTCACCACTCCTGTACAGGAGCATGTAGACATATTACCTTGGGTTAATACCTTCACATATACAAATGTGCTATAGAGGTATCCTTAACTATTACATACCTAGATTTTTTTGTGATACGCAGCTATATTGGGGTTAAATATCATAGTCCCCGTATGAGAAAATGGGTATTTATATTTAATGCGAAAGAGCGAAAGTGAAATATTTAGGTGCTTAGCAATTTTGGTATCATTGATATTTGTACAAGTTAGTGGTGGCCTTGGGGTTCGAAATGGCAAAGCAGAAATGTACCTCATGTGGAAAAGGTGCAATAGATCCTAAAAACATGACCCTATTCTTTACATAGAAAATACTACATTCTGTTTATACAGTTGATTTCAACCTACTTTTACAACAGTATGCCTTGTTACTGTCCAGAAATCAGAGGCCATGTTCTCTCAGTTCATCTTTCTGACTGAGCCCAAATGTATTTGTTTAAATCTTAAAAGCCAGATGGCTGAGATGCAAAGCATTGACCACAGTCAGTGAAATGGACCAAATACCTTGGTCCATTGTAAATTCAAGACAATGAAAAAGTGAAATAAATTTGGAGTAACGCTTCCTTTAATCTGGGGCTTAGTTGTAATGTTAATATATGCATTAATGTTATTATTGTACTTTAAAAAAAGCAAATAGTCTCAGAAAGTAAAAATAGATGTGTCTATGATTTAGCAATATAAGCAAGATACATAATCCCCAATCATTGATTTATATGTCTAGATGTGCTGAAAGCTGTAGCTAAAGAACAAAAAGCATAAAAATAAAAGGAAATTAACCCAATGATAAATAATACCCCAGAATGCTATCTATGTTCCCTTTAGAGTCTACAGCAGTTACTAGTTGATACTTTAAAGGATCTTTCTTTTAATTCCAATTTATTATAAAACAGTATTCTGTTAAGTCAGTTAAGTTTTAAATTTATTACTTTAAGTTTCCTAAATTAGCCAAGAGGGTGAAACAGTCTTGTAACAATGATACATATCAGAACTAAATTCCATAACATTATTTACATAAGCCAAATTACTTTTCTTCTAGTAAGAAATAACTTCTATGGGGATACTTCCTAGCTTATGATAAGATAATCAGAGAGGTGAAGAAAGGCATCAGGTCATTGAATCCTGTACCTGGAAAGTCCTGATATCCTTAACATGTTATCTGCTAATGTAATTTTGAAAACGTTATATCTTTCTGTGTTAGTTTCAAAGAAAAAAAGAAGTTTCAAAGATAAAAACAGTTGATTGATTCATAGAAATTGCAGTCATTGCCACACAAAAGTTAAAATCTAAGATGAGCAGTGAACCTAGAAGGGAGCACAACTTCTTATGAACATAAAAGAGATTCGCATCGGAAGTACCCATTTGCTCTCTTCCCATGTATACAGCAAAGAGATTTTATGTAAGACTCTTAATTTGTTGGCATTGTTTCCAATCTTAGCCCAAATCAGCCTTAATAACTTCAGCCACAGTTGAATTGAAATGTGTATGAGGTTTAATTATGTTATGTACAACACTTCATTTTCTGAGGGTTGCACAAGAAGTACAGCATCTATTAAGAGTTTTATGCCCTAGTTTCAGGCGAGTGGCCAAGGGCTGGTTGGTGACTGGCTGATTTCCTGTTGTAGAACCAGCTTCAAAAAACAAACAAAAACATTTTGTTGTACAATTTTTTACAGGAAATCCTGATATAATCGTTGTTCTAACATTTCTATATGGAATAAGTAGATCCTTATTTACAAGAGTGAAGTTCAGTTTTCTCTGAAGTGCAATGAAGTTTTAATTCTTTGGGAAGAGTTTGGAAGGCAACTAAAGTGAATCAGCATTGGCAAAGAATTTTTTAAATTTGTGTGTTTGCAATGACAATTGTTACCTTATTATAGCAAACTGTTTACCATTATTCTGTAGGAGAGATGGGAAATACGTGCACAGAAATACTCCATGTCTCAATGTCAAAATTATAGATCTTTTCAATTCCCAGTACCCTAAACACTTTAAAACCTCCTTACTCAAACAAAAGAGCACTTTGGAGCAAGAAAGACAGATGACAAATCTCAGAACAGTTCAATCTGTGGCAGAAAATTGGTAATACTACTTCATGATGAAACCTGTGAAAAATCAAGACTAGTTATTAAGATTTTAGGGAAAAAACAGAGAATTTTAGTCAGGCATATTTCTGTTTATGTTTTGGGAGTCTGTCTAAGTAAGAATAAACTAAAAACTGAGCTAATGTCCTCATGGTTTAGGATGAGAGTAATACCACAAAATAAAAAAGAAAAGCTACTCAAAAATCTACTCACAGAATGGAAACAGCATCCTACTTTTTTTTCTTTAGGTTGTTCTCTAATATATCAACCCAGAAAATTATACATAGAATACTGAGCTTTAACTTCTATATATGATTATTCAGAGCTATTTGAATACATTTATGATGACAGGAGTATCACGTGCTGAAAGGGATTTGTGGTTATCCTGTAAAGTAGAAGAAGAAATTACTGGTAAGTATGATATCTGCAAAAACAGGTGGCCATAAATGGATATTAGGACACACCTCTACTTCCTGGGATATTTTAAGACAAACTTCATAGCAGAGCCAAATACACAGCTACCTACTGCAGATGTGCACTTTCTCTTTAAGATGGAATAAAGTAAAGTAGCCAGATAAAACAACGTGCATCTTTTAGGGATTTCTTTTTTCTTTTCTTGTGTTAGATAGCAATAAGGGAGAAGTACAGTCAAGGAGTCAGAATCTCCTAAATTCTATTTCAGACTCTAAAGTAACTCCTTCCATGCATTTAGACAAGTTATTTGACTTCTCTAAGCATGTTTCCCTATCTGTAAAATGGATAAAATATCAATTTCTTCACCTCACACAAAAGTGCTTTGACTACCCATTGATAGGTGTAAATCGTCTTCAATGCAAAAGTAAGACTCCATTAACATAGTTACTCATTTGCCAATGTAACATAGTTCAGCTTGTTTCAAAAGTCTTGGAGAGAAGCAGTAATAAATGTGGTTCCAACTGATTTATTTTATCCTTCATATTTCTGCACTGGAAAGCAAAATGATGTTTTCTCCAGAACCTTGCTTCTTAAATTGTAAGAGTGACCTCTAGTGCTTTACTGTTTTGTTGTACTCTGCAAGTCCTATTTTGCTGCCTTGGTTTTAATATGCCTCCCTGTAAGCATCTGATTTAGTTTTGTATATAGTGCCAAATGCGTGATTTGATTATCATGTTTTTGTGCAAGTGGATGTATTCATAAATGGTACAATACAGAATGATGAAGAAAATTAAAGCTGGGGCTGGATTGCAGGAGAGTGTTTTACAAATGGAACTTAGTATTCATGTTTAGGGCTACTCTATGCACTTGAGTATCAAATGATATCATTACTGAATGACAGCACAAGATCATTTTGGTGCTGCAGGGCGACTGTCTGGCTCAGGGGAGCATGGTTAGTTTGCAAAGCATGCATATGCTAAACCCTAGGATATAGAAGCACACGACACCTTAAACTTCTTTGTCATTGCTTACATGTTTCAAAGGAGCGGTCCCCTGCTACAGTGCTGTAAGGTTATTCCTGAATATTCTTACTGGCACTAACATTCACTTTCTTCAAACAGAGTTACTATGCCTTCCCTCCTCATTCATATGCCACACATCCAGAACCTCAACGAGGGAAAAAAATGCTGCTTATTTCAGGCTATGAGCATCTGGTGCTTAGGCAACTATTCTAATAGATGTATGCAAAATAAAATCCTTATGGTTCACTAAAGCCAAAGCACAGTCAAAGAACAAATACAGAACAGGTAAAATGTCTCAAAAATAGTTTTTGATAAGTTTCCTTGGGGTAAAAATGAGCATACCTCATTCAGTATCAAAACCGAAGATCCCAATGCACATATCAGATCTTTCTTCTAGAGGGCAGATTCTCTTCAGTATTTTAATCACTATTTCTATTTTGAAATTCAGGCTTACCGACTATGATTTACTCATTTTTCAAAAACTTTCTCCTGGTTCTGACAGTGCTCTTTCTCTTAATCATGCATGGACATTATTATCTAAGCAATCAGCGCACTTCCCATAAAATCTCGCTCTCAACATTTTCCCTTGTTGCATTTAACTCTACTCTTAAACTGCATGGTTATGTGCATCAGAGTTACTTGAGTGCCAGCTTAATTCATGAGATCCTAATACCAGCCTCCAAACTGTAAATGGCAAAAATCAAGCTGATGCTGTATACAGTAGAAATCTGTCAGCAATTTCCATTTAAGAAATAATTCCTTCTAAAATGCATCACTTCTAAAACAGGAAACAAAGATGCAAATGAAGGATGAGCATGCAATTCCTTGGTAATGAGCGATGCTAATGAGAGATTATACTGAAACTTGAGCATTTGCAGTACTATTCTCTGTAAAGACTTGTGTAAAAAAAATCGGTAGAATGAATGCTAGAACTTAGAAAATGACATTTCTCAGCCAAAGGCACAGTTTCAGCCAAGCTACTTGCAGTCATCAGTTCAGAAGCATTAAGCATGTATATTTCAAGAGCAATATTTCATCCAGATCCAACCAAAATACCCCAGAAGTTTTCAAAACATTTTGTTCTGAGTTTTAAATAATTTGCAGTACTTACATTTATTCCCTGCCACTATTGTGTTCCAGTCATGAATAGATAACAGAAACAGCAGCTTGAAGAAGCTTTCAGTGACAGAATCCATGTTCACATTCACAGAGGCACCCAAAAGAACCAGAGTGTTAGGAGAAACAGCTGCTCTGCACTTCAGTCTTATTCTTGCTTCCTCTTCTCTCTGCCTCTCTTCCTGCAGTGCTTCCCAGTGCCCAGACACCTCAGTCAAATGCACTCTGCATCTTCTCATACATGCACACACCTCCAAATGTCGTCCCCCACCCCCTCCCTCCAACAGCAGCAATCCCTGAAGAGCAGCAGCAAGAATCTCTCCTCCAATTTCACAGAATCACTCAGGGCTAAACTGCTAGACTACCCTGTATAGCTTGGTTACTGAAGCTGCACGTTCATAATGTGTCCTGGACACCCCTTGTGGTGACAGGTAGGAAATGTGGGTCTATGATGAAAGCCAGACAATAAGATAAAACAGCCTGCACATGAGTACCAGTATAGAGCCTCTTTGCTGGGTTCTCACTAAGCCCAGTTCTTTTATATATATTTAAGTTAGAGAGAGAGAGAGAGAGAGAGAGGGTAATATATTTGCTGTATATGCTACTTTTCCTTTATACACACTACACCTAAGGAGAACTTTCAAGCATTAAAAGTAGTGGATTTTGAAAACAAGATATTAACGCTTCAGCTGCTCTGGCTTGCAACTGGAAGCACGCAGGTAAAAGTGAAGTGTACACATTCTCATGAAATAAGTGGACAGCCTAATACCCCACTGTCAATCAAAAATACAATGCCAAGAAACTCCTTTGTGAACAGTAGCTTAGAAAACAGACTGATTCTTTAAGTGACAAAGTAATAACCCACAAACCAGGGACCTTTATAATGTACATTCATTCAGTATTAGGTTGTGTCACCACATCCAGTGGTGTGTATCTTATTTTCAGGTTAATAAAAAATACTTCGAGTAAATAGCAAGACAGTCAACTTGAAATTTTGTTTGTTTTGTTTCATAATTTTAATCAAGTGAAAAATATTGTATGCTGTCACAAATATTTATCACATGATTTCTCAGATGACATTTTGCTCCACATATTTTAATATATATCCCCCAAATGTACTGCAAACAGGTTATAATGGGTTGGAATTATACCTATGGTCATAGACACAAGCCTATCTATTGATGAAACAGCATCTCCTTATTAATATCTTTCTTCCATTAGACAAGGCACCTTATACTACACTGAGAATTCATCTCAAAGGCAGACAAGTAATGGTTCAATCACTACCATTTCCTTGGGGTTCCCATTGCAGTAAATAGCTTTGGATTGTAACCTACACTAGTGGCTACTGAAGCATTATACTAAATCAGTGTTCCCAGCTATTCTGAGGCACATCCCCTATTCATCTAGCACCATCCTCTAATGCAACTCCCCCTATGCCTCTCTGCCTTTCCAATCTAAAGCAATGGAAATTGTGATCATTTTCTTTGGACACATTTTCTACTAAAGGGTTTTGTGCAAAGGCCTATGCTAGCATACACCAGGTTTAAACAACTGATTAATCTGGCCTACTAGCCAAAACCCTGCCCTCCCTCCTCCTGAAAGAACATATTGTCACTGAATGCAGCAGATCCAAGGAAGTTACAGTGCTCAAATGGATGAGACCTTTGTAGAGCTGATGCAGGGTGAAGTAGTATGGCCCCTTTTGCTTTTTGGAGTTCAACTCAACTAACCAGAAAGAAGTCCTTGGGACAGGAACAGACTGAGGTGATAAGGAAAGTTCAGATAAGCTTTTGTGTTGTTTACATAGGTAAACTTTTTTTCCCATTTATACAGGGTAAACTTGGATTAACTCCTCCATAAAATAAGCTTTGAATATAGCTCTCTAATGCTAACCCATAGGCTTTCCCTCATGATTTAATCTACTATCCATACATACCCAGTTTGCATATGCCATGTGGTGACCTTATCTCTCGACTAGATTTCTTTGCCATTTAATTCCTTGAAATAATACTAACCTTTGACTAAATGACTAACATTATCAGAAAAATGCCCCTTCTCCTGAAACAACTGCATCCCAGAAGCCAGTTCTAAAGATCAGGATCCTACAAGAGTATCTGGGACTCTATAGTTAAAAGAAACTTCAGATTTTAGAAATAGGGCAAACATCAAACCATGGCAAAGATAATGTAGAGTAATGCCTAAAACCCTAGGGTTTCAGCACAGCAAGACTGATTATCTTGATAATTCAATGCATTTTTATTAAAATGATCAGTGTTATTAGTGGTAAATATTTGTCTTGTCAAATACTTTGTTGTGACCAAAAAAAGAGCACCTGACAGAGAGAGGTCACAGATTCCTTTTTTGTACAAATTATGAATAAATATACAGATTAATGTGATCCACATTTCCAACTATAGAATCCCTACTGTGTTTTAACAGTAGATTCACACTGAAGATACATTATACAGTATAACCTCAAAATCTGGAATTATTGAAAATCCGGCAATTTTTAAAACTACACTTCATTGGGGGAGTAGTGGCAGCCGGTCCCGGAGCAGCGGAGGTGGAAGCTTGCATGCGACGGCTGCTGCCGCCACCCACTGCCCCATGGCACCGCCCCACATGCGGCCGCTGCTCCAGGACTGGCTGCCGCTCCAGTTTCAACAAACCAGAATTTTCATATTCCCGGCAGGTGCTTGGTCTCGAGCATGCCGGCTTCATGAGGTTATCCTGTATCTAATACATCACAAATATGCATGAAAAGGACATATTTGCCACATCAGGTTATCTGTTACGATCTTCTCTCAGCTATTGTATGATTCATTGTAAAAAGACTGGCAGCTAAAAACCATGTAAAATAACAGGTTTTGACTCACCTACAAAATTGCAACCTCCTCTGCCTTGTCCTCCTAACACTTTAGACCCTTCAACCTATTCAGAACCTTGCTACTCAAACAATCTTCCCTTTCTCTTGCTCGGTCTTACTACCTTCTTTGAATCCCCATCAGCCTCTCACTTTTCTCCCCCACATAAAGTTCATGCTTCTCATTAAGTTCTCAACTTCACCTTAGGGGCTCCAGTTAATCTCTTTCCCACACTGATGTTCTTCCCAAGCCTCCATTCTGATTGCCCCTTTTGTATTCTTCTCACTCTCATAATCATAGCTTTTCCCATGCTGTTCATATATTCTTAAAGTCCCCTTCCCTCTTATGTATTAAACCCCCTCCTCCTTTCCATTTAAAATTTCTTTTATTTCTTACTAGAACTGCAAGGAATTATTTATATTTTAACTGTATATACACACGATTTAGAGTGACTATACATTTCTTGGGACAAGCACACATCTTATTTTATTTTTGTCCAACTCATTGCAAATCACCATCAGCATTTTATGGGATAGTTTGGCTTGTGTTTTACCAAAATTAGCTACTGCCAAACTTTGTTTTCCAAAGCCCCTGCTGTGACTTGACAGAGACACTAAAATCAAAATGTCATTCTTCTGTAAAATAATTTTTGCCCTACTTCGTAGTGTACAAGGAGAAAATATAATAAAAAAAGCATGCAAAGCATATTCCTGGCACTACTCATTCATGTATTATAGCACTTTGGATTTTTAAAAGATCGTAAAGTTGTCGGACAATGATAGACTTATAAGACAGCAGAAAGAAATAGTAACCAAGGTTTAGCTCCTTATTTCTTCACATTCAATCAGGACAGAAACCTTACAGGAGATGCCTCAAATTGCTGTTAATTGCTGGCATACAACAAATATACAAGTGTGTTGGATTTTAATATTTACAGAAATTCTCTATAGCAGAGTGTGTGAAAAAATATAAAGCAAAATTTCAGTACTGCATCTCTAGTCAGTATAGAGATCTCCTTTGCTTGTCCACTGTAACTTTCTTAAATCCTGGAAGAAGTTATATCCTAGAAGAACCCCCCTTGTACTATCCTGAGACCACAGACCACAGGCTTTGAGAACTGACTACCTTGTGCCTCTTACTTTCAACAAATCCAATTACATGACTAATCCAACTCCAACAAACCCCTATCTTCCCTGTCCAAGCGTTTCTGCCATTTTAAGTTCTGCTATCCCTTACCAGCCAGAGATTTAAAATCCTTCACTTCTCTTTAGTATGAAAGGAAAATGGATTGCCTTCTCCTTTCTGTGGCCCTTGTTCTACTGCCACCTGCTGCAGTTGTTATGATATTGCAGATTCCTCTTTACAGCACAGTCACATAAATGCTGGTAGATCATTATGGCTTTAATTGCAAAAAGAGCTGTCACAAGTGCATGAAAAACATTTTGCTATACTGAGAAAACATATAGCAACATTCAGTGTCCTACCTTCATCATTGCCAGAATGTAGATAGGAGCATTAAAAATAAGCCTCAGCATGCAGGATATTTTAAGTAACATCTTTTTCATGCTATTTGGGATAAAAGAAAATCCATCCTCATATAAGATTACTGAGTATATCCATGTAACCACAGAACTCTTTGACAAGTATAGAATACAGTAAAAGAAAAAAAAATACTTGCCTAAAATTAACAGAATACAATTATTTGTCTTACAAGTATTTTTTCCAGCAGGGGCAGAGTTTCCCACTTTGTGTGCTGCTTGTAAAATAAGCAGTTCCAAGTTACTCCTTTTGACATATCAGCTAAAAAGAAAGAAACGAAAAGGTTCTCCCTATCAACACAAAGTTGTATAAATCAATGTAAATGGGAGTTTTATTAAAGTCTATTCCTCTCCCAACTGGAGTACAGGCAGGAGGAACCTAAAAAAGAGTTTGACCCACTATGCTGTGTGAAACTCTGCTTGGTCTTCCAGTTAAGCCTGGGAGGTAGAACTAAGAGTACCGATGTGAGAGTGGGGCTGGAGGCTCTGCAACTGTTCCTGAATTCATTAAGTCAAATCCTGTGAGGAGGTGTTACATCGATTACATACCGATGTAACAGACTCATTATGACTAGTCTTTCTGACTTATGTCTGTGCCTTACATCCTCCTCCTGCTATGATTACTGCAGATATCTGCAATACAGCATGTTTCTTCTCATTGGTGAGCAGCCCTTTTTGTGGCTGCTATTTTTGTGCCTCCACACTAAGTCGGTGTGAGGACCTGCCAGACAGCCATGGGGGCCAGCAGGGGATGGATCTGGGTGCACAGGGATGGTGAAGACTGCATGAAATCCAGACAGCAGGCAAAGAGAGGGACCCCCCCCCCCACACACACACTTCTACCCGTACAACCTGCACTGTTCTCAGCCTGATTGGAGCAGCAGGGTGGTGACTTGGGGGTGGAAAGGCTGACGGGGGTTGGAATGGGTGATATGAGGGTGATTGGGATGACACGGAGGATCACGGTGCCAGGGGTGTGGTGCAGGGGCCAACTGGAGGACAGGGAGGGTGGGGCCAATGCAGGGTGGAAGAGACAACTGAGACAAGGCAGCTGGGGCTGCAGGGTGGCAGCGTGAGCCATGAGTGCAGGGAAAATCCAGGGTGGAGGGAGGAATTCAGGAGGCAATTCAAGGGCAGTGTTACAGCAGCTTCCCACCCACCCCCTGTCCCTCTTCTCCTTCTCCCCTCCCCTCATTTTTGCAAAGTGACAAAATATTCAACAAAAAGAGTCCTTGCCTCTACCTGAGAACAGGTTAGTATTTTGGTGGCTAGGGTACTCTTCATGGAGATGGAAAGCATGGTTTTGAACCTCCTCAGGGTGACAATGGCTTAGAACTCAGATCTCTCATTCATTCACTCAGTATTCAAGTTCATTTTAAAAGTAAAGAGTCACCCTTGCTCCATTTTCAAAGGAACATATTAGGTGCCTTACAACACAACAGAGTTCTGGTCTGTGAATCCCAGTCAGACCTGGAGGCCTTTCTACAGCTCAAAATTGATGCCAAATCCTCCAATGACTTATCCATACCGCAATAGCTTTGGGTCCTGTGGAGGACAGGACTAATATACCTTGCCTGTGCCCTGCTAAGCCAGGTTTACTTATAAGTTCCTGAGCAAAAAGTTCACCAATGAGGCTGCCTTGTCACTAGCATTTACTCACTATCACCTGGTCTCCAATGCACAATTAGTAGTTCCTCAATGCCCTAGCTCCTCTGAATATGATTATAAGGTGCCCAACGCTGCCTATCCATTGAATGGGGAAGGTAAGCAAAAACTCTTTGGAGTCTATTCAGGAAGTCAGATGCCTAAAAGCGTGGTGATACTTGGTGTCATCACGCCCAAGTCCTTTTATATCTCTAGCGTTAAATTAAAACACCTAGTGGGTAGATCTAGAAGGCTAAAACTGTAACATCATCATCCACAATTTAGAAAATGGAATTTTATTTTTATTCCTGTAGTCAGAAAGTAAAAGCCCTCCCTTGATGAAAAGATGTTCATAAAGCATATAGGAATAGATTGCTTACATACAGTTTTGCTTCGGCCATTTGAAAAAAAATCTTCAGAAACACAATAGTTAAATTACATGTAATTGTTCATGCTCAAGGTCTGCCAGTTTAGTGGAAAAGTTCTTCTGAGAAGGAAACTTTTGGCTATCATAATGGTCAGGCACTGGAATAGACTACCTAGAAAAGGTGCCCTTGGAAACTTTGAAAAGCAGGTTAGACAGACACTTGCCTGGGATGGTTTAGTGAGGGATGATCCTACCTTTAGTAGGGGGCTGGAACAGATGACCTTGTGAAGTCCCTTTGGGCCCTAGTTTCCTGTGATCCTGAAACAGATGAGGTCATTTGTTATAAAGCATTTAGTGTGTTGCATGCAATTTTATTTTTACAATATTAAGGTAAAAAAGCCATACAACACAACTTGCTTATATTAGCTTTTTTTTACTGTATCGGGATATAAATCTGGTGTTTGGCTGAAGTAATACACATAGGACACATAATACAGAAGAAGAAAAGCATCAAACCAGCATGTGCAGGTTGCAAAAAGTCACAAATATAGGCATCAGCTCTTTAAAACAATCCAAGTATCTGTGTTCTTGATGGGCAGCTCTAATCTGCACTTTCAGCACTTATGGTGTACTGCAAATAACCAAAGTTTCATTGATCTGGACAACATTTTACAGAGCGCTACAGAGAACAGTCAAATTTACATACTGCAGGCTGAGGTTGTTCACTGTGTTAAGCACACACACATTCCTCCAAAGGGAAATGTCTTTGTTCCTTTTTTCACCTTGAACACCTATTTTTTGTGGGGAGAATACAAGAATTATTCCAACACTCAGTGTTTTTAATCTCTTCATTGATCTAATGAAGTACCACAGGGGCTACATTAATTGCTTAATGCTTCTTTTTGCTTCAACACTATGTATATATAAACACATGATATTATTGATGATTATTAATATGCCCACATGTAGAACAGAACTAGTAGGTGATTATTAATATATAGAACAAGGCTAGAAGCTTCATGTCCTAATGATCCCTAGAAGGAATGGAATATATTTTTGCAGTTAGGTTACCTGTCATTTCTTCCATTATCCAATTATGCAGATTGTGGAGGAAACAGAATTTGGGAACTGGCAATGGCAGCTGAATTAGGAGTCACCTGAACATTTCTTCTGGTCAATACTGTGAAAACAAATAGGTTCAATGGAAGCGGCCTCATTTTGAGTGGAAGATAATCAATTAACTATAAGACTTGTGGGATTGTCTTTTATATAAAACCAAAAAGCAGAAATATTATGGGTTGCTGTTACTATTGTACAAGCCAGATAAATGTACTCTATTACTTAGGTTGATCTTTGTGCTGAATATTGGATCATACAGAAAGTCCATTTTACTTTGGAACATGGAAGACCACTAGGATTTATTTATTTCTGTTTCTGATCTTTGGTCTAATCTCATGAGACACAGCATCTCACATTCCTGAGAAGAACAATAAAAATAAACAATGTATTAATGGAGCAGAAGTACATAGCAACTCCCTAACTCTGTGATTCTCAACCAGGGTACCGAGAAACCCTGAGGTGCTGTGGGATCCTTTGAAGTGTGGCAGGAGGCGTGAGAAAATAAACTAAGATCAGGCTCAGGCTCCCTCCCTGCCTAGGCATTCCTGCACCTCACTACCTGGCCCCACTGCAAGGATGTAAGCACTGTAATAAATAAATTAGTTTTAGAAATGGAGTTTACCTCCTCAAGCTTAAACAGGGTGCATTGTGGCAATTAAGGCTAAGAAACACTGCTTTATTTTTTTCTTGCCATCCCCTGCCCTCTGTCCCCACAAATGGCCACCCCTATTTGAAAAAGGGCTTTTTGTTGTTGTCTTTTTGTTTTGGTTTGCTCTTTTAAAGTATTTTTCTTTTGCTTTCGTGCCCTAAATCACATGTGATTTCTTTCATCTACTCTGCAGCAGCAGCAGTCTCAGGGTTCAATACTCCCTCCAATGTAAGGGGGAAACAGGCATGAAAGTGTTCAAAAATATCCCAAAGGCAGCAGAGAAGAAGGAGAAAGGAGGCTACTTGGCTTTCTTCTCCTTAGCCCTAACTAGATGATAACCCCTAGGTAAAAACAGTATGTGTTATGAACGGTGTGCAGCTTTCTCAAAGCACCTTTAGTTCCTGATTAAAAACTCCTAGGCCACGTCCAGAAGACTGCGTATGTTCCTCTTCCTCTTCCTCAAACCCCTTTGAGGCAGGGCAAGAGGCACATTCAGGAATAAAAAAATGTTCCTGCTGGATATCCAGGGGTCTAAAAAACTGAAGTTTAAAAAAGCGGAGCAGGGCATGGTCCTTGACTGTGCCCTGAGGCAACCAGAAGCTGGGTCCTCCATGGAGACACTCTGGCTGCCAGAGCATCTCTGTGGCTGGCCCTTGCCCTGGTGCTGAAACATGTGGCCGGCCAGGCTGGGTGTTCAGCACGAGGGCTCCAATGCTGGTAAGTAAGAGGTCATGGGACTGGAGAAGGGGGAAGGGGACCATGGGGGGAGGACCCCGGATGGCCCTGCCCATTCACCCAGCCTCCCCGAACACTGCCCTGGCTGGCTCCTCTTCCTACCAGCGTCCCTGAGGCCTCTGACCCCTGCCTTGCCCTGCCTGCCTAATCCCTCTCATCCCCCCAAGCCCTTGCCCCCACCCCATAGTTTTAATGCCCCCCCCCAAAAAAACCCAGCACTTACCAGCAGCTCCAACTGCTGTCTGGTTGACTGGGGCCTGCCCCAGCCTGGGCCCTCCTGCCCCCCCCACGGTCCTGTCCTGCCTTGGGGGGGGTCTCTTCCAGGAGGCCCTGGAGCCCCCCCACCCCTGCTTTGAAGGTAAGCAGAGGCTTTTTTTCCACTGGCAGCTGGTTTAGAGGGACAGATGCCTCTACCAGCTGTGCGGTCCCCAGCCAGGTCTGGCAGTTGCACAGCAGATTACAGCCAGGCAGCAGTCCCCACTGCCAGACTGCTGCAGTGAGTAAAGGGTACAGGTAACTCTCAGGGCTGCTTCAGCAGTCCAGCTGACACAAGGAGTAGTGTCCCCAGGTACCAATTGGCTGGACCCCAGAAGCTCCTGAGAGCTGGTAGCCCTGAGCTACTTGCCAGGGTGGCTTTTTATACTGCTGGGGCCAGGACAGGGCAGCTTTTTATACTGCTGAGGACAGCACAGGTGCTAGCCCCGGGCTCTAGCTCCCTCTGGCTACAGATCCGGGAGGAGCCAGGCAGGGTTATTTTGCCCCAAGTGGCACAATTTGCTCCACAGCAAAGTGCATGTCTGAGCACATGCACTGAGTCAAAAAGCCCCGGCTCAAATCTGCACCACTTCTATTTGAGCTGCTGCAAACACACATGCTTGCATATGTGGACATGACCCTACAGTCCATGGAGTAGGAGTTGAACTTTAACTGAGGAGACAGTGGAAGCACAGCCCCTAAGATTACTATATTGTTAATGGGAGGTATATATCTGAAGACCATCATGGAGGAAGCCTGTGGACTACGGATCAGGATTCCTTTCAGATCCCCACATTTGATGGAAGTCAAAGGAAGATCATCTCTGTTAGCCCTCTCATATCTAATGGCAAGGAATGAATGATAATGCTCTAAACTTTTTTCACAAATCAAGGTTTTATATTGAGTTTCTTTGGAGGTTTTTCTTGCAGATGATGATGATTTGCATTAAGGGCCTTATTAAACCTTACCATGTAAGCCAAACAAATGTTAATTGGCTAAGGGCATGTGTAGATGAAATGATACTTTCCATTTACACCAATGCAACTGCGTTTGTGTTTGTATGATCTAGGATTTCCCACCACTCTAAAAGTTTATTTAGCTTCTTAAACTAACACTACTTGGAGATGTGTTATTTTGCTCAATTCTGTAGTTACACCGCCCCAGCTATGGATTTGTCCATGCAAACAGCCAGAGACTCCAAATACTTGTAGTTAATCCCCTTTTTCACCAGGTAAAGTTGTGTTCCAGACTTTAGCCAGTATTATTCAATTATAATTATTTTTAAAAAATAATTACTTATTATTTAAATTATTTTTTCAAGTATCTCTTTTTTAATACAAAAAAGAATGCACTACATCCACCTTTTTCTGATGAATAAAAAGTTTTGACTTTTCTGTCTAAAATGTGTGATTTTTTTTTTATAGGCAAAATTGAGGGTGGGTGGTGTGGGTACCGCCAGCATTTCTTGTAAAAAAGATTGCACCCACCCACCCACAGCAGGAAGAAGGCAGGAAAGACAAAGTAGCATCTTCAAAATTTCTCTGGGCATGGACCACCCTCAAAGTCTTTAAAGACTTTAGCAAGTCTTTGCATTAGAATGCATTTTATATGTTTGCTCACCGAGCAGTTGTGGGGAGGGGGGGTTAATGTCTGCTGCCTCAGGTCCAAAACAGCTTCTTCTTTTTTTTTTCTTGCAGCTTTTTTTTTTCCTTACCCCCTAGCAGTTTTTTCCTTGCAGGTTGTACTGACTGTTATGGGAGGGATGTCTGATGCAAAATGATTTTTTTGTTCAATGCTTTCTTTGCAATGCAATATTTTCCAGTTTTGCAGGCCCCCTCCCCTCCCTTCCCAGCTGGCTGAAGCCTGCTCTCCCCCAGAAGAGAGCTCATCAAATGTTGGTTAGGATTGCTGTGGCTTCAAGTGACAACACAGAAAATGTCCTGCCAGGGCTCTACACTGGGTATTGGGATGTTCTCATCAGCTACCTCAGAAAGTCTGATTAAAATCACCTTAGCAGGGATCTGGTAATTAGCCAAGAATACTGGTAACTTGCAGTGGGAGTTGCTGTATGGCATCCTAGCCACCGGCACATTTGTGTCCCACTTTGACCCAGCCACCTCGACAGCCTGCCCCTTCTTCCTCGGGGGCATTGTGGAGAACTTTTTTCATACCTTCCCTGACTGTCCCCACCTGTGGCCACTCTTGGTTGCCCTTGAGCTGCCACTGCACGCACTGGGCAGGAGTCTCTCAGAGACAATCTATCTGCGCTCCTACGTGTACCGGGCAGCCGAGCAGGGTGCCACCTGCCTAGCCAAGATTCTACTAGACCAGGCCAAAATGGCCGTCCTCGAGACTGTCCACAACTGGCTTGCTGCGACCAGCTCAGATGATGCCCTGTGACTTTTTGGCCTCCTGGTGCGGGCGCGCCTCTCGCTGGAGTTTAAGCAAGCTGTGCTCCAGTGGGCTCCAGTGGGCAGTGCCTACCTTCGAGGCTTGCTGGGCCTTTGAGAGAGCACTGTGCCATGTGGAGGATGATCATCTTCAACATGCACGCTGATGTTATGACTGGTCTGGGCTATCGGGCACGCTCAGTATCAGACTGCGACTCCGAGCTCGTGCTGCACCCTGGGCCCTCACCAGGCTGCTTTTTTCTTTGTGTGGGAAGCTGAAGGTGTTGTCATGTGTATGATTGCAAAGAGCAGGGTAGGAAACAAATAGTTTCAGTTATGCATTTGGAGTTACAAAACAGTGAGAGTTCATTACGCATCTCAGTATAAAGTCCCATCTTTTAATTATCCTTATTTCCCATGTAGATTAAGAAAGAAATAAAACACCTGTCATAATTTGCATTCTGATAGTGCATGATGAAGTTGCATTTCAAAATAAAACAAAGCTGGTTGAATACTTAATATGATCCTTTCATATTACTAAAGAATGAGAAAACAAAATATACAAGAAAAACTAAGCAGAAGTATTAAGAATGGCATATATGCTATATATGCCTGATTGTGCGTAACATGGAAAATGCGTAGGCAAAACAAGCGGCAGTTCTATTTCTAATTTTTAAATAAATGCTGTCTATTATCCTTCATAGCTCTATAAAATCTGTACCATAGAATATTACAAAAAAGTTTAAAACTGCCATGTATACCCTAATTGATTTTCTCATTTCCCATTTATCAGACCGTGGGGCAATTATTCACCCTTGCTCCAGCTTTGATGCTGTGATGTTTATAACATCTGTAGAAGAATCTTCAGGGACGTGGAAAATTTCCCAGATGTATGAGATAAATGGGCTTGGAAGAATTGTGCGTAGAGTATTCACTGTTATAAAGGGACTGCACTTTATTCCAAAGCCTAGGTAACTTTTTGGGAGTTTCCATGAAACAGAGCAGGACATGTCACACTTTCAGCACCCCTAAGCAAGAAATAATTCACTATTCCTCTATTCCATCTATGTCATATGTCACAGGAAGTATGCCCCACTGTGTTTTGCTGAGTTTCCAAAAAGTGAGCTACCCTGTCTACCTTTCTCTCTGGATGTTATTTACTTGTATGGTTCCCCTTTTTGTAGAATCCAAATACCTGTTACTTACTTACGTATCTATCTATGTAACAGCATTACTGCTGCTATCGGCAGGGACATGCATAGCCTGTTGAAGGTTAAATTAGGGTCTTGTTACATGATACATTTAGATGGCTTCTGGAGCTCTTAACCCCTGGACTGGTAGCAGGGGTTAGGTGTTAACCTTTTAAGTGGTTTAAAGCACTCATTACTCGGTTTAGAGTTATGCTAGTCCAGGGCAGGATTATCTCCAATATGGCTAATTTTCTTCCTGTTACATTACTGTGTGGCCATTTCCTACAATGATTCCACCCCAGTTGAAGTCCTCCACTATCCCAGAATGCAGTGGCTCCTGTAGACTCAGGGTAAGCAGTAACACTGGGGCACAGCAGGGCTAGACACGATGCCTCACGTCCTGGGGATGTCAGGCAGAGCAAGTGCCACAGCCCCAGAGCACCTAGTGGCTGTGGTGCTTCCTGTATCCACCCAAATTGGCTCTGCTCCTGTTGGTGGTATGCACAGAGGGTGTTTCCACCTGACCTTTGAAGAAAAAAGGATGTGGGGCCTTAGTGCACAGGCAGTGTCCAACTGTCTGGCAGCCCAGCCAGTGGGGCATGGGATGGTGGGCACTACTTGAGCTTCACAAAAAAAAGAATAGCCCCTCCAAACTGCTTCCCCAGGCCTCTCCAGTCCTGATCTCAGTGCAGAGCCACTATGATAGTTTCAGTGAGACCAAAAAGACCTGGAGAAGCAGCTTCCCTGGAGATCTTGGTGAAACTGAGAGTAGGGCTTCTGGGCTTGAACCTTGACAATTTTGCTCTCAGCACAGAGCTGCTGTATCAGTTTCAGTGAGACCAGAGAACCCCAGGGAAGCTACTTCCCTGAAGCTGTCTTACTGAAACTGACACAAGCTGGGATATTTTATAGCTCCATCTCAAGCTGGCACATAAGCACCCTCCATCCTCCTTTCAGTTGGCCAAATGCACGTTCCATGGCCATCCTGCAACTGCTCAGACAGTAGTTAAAAACTAGCTTCTGTGGGTTGGTGACATTCCCTCCATAAGGCTTCATGAGCCAGGGCTTTATGGCGTAGGCAGCATCCACTAATATAACCATGGGAATGGCAACACCGTGGACCACTGTCTCCTCCATGCTGGATGCATAGTGTCCTTTCTCCACAAGGCCAGGCAGAGGGGAGTTTCTGAACATGTGCGCACCATGCGTGATACTGCCCCACAGGTATAAATGTTTGTGAACCAGCCCCAATGGTCCACCGTGACCTGTAAGATTATGGAGGCATATCCTTTCCTGTTTGTGAAAGCCCTCTCCCTCCCTGCAGGGGCACAACACTAGGATGCGAGTGCTGTCTAAAGCACCCACGCAGTTTGGAAACCTCTTGTCATCTATCACTTGCCATCTATGACTTCCTGCAAATTTGCCAGGTGGATAATTTTGTTTGAAGCAATCT
Organism: Crocodylus siamensis; assembly: GCF_052110815.1. NCBI lineage: Eukaryota > Metazoa > Chordata > Crocodylia > Crocodylidae > Crocodylus > Crocodylus siamensis. The sequence continues at coordinate 78,597,351 of NC_143397.1, read as the reverse complement.
TCTTTAGCAGCTGGCATATCTCATGAGTTGCTAGCCTGACCATGCAGGCAGCCATGTCAAACTAGTTCACGATGTAATGGAGGCTGGATGGGCTGGCCAGTTTCATGAGGGCCATTGCAACTCTCTTGTCTGGTGGGATGGCCCAACGCATGCTGGTGTCCTGCCTCATGATGTGGGGCCCCAGCATCGAGAGAGTGTGATAGAATGTCTCCCTTTTCATTTGGAAGATCTTCAGCCACTGCTGGTCATTCCAAGTTGTCAACACTATTCACTCCCACCAGTCCAAGCTGCTCTTGCAGGCCCACACCATGTGAATTCTGGTCCTCCTCAGGTTTCTCAACACAGCCCGGTCATCTTCCACTTCTTCCTTTCCTCTGGATATTCCAAGTCCTCTGGGTACCTGCATCTTCTTATTCTTATTCTGATTGCTCTTAAAGCAGGAACACATCTTGCCACTGAATATTCTAGCATCATTCCTTTCCTTCTCAAGCATTGTAGCAGTAATCCCCAGGTAAATAGCACTTGCAGAAGCAGTACTGCCACCTCCTCCTCCTCCTCACCCATGTCCTCCATATTCTCCATGTCAGAGGACTCTTCACTGCATTATTCTCCATGGTCACCCATTTCATCCTCATTCTCCATTTTGCCCCTCTACATCAGCAGCAGCTTCTCACCCATCTGCACCAAGCAGGGGGCAGGGACTGTAGTGTGTTCTATGGTTTGGTGTAACAAAACCCTTAGTTTCTTTCTTTTTTTTTTTTTTTTTGTGCATTCCGTCCCCTTCCCCAACCATTTCTGACTTTTTCCTCTCCCTCTCTATTCCCCATAGATAAGAATAAGTGAGCTAAAACTTAGGATAAGTTTTAAACATTTTTATTTTGGTAGCAAGTTTTTGGTTTTGGATATCCACTGTTTTATACTGTATTATTATTAGGTTTGCATTGATTTTTACTGTTGTATTATTATCATTTTTGTATTGATTGTTATTGTTTCATATGGATATTGTATGGTTTAGGCCTGTATTTGTAAGTCAACCAAAGTCATGTCAAGTTTCCATTTTATATGTCAAGTCTCCATCTTGTGTCCTCTGCCCGGGCATCCCCTGTGTGTTGCAACTGTAGAAGTCACCTTTCCCTCCCATGTAAATTGGTTCCCTGATGAATGAGTAATTGGAAATGATTGAAATACAATGGTAGCAGGCATCTACTAAATGGCCTGTAACAAATGGGCCATCACCTCGCCTTGATTCATCCAGGAACCACGGACCTCACCCAGGAACAGAGTCAAGACCAGCATTTATAAAATAAAAGACCCCGCAGAACCAGCAACTCTCACCATTACAGACACTAAAAACTGCACATCCCTGCATGGAGCACACATGCTCAGTATGCCAGGGGCTGACCCTTGCCTGGGCATGCCTCCTGTCACTAGGGTCACACGAGGTCTGCTTCTATAAAAGGGGGCAGTGAAGACAGATCCAGTGGGACACCCTCTCCATCTGGACCAGCACCATGCCACACCACCTATCCACCCAGAGGCCCTGCTGGCAACCCCCCTCTGGACAACGTCTATTGGACAAGGACCCCTTCCATCCAGGATAGATAAATATTACCTGCATACATCCTCCTGCAATTTGGATTCTCTCTCTGTCCTCCTGGACTTTAGTGGACTTCAGCCCCTGCACCAAGCCTCTTTAAACCCTGCTGCCATTGTGTGGGTGTGGTTGTGGGTGGGTGCAATGGAACTAATTTGGTCTTGTGTCACTATCTCCCCTGTTCAATAAAATCACTGTCATCTGCAACCCCGAGTTGGGTCATGTTTTCCTGAATCCCACTCCCTTCCCTATCTTAAATTCCAGCCTCATTCTCTCTCTCTCAGCTCCAGTTCCCACCCTCTCTGCTAGTTTCCCGATCTCCTCCCAATTCCATCTCCCCTTTTCTGTCACCTCTCAGCCTCTTCTTGCTTTCCTGCTGATTTTCTTGTGATTTTCTGCTGCCTCTCTTTCTGTTTTCAGGCTTCCCCCCCACCTTCTGTAATTTCACCCTCCCCCACAGCTTCTCAGCTCTTATTAGCTGTTCTGCAGTTCTCTCCAGCTTCCAGCACCTACTGCCGCTCTCTGCTACTTCTCTAGCTGCCCCAGAGCCATCCTGTGGCTCCCCACACCCAGATCCCCTCTTTAACACCCACAATTTCCCTTACTCCCATTTCCCCCCCTCCCCATCTACTTTTACAGCTCCCCTATCGCTCTGGTTCCAGTCTCAGACTCTGTGCTCACATGCTCCCATTCTGCAGGCTTTGGGTGTTGTCTTGTAATCAATTAAGATCAATTAACTTAAAGTTACCCCCAAGCCTCAGTTGTCAGCCCAGGCCCCTGTAGTCTACTGGTTCTAATCCTGGTCCTCGTCCTGGTAACCTGCCGCCACCCTCACTCCCATGCACCCTGGACAAACTGCCTTCAGTGGCATCTTTGGCAGCAGGGAGGAGGGGGGGATAAGCAGTGTGGAGTGATGGTGCCCCCTTCGTACCTGCCAATTACAGCCCCTTCGCATCAGTGGCTGCCCCACCTACTGCCATCACTACACCATGGCCTGCACCCCTTGTTTAGTTCAAATTTATTGTAAATATGGCTGGTGGAATTTTATGGGCATGAGGGAAAGTATGCACAGTGCACAAGAGGCACCAATACATCCTCCCTCCCTCCAGTTTTTAGATTCCCTTTTACTGCTGGCTGCAGGCTGATCGATCCCTATTGGTGTGACAAGAGGCAGAGAGAGAAAGGAAGAAAGAGAAGATGAAGAGGATGATAACACTTCTTTTAGTATTCTCTCAACAACTGAAATATTATTATGTATTATAATTATAATTGACTTTCATCCTATAGACTTATATAGCCTTATAATATAATAACAGATAATACTAATAATAGGAGTTAATAATAATAATAATTCCAATAGTAATAAAATATTAATGAGTTTGTAATAATATGAATGATGATTTGTTAATGGTCAATAATAATTGTAATGGTTTGATTTCTTGTCACAGCTTTTCAAACTATGCCTTATCATCCCTCCCTGCCCCCCACCCTAGCTGCCTCTTGCAGCATGCACATACCACACATCCTAGGCACACATCACAGACATCCTGAGCCTCCACAATGTGCGTATATGTATAATTACAGTTCAATTCCTTATGATGAGAAAGCAGATAGTAAGTATAAAGCAGGTGATTATGTGCCCTCCCTCCCTCTTTCCCTATGGCAGGTGAGGTTGGGTGGGGAATGCTCACCTCCTGGTTACTTGCCATAATAATGAGCAAACTCCTCCCTAGGTCCCTCTATTCCTGGCCACACAGTCGTGCAGACCAAAGCACTCTATAAACAAACGATTCCTACCCTGCTGTATCCGACAGTACACATAACAAAACCTTCAACTGACCATAAAAAAAAAAGAAAGCAAAAAGCAGTCTGACAAGGGCCCAGGGCATGGAGTGAGCTTGGAGTCCACCACCGAGCCTGCCCAGTTGCCCAGACCGGTCATGACATCAGAGCACATATTGAAGATGGATATCATTCACATGGCAAAGCGCCCCTTCAAGGGTCCAGTGTGCCTCAAAAAGCAGGCACCACCCACCGGAGCACAGCATGCTCAAACTCCAGCAAGAGTGGTTCCCACACCAGGAGGCTAAAAAGCTGCAGGGCACCATCTGATCTGGTGATGGCAAGATGGTTGTGGCAGCTCTAGAGGACAGTCATCTTGGCCTGACCCAGCAGAAAGTTGCGTAGGCAGATGGCGCCCCACTCAGCCACCCGATACGGGTAATGAGCACATGTAGGTGTTCTCCGAGAGGCTCCTGCCCAGCGTCCACAGCAGTGGCTCGAGGGTGACAAAGAGCAGCCACAGGTGGGGTCAAGGTCTAAAAGACCTAGGGTTACACAAGCAAACTGCAGAAAAGTAAAGAAGACCACAACCCAAGTGGCATGACAACAACCCAAGTAATGGCAGAGCTCCAGTGGTGGAGTGGCAGCAAGCCCTGATAGTGGCTAGGATAGGCCCCAATGCAAGGGTAGGCCCCAAGTGGTGGCAAGGATCAGCAAACCCAGCAGCAGGGAACTCTGATGCAGGCCTCCCTGCCCGTCACTTGCTACTTTGGCTGGCATAGGTGGTAGAGCCCCGGAGCAGACTAGCAACCCTTGGTGGCAAGGAGAAGTAGGGCCCTCCAGGATGGCCTGTGCTTCCTAGCACTGACTACTTGTTTGACATAGGGGGTAAAATCCTTGGACAGTAGACCTACGTGAGTCTCCCTTTCAAACAGACTATGTAATAGTTCCTCTGGATTGTTTGGCAGCTGAAAGAGACCGTTCACTCCGTGACGTTTCAGTCCATGTTAAGACTTAAGGTTATATTCTGGGTTGGGTATTTTCCCAGGCTTCTGGGTAATGGCTCAAGTCAGAACAAAAAGTTCATATTAAACCCCTAAATTTGAACCCAGACCTTGTTACTGACATCCAGTGCCTGGCAGAAAGGTTTCATACATGCAAAATAAAGATGCAGCCCTAGGAGCAGGAACTAAGATATTAAACTCTCCTGTAACACTGAACAGGGATACTATGTACCCAACACAAGAGTCTGGATTCCACTCTGGGAGCTATTGGCATTTATACACATATGTTTTTGTCCTGTGATGTGCTGGAGATCCAGTGGGTAAGCTGATGCGCACTGTGCTGCAGCATGTGAAGTTGTATAAACAGTGAAATGCACATCAGCATGTAGAAAAACGTGGCAGAGTGTTTTTGAACTAAAGCATCTCTGAGGTGTTTGAGTTCAAAAGCATGCCACTGCCTTTTTGTCAGAACTGACATGCATTTTACCATTTATACAACTATATGCGTTGCAGCACAACCATCTGTACAAATGCCCTAGGTGCCAAAGTCTGGCTTTTCAGCACATAATGTTAGGCACCTAAATCTCTTCAACTTCTTAAGCCTCATTCCCTTGTCTTTGTAATGGGAATATGGTTATCTCTATAAGTTTCATTTCTACCACAAGAAGGAAAAGCTTTACTTATTGTGCTCAGATAATATGATAATTAGAGTCATATAAGTGCCTAAGATGGATAGATTTATTAGAGCTATTGTTAAATCAAACTACTTGCTACATCTTTGTGATAAAATGTATCTAATTCTGCTGCCTTAACTATTTGCATAAAATCTACACATATTTAGATGAGATATTAGTAGAATTAACTATCCAGAAAAAACACAGGGTTTGGATCAGAAACTGTCTCCATATTTACAGGCTGTTTTTCATTTGATTAAAATCTCTCTCCCTCTGAGATTCTTCCTTTGAAATCTAGCACTTTAAAAAGTCCTTTATTTTAGTGTATGATTGATTTAAAACCCTATTCACACCTAGCTACCCTCATTTTCCACATCTTTGTATTGCTTTGTCATTATAACTAGTAGGCAAGGATCATCCTATCAATTCTTTACCATAATTAAATTTCAGCTTTTTTTTTTGCCTCCACTGCAGCATTGTTATCCTTTTGCCTTTTCCAATGTACAGAGCTGCTTTGCAGCTCTATAAAGTATCCTCTTTCTGTTTATACTTCTCTCTGACAAGTGTTTTACAATACTTCATATGAAAGGGTTTATATAAAAATAAACAGATTTGTTTGTAATTGTGTTATTACCGTCTCATAAACTTTATGCACTATTGCCACATGATGATAAACAGGAAACTTAAGCACATAAGATGCTATGGTGATACATACATTAGAGATAGAAAGAGAAAACATGAGTAATAAAAAGGGAAAGATAACCCAAATCTTATTTATGGATTCTGTCTCTTAAAACGCATAGAATAGTGTTGGGAGTATATTCTTTGCTATTTTTTTAGTTAAAAAAAGTCATTGTTCATTCCCAGTTTGTATTTATTGTCTAAGACTCTTACATACTCACTTATTGTGTCTGTGTCCACAGCAGGCCCTAGCAGGCCTGCAGCTTTCACCCCCCTGTGTCTTAACACATACATACACACACACACACACACACACACACACACAGTGTCACCTATGCCATGTGTTTTGCTTGTCAGAAGTTTGAGATGCAGTTTCCCAGAAACCCCTGCACCTATCTCCTTGAAACTGGGCAGGGTTTGTGGCCTCAATAAGAGCCAGAACTCCTGCAGTTTTCACCCTGATGTAGCTTAACACACACACACACACACGACATGAGTTTTGCTTTCAGAAATTTGAGGCTCAGTTTGCCAGAAGCCCCTACACCTATCACCTTGATATTTGAGAGACTTCATGTACTCAGCAGAGGCTACCATCCTTGCAAGTTTCATCCAAATCCGCCAAAAAACAATAAAGTTATAGATATTTCATTTATTCCCCACTATACCCTATGGCTGAATTTCTGAAATCGCCAAATCTTTTCTAAATTGATTCAGAAGTTCTGAATTAATTTGGAAAGCCTAAAGTTTCTAACAATTCAGTTTGGATTTGTAGATTCAGCCTCCAAATCGTCTGAATCATCTCCAAATCTGAATCGCGATCTGAAGCTTTGCACAGCCCTACTACATAAGTGTATTTGTGTTACATTCACAAAGAATAAGGGCCAAAATAAAATAGAATTTTGTATTTTGTATTTTACCATTTTATATTTCTCCATTTTATTTTATATATCATAGTATTTTAAGTTTGATATTACTTTTGTTTAAATCAGCTAAGTGCAAATACAAATAGTATAATTGTATTATTATATAACATTTGTCATTAATTCTACCGTATCATTTTAGTGAAAGCTGTAAATAAACTACTATTGCTATTTTAGATTTCAGTATGACAGATTAGTTGCATTAATGCAACCTCCTCTGCAACAAATAGAGGCAAAAGTCTATTTTAACTCTATGGCAGCCTTTGGCATAACGGATGTACAAGTTGAGGTCACATATCTCAGAGTGATCTCATTTTTCACTCATGTATTTTTATTTTCTTGCTTTTATTTATTTGTACCCTATGCAATAGTGGCCTAGTCATTTTATTTCAAACCAATAAAACATAGTTTATGTCATATATATGTACATATAAAACCTGCATTCTACATATAGCCAATACCAATAAAAACAAGATCTCTAGAACACACATCAGGTTAATCCTAACCCTCAGCAGGCTTTCAACCAAATTACAACCAGATCAGTGGCTCAACCCAACTCATTCATCAGACTTTCTTCCTCCCAGGAGCCTGTACTTCTCTGTTTCTACAGGAGAGTATAAAGATGTCATTTTAAAATTATGTATTTAATCTCTGCTGTCAGCCAGTCTGTATTTAAGGAATGGTATCTTTTTAATCAGAACTGGAATCACTAGAAGTTTACTTTCCACTAGGAAAGTTCAAAACTAGAGTATTTAAATTGTTTCAAGATTTTCCATACTGGGATTTAATATCTAGAAGCAGTAACTAAAGATTAGAGCTTGAAGAATGACCCAGAATGTGATGAATTATACTTTTTTTTAGATCTTCACAAGTTGTGAGCACATTACTTTTCTTTATTTTTGAATTAATAATTAAGTAGAATACCCATGCATAAATTTTAATTGTAGATTGGCTTCATTCATTTAATTTTCACAATTTTAGCACAACTGGTTAGATTTCACCAGATATATGGATTGTGTGTTAAATGTAATTCCTTCACTACAGGATTAAAGTACAGAAATGAGTATTTCATTCCATTCTAGTTGTAGCCTACACAAATGACAATCTACTACCACTGTCAGATATTCCTTAAACTCAGGTAGCTTAGGCCTGTGCTAGAGAATGAGAGGTGTCTCCAGACTTTTGTTTGCTTGACTTGGCAATGCTAATAGAGTTCTTAATGCACATGCATGCATGTGTGTAATTTAGCTTTGGCAGCATTTTAACAAAAACTTTTGAAGAAAGAACTCCATTTGCAGAATGGATATTTTACAACATGTGCTAGTATTATCTACATACAAGGGGCAGCACTATATCTGTAAAGTGCCTTGAAAGATTATTCACAAGAATTACAATTGTGCCAGAAATCCTTAAATGACAAAAAAGGAGGACTAATCAGATTTGAAGATCCTGGAGTAGCAAATGTGTAGGCTACTCATTTTCTAGGTATGACACAGTGCTTCTCCCACACATACATGACAAGCCCAAGCAAAATAATATGTTCACTTCTCCTTATTCTGAAGAAACACTGACTTTAATTTTCAGAAGAATATGCTCCCTTTTCAGCATTTCCATTTTTTTTTCTTTTAACTGGCCTTGCACACACTGCTTCTCACAGTTTTTGCATTATTAAATGAGGAGAACAAAGCAGAGGATTAGGAAGATGAAAACAATGAATAAAACATCAATAGGATAATCACAGTATTAAGTATTATGAATCGTAAGAATATTTCCAAGACTGGACCCTGAGTATGGTCCAGTATTGACTTAATTCTCACTACTGATTTAATTGTATTTGCATTATGCCTAGTATGAGTATTATTGACAGCCAGGATAATATTGATGGAAGAATATCATTAGCTCAGAGTCAAGGAAAAAAAAACAAAAAAAAAACAGGCTAGCGATTCCTTACAGCAGAAGATCAAACTCACCCCAGAGCCTGGGATGGAGCTAGACTAAACGGGCCCCAGGGGTGTGCAGCAGCAGGAAACTGCATTCAGGTATCAGCACAAGGCTTAAGCCAGGTATGTCCAGTGGCTTGGACATGAACATGATCATGGACAGCAGCCTCCTGGCTCTGTATCACCACCTGAACAAAGCTCTGTACAGCCATGTGACCCTGATTCCATGCCACTACCTGGTCAGAGCTCTGCACCACCATATGTCCTTCCCTCCTTGCTCACACATCTCCAGCTTCACACTGCCCAAATGTGGTTCCATGCTACCACATGCTCATGGATTCCTACCATTGCATACCCCTGGCACTAAAAAACAGCCAGAGTTCCACACTGCCACGTGAACATGGCTCCATGCAGCTGCATGCCCCCATCTCCATGCTACTACCTTGTGGTGCAGGGCTCTGGCCAGGCAGCAAAACAGAGTTAAGGACATGCAGCAGCATGGAGAGCTGTATTGGAGTAGTGGTATGGAACAAGACAGCCCCTGCCAAATTCATGTCCACTGGGATCTAGGGATCCCCAGTTCTGCTCTGATGTACTTCCAGTAGCCCAACAGTAACTTCATAAGCTTAAGGAATGGTTCTATGGGCTGGATCCAGCCTCCTAGCTGTTTATTTTGACACCCCTTGCCTTGAGAATCTGTAAATGTTAAGTCTGCAGGACTGTGTTGAGATTTATCCTGGAATACTCAGGATGTCTGAGGTAATTGCAGAGCCATTGGCAATAATCTTTAAGAACTATTGGATGTTGAGTGAGGTCCAGGACAGCTGGAAAAAAAAGTCTAAATATAGTATTTATCTTAAGGATGAGGAGGAGGAAGTTGGCAGGGAATTACAGGCCAGTCAGTCTGATGTCTGTACTTGGAATGATCATTGAGCATATCATCAAGAAATTATTTCCAAGCATCTAGAGGATAACAAGGTAATCAGGAAAAGCCAACATGGATTTGTCAAGATCAAGTCACGCTTGACCAAACTGATTTTCTTCTGCAATAAGGTGACAGGGCTTTGTGAATGTGGGAGAACAGTGAATGTGATATATCAAGAATTTTATACGGTTTGCAACTGTCTCTTATGGATAGTCTCATTAGAAATTTAATAGAATTCAGTGTAGGTGAAACTACTAGTCTTCTAATAGGTGGATATATAACTGGTTAGATAATCTGCCCTGTGTTGAGTATTATTCATTATCTTCACTGATAATTGGGAGTATGGGTTTGAGTGCACAACTAACAAATTTGCAGAAGAACTCAAACTGGGTGAAGCTGCAGGCACTTTTGAGGCTAGGATTAAAATCAGAATGCCCTTCATAAACAAGAAGAATGAAACAAAATTAATCAAATTAAATTCAATAAGGACTGGTACAAAGCAGCACACTTAAGATGGAAGAAACCCTTGCACAGATATATAATGAGGAATTACTGCCAAGGCTAAAATACTGAAAAAAAGAAGAGACTTGGGGGTTATACTGCATTGTAAAATAAATATGAATCAAGAGTATATTCTTGTTTCCAGAAAAAGACAATAGCATACCAAGTTGTCTTATATAAGAAACAGGAATTGATTCTTCTATTCCGTTTAGTGCTGCCTAGACCCTGCCTGAAATACTGTCTAGCTTTGGCCGTCACACATCAAGATATTGGCAAATGAAGTCCAGAAAGCAACAACAATAATCTGAAGTGTAAGAAACATGACTAATGAAAAAAGGTTGGAAGAACTAGGATTTAATCTGAGGATGAGAAGACAGGGGATGGGGGGGTGATATTTGATAACAGTATTCAACTACCCAAAGGGCATATCTACATATGCCCCCAGTGGAACAGTTGTTATCACACAGTCATTTAGTACTTGCTTTAGTATATTTAGTACTAAATGACTGTGTAGTAACTGCTGCTACTACACAATCCTGGTGGTGCACAGGTTGTTTCTGACCCTACTGAGAAGTAGCAACAAGTTACTGCACAGTAGCTCATTGTTACTGCGTAGCAGTGTCGGTGTGACAGTTCATGCCCACCAATGATACATTGCCATATCATCTTGTGTAGATGCACCCAAAGAACGGCTATAAAAAGAACCATATTCTCCCATTACAGGGACATGAGAATTTAGGTGGGATATATGACAGAGAACTTTCTGACTATGAGCATGGGTACTGAAAAAGGTTACCTAGAAAAGTTCTGGGTTCTCAACCCCTGGAAGTTTTTGAGAGGGGGTTAGAAATACCCTTATCTGGAAAGGTTTGGACAGGGATGATCCTGCCTTGAGCTGGGGGTTGGAGTAGATGACTTCCTCAACTCCCTTCAATTCCTATTTTTCTAGCATTCTCTTCATATTATGAATAAAGCAGGGTAGATTGTGTATGCTACAGATTAATTAAAATCACAGATGAAGGTGCAAGTCTAACCTGCCTTCATACTAACATAGCTAACTACCTTTATTCATAACAGTCATCCCACCACATAGCAAATGCTTCTATTCTTTTCTTTCTCTTAGGTCCACTACACATGTGCAAGGAAAGAGATGATTGGATCTGGGTTAAACGCACAATCCACACAGTCACACCTTCTGCCATGCCACATGTGGATGGAAAGAGGCACAACTGTGGGATTGCACATTAGACCTAACCATGCCTAATTGCCAGTGTCGGGAAGCTCCCCCTGCATCGGCAAGAAGCAAGCTTCCATGCTGGGAGCCCCCTTTTCTGAGTCCCAGCTTCTACCCAATCTGCTGCTCTGTTTTCTGGTCCCTGCTTTATCTCCCATTGTGTTCCCTGCTCCCTCCCCAATCTGCCATGTGTCACACAGAAAGAGAGTCCCTGACTTTTGTGGCAAGTGTGCCATGGGCTGGCCACCCCTGTTATAAGTACAATGCAGCAGCAAAATTAAATTAAATGAGTTTCCCATCAGTCCACTCAGAATTCAATGCAGGATTAAAGAGGGCTTAAAGAAACTGGGCTGCTACAGTGTTCACCATAAAGAGTAGAAGGTTTAGAAATTTGCCTCGTTTCATCTCTTCTACCTAAAATTCTGCATCTATAGAAACAACACCATGCAGTATAGCTACATGGTAGAGAGATGTATTAACTGGACCACAGAAGCATCCAGCTTTTGTTTTTTAAATGGAAGATGAAAAGAATTGATTTACTGATTAGAAATAATCTAAATCTCCCTGTGATAGCCTATATCATGTATATATGGATTTTGTTTTCTTAAACATTCAAAAAAAAATCACTTTACAAACATTACTTCTTCAGAGGAGGATCCAGGTAGTTAACCAAAGACTGTGGCACTGGTGTCACAGGGAAGGCTTTTGGCTTCCATGACCACAGACTGCTCTTTGGTGAGAAAGGCAGCGAGCTGCTGGGAAGATATGGCCTCCACCTCTCTCCGCTGGGGAGGAGGCTCTTCTCAGCCAGACTGGCTGACCTGCTCCACCGGGCTTTAAACTAAACCTGCTGGGGGATGGAGGAATTAATGCCAATACTGGCCCACTGAGCAACCTTTGCAAAGCCAGCAGGTCAAGGCACTTAAGGGAGCCCACCCCTGCCCCAGCCCTGGTACAATCTGTAGGCAAGGCAAGAGCCGCCAGGGGGACTCCTGCTTAATGCAAATAATGATGATGTCATCAGGATAATGGAGACCTGGGGGGACTCCACCCATGACTGGACCACAGGTATAGTTGGTTATACCCTGTACAGGAGGGATTGAGTAGATAAAAGGGGAGGGGGTGTAGCTCTATGTTAAGGAAAGATACGCATCCCTGCAACCTGATGTTGGTGACCAGGGTGGATGACTGGAGACCCTCTAGGTTAAAATCCATGGGGAACATGGCACAGGGGACACAACAGTGGGAGTCTACTACAGACCTCCCACCCGAAGTCAAGAGCTTTACCAGGAGTTTGCCCAGGAACTAGCTGAGGCTGCATGCTCCAGGACCATGGTTGTCATGGTTGACTTCAATTACCCAGACATCTCGTGGGAAGATCACTCAGCAAAATCCTAAGATCACTCAGCAAAGTTTCCTATTATGCATGGATAACCTCTACCTGACTCAAGAAGTCTACGGGCCAATGAGAGGTAAAGCACTGCTCAACCTGGTACTGGCTACTGGGGATAACCTAATTAGTGACCTAGTGATCGATGGGAAACTGTGTCACAGTGACCATAAGCTGATCCCCTTCACCATCCACCGTAAAGCTGGCAAGTCAGTCAGCAACACGGAAATCCTTGACTTCAGGAAAGCCGACTTTGACAAGCTCAGGAGGCTCATCAGTGAGTCCCTAAGAGACCATGACCCCAGGGAGAGGGGAGTTCAAGAAGAGTGGTTGCTCCTCAAGGGAACAATCCTCAATGCACAAGCTAAGTCTATTCCATCTCGGAGGAAAGGCAGCAAGAGGGCACAGCAGCTCCCCTGGCTCTCCAGGGACATAGCAGACTTCCTGAGGCTAAAAAGAAAGGTCTATAAAGGATGGAGGATGGGATTCACCTCCAAGGAGGAATATTCTGCACTGGTCCAGTCCTGCAGGGAGCAAACCAGGAAAGCCAAGGCTGCAACTGAACTCCAACTAGCTTTGAGCATCAAGGACAATAAAAAGTCCTTTTTCAGATATGTGGGGAGCCAGAGGAAAAGGAAGGCAACATTGTTGAACCAGATGGGGCAACTGACAGCTGATGCCCTGGAAAAAGCAAGCCTATTAAATGGGTACCTTGCGTTGGTCTTTCATCAGTCCCATGGGATGCCCATGCCCACTATGGGACAGGGAGGTCTGGGTGAGGGACATCCTCTCCATCAATACTGACCTCGTGAAGGAACACCTTGAGAGGCTGGATACCTTCAAGTCAGCCACCCCTGGCATTCTACACCCCAGGTTACTCAAGGAGCTGGCGAGCATCATAGCCCAGCCTCTGGTACAGATCTTTGAAAACTCCTGGTGCTCCGGTGTAGTGCCCAAAGACTGGAAGAAGGCCAATGTGGTGCTGATCTTCAAGAAAGGGAGGAAAGTGGATACGGCAAACTATAGACTCATCAGCTTGACTTCCATCCTGGGGAACATATTAGAAAAGTTTATTAAAGAGGCCATCCTTAATGGACTGGCCAACACGAACATCCTAAGGGATAGCCAGCATGGGTTTGTTGTTGGTAAGTCTCGGTTGACCAATCTCATTTCCTTCTATGTCCAGGTGACTTATCACCTGGACAAGGGAGAAGATTTTGATGTCATCTATCTTGACTTCAAAAAAGCCTTCCATCTGGTGTCCCATGATCACCTCTTGGTGAAACTGGCCAATTGTGGCCTTGGGTCCACCACGATCTGCTGGCTGGGAAAATGGCTCGGACCCAGAGGGTAGTAATTGATGGAAGTCAATTGTCATGGTGCCCTGTGACCAGTGGGGTCCCCCAAGGCTCTGTCTTTAGACCCATATTGTTCAACATCTTCATTAATGAGTGCACATTGGAGTCAGAAGTGGACTGGCCAAGTTTGCCGATGACACCAAACTTTGGGACAAAGCATCCACACCAGAGGACAGGAGGGCCATCCAGGCTGACCTGGACAGGCTCAGGAAATGGGCGGACTAGAACATGACAGTATTTAACACCGAAAAATGCAAGGTTCTCTACCTTGGGAGGAAAAACCTGCAGCATCCTTACAGGGTTGGCTAACACCATAGAAGAAAGAGACTTGGGGGACATCATTGACCACAAGATGAACATGAGCCTGCAATGTGATGCTGCAGCTAGTAAAGCAATCAAAACTCTGGCTTGCATCCATAGATGCTTCTCAAGCAAATTCCGGGACATCATTCTCCCCTTGTACTAGGCCTTGGTGAGGCTGCAGCTGTGTCCAGTTTTTGGCCCACAATTAAAAAAAGATGTGGAGATGCTTGAGAGAGTCCAGAGAAGAGCCATGCACATGATCAGAGTTCAGGAAAACAGACCTTATGATGACAGGCTGAGAGCCATGGGACTCTTTAGCCTGGAAAAGCGCAGGCTCAGGGGTGATCTGATGGCCACCTATAAGTTTATCGGGGCGACCACCAGAATCTGTTTGTTCACCAAAGCACACCAAAGGATGATGAGGTCGAATGGTTATAAACTACTGTAAAACCATTTCAGGCTGGACATAAGGAAGAATTTCTTTACTGTCTGAGCCCCCAAGGTCTGGAACAGCCTGCCGTCGGAGGTGGTTCAAGCACCTACATTGAACACCTTCAAGAGTAAATTGGATGCTTATCTTGCTGGGATCCTATGACCCCAGCTGACTTTGTGCCCTTTGGGCGGGGGGCTGGACTCGATGATCTTCCGAGGTCCCTTTCAGCCCTAATGTCTATGAAATCTATGAAACCTATGAGATATTAATACCAAGATATTTTATTGCAGGGAAGGTTTGGGAAGGGGTATACAACTAGAGATAATACTGTAATTCTCACAGCTTTTATATCTACTGCATGTCTCCTATAAAAATGTTCTGCTTCAAAAGGAAGGCAACTGGCCCTCTAGTAGTATTCTCAGTTTTCTCACATTGGCATTCACTCTTGAAATTTGGCTTCTTTAGAAGAGGTATTTCTTTTTGATAACCTGCTCTTAGCGATGCTAAGCACAACAGCAGCAGAAAAGGAAGGAGTATCAAACACATTCACTAGAATTTCTGATTGATATCCCAAAGCCATCTGCCAGGGGAAGAACAGGAGTGACTGCTCAGTTTTCTTTCCTAATTTTTCTTTTGCCTATTATAGACTAGTATCCTGTGGCTGTGGGTTTGAGAAACAAGAATTCCCCCAACATGCAGAATGAAAAAGGGTTGAAAATTGCAATGTCAGGCAGGCTCTGATGAATCAAAGACCACTGAATCATCCACTGCTGCATACCAGAGACCACCTAAAAAACAAACAAACCATGAGACACTGACAAGAAAATGTGTTTTTTAACATGCTCCATACTTGCTTCCATGTCCTTTCCCCTTGGCAGTCTTTATATAATTTCCTTCTTTGTCCCTTTTTCCTCTGTTCTCTCTCTTGGTCCATACATTCTCCCTGCACATCAGCTGTGGTCACATAACTTCTACAGCAACAGGTACTCTCTGCACTCACCTCCCTGTCTGACAGCTGTGTGCAATGTAAGGAGTAGATCCTGGAACATCTGAGTAAGTAATCTATGCTTAAGAATGAGGTCACAGATAGAACAGATAAATGAGACACAGATAAAACAGAAATAGATTTGCATGGTACCTGTGAGAAAAGAGGAGGTAAAGAAACATGAATCCATATAAAAATATCTAAACCTTATCAATTTATCACAAAGTAATAAAGTACAGTTTGGGGAAATACCAGATCTAGCAGCTCTCTCAAACCAATCTAAATTTCAAAAGCAATATGGGAGGCATGATGAAATAGTTGAATGTGGCTAGAAGAATAAAGTGTATTGCAAAATATAGGTCTCTAAAGATATGGCCAGACAGACTGCACTATGCCACTGTTTTGTGGAGTACTGATTGAATGTATAGGCTCAAGTGAGGAAATAATATTACCATGTTTATTTACAGATTAAGGGATACATTGATCAAGCCATGGAGATGTATCCCACATTAGCACCCAGACCTTGCTTCCACTACTATCATACACTGTCAGAGTATTGTTGTGCAGTGCTCTGCCACACTCCAACTCCACACACAGGAAATGCCAGGAGGCAGCAATTGGGATTGGACTGGGCCCCAGGGGTGGCCATGAAACTCCCTGGTGGCCACACAGATCCTGCCCTGCTGTAGGAATGAAGAGGAGGAGTATTTGTGCTTTATGTAGAAGAGTTGTATGATTGCTCAAAGGTCCAGTATGGAACTGGAAATAGGCTTGCTGAGAGTCTCTGGGTTAGGGTCAAAGAGAAGAGCAACAAGTGTAATGCTGTGGTGGGTGACTGCTACAGACCACAAGGATGTGGTCTGAGGTGGATGAACATTTCTTCAAACAACTATCAGAAGTTTCCTGATTACAGGTTCTGCTTCCCAAAGGGGATTGCAATCACCCTGACATCTGCTGGGAGGGCAATATAGCACTGCACAGGCAATCCAGGAAGTTTTTATAGAATGTTGGGGACAACTTCCTGGAGCAAGTGTTAGAGGCAAACTAGGGACTATGCTCTTCTTGACTTGCTGCTCACAAATAGGGAAGAACTGGTGGGGAATGTAGCAACTTGGACAGCAGTGACTATGAGCTGATTGAGTTCAGGATGCTGAGAAAAGGAAGGAAGGAGAGCAGCAGAGTAAGGACCCTAGAATTCAGAAAAGCTGACTTCAATTAACTCAGGGAACTGATAAACAGGATCCCCTGGGAGGCTGGCCTGAATGAAAAGGAGTCCAGGAGATCTGGTTATTTTAAAGAAACCTTACTGAGGGCACAGGAATGAACCATCCTGATGCTCAGGAAGACTAACAAGTATGGCAGAAGACAGCAGCTTGGCTTAGCGGGCAACTCTTCAGTGAGCTAAAATACAGAAAGGAAGCTGACAAGAGGTGCAAACTGGGACAAATGACTAGGGAGGAGTAGAAAGTAGAAGAGTATTGCTTGGTGTAGCATGTTGGAATCCCAGGGGTTCCTGTGACACTTCCTGGTGGTTCCACAACCATGCCCCACCCTGCCACTAGGGTGCCTTCACTTTTTCATCTTCATGCCTTGATATAGTAATAGGATTAAAATGGAGGTTGCTCATGGGCCCCAGTACAACTGAATGCTCACCTGTGTTCCCTGTCACCCTACTGGTCTCTACTACACTATTCTCAGGCCACTCACTGGGCCTTTCTTGACCATGCCACTGCAGGGCACCTATAGCATTAAGGGCTAATTGTGTGGCTGTATTCCTACCACTGGCTATTACTTTTGAAAACCTGTGACAATCAGAAGAGGTCAGGGTGATTGAAAAAGGGCAAATATAGTGCCCATCTTTAAGAAAGTGAAGGAGAGGGATCTGGAGAACTACAGACCAGTGAGCCTCACCACAGTCCCTGGAAAAATCATGGAGCAGGTCCTCAAACAAACTATTTCTAATCACTTGGAGGATAAGAAGGCGATTAGGAATAGTCGGCATGGATTCAGCAAGAGCATGTCATGCCTGACCACCAATTATCTTCTATGGGGAGATGGCTGGCTCTGTAGATGTGGAACGAGTGGTGATACTTCTTGACTTTGGCAAGGCTTTTGATATGTTCTCCTACAACATTCTTGTAAGCAAGCTAAGAAGTTGGGGTTGGATGAGTGGTCTGTAAGGTGGATAGAAAACTGGCTCAATCATAAGGCTCAAAGAATAGTAATTAATGGCTTGATGGCTTGATGTTTGCAGCTGGTATCAAGTGGAGTGGCCCAGAAGTCAGTTCTGGGGCCAGTTTTATTCAGTATCTTCATCAGTGACCTGGAAGAAGGCATGGAGGTCACCCTTAGCAAGTCTGCAGATGACACAAAGCTGGGGGGAGCAGTAGGTATGTAAGCAGTAGTAAGCTGGAGGGTAGGGCTAGAATTCAGAGAGACCTCAACAAATTGGAGGATTGGACCAAACACAAATCTCATGAAGTACAATAATAAGGACAAGTGCAAGGACCTGCACTTCAGATGGAATAATCCCATCTACAGTCTGGGGACCCACTGCTACAGTCTGGGGACCTACTGGCTAAGTAGCAGCTTTGAAAAAAAGGAACTGGAGGTTATAGTGGACAATAAGCTGGATATGAGCCAACTGGGTGCTCTTGTTGTGAAGAAAGCTAAGAGTTTACTGGGCTGCATTTGGAGGAGTGTTGCCAGCTGATCAAGAGAAGTGATTATTTGCCTCTTATTCTGATTATTCTGCACTTGTTGAGGCCACATCTGGAGTAGTGTGTCCAGGATTGGGGGACCCACTATAGAAAGGATGTGGACAAATTGGAGAGAGTCCAGCAGAGAGCAATAAAAATGGTTAGGGACCTGGGGGACATGACTTATGAGGAGACACTGAGGGATCTGGACTTATTTAGTTTGGAGAAGAGAAGACTGAGTGGGGAGGGAATTTAATAGCAGCCTTCAAGTACCTGAAGGCTAGTCCCAATGAGGCTGGAGCTAGACTGTTCTCAGTGGTTGCAGATGAGAGAACAAGGAACAATGGTCTCAAGTTGCAGCAAGGAATGTTTAAGTTAGACATTAGGAAGAACTCTCTCATGAGGAGGGTAGTGAAGCACTGGAGCAGGTTACCTGGAGTGGTTGCAGAATCTAATTTAAGACCCAGCTAGACAAAGCCTTGTCTGGGATGATATAGTTGGGGATGGGCCTGCTTTGAGCAGGGGGTTGGACTAGATGATTTCCTGAGGTCCCTTTCAACCCCAATTTTCTATGATTCTAAGAGGTTCCCATAGGGTTCCTGAGTGAGCCCGAGCCTGCTTTAGCCAGTAGGTCCCTCCTTTACCCAACTGAACCACATCCCATTCTTTAAGCCCTAAGTGGGTTTCCCCTTGGCCCTGTTAGTGCCTCAGGGAACCAGTAACCTTAAGGGCTATTTGTGGCATCCTTTCACCCCTACGGCCATACCCATGCCTCACAGATGTCACTCAATTGCCAGTTACTCCCATTTATGGGCTTCAGCCTTCTTAGACTTAGTCTACGATTCCTATCTGTAGACTGGTGGACTAGGCTCCCTGGCTCTGGTCTGGCCATTCAGCCTCAGTTTCTGGATGGCCTCAGACTGCCTGTGACACTTTCTCTGGGTTCAGGCTTAGTCACACTCAGACTCAACCTGCCTGTGCCTTGCACCCGACTCCTGTAGTCTCCTTTCCCCCCCACTTACAGTTACATCAGGTCCTCCATTCAAATTACAACAAAAATTCAAGCAAACATTTTAAACTAAAAGTCCTTCCCTCTGGGTCATAAAAATGCCAAGCCACCTTCCCACTCTCTCAGCCTTGTGATTACCTGCCATGGCTTGCAGCTCTCACTCCCCACCAGCTGGCAAGATCTCCTTCCCCTGCTAAATTCAGTACTGCACTGCCCCTCTGCCTCAAGAGACCAGGCTTATATTCCCTGGCTCCTCCCCCAGCTGGCTATAGGTGTGTCCCATCAGCTGCCAGAGCAACTTACTGTCAGCACTTTTGCTACCTAACTAAGGCTCTTCCCTACTTTCCTACTGCAAGGCAGCTAGCCCCACAACAGGCACTTGCAGCCTATGGGTCTCTGGCTGCCTACTCCCATGAAGCTAGCTCAAACATGCAGTCTTCTCACACCTGGGGACATCCCTGCTGCAGCTTCTCCCTTCAAGTAACAGGAGCTGCTGACTCCCTGTTATAAAATGTAACCACCTTACACTTTTCCTAAGTGTGTGTCAGGTGAGGTTACATGTTACACTTACACCTAAGGGAACATAACACTTAAGGGAACATAAAATATGAGCATCCACATCTTAAAACTTTAATTCATCCTAAGTACCTTCTGAGCATCTCAAAATTATGCCACTTCAAGCAAGGGGTAACTATGGGTTGTGCAACCTAGCTCATGTTAAGGTAACTTTGGTCTGCTCCACGGAGATAAAATGAGCAATTTTCAGCCTTCCAACATCCCAGGGTATGCTGCTTCCAGCCTCCCCTCTCTTCCTAGAGCTGGGATAATGCCCAGATGTCCAAGACCTTACCTCGCCCTACTCCTGCTAGCCAGCCCTCTAGTGGCAAGTCAGAATTGTGGAGGCAAGAAACAGTATTAACACTTAATGTATGACTGCTTTTACACCACTTAATTTCCAAAGATTTAGTATGGTCCAAGTGCAAAATACAAGTTTACTATCAGTGAGCACACCTGAGGCAGAGAGCCCCAGAGTTCTTTAAGCCAGCTACATTATCTCATTTTGGGAGTTGGCACATATGGAGCAGGAGCAAGTTGGCAGACTATGCTTCATCGCAGTACTCCCGCACAAGACAGAGCTAGGGTATTTATAGACGTTTCTGGGAGGTGGTGCGGGGAGGGGGGAAGATGGCCCTCAGTTAGAGCAACTCCAACAGTTGCACTAATTAAAAGCTCCTGGAGTGTCACGTGTATCAGCATACCCATGCTGAAAAAGGTGGTGAGGCACTTTTCACTAAAGCTCATTCAAAGAGCTTTAATTTAAAGCACCCCACCACCATTTTTCAGTGTGGGGATGCTGATACACATGACACTGGAATCCGATGTATCATAGTTATTGCCACACTTCAGCAGATTCAATTAAGTCTCCTCTAACATGCTGTAATGACAATGCATTGTAACAGCCCCCCCCCATGTGTATAGGAGCCCAAAGTGTAGATTTGCCCTTAGTCCCACCCTATGGGTTTAGTGGCACTGTTAGGATTTTTCCCCAGTCCTAGTGTTCATCATGGAAGTATGGCTTCCCTCCATAAGAACACAGAAAGGAGGTTTACAGGGGTCTATCAATTTGTATATCTGTGCAAGAACATCTATATGCCCCAAAGCTATAGATGCAGAGATTATAAAACCTTGTATAGTTTTGGGATATACACACCCACCCACACAAACACATATAAACTCAATAGACAAATAGCAGCTTGAGAGCAGAGGAGAAAAAGCTTCATATTATATATATGTCCCAAAGCTATAACTGAGGTACATACATAGACATACATACATACACACACCCCCATATCAAAAGGGCCAAACAAAATCAATCTGGAGTTTGTGCAGTAAATGTGTAAAGTTACATAATCTCTGCAGCAGATCTGAATGCCTCTGAAATCAGTTATTCTAGGTCAGAACATGAGATGTACAATATGCAGAAAGTGTGGTGTTGCAGTATGGATTTTAACTCCACAGATGGAGCCACACATGTCAAGTCAAAAGAACAGTAGAATCACTACAGTAAAAGGAAAAGATGAATCTTGACAGTTAAATATGGGCCTGGTTGCTGGCTTGCCACATGGCAGTTATTTGTTCATATCTGTGAACCAAGTAGATACTTCAGAATCATTTTGCTACATTATTTGTAAGAGCTGTGGTCTTTGGAATCAATAATAATTAGGTTTTGGCTGATTGGTTTTGGACTAGTTATTGATATTTAGGAAAAAAAGTGCATTAAGATCACATAAACAGCAATTCTCTCTCTGGACCGTTATGCTTTGTTTTTAAGTAAACAAAACTGCCTATGAGAAAATCATTTCTGTCTTGGCTATCAAAGCAGTGAATGTTCTTAGTGTATCTTCAGTAAGTTTAATGGATAGAGAATTGTTAATTTAAATGACTTGTCAGTAGTGGATTGTCAGTTGCAAAAAAAGTGTATAGTTTGGAACTAAATGTGTCTTCTTTGTTATATTGTTTAATGTTCCTCATTGCTCTGGTGTTCTTCATTATACTGTTCTAATGCTTTAAAGTAAATAATAATAAGTGCCTTATGGAATAAAAACTTCACCTCCCTGTCTACTGTAAGAATGAATGCAAATTACACTAAATTAACTTTAGAAGGAAAAGTCATTTAAAAACAGGTATTTAAATTGCTGAATCACATAACTTCAAATACATGAATAAAATACATATCTGCTCCAACATTTCAACATGCAAAGACTGTTTTTTTAGCATTGGGAATAAACTTTTGACTCTTTCTATAGCAATATATGTGTGCAGGCACTGAGTGGTTTGCGCTCAAATGTGCATTACTTCATAAGGCTTGTTTTAGACACAAGTATATGAGTAGAAGATTTCAAAGATAAGAATCAAGGTTTTTTGTCTTTAGACAGTGCCTTTGGCTTTGCACATACCAAATCGGGCCTGGTGTCCTGCCGGAAAAGGAGATCTTTAAAGCACTCCGCCACTGGAAAAGACTCCCCAAGGACCTCCATAAAGTAGGGCTGAGCGAGGCTTTGGATCGCGCTTCGGATCCAAGGCCGCTCTGGACACTTCGGCGTCTGAAGCAGCATGCCCAGAGTGAAGCACTGGCACATTCAAGCTGTCCAAAGCGGTTTAGAGCTTCTGAAGCACTTTGGAAAAGCTTTGGATGCTTCAGACACTTTGGATGCTGAAAGTGAAAGTTAGAAGAAGGAGGGAGAATGGGGGAGGGAGGGAGAGTGGTGGGGGAGGGGGAGCAGGGGGAAGACTGATATGTGTAGGTAGCCAGGGAGAAGGATTTCTCTCTGGCTGCCTTTCCAATGACAGTGTATGGGGGGAGGGACCTAGAACCAGCATAAAAGTATCTGTTTGGAGGTGTGCTGTGCTTTTTGCAGGCTTGTTGCCTCTCAAAACTGCATGAGAAAGGTATCCTCAGACACACGCATCTCAGCTTGGTTGCTTTACCCAGTAGTTGGACTTGCCTGCTCCTTTTTGTTGTTAGAAAGGATTGGGTAAGATTTAGCTTAGTTTAGCTTAGCTTAGCTTAGCATCTCTTAGTACTATTCAATTCATTTCTTTCAATTTATATTTGCTCTTTTTTGTTGTTGCAAACTTTGAAAAAAGAAAACTGTGTTTTCCCTGCCAGTGTGATCCATCACTGTGCAGGGAGGCACACAGATTGGACACATACATGTGCGCATGCACACACTCACACACACACAATATAAAGAAGAAAAATCAGATATTCATAGAAGAAGAAGCCAAATAGACCGATAGCACACAATTTTTACATAGTCCTTAACACTGAAGCAAACAATCAAAGAAGAGTCCAGTGCACGCACACAACAGAGGGAATAAAACACACGAAACAAAAGGAGTGACACACACACAGAGAAAGATTAATATGAAGCATGCTGGAAAGGCAGGTGCCAGGTCTTCTGGCAGGGGAGGGAGAGGAAGTAGGGGGAGAGCTAGAGCTGCAAGTCCCCCTACCAAACACAGACACATTCTCTTCCCAAGCAGCCATGACATCAATGCTGCCAGTGGAAGCAAGGAGGTGGGAGCAGTGTCTGCACCTGATGTCCCTGCACTTGCACCACCTCTGCTCAGTCCAGAAGTAGGCACCAACAGTGGAATCACTGTCTCCTCCACCCCAATGTCATCTCTCAGCGTGAACCTCCCACTGCCAGAGAAGGAGCTGGAGCTGGAACTAGGGATGCTGAGCATGCTGGCTCAAGCAATACTGGGGTGCCAGGGGGAAACAGAGTTTGTGATCCACACCCCTCAAATTTCCCCTAGACCTAGATCTCCTCCAGAAAGCAGAACCTCGGAGGAGGCTGAGGTTGTGGAGGCAAATAGCTCAGCAGAGGCAGCTGTTGAGCCTCAGCCTGCTGAGGAGTGGGGTAAGGCAGGATTCTCATCCTCAGCCCAGAAGTGAGGGGAGTAGTGTAGTGTGGGAGCATTTTGAGCTGGCAGATGTTCCCAGGTTTGGCATCTGCCAGCATTGCTGAAGGCACATGAGCCATGGCAAGGATGTGAGACACTTTTCCACAGCAGCGATGCTGATGCATCTGAGGAGGCAGTACCCCCCTGCCTTTCTTCCTGCTCAGCCTGGCACCAGTGCAAATGTCCCCAAAGGGAAGTCCCCCACTCGCTCCAAACCCCCTTCCCCCAAAAGCAGATGCAAGCCACCCTGGACCAGTGAGGGAAAGGTGGACACAAAGGGGTGGGGGGTGTTCCCAAGGCGAACGACATCACCCAGAGCACTGGGGAGAAGCTTGCTCTGAATAGCCAGCCCTTCTCCCTAGTTGAGCAGCTAGGGTTCAGGTGGTTCGTAGCACTTCTGGCCCCATCTTACAGAGTGCCCTCATGCACCACCTTTAGCAGGATGGTGGTGCCCTCCCCATATGAGGTATGCAGGGTATACTTGATGGAGGAACTGCACAAGGCAGGGCCACAGGTAGCCTTGCACTTCACCTCTGGCATGTGGAGCAGCCAGGGTGGTGATGATGTCTCTCTCTCCCTCACAGGGCACCGGTGTGATTAGTCAGGCCATTGGTGGGCTCTGCTGCAAGCTGAGGTGTTGGATGAGTTCCACATGGCAAGGGAGATCATGGGGGCCATGCATTGCATGGTGCAGAGGTGGCTTGTTGGGCAGGCCAAGGTCAACCATGGGTTCATGGTCACCGACAATGGGGCTAATATGGTGAAGGCTGTCCGTGATGCCAACTTTGTTGGCATCTGCTGTGTGACACACAGGCTGCACCTAATAGTCAGGGATGCCTTGGAGGGGGACAGGGCTGTTGGTGATGGTGCCACCAACACTACTGCTACAAGCCAGCTGATTTCAAAATGCAGGAAGGTGGCGGGTTACTTCCACCGCAGCATCAAGGAAGGCAAGATGCTGTGGGAGAAACAGGTAAAGCTGAGCATCCCACAGCACAGAATCGTGCAGGATGTGGCGACTCAATGGAACTCCACATACCTCATGCTTGAAAGGCTGGTGGAGCAACAGAAGGCCATCCATGAGATGGCCTTGCTTGAGGAGACTGGGATCAGCAGTCCCCTGAACAGAGCTGAGTAGGGTACCATCTCCCAGATCTTGGTGGTCCTCAAGCCCTTCTTTGAGGCCACTGAGACAATTAATGCTGGCAATGCCTTCCTCAGCCAGGTGATCCCCCTACTGAGGGAACTGGAGAACCAAATGGAGAAGTTCCAGGGGATCAATGTTCCTTGCTGGGGCAGTCTGCTGTCACCAGAAATGCAGGCACTGGTGAGGTGGCTGAAGGAAGGGCATCAGGAGATGGCTGGATCCCTTGCGGTCCAGTACAGTCCACATTATTGCGGGTATGTGCGACCCGAGGGTGAAGGGGAGCATGTGCACCGGCAGAACCAAAACCCTTGATCACTGGATGCAGGTGCTAGTCAACAAAGTCAGGGAGACCAAAGTGCAGAGGTGAGGGGATGTGGAACAGGGGGATCCACTTTCCCATGCCAGCACTCCCAGCACCAGCGCCAGTGCCAGTACCAGTCACTGTCTTCCACACCAAGACCCCAGCCTCAGGCAGGTAGCACTAAGCCTTGAGTGGCTACCTATCTCACTGAGGATGAGGAGCCACTGGATTGAGACCCCTTGGCCTACCGGGCAATCCACAGCCACATGTGGCAGCATCTGGCCACGGTTGCCTGGCAACACCTGTCCTGTCCACCAACCAGTGTTTCAAGTGAGAGGGTGTTCAGCGTTGCTGGGGATGTTGTGACACCCCACCGCACCTGTTTGGATCCTGCTTTAGTGGATCAGCTGGTGTTCCTACAGGTGAACCTTACACTGCTGGGGTTCTCCAAGCTCCAACTGCAGATGGACTGAATGCCATCCTTCTCACTCTGCCTGCACCAATTTCCTTTTTTGAGTTTTTTAAAAACCGAGCAATGCCTCGCTCTCAACTGGAGGGGGCACTAACTGCATCAGCAGCCAACAGGGAAAGAACATGTCCCTGCTGAGCTCATTCCCCTGCCAGGACCAACTTGGAGGTATGGGACTGGGGCTATGAGGAAGGGGGAGGCTCTAGGTCCTGGGCATGACCACTAAAACTGCACCCTGCCAGGGTAGGGAGGCCTGGTGGGACTGCTGGCAGAGTAACAGCACCATAAATGCCAGGACCAATGATCCCCTGGTGGAAGGCGGGTAGGAGGCACCATAACTTCTAGCTAGTGCACACATGCACAAAGTCCTGGGTGGGGAACACCCAGACCTGTCACATCTTTGACAAGCCTGATGCTTGCTGGTTGCAGTGCAATTGTAAGGCTCCTGTTGAGCTCAGCTTAGCTGCATGGGATGCCAGATTTAGGGTTGAAAACCCCTTTGTCAGGCTGAGGAAGTACCTGCAGTTAGTCCTGGATGGAAGGAATAGTAAAGAAGCCAGAGGCCAGCCTGGCACACAATGCAGGCAAGAAAACTAGTCCGTGAAAATGGAAATGGAGGTGTCAGGGGCTGAGAGACAGGCTGGAATGTGGGGATAGAGAGGAAAGGGGAATGTAGCAGTGCAGGTAAAAGTGCAGAGGTGCCTGGGGTGTCAGATGTCTGACAGGTCAGCGTGTACCAGAATTCCACTGTGTATATTGAGTCCATGAGTTTCCTTGCATGCTTTCATTGCCCTGGGATCGCAGGGCAATGAAATCATGCAGCTGGGGCCTGGTGCAGAGCTGCAATCTACCCCCAACATGCCCCTGCCTGCAGAACTAGTGCCCATTGCAGGGATGTGCAGGCAGTGAAAAATGGATATGCCCTGGGCCCATGCTGTCACTGCCCCACAATCTTGGGCCCAGACCCAGCTCTGGCACTAGCCCCACTGGCCTACTCCATTCCCAGATGCTACTTTCCATCTGCCCATGCCCCCGTCCTATCCACCTGGCTGAGCACACCCTTCCCAAGAAGTTTCCAGGCCTGTCTCCATGGAGACCCCTTTTGCCTGCCTCATCCAGTGCCCCCAGCAGTGGGTGCAGGATGGACAGGCTATGGTGCCTGGGTAACGGGTCTAGGTCCAGCAGCAGTTGAGACTGGCAGTCAGCTGGAAGGAGTTGCTGCGAGGCCTGCTGGGAAGCAAGTATGGCACCTCAGCGCACTGCCCTGGCCACATTGTCCGCCAGGTGCTAAAGGAACCAGCTGAACATGCCATGGCCTCAGCTACCCCCTGTGTCTGGGCTGGGCAGGGCTGAGGGACCCACCATGGGCTGGATAAAATATGCTGATGGGCTGGATTTGGCCCATAAGCCATATTTTGCCCACCCCTGCTTTATATTTTCCTTTCACAGCTATTGCTGAGGATTTGCTTCAACACATTTTACGACTCCAGCTACACCCTAAAAGTGAAATGGCATTTGAAGAATGCAGTTTTGCAACTGCTGGAATTTATTTTGAAGATCTGTGTATTCAGAAATGCTTTACAGTCTCCCACAAACACATGCAAAATCAATACTTGACAGAGATTCACAACATTCTGAAAACTACTTAAATGCAATCTCAGAAATGACTCCTTCCAGGAATAGCTGTGCAAGGGGAAACATGTGGAAGCTTCCGATTAATATACATGCAAAATTATAGCTTTGGATGAATGAAATAAATAGTAAACTTTTGTTATTTTTCTTGCACCTTATGCAAAGAAACAAAAGTAATGTCTTCACTGCACGTGTATTGTTTTTAAACAGGGCTCTTCATTGTTACACCTTTCTATATAACTGGCTATTTGACTGTTAATGCAATTCACAGAAAATAAGGTGAGATATTTGACATATGCAGACCTTAAATAAAGCGATACCTTATAAAACTAGCAGGAATGTAGCCAAAAGATGATTTAATTCATTTAGATCCAGCTTGCATACCCTCTATGCAGCCCAGGGAAATGGAATATTTTTGGATACAGGCAGAAGTACAGCTCCCTGCTGTAACTGAGAATGCTATACAGGAAGTGTTCTGGGTTACAATGATCCCCTGAACCAAACAGAACTTCACTGTCGGTTCCAGGGGGTAGGGGAATCTAGCTGCAGGCTTCAGTTTTCCCTAGCAATGGCCTCTCTTTCCTGCAAGGCTGCTACATTTTCAGAATGGGAAGGGGGAAAGGAAGCAGAGGGGGGAAAGAGACCCCGCCCCCACCTCAGGGAGGGCTCCAATACAACCATCCCATCCTCCAGTAGATGTTGAAAAATCCTCAGACCAAACACCCTCCACTCCCTTCCCCCCCGTCCTATTCTGAAAACAGTGACAGGCTGGCAAGCAGACAGACAGAAGTTACAGAAGATGCTCTGTTTTGAAACATCTTCATCTAAACCCATGCAATGGGGGTTCAGATTTTCACCTGATCAGCCATTTTTAAGCCATCTGCAGCCATGCACTTGTGTTTGGTCATGGCTATAGACAGCTTTCTGTAACAAGATCAGGCAAAAATTGTCACTTCTGTCTGTGCCCCTTATTTATAACTGATTAAAATTACACTTTAAAAAATGTTTATATTACATCTTTTAAACTAGATGTCTTTGTTAAAACATATATAAGCTTTGAAACTTAGCATAAACATGGTGTTATATGCTCATAAGTGCCAAGAAAGTTCATATTGCAAAGATTAAGGCAGAACATTCCATAGAAAGGCTAGCATTAATTACTATATGCATTTGGATGAGTGTAGATGTCTACAGTGAAAGTTACTTCTACATCTGAATATTGCTACTGGCATACCAAAAAAAAGAAAAAAAAATTGGTGTAGGTATTTGCTATCCTGGATCCTTGTCACTGAGAAGATAGTAGATGAGTAAGTTTCAACCAAATGCATGTGTCTGGATTTCATTAACTTTGTTAAAATAATATGTCAGGAGGAAATAAGGCTCTGGAGTTAAGAGGAAAGGTTTAATTCCCTGATCACCTGTAGATAAAGGCACACAAATAATTTCCTTAACTTATTCAAGAAAAAAAAGAGGAATAATAGTGGATGCTGTAAGAAAACAGGGAACAAGTTAATCCTTTTATATTGTTCCTTGTTTTACCAGACCATACTTTAATTTAAAATCAATTCACAGTCTGCTGAAATAAGTAGTGTTCAGTTAAATGGGAACAATTAGACAAATGGTGCTTTAAACTGCAGATGTACCAAACTATCCGCTGGTAATGCTATTTAAAGATGCATTAGGATGGGAGACTAATATTTTTGAATAACATTTATTGAGTTAGTTAAATTTGTATATCGAAGATCATAACAAGGTAAATTGTCACAGCTGGGCACAAAGAGTTTTGCACACAACTCATTTTTGTTGCCATGATTTGTGAATATAAATTGCTGCTCAGCACATTTCAGAAAGCAAGATCTGAAATCATCTCCAGGCTTGTTTGTGACCCATTTTACCTCTAGCTGTGAAGCTCCCAACCAAGAAGCATGTGTGTATGATGCGTATGTGTGTATATATATATAGAGTATAAATAACCCCCTCCCCCTCGGGAGTTTCACAATTAGAGGTAAAAGAGGGTAGAAATATATACAAGTGTCTGATGCCTGTAATCTTATGCTGCAGGTATTTGCATCCCTAAGATTGCAGAGTGAGAGTATAAATCATTAAAATGTAAAGCAATACTAAATTAATGAAAATATTTTACTTGTTTAACATTTTCCAACCCATAACCACTTGTAATACTTAACTTCCTCACAGAGCTTAGAACACATTGCAAATAAACTGGGCTGTGTAACGAGGACTTAGAGCAGGAACAGAGCTGTTCTGTGGCCACTACTGAACCTGCAGTAATGCCCACATTTTCTGAGTCACTTGTTCCATTATCACAAATGCACACTACAGCTCAGGATGCTTCATGCACCTCTGATCCATGGATTGCAGGAATGTGGATACTGTACCAACTCCAGAAATTCTGTCTCTCTCAAGTTTATCCAAAGCATACCAATTTTGCTGCATTCGGGGGACTTCAGAATTCTAAATGACGATGCAAAAATTGATCACTATGTGACAAATCCTGCTAAAGTCTACTGTAGTGTAAATAATACTTTATATAAAATTAACAGACACACACAAAATAATGTAAAGTACTACTTAAAATTGACCCTCAATCTTAAGGGTAGAAAACAGCATGTTTTTAAAGATCATTTCACAGAACTATAAAGACTTGAGATAAGTATTAATATTTCTGTCAGATGTGAATTAGCTTGACAAAAGGTTTAAGATATTTTAATTCATTCCTAAGAAAGTAATTTAAAATGTTTAGAATTTACCAAGATAGGCTAGCAAAACAATAATACAAGAGCCAATCAGCACAGCAAAAAAGAAAATAATATAAGGGATTGGTATCTATGAAGACCCAAATATTGCCCTTTGTTACACACATGCAAATTGGTCAAATTCATGTCTGTCACTATTTTACTTTTTTAACATTTTTCAACCCATAACCACTTTAATATTTAACTTTCTCATGGAGCTCAGAACACACTGAAATATATCTACAACATCATAGTTTCATAGTAGTTAGGAGCTGGAAGAGACCTTACAGATAATCTGGTCCAGCCCCACTGCACTTGGGCAGGAAAGACTGCTGGGATCAGGTGGTCTCAGCAAGGTGAGTATCAAGAAACTTTTGAAGATTACCAGGGTGGATGATTGTATCACCTCTGGGGGGAACCTATTCCAAACCCACAGCACTCAACTTGTAAAGAATTTTTTCCTTATGTCTACCTTGCCTGCAGCAAACCGTAATCAACTTGTGCCCATTATTTCTTGTCCTCCCTTGGGGGGCCTTGGTGAACATATGCTCCCCCAGGCCTTGATATATTTATAGGCTGCCATCAAGTCCTCTCTTCACGTTCATTTTGTTGTCTATCGTGACACCCAGGTCTCATTCAAATGTGGTGCTAGCAAGTGTAGCACTGCCGAGCCTGTAAGTGTGTTGTGGATTATTTGCCTCCAGATGGAGCACTTTGCATTTCTCCATATTAAACAATGTCTGGTTCAGATTTGCCCACCTTGTGATCCTGTCCAGGTCAGTCTGTATTGCCAGCCTGTCTTTGAGTGTGACCACAATCCCCCATACATTGGTGTCATCAGTGAACTTTGCTAGTTCGCTTTTAATACCCGAATCCAAATTGTTGATGAACATGTTGAAAAGTACTGGTCCAAGTACTGAACCCTGAGGGACACCACTAGTCAGCCTCCACCATGACGACTCAGTTCCATCAGTCAATACTCTCTGGGTCCTACCAGGGAGCCAGTTACCTAGCCACTGATCTGTAAAGTAGTTGAGGCAACATTTTGCCAATTTTTTCATGAGGACTTCATGGGAAACCAGGTCAAAGGCCTTTTTGAAGTTCAGGTATATGTCATCAACCTCATTTCCCCCATCCAGGTGGCAAGTAACGTGATCATAGAAGGAAGTAAGGCTGGTCTGGCTTGACCTGCCCATAACAAAGCCATGTTGGCTATCCTTCAGAATACTGCCTTCTGCTAGCCTGTCTTTAATGGATTCTTTGAAAATTTTCTCCAGAATGTTACCAGGGATTGAGGTCAAACTG
This sequence comes from Crocodylus siamensis, assembly GCF_052110815.1. NCBI lineage: Eukaryota > Metazoa > Chordata > Crocodylia > Crocodylidae > Crocodylus > Crocodylus siamensis. The sequence continues at coordinate 78,565,842 of NC_143397.1, read as the reverse complement.
ATTGGCCTGTAATTTTTTGGGTCCTCCTTTTTCCCTTTCTTAAAGATAGGCACCAGGTTGGCCTTCTTCCAATCTTATGAGACTTCTCCTGAGCACCACGACTCTTCAGATAACTTTGCCATCAGTAGCATGATGACATCAGCCAGTTATTTTAGCACTCTTGAGTGTAATTCATCTGGTCCTGCTGACTTGTAGATATTTAACCTTTGTAGGTGCTTCCCCACATAATCTATGCCAATTGTGTGTGGGGAGGTGGTCACCCTCACAATGATCATCCTGAATCCTGTCAAGTACCTTTGGACTGGTGGAATACTGACTTGAAGTATTCATTCAGGCATTCAGTTTTGTCCTAAGTGTCGGTTATCAGCCATCCCATTTCATTCATATGGACCCCATGTGTCCCTTATTTCTCTGGCTTCCAACATATCTAAAACCAGAACTTTTTGTTGTCCTAGATTCCAGTTGCCAATCTGTATTTGGTTTGTGCTTTTGCTGTCCTGATCTGCTCCCTACAAGTGCAGGCTGTTGCTGAGTACTCCTCTTTGATAGTTATTCCTTACAAAAGGGAATGGACTTCTTTTGAGCTTTTAGGATTGCTTCCTTCAGGAATGACCGCTTTTCTTCTAACCCCTTCCTCATCAGACCATGGTCCCACAGAGCCTCACCAATGAATCCCCTAACCTTGTAGAAGTCAGCTTTCCTAAAAATCAAAGATTTCTACTTTACTGGTCATTTTCTCTGACTTACTGTGGATGGGGAAAATGATCATCTCATGGCCACTGTCATCCAGTTTCCCTTTAGTCCGCAGATTGCTCACTAGATCATCCCCTTTGGCCGGAACCAAGTTTAACAATGTCTTGCCCTGGTAGGCCCATAGACTTCAAGTTAGGAAGCTTTGCGAGTGATCAGATCTAGCTGAATACTCATCCAACAAGATATCAGGGTAGTCCAAGTCACCCATGATGGCCATGCTCCGAGAACATGTAGCCTCTGCAAGTTCTCCAGAGAATTCTTTGTCGAGATATTCCTCTTGGTTTGGAGGTCTGTAATAAACTCCTATGGTCAAATCCCCTTCCTTATGCTTTTCCTTTATCTTGACCCAGAAGGTCTCAAGTTGCCCTTCTTTGTTTTGAATCTTTGCTTCTAGGGAGGTGTAATGCTCCTTCACGTAGAGAACAACTCCAACTTCCTTCTTCCCAACACAATCCCTCCTATACAGTGTTTATCTTCCCATGCCTGTTGTCCAGTCATAAGTGGAGTCCCATAAGGTCTCTGTGATCCCTATGAGATCATATTGGTTGTTGGTTAGTAGGAGGGCCAGTTCCTCCTGCTTGATTCCCATGCTTCTGGTGTTAGTGTATAGGCAACTACACCTGCCATTGGAGACCCTAGGCTTTCAGGTGAGCTGTGAAACAACTTGTTGGTTGGCTGGTGTTGGAGAAAGCTTCCTATTGTGCCCTGGGATGCTGGTTTCAATGTTGCCATTTTTCAGGTTTGTGCTAGTGGTTAATTGCCCATCCCCTGGTGATCTAAGTATAAAGCCCTATCCAGCCGGTCTGCCATTCTAGCTGAGAAAAGCTTCTTCCCCATTGGTGTGAGGAGGATGCTATCCCTCCCCAACAGGCCTCAGTCCTGGAGGTACGTGCCATGGTTGGAGAAGCTGAAGCCCTTGCGATAGTACCAATGCTGGAGTGTTCCATTCACTTGTTCTATGCATCTTTCCCTCCTGTACCCATGACCTGCAACCAGAAGGACTGAGGAGAAAGCTACCTGTGCCCCCAACCCCTTGAGCCCAGCTCCCAGAGCCCATCCCCCAGAGCCCTGTAGTGTCTCATGCCCCAGTCAGGATTGTTCCTGGCCATGTCATTTGCACCAACATGGATGAGGAGCATGGGGTAGTGGTAGGAGACCTGGACAAGTTTTGGGATCCTTTCAGCCACAACCCAGATACAAGCCCTTGGGAGGCAGCAGACCTCACAGGTTAGGGGGGCTGGGGCAGCAGATCACTCCTTCAGTCCCACACAGGAGGGAGTCACCCACCATGACCACCCTGCATCTCTTCTTTGTGGGGGCTGGCTGCCTTTCTTCTTCCAGAGCTGGTGCTTCCACCAATAACACTGCTGGCACTGTGAGAAGTGCATGCTGATTTTGCAGTTCCAGAGGAGGAGTAACATCAGTGCTACTAACACCAGCTATGGTCTGGTAGTAGGTCTAAAAATGGAATCATCACCTCATTGGAAAGAGGAACTTCCCAGCTTTTCATTGGGATATCTATCACTTGCTTCTCATTTTTTGAAGTTCCTCAGATAATAGCTTAAAAATGAGACATTAAACTGAACAATAGGGCTATCTAAGCCAGAGATTGGCAATATATGGTCCATGTGCTGGATTCAGCCTAAGTAGCTGGGAGAACTTTGCCTGCACTGCACCACAGCTAGGTGATGGAAGCAGCACAAGTGTATCTGTGTGGAATATATTTCCCATGATGCACGATGGCCAGGTAGCAGGGATTAGTAGTGGTGGCAGTGACTAGATGCACTGGCCTGCCTCAGAGCCAAGCCAAATTGATTTGGCTCATCACTGCAAAACCTTTCTGACCATTGATTTAATCCATTGTTAGAAATTTCTAGAAGTTTTAGGTTTTTTTATTCCTCTGTCCTGTCCAATAAAGATATGCTTACTAAGGGAGTCTCTCTTAATAGACAGAAAGACATGAAAAAATAGTATATTTTTACAATCTCATTCTATAATAGATGAAAGCTATAGAATAGTTGAGAGGTAAAGCAGGGCTGTCCAAGGGGGTAGGGGGTCCTCAAGGGATTAGAACGGGGCCTGCAAGTTTCTGCCCACGTGCCACGCTCAGGGCCTTCAGGTTTCCCCCTCCCTATTTCAGGTTTTGCTTTCTGCCCTTCCTTCTGGGGCTGGGAGAGCACTATTGAATAGGGATGGGTACCCTGTGTATGCACCCAAAAGTAGAAGCCAAGCTGCCTATATGATGGCAGAGGAAGGAGGCTGCCTGCACAGCATGTCAGGCTAGGAGGCAGAATTGAGGCTGTGAAGGTAGCACACAGGAGGAGGCAGACTACCTACATTGTGTGTATAGTGACAGGGCAGGGCTCAAATTCCTCATAAACACTCACTAAAATATTCTCCTCCCAGTCCCTTCCTAAAACTCTGCTTTGCCATGATGCCAACAAAAAACCTTGACAACACTTAAGTTGTTGGTATGTTAAAGCTACTAGATAACATGTTGACTTACACTGTTTCATTGTTTCCTTGTGTTCTTGTAGCTCTCTGTAGTCACCTGCTCTGTCTCTGTACAGTACCTAGTGCAAAAGAATACAGGTCTGTGAATAGTACTCATGCTATGGTAACAAAAAAATAGGAATAATAAAGTGGTAAATTATGGATCACCAAAGATTCCTCCATTTGGGTTGTGTAAGGATGCATTTTCCATAGTTCTCAAGTTCTCATGTTGTAAAACATCAGACCTTATATCTGAAGTCTTATTATCCACAGAATACCTAATTTAGGGGAATCCCAGTAGGTTTTAATATATGTTATTTATATTTTTTTCTCACTCACTGATGCATGATTGTTGGATTCTTGACAGTGAAGTAATTTGGTCTTACTGATGTAGGGATATGATACTAATTTGAGATGGAAAGAGAAAGGTTTGCTCTTTTAAAGAAGATTTTTGGTATTTCAAAACTAGATTTCATTCCAATTCAAAATGCGAATCATTGTGGGTTTTTCTGTTTTATTTTGTTTTGCATGCTCACTGCCTCCCTCCCCCCTGCCAAAAAAGAGGATGAATGGTAATGGAGCCTGGTTCTCAGACAACCTGCATGACAGGATGACCTGGAGTCATGGAGCTTAGTTACCTCAAGCTCCTGAACAGTCAGGTAGGTTAGCTGGCAAGAAAAAAAGAAAGTTTCCACAGGGATGCTGCCTTGTTTTCAGTTGACACTGAGCTGCCTCCACAATGTTTTATTTTGATGAGTCAACATTTTTTTATTTTTAAGAACCCCTTTTTCCATAATGCCAACAATAATAAATACCAAGTGGGCCTATTTCTAAAACAGAGTTTCTTCATTATGTGGAGAATACATAGCACAGAAAGAATATATGATGGTGGGATCTATTAAGCAAGAATTAGTGGCACTCGTTTGAAATGAAGCAAACCACCGAAAAGACAAAAAATCACTGATGGGCAGTATTCTTTATTACTCAAGAATTAAGCTGTATGTTTATTATGACTATGATTTACATGACACTTCCTAGTATTTTTAGGGTATTTGCACAAATATATTTATTTCATCCTGAACGTCTCATTTACGACCATGAGTCTTTCAAGATTTTTTTCTCATGTGCTTGGCTGTTTTTTTCCTGATGTTTTGTTGTCTAGATATCTAAATATAGGGGATAGTTAAACAAGGCTGAAATCAGCAATTATAGTCACAGAGGTAACCATCAGGTGGCAAAGATTTTTAGTTGCTGTGAATACTGTTTGAATCAAGTGACATAGAGTTCAAATGTTCTCTACCTTTTACCAGTCTCCTGGCTACTGACCCATTCAGATCAACCAGTATTTGTATGCTTAAAAAGAGTAAATGTTTCTAATAATATTTAGTGAGGTTTATCTGTATTAATTTTCTAATCTATGATTAAGTGACAGTATTTTATAAGTACATAATTTCAGTTGCTACCCTATAATTATGTAAACATGTTGTGTATTTATTTATTTCAATTCATAAGTGCAAAGCATTCATCCATTGCTCAGCATGTTTGCAATGCTTAAAACCTGCAAGAGAAAATACATGCATTGAGATAATAAATAACAAGCTACACTATAATAAAATAAACTGTGCAAATCATTAAAAAATGATTATGTTATTTGCCAGCTATTAAGTCAGCAAAAATGGTCTTCTTCCCTGTACCCTTCCATCCTCCCCACAACATTCACAAAAAACAGATGGGGCTTGCTCTGTGTGCAAGTGAAAATGGGTAATGCCTTCCAAACTCAAGTAGTCATAAAAAATTTCCATGCCAGAACCTCTTTTGTGTTGAAACTAATGTAATTGGAACTTGAATATGGCTGCATTCATGCAAGTAAAAAGGAAGGATAAGGGAAGGGCTAGTGGACCTGCAAATGCACATATCAATCCGCCAATTCCCTTGCCCTTCAGAAGGTAAAGTAGTCTTGAGGTCTCAAATACCATTTAAAAGTATCCACTGAGGCAAAACTGCTTAAAGCTTCTTTGCACTCAAGTATGTGGGAGTGCAAAGACATTCTCCTGCTCAAGTTCTGCTCTCTGCACGTGAAAGACTATCTGCAGAAAGCAGAACTTGGCCTTTAATTCACATTAACAAATAAGTCTTAATGTTATTATTTAAAATTTATGCAGTAAGGCAACTTACTTTGATATTATTTGGACAATGATAGCTTATAGTCCTTACACTATTTACCAATTAAATACTTGTTCAGTTAAAACCATTCTTTTTATTTTCTTCAAAGCTCACTCATTTGTACAACTACTATGCAGACTCATACCTCCTTTTCATCTTCAGATAGAACGTTCACTAGTATCCATGCCATATATAAAATTATTTATTTATTTTAATAACACCAATCTGATTCTGATACGCAGCCCCGCAGCATGGAGAGTTGTGTCTGGCTGGTAAGTCTGTTGGCGGGGAAGTGGTGGGGAGGGCAGATAGAGGCCCCCGTGATGAGGGAGGGAGTTGGGCTGGTGCTGTGGGAGGGGTAGGAGCTGCCCAGCCGGGGCAGGTCAGGGCATGAGGCAGAGTTGTGGCTTGTCTGGAGGACATGGGGAGGAGTGGTTCCCACCATTACACACACCCCAGGAAACATGATGAGTGTATGCCCCCCAGATCTGCACTCAGGGTAGGCTACTGCAGTGGGCTGCAGCAGCGCAGCACTGTTCCCGTCTGGGGCTGGGGCAGGGCCAGACTGTGCTCAGGGCACATGGTGGCAGTTCTGGGAAAAGAGCCTTAGTAAATTTTGGGGAGGCTACAGCCCCCCAACTCCCACTCCCATCAATACTGTTGCAGACCCCAAGCACAGCCTGGCCCAGCCCCTCCACTGGGAAGAGCCTGGCACAGTCCCAGCCCCCACCTCAACCCATGTGCAGATCAAGGGTTACACATCCCCTATACCCTCCACCTGAGGTGTGCAGTGCTGGGAGCCACCTCCTCCTCCCCACACCCCCAAAATAAGCTGCACCTATGTCCTGTGCCCTGCCCCAGCTGGGCACCACCTACACTTGCCACAGCCCCAGTCCCACTGCCTCCCTAACTGTGGGGGCCTTGATCTGCCCCCATCATGAACCTTCCCACTCCACTCACCCGTCCCCCATAACAGACTTACCAGCCGAATCCAGCTGCTGTTCATGGTGTTCAGCTGTGCTCCTGGATGCTTTCATGCTGTGCTGCAGCTGTGAACATGCACATGGCATTTATCAGCCACAGACAAAAGCCAATTGCCAATACTCTCAATTTTCCTCATGTCAGTGCCAATCTGATATGGGACAGATGTATTGGTACACTGTATATATACATACACTAATATAATAAAGGGCTTAATCTGTCTGTCTATCCATAACACTTTTGTTCAAGTACACATGCGCCACCAAGATAGGGTTACCATACATCTGGGTTTCCCTGGATGTGTCCCCATTCTTTTTAAGCCCTATGATTACCTTCCAGGTGGGTTATCTGGGCTTTCCCTTTGCTTCAGGAGTGGGAGTAGTGCACCCTCAGAGAGCACTGATTCCTCCCTTGAGAGCACCAGCTGTGAGTGGTGGCACCAGGAGAAGCACCATTGGCACTTCCTGGTGTGTCCCTGGCACTTCTGTTTCTGGGTTGCTGTGATCAGCTGCAGGGGGACCCTCCCACTGGTGGGGGTGATCGGACACGGGAACTGCCCCCATCCTGGTCACTGACTGGCCGCTGGGGGAGGCAAGCGACTCAGGAGACACCAGTTGCCCATGGAGCAGGGAGAGGGCAATCAGAGGCAGCAGGGAGCTTGCACAGACCTGACTGCAGCTGCAGAGGTGCACAGACCCATATGGTGCTCCCTGCTGGCTCTGATCACCTCCCACTCTCCCACCCCCAGAGCACAGCAAAATTCTGGAGATTTGGTCAGGACAGGGGGAGCAAGGGCTGCAGCTGCAACAGGGCAAGGGGGTAGGGAGGGTTGCCTGCTTTCCAGTGGGCAAAAGGGGTGGGGGGGCAACAGGGAACTCCATGGGTGGGTGGCAGTGCAGGTGCTGGTGCCTGTGCTCATAGGGGCTAAGAAGCTAGGAGCCACTGCCCAGAGGAGGTGGGGGAAGGAAGGGGAAGGGGCCATGGCCAGGCTGCCCACAGGGCACTGCATCCCTATCCCAGGACCGGGGTGCTAGAAGCCTCCCCTTCTCTTCTCTTCAGCCCATGCTGGGTTCAGACACACTCCACTGCTGCCAGCATGAATTGGAGTCACCGTGCTCTGCTGTAGGCAGGACAGGCACAACTTGGGCCCTCCAGTATGATTGGGGGTGCAAGGAGCTGTGGGTCAGAAGTGAGGAGCATTGGGGTGGGAGGATGTTTATAGTAGGCAGATTGTGTTTGTGTCTGTGTGTCCATGTGCAGAGTGAGTGCGTAGAGTGTGCACCCATCTATGTGTGTGTGTGTGTGTGTGTATGCTTGCATTCATGTATCTGTGTTCATGGCAGGAAGGAGAGTGTGTTTGTCTCTGTGGGCTGTGTGTCCATATGCAGAGTAAGTAGAGTGCACATCTGTCTGCATGTGTACATGTGTGTGTCTGTGTGTGCGTGCATGCATCTGTGTTCATAGCAGGAGGGTAAGTATGTTTGTTTCTGGGTCCATATGCAGAGTGAGTGAGTAGAGTGTGTGCACCTGTGTGTGTGCATATTTGGCCATAGCAGGATGTGGGGAGCAGGGAGAATAGGTGGGAATGTGCCTTCCCACCTCCAGCCCAGGACAGTTCTGCCAGCCTCCCCTGCCAGCACCAGGAGTGTCCATATCACCCCCTCCCCACAGCCCAGCTCCAGTGTGGGGAGGGGGCCTCCAAGTTTGTGTTTGCCTAGGGCCCTAGTACACATTAATCCACCCCTGGGCATGGGGTCAGACATGGAGCAGCAGGGGGGCTGTGGGCCCAGATGCGGAGCAGAAGGAGGGGCTGGTGTGGGGCCAGATACAGAGGGGTGGGGTGTGTTGGGGTGCGCAGGGCCAGGCGGCTTGGGGCCAGAGGCAGAGCAGCAGGGTTGCGGGGGTGTGCATGGCCAAACATGGAGCAGTGATGATGCCAGGCAGTGAGTGGTGGCAGTGGCCACCATTTGCAAGCTTCCCCCCAAACCTTACCCCGCGCATTCCTGGGAGGCAGTGGTGGTGCAGGGTGGTGGGTGGTGGTACTCCATCCCTGCCTGCCCCTCCCCCATCATATTTATTTATATATATACACACACCTATTTATTTATATATATATATACATATACACACACACGTCAAGCAAATAATCTTCCAGGAAAAAAAACACAACAGAATTCCAGTTCTCATAACCTTCAAGCTGTTTATACTTCTTGTAAAAGGGCATGCTTAGATGAGCATTCCCGGTCCAGCTTTTCCCCCTGGTTGGGTGGTCTGTAGTAGGCACCCAACATACACCGATACACATATATGACAGTGAGAGAGTGAGAGGGAGAGGGAGGGAAAGAAGGAAGGTGGGAAGGGATAAGATTGCTTTTCTCTGTTGATTATACTTCCAATCAAAAACGCTACATTTTAGCAGTGTTGCTTATGCACATCTCCATGAGTAAGAAATTGTTGGATCTTATTTATATAAAGTGATCAACATTTTATGACCTGTGCTGCAAATAATCTTCCAGGAAGACATCAGAATTCTCATAAGCCTTAAGCTGTTGAAACTTCTTGTATAACTTTCAATAATTTGAAACATAGCAATTTTAGATAATTATGTCAAACACATCCTCTATTTATTCCACTGAAGCTAAAGCATTTTAAAAAATTGAACATTTGTTAATTTCTTTAGTGTACCATATTGGAATTAATAAGTACTTAAAAAAATAAACATTTGACAATTTTAAGCAGATTGAATTTCATTACAAGGCTCTTGGTTAATTTAGATTCTTCTCACAGACTGCTGGAATAAGTAGTGTTTAATTAAATAGGAACAATTAGACAAATGGTGTTATAATCTAGAGAAGTGCCAAACTGCCAGACAGTAATCTGAGTACATTTCTCTAAACATGGAGGTACATGTATTCCTGCCTACAGGGTATACTTGTTTCCAGGTGAGTTCCATTATTGGTAAACAAAAGAGGAAGCCATTTACCATTACACAATGCACTAGGATGAATATTAGGTTAAGATATGATGACTCTGGTGTCTGGTCCCAGCTCTGGTGTGAGACCTGCAGGTGTAAGCCCGCTGTGCCTCCATGAGCCCAGGGACCCCCAGAAGAGCTCCCAGGACCCCCAATGAGCCCAGCCTGCCCACAGGTAAGTAGGGGCCCATGGAGGAAGGGACTTAGCCACCTTAGCCAGCAGGGAGCCAGCTGAGTCAGAGGCAGGGAGAGTCACACCCTCCCAGCTCCTACTTGGCCCAGTCCCCCAGGGAGCTGCGTGACCAGGCCGCACAAATAGGTGTGGTCCTGGGCCTGGCGTGCAAGCTAGTATGGGAGTTTGCACAGGAGGGCATGTGGGAGGGCCCAAGGCAGGGTAGACAGTCCCAGCCACAACTGGTCTACCAGTGGCATGACGTGGATGGGCACATGCCACACCCCAAGGGTCCCCTTGGGGTCTGCAGCCTGCCCCCTTCTGGCTCCTCAGAGGCCTCCACCCAGACGGACCCCATGGTTATGTGCTCCACACAGATGGAGCCTCTGGCTCTTGGCTGCGGGGCCTGCCTGTCACTTTTTCAGGCTCTCCTACTCCCAGGCCCTTCTTCCCTGAGGAGATGGAGGGTAGACCATGGTCTCCCTCCAGGACAAGGAAGGACTCAAGGACCTCCTTTACTGTCCAATCCAGGGGTTGGACCAAGGTGGTCAAGGGCCCCAAGGCCCACCGGACCAAGGCTCCTGGCCTACTGGAGCTTTGCAACAGGTATGAACCTCTTGCAGCCCCAGCAGAGCCTGCTGAGTTGACAGCTCCCACAGGCAACACAGGCTGTACTGTAGCTACTGCCCCCGCTCTCCCCAAGACAAAATGCAAAGAGTTTGTCATGGGAGACTCCATCCTGATGGGGACTGAGGGGGTAATCTGCCACCCCAACCCCTTAGCCCAGGAAGTTTGCTGTTTCCATATCTTAGATATGGGAGTCCATATCTTAGATATTGTGGAGAAGATCCCTAAGCTCCTCTGGCCCACTGACCACTACCCTATGCTCCTTATCCATGTGGGTACCAATGACATGGCTCAGAGTACTCCCAGCTGGATCATGATGCATTACAGGGATTTGAGAGCAGGACTAAAGGGTCTGGGGGTACAGGTGGTGTTTTCTTTGATCCTCCCAGTCTCAGGCTATGGGCTGAGGAGAGAGAGGAGGATACAAGGAGTAAACCAAAGACTGTGGCACTGGTGTCATTGGGAAGTCTTTGGCTTCCATAACCACAGTCTGCTCTTTGGTGAGACAGGCAGTGAGCTACTGGGAAGGGACAGCCCCCACCTCTCTCACCTGGGAAGGAGGCTCTTCTCAGCCGGACTGGCTGACCTGCTCCACTGGGTTTTAAACTAAGCCTGCATGGGGATGGGGGGGACTACTGCCACTGCTGGTCAGCTAACCAACCCTTGCAAAGCCAGCAGCCCATGAAACTTAAGTCAACCCACCCCTGCCCCAGCCCTGGAACAAACTGTAAGCAAAGCTAGGGCCTCCAAGGGGACACTTGCCTGCCTATACACAAATGCCAAGAGCTTGGGGAATAAACAGGAGGAGCTTGTCCTCCTGCTAAACAGAATAATTATGACATCATAGGAATAACAGAGACCTAGTGGGACCCCACCCATGACTGGGCCACAGGTATAGATGGCTATACCCTGTACAGGAGGGATCAAGTGGACAAAAGGAGCGGGGGTGTAGCTCTCTATGTCAAGGAAAGCTATGCATCCCTGCAAGCTGACATTGGCACCCACGGTGGAAGACTTGAGATCCCCAGGGTTAAAATCCATGGGGAACATGGCACAGAAGATAATATAGTGGGATTCTACTACAGACCCCCTACCCAGGGTCAAGACCTTGACCAGGAGTTTGCCAGGAAATTGACTGATGTATAGCTCCTGGTGTATAGTTGTCATGGGAGACTTTAACTACCCAGATATCTTGTGGGAGAAGTGCTCAGCCAAATCTGAGCGGTCGCAAACATTTCTCTCGTGCATGGATGGCCTCTATCTTCCCAGCAGGAAGTCTACGAGCCAACAACAGGTAAAGCACTGCTCAACCTGGTACTGGCAACTGGGGATGACCTAATCAGTGACCTAACGATCGAAGGGAAGCTGGGGGGTGACAGTGACCATGAGCTGATCACCTTCACCATCCGCCATAAAGTGGGCAAGTCAGTCAGTAATACAGAAGTCCTTAACTTCAGGAAAGCTGACTTAGGCAAGCTGAGGAGGCTTGTCAGAGAGGCCTTAAGGGGCACAACCTAAAGGGGAGGGGAGTTCAGGATGAGTGATTGCTCCTCAAGGGAGTGATCCTGGATGCGCAAGCAAAGTCTATCCCCCCTTGAAGGAAAGGAAGAAAAAGGGCACAGCAACCCCCTTGGCTCTTCAGGGAACTAGCAGACCTCCTGCATCTTAAAAGGAAGACCAACAAAGGATGGAGAACTGGAACCACCACCAAGGAGGAATACTCTGATCTCGTCCAGACCTGCAGAGAGTAAATCAGGAAAGCCAAGGCTGTGATAGAATTCCAGCTAGCTACAAATATCAAGGGCAAAAAAAAGTCCTTTTTTAGATATGTGGGGAGCCGGAGGAAAAGCAAGGGCAACACTGCTGAACCAGATGGGGCAACTGATAACTGATGCCCAGGAAAAAGCGAACTTGCTAAATAGGTACTTTCTGTCAGTTTTTCCCCAGTCCTGTGGACACCCCTGCCCACTGTGGGTCAGGGATGCCAAGGTAAGGGAGATTCCTTGACCTCCATCAAAGCTGACCTAGTGAAGGAACACCTTGACAGGCTGGATACCTTCAAGTCAGCTGGCCCTTATGGTTTACACCCAGGGGTACTCAAGGAGCTGGTTTGTATCATAGCTCAGCCCCTGGCATGGATCTTTGGTGCTCTGGAGAAGTGCCTGACAATTGGCAGAAGGCCAATGTGGTGCCTATCTTCAAGAAAGGGAGGACAGTAGATCCAGCAAACTACAGGCCCATCAGTCCTGACCTCTATCCTGGGGAAGCTCTTGGAAAAGATTATCAAAGAGGCCATCCTTAACAGACTAACTGATGGCAATAATCTGATGGATACCCAGCACGGTTTTGTTGTGGGTAGGTCTTGCTTGACCTATCTCATTTCCTTTTACAACAACGTGACCTATCACCTGGACAAGGGGAAGAGATTCATGTCCTGTATCTTGACTTTAAAAAAGCCTTTGATCTGGTATCCCATGATCACGTTTTGGAAAAACTGGTTAACTGAGGCCTCATCTGCACCATGATCCACTGGCTGGGGAACTGGCTCCATGGTAGGACCCAGTGGGCAGTGGTTGACGGAAGTCAATCGTTGTGGTGCACAGTGACCAGTGGGCTCCCCCAAGCCTCTGTCCTAGGGCCTATACTCTTTAACATCTTTATCAATGATGTAGACATTGGTGTCAGAAGTGGACTGACCAAGTTCACTGATAATACCAAACTCTGGGGTAAAGCATCCACACCTGAGGACAGGAGGGTGATCCAGGCAGATCTTGACAGGCTCATGAAATTGGTGGATGAGAACCTAATGGTGTTTAACACTGAAAAATGCAAGATTCTCCACCTTCAGAGGAAAAATCTGCAGCCTGCTTATAGGTTCAGCAGTGCTACACTGATTAGCACTACAGATGAAAGGGACTTGTGGGGTCATGATTGACCACAAGATGAACATGAGCCTGCAATGCAATGCTACAGCTAGTAAAGTGAGCAAAACACTGGCTTGCATCCATAGTTGCTTCTCAAGCAAATCCCGGGATGTCATTCTCCCATTGTACTTGGCCTTGGTGAGGCTGCAGCTGGAGTACTGTGTCCCGTTTTGGGCTCCACAATTTAAAAAGGATGTGGAGAAGCTTGAGAGAGTGCAAAGGAGAGCCATGTGCATGATCAGCAGTCAGGAAAACAGACTTTATGATGAGAGGTTGATAGCCATGGGACTCTTCAGCCTGGAAAAGTGCGGCCCAGGGATGATCTGATGGCCACCTATAAATTTATCAGGGGTGTTCACCAGGATTTGGGGGAAAGTCTGTTCACCAGAGCACCCCAAGGGATGACAAAATCAAATGGTCAGGAACTCCTCCACGACTGTTTCAGGCTGCACATAAGGAAGAACTTCTTTACTGTCTGAGCTCCCAAGGTTTGGAATAGGCTGCTGCCTGAGGTGGTTCAAGCACCCACTTCGAACACCTTCAAGACACATTTGGATGTTTATCTTGCTGGGATCCTATGATCCCTGCTGACTTCCTGCCCCTGAGGCAGGGGGCTTGACTCGATCATCCTTCCAGGTCCCTTCCAGCCTGAATGTTTATGAAATCTATGACTCTTTGTGCATTGAAATACCAAGGAGTTTAATTAGATCACAAATATCAAAATAACATTTAATGCAATATTAAGTAAGAACCAAAATCTAGTTTGTGGCATACAGTCTATAATCTTGTAGGCTAATCAGAAAGAAAATTGCCATGGCTAGGTACTGACAGTCAAAATCGATTTTAGTTACAGAATGATTTAAGTTACAGTTTTGTGTAAGCAGCGTAGTTTGGATCAGTAGTGAACAAAACACACATTCACTCTTTGGTGAGAGGTGGAGAAAGGGGACAAATAGTAGACTGGGTTCCTCCATTTTAAAAACAATCTGTGTATGCTGCACTTCTGTTCTGTTATGGGTACAGACCAATTTCCAATCACTTACAAAGATAAAAGTGTAATATCTGTACTTGGTCCATAAATGGAGAGAGCCACTAAACCTTTCCTCCTAAATCCATTATGTCCATTTCTGCAGTGGCAGGATTGGGCAGTCAAATTCACTTGCACAAAATTGCATCAGCATATGCCCCATCCACAAGTAATAAATTCACACGTCTTAGACTTAGAGGCTGCCTATACCCATGCTCAGAGATGGAGGGAGGGCTAAGTAGAGCAGTTCCCAAGATAGCTGCTCAAATTAAAATGACTCACTATCACATGTATTCCCCTGCATTTCAAAATGGTCATGGGGGTGCTTTAACTATGGCTTATTCACTGAGGTTTAATTAAAGCACCCTGTGGCCATTTTGAAATATGACAGTCTTGATACATGTGACAGTGAGGTGATGCTGGTGAGTTCCAATTAGAATATGAATGAGCACATCTATAGGCAGCCACAGATTATAGTGTAATAGATTTTAGTACCACCTCCCCCATTCAGTATCCCCAAATGCAAAAAATTCTGCTGTGTCCACAGCCTTCCACAGCCATTGCTCAAGGCCAGGTAATCTGCTCATAAAAGATGGGATTATTTCCTTGTCAGCATTTTTCCAGTTTAGGAACCTATAATTTCTGAAATTCAATGTAAATGTAGAACAATACTCAGAAATACAGTACAGTGCAGACAATGTAAACTGGTGCAATAAAAGATAACAGAGTACTGCCTGCAATAGTAATATTTTGAGTTCAAGATATCATAATTTACCCAGTTCTTTTTTACCAAATGATTGAATTGTTCAGAAAATTAGAAGACATTAATTTTTGAGGAAGAGGGATTCTATGTCTAAACAATGCAACTGTGGCCTGTCTTTTGCATCAGGTAACTGTGCTCACATTAACAGATACATTGACTTCGTGGAATTCATTACATGAAAGCAGTTGCTCATATGACTATGTGTGTCATAGATTATACAGCCTAAATCTGTAAATAAATGAATATAATTGAAACAGTTTAAAGTTACGAAATTATATTTGTTTCTAATGACATATAAAAATTTGTGATAACTATGGGTCAAAGCAGCCAATAGACACTAAGACGTATCACTTTAGGTATGCTGAGTCATATTTTTAGATCCAATCTACATTCTTCTGCAATAGTTAAAATGGTAATTTAACTAAAGTCAATTGTTCCTATGGCCAGAGATGTATTAGAGAGCAGAGACAAAGTAGTCATGGAAAAAAGATGGTAAAAGCTATAAGTATAATTAAACCCCCAAAATTAAAGGACTTTTTTCCTGAAAATTATACCTTTAAAATATTAAATCTGTCCCATATAGCACTTTTTGTCTGTAGATTCCAAGGCTAGGTATCATTGTTTCCATTGTATAGATAAAGAAACAGAATTTTCTTTGATATAATTCAAAGTCACTCAATGAGTCATTGGTAGAACAAAGAAAACTCTGCTAGAAAAATTCTGTACCAACCTTGAAAAGAGCTGCACAAAGATAGCAGCCTAGCAAGGCTAAGGGTGAATCCTTGTAATCCACTCTAGGTACCAGAGAGGTTTGATTTGTGTAATCTGCCCAGCCTTAGGGGTAAGTCTGTCTAAATAGTACCAGCCTTCTCAAATTGCCCTATGAGTCACAATACTGTGTAAGCCCATCTGTGTCCTGACATGCCTCTACAATCTCTAGCCTCAGATTTGAGTGGAAAAAAAAAGTTTGTAAGATTTTGGAGAAGTTTAATCCAGTTGCCGTCCTGCCTGTGTCCAGTCTTTCTTTTCTCTTGAACAACTAGCACTTTAAGGACCTTTTTATGCAAAGAGGTCTGGAGTGTCATAAAAGGAGCCAAAAGCAAGGTTGATGATCTCACTACCAAGCTCTCATGGCTCACAGTCTAGTGCTCTGCCCTCAGGACTGTACTTCTTTAATTATGGAAAATACATAACCTTCAAGAACTCTTCCACTTCTACAGCAGTGCAGGTCGGTTGGTGGCATAAAGCATGACTGACTTATTTTCTACAAAGGCAGCAGGAGGAGAAACTCTGAACAGATGTACCTTAACTTAGCTGTGGAAACATTTTGCCTTTTCATCACCCCAAAAATGCTAAGACACTGAATCTGATCTCCCACCTACCCCATGCCAAGCTACCAGTTCCAATCACAAGAGCTCCTACTTTCTCTCAGTCTCCCACAAAGTCAAAATTTTAAACTGTCAGCTCAAAGTTCCCAATTAAAATTATTTTTCTGTTCCCTATCACCCAAACACATGCAAAAGGCTACACATGCAAAGATGTTAAAGATTTATATTAAAGATAAAAATAAAGGAATCTATTACTTCAGTGAAAACAAGGACAAAAAGTCCAAGGTCAGTCATTGCTCCTGCAGATCTATCTGCTCCTTGCTTTAACAGTAGAAGCCTGAGGGCACTGAGACATGCTACTCCCCACTGTAACTCAAGGCTTTTTTGAAGAAGTGCCAGAGTTGTAGTGTTCCCCTGACCCAACAGATGTTCACTGTTAGGCCTGGGGAGTTGAGGGATTGAGCTCCAGTTTGGAGCAGCTGAGTGTCTACAGCTGTTCTTCCTTAGCCCCACTTCAAACCCCACCCCCCATCCTAGCTCCAGTGCTGGCTTCAGAGGGGGGGGCTCCAATCCACCCACCCACTCACCCACCCTCAAATTTAGGTTAGACAAACCCCAGATGGGAACTCCCTCCCCACCCTTCTCCCCTTGCCATTCTGAAGACAGCATCAGGGATGGGGCTAGGTTGTTTCAGCCCAGCCCTGATTCCAGCACATGCTGACAGACAGTAATGAAGGTGCTGAGTTTTGGAGCACTTTCATCTGAACCCTCTTGTAATGGGGGTTCAGATTGTTGTGTGATGGGGCACTTATAAAGTGCTCTGCAGCCATGCTCTTTGGTAAGGGCACAGCTGTAGAGTGCTTTAAGGGGACAATCACACAGCAAATGTAACTTTTGTCTGTGCCCTCAGTGTTATCAATAATTATGAGAGAATGAGGGTAAACTCTTGAGCAAAACCAGTCAGTGCTATATATCCATAAAAGGTGATGATGTCAGAGGTCAGTTCTCCTCCCTTATGGGCAACATTTTCTCAGCAAGTGGATTACAGCCCTTAAGGGAAGGGTCACAAAAGTCAATTATGGAACTGTTAAGGATCTTCTGTAAAGCAAAAGATAATAAAGATGTCACTTCTTCCTGCAGGCTACTGCTCATCCAAGGCAAATTTTCTATCAATATCTCAGTGCACATATATGCAAATATTTTTCATAACAGGCATCTACTGTTAAATTTTTTCTTATACTCTCACAGTAAATGTCAATGTAAGCAATAGATTTTTTTTAGTTGAATAACACTACAGTAAATTAGAACAAGGTAGGAAGTAGTTTCACCATCCTACAAAGCTGAGATATCTGAAATTATGTGTGTGTGTGTGTGTGTGTGTGTGTATATAGCCATAGTGACCATCTAGCTACACACATACACAGACACACACACACACACACACACAGAAGGTTGGGGGGGAAACGGTGTGAAAAGAGACTAATCAGCTGGTGATAATGGAACCTACTATGTGGAAGAACAGTTCAAAACTCTGTCCTGATGAATATTTAATTATTTATTCAAGAGTAGAACAGCTTCAACAGAAGGAATTGATAGACACCCACCACAGAATTGCCAAAGCATTGGTGTTGAGGCACTTGGCAGAAATGAGAGCCTGACAGTAAGGACCTGAACTTCAGTCTTCTAGACCCACACAAATAAACATAACACATTGCCTTTGTGCTATTATAGTACATACATGTGCTCTTTTCTCATCTTTCCCATTGACATGAAAAACCTCTCTAAACTTTTTCTTTGGCCAAAAAAAAGGTCAGTTGTGATGAATCAGCATTTTCAATAAAAATATGTATTATTCAAAATTCCCAATCAGCTGTAGGCTGAGATTAGTTAGGGATAGGCCAGAGGAATGTGGGGTGGACATGGTGGCCATATTGCTCATGGAAAACCAAAGATTCAATGTGATACATACACACACCCCAAGTATAAAGGAAAAGAGTTTCTGTTCGTACTTGTATGCAAGGCTATCACAAAATAGAGGTGGCATCACAACAATTCCTTGACCATTTTGAGTTGCTATGGCTAGGGACAAAAACTACACATAAACCAGTATAAGTGATTGGAAACCAGTTCAAATCTGGTTTAAGATAAACCTGGATGGAGGTACTATTAGACTTACCTGGTTTTGGTTAAACTAGTTTATTGAACTTCTGTCCCAGATCCCCTCCAGATTCAAGTTAACTCACAGTCCCTCAGCATCCCAGGATGCTTTGCACTTACCCTGCAACCCCTCTCTTCACGGAATGGGCAGGATAACCTTGGCCCAGTCTGCCTACTGCAGCTGAGCAGGGAGGCATGCGCGCTTACACATACACACACACACACACACACACACACACACACACACACACACACACACACACACACACACACACACACACACACACACACAGATTCTGCCCTGATGCCACTGCAGGCATGTGGCTGCATTTCCAGAATCAAAAGTGAACACCTATTTACTTGATCATCAGTTCAATCTACACATCTTAAATTA
The DNA here is from genome assembly GCF_052110815.1 of Crocodylus siamensis. Classification (NCBI taxonomy): domain Eukaryota; kingdom Metazoa; phylum Chordata; order Crocodylia; family Crocodylidae; genus Crocodylus; species Crocodylus siamensis. The sequence goes on along the minus strand of NC_143397.1, from coordinate 78,547,086 downwards.
ACCCGCAAAGATTGAATGGATTCAGCCTCAGCCTTTTTCACTGTCTGTACTTAGCCTATGTGCTCTGGAAGAAGAAAGGAAGAAAAACAGGCAATACAATTCTGGGCAACAGAAGAGGGCAGATTTCTTGCATCCAAGAAGGTAAACATTTTCTGTATCTCTAAGCAATTGTTAAACCCATTATACATATATTTACTTCTACCAGCATATATTGGTCAGATATTTAGGACTTTAAAGCTAGTAATTTTAAAACTATGTTCATCTAAGACTGATGATATTTATACAATTATACCAAAAATGAAAGGTTTGGGGTTTGTTTGGTTTTTTAATCATAGCAATCAGGGCAAACACTTAAACGAAGTAGAGCATATGGGGAATAAACCTAGCAGATGAACTTGTTATCTCAGAAGTTAATAGATTCTCCACATGAAGCAATGATAGAAAACAGCATTGGTGCAGCTAGCACCCAGAGAGAATCATAAGATTTTAGCACAAAGACTAAAGTGTGAATAGATTCATGTTGTTTCTTTTGTGACTTTGTCAGAAAAAAGTACAGGGACATTTATACTTCATATGCAGAGAAGAGTCATAGTTATGGCTATCATCTTCAAAATATAATGTTAAAAGGCTATACAGTTCCGATTTTTATTCTAATTTTTATCATGCTTTGTGATTTAACTCATTTGTATATACTTCTCCAATGGTTCAGTGGAAAAACAAATTATGCTGAAGCTGCAATCAGCTATGAATGAATATTATTACATTAAAAAAATCACAACATATTTGTTTCACTAGTAAATATTTTCATTTATTTTATTTTGTATGTTATAGATCATAATTTGGGTCTCACTTGTTTCTAAGCCTATGCAGATGCATAAAAGACAACTCTGTGTAATAAATGACCAAACAACTGATAACAATGGATAAGAATATACCAAGTATTGTGCTGGGTGTTCTATTGGGTGTTGTGTCAGACACTCAATAGAAAGAGAGACTAGACAGACCAACTGCCTCATTCTCTTTCCATAGTGGAGTATAAATTATACTGTGCCATATATGGCTGCAGTTGCATTTTTGTTTGCCCTCTTTAACATACCTACAAATAATCTGGATAGGTCAAACTCTTAGTGGTAGAGACTAGGGCTGTGCAAAATTTCACAAAGTGTTTCATTTTGAAACTGTTTCAATGTGTTTCGAGCTTGAAACCGTGAAATCAAAATGAAACAAAAAGCTTTGAAACAGCTTCTAAACAAAATGAGGGCACTCAAAACATTTGAAAAGCATTGAAGCATTTGGAGTTTTGAAGCAGCCCGGTGGTGGGAGTCAAGGAAGAGCCAAGGTTGTGCTCTGAGTGGCTCCACAGCTCCATGGAGCTCAGCCCTGGCTCTCCCCACCTCCTGTCACCAGACTGCAATCTATGGGGCTGGTGGAGCTGGTCAGAGTGCAGCCCTGGCTCTTTCTGTTTCCCAACACTGGGCTGCACTGAGCGACTCCGCAGCCCCATGAAGCTCAGCCCAACAGCAGGAGGCAGAGTGCAGCCCTGACTCTCCCTACCTCTCACCACTGGGCTGCACTCCAAGTGGCTCCACAGCCCCATGAAGTGCAGCCCAGTGGCTGTAGGCAGGAAGAGCTGGGGCTGCGCTCTGCTTCCCACCAGCAGGGTGAGCTCCATGGAGCTGCAGAGCCACTTGGAGTGCAGCCTGGCAGCGGGAGGCAGGAAGAGCCAGGGCTACACTCCACCTCCCACTGCTGGGCCGAGCTCCATGGAAGTGGGCTGTGCCCAGTGCTGGTTCCACGTGACAGTAACAGTCTTCTGTCATCCAGCACAGATCCAAGGGCCCACTCCCCCAGGAGGAGTCTCGGCCAGCCCCACAGTCTTCTTGGAGATGCAGGGCCCTGGATCTGTGCCCAGATGACAGGACACTGCTGCTGCTGCCTGGGTCTTCTCCAGTGCTGGGTGCAGGCTACTCCCAGAGTCGGTCCCAAGTAGCAGCAGCAGCCTCCTGTCATCCAGTGCAGATCTGGGGGCCTGCACCTTGGGAGGGGTTTTGCACAGCCCCACAGCCCTCCTGGGGGTGCAGGCCTCTGGATCTGCATGCCAGATGACAGAAGGCTGCCACTGCTGGCAAGTGTCATGAGTTTTGCTTTCAAGACTTTGAGGTGCAGTTACTGAAAAACCTCTGTATCTATTTCCTTGAAACTTGGCAGGCTTCATGCCCTCAGAAGGGGCTACCACCCTGTAATTTGCATGTGAATCAGGCAACAAATGTCAACGTTTTAGGCATTTTCATGATTCCCCATTATAGCTTATGGGCAAAAACATAGTGAAAAAGTTTCAGCAAAACAAAACGGGACTGCGCCTCTGAACAAAACAAAACAATGAAATAAAACACTGTCCCTTTGAAACTGGCATTGAAATGAAATTATGATGTTTCGCACAGACTTAGTAGATACCATCTCCAGAAATGCCCCACCTCTGTGTACCCCTCTTTCCGCAACTGTAGCAGGATATCTGGAACTAGAAAAAGTGTGTCACATTTCAGGCCTAAAATAATTTAATGCAACACCTGGAACTAGGAGTACAATTTATTAGCCGTATCAATTTTGGCTCTAGATAGGCCTCTCAGTATGCTTCCTTATAGCACTGCCAACTCACACTTCTATTGAGAGTCTTATAATACAGGTGTTTCTGTTAGGCTTTCAGCTGTTCTCATAAAAATAACCCATCACTTTTCTGATCTCATCGTTTTCAAGCAAATCTCACATTTTTCCTTGATTTATGATTTTTCTATAGCTTTCAGTATTGCAGTGAAGTTCCTTTTTTCTTATAAGTCTGTAATGTGCTTTGTTATCCTTACTGCTGGGGAAAATATGGGCTTTAGCTCTATGGAAAACCAGTAGGGACTATTTAAGAAAGTTATTCAACTCAAATACCCATTGATGCTACAAAAGATTTAATAATTTAATGCAGTTATATTATTAAATAGCATATAGTCTATACCCATAAATTTTTTACCTGTGAAAAGATGGGTAATTAAATTTTAAAGCAATATTTTCTTTTTACAGGACATGTTTCTCTACTGGGTAAAGGCCATAACAGAAATACAAGAACACTTGCCAACTGCAAAACAGAAAAATAGGGTAATATCCAATTACCACATTTGCATCCTCTTGCTGCTTCCATATTTAAAGGACACGTCCCATAAAGGTATTCTCAGAAAACAAACAAACAAAGTCAACCCTTCCCTTGTAAGTGCTATCAATTAGTGGCAAGGCAGTTGTAAAGCACAGACACCTTCAGGGAAAGAAATTCCTTTGTACTTTTTTATGAGACTATAACCTTTGTCTTGCTTCCAGAAAGAAAATTTTATTCCTGACTATATGGTAATTTCACATTGTATTTCCAAGTCAAAGTTCTCTTTAACTATTGAGAGCTTAATGATGACTGGCCCATATAGGGATAGGGAAAGGGATGATGATCCCCATCCCCTTCAGAAAAGGATAATCCAGAATCATAGTCTCTATATTGGGGTAATACAGCCTGTTGTTACCCTTCCCAAGTAATATTAGCCATCAGAGAAGTGGACAAAAGTAGTATTACTCCAGCTCCAGGCAAGAAAGCTGTAGAAAATTACTCTTCATCTCCATACTCCTGTGCAATTGCAAAGAATGCCTTCATATTTTCCTTGAAAATCAAGCTGAAGGCAACTCATTTTTTTCTGTGGTTTATTCACCAAAATTGCAGTTTTGGTTATACCAAATCTATTAGTGAATTTGCATCAAATATGATGAATAATTACAGTGTGCTTGGAGACATAATTAAAGGTGCAGGGGGACGAGAAGGTCTGCAGGCAGAATCAGGAGGAGGGATGGTCATTGGGTCCATGGAGAGGGAGGGTGGAAGTTGTGGGGGAGGGGGAAAGGGGGCTAAAAATAGCTTGATAAGGATCAGAGGGTGGCAATATTTTAGCTCCAGGGCTGGGGAAAGTGGCTGGGATTTCCTAACCCTGGGCTACACTGTGAATGGATGCAGGTATTCATGAGACTGGGTTAGCCTGATCTCGATCTAAATTAGTTCACCTCCTGAAGTGAAATAACTTAGATGGGCACACCATTTTTTAGGTGATTTAAATGAATGCCTGCACAATTGAGCATTTAGATCAACTGAATTCTGTTAAGGTGATCTCAGTGGAATGCCTGTACATACCACTGATGGCTAGGATTCACCCAAGATCAGTGGTGATGTGTAGGGGGTGCATGGGATGCATGTGCACCCCCTGTCAGCCAGCATTCCCCACTTAGGTGATGGACATGGGAGCGCTGGTGTCCTCACAAGGGCATCGGCTGGGAAGTGCGGCACTAGGAGAAGCACTGCCAGCACTTCCAGGAGTGCCCCTGGCCCTTTCAGATGTGCTGCTGGCACTTCCCTCCCACCCCGGTCGATGCAGTCAGCTGCGGGGGGACCCTCCTCCCCTGGTCTCTGACTGGCCATGGAGGGGGGTGGGGAAGTGCCTCCCCTTACTCAGGAGGCACCAGTTGCCCATGCCTAAGATGCAGAAGACCTGGGTTAATTTACTTCCCTTACCTCTGAGGTTTGAGGTCACAAGTCCCACCTGCCAACATCCAGGGAGAAGGTAGGGTAGGATGGCACATTAGAGGCTAATGGTTTCAAAGTAGCATAAACTTTTGTGGGCAATAACTTTATTTCTCAGATCCATCAAGTTCTTCTAAATTTTGAGTGACTGGCTTTAATCACTAGGCTATTAGATAAAAGGGGTATGCCATCATCTGCTTCAGCCAATACAACCTATTTCAGATTAAACATGTCTTCCTTTGATATACTTTATCAACATTATCAGTATTATTACCTCATTTTGGTGAGAAAAAGAGAAAAATAACCCCAATATCATATGAACTTCTTTCTTCTTCTTCTTTTTTTTATTTTGTTTTTTTGTTTTTTCAGTTTAGCAGCTGAACTGGAAAAAAATCAATTATTCATATAGGCCAACTTGTAGGATATGCACTGCTTTATAATAGCCTATGCCTAACAGGCACAATTTAGTCCTAAGAGACTAAACACATTTTAGTCAATTTGTTACCCAGTGCTGCCACTGTTTCTACTCTACTCATTTTTAAGACACTCTTTCCTAAGGATAAAAAATAGAAATGCTCTCTAATAATGGGAAATCTTTACTGAACTTTATGTATCCCAAATTATATATCTTGTGGTGAAATGGCCAATCAGAATGCAAAATATTGAGAAGATCCAAATTCCACTGCTATAACTCACAGACCATCTCAGAATTATTAGTATTCTGCAATAACACATTCTCTTGACAATTAAATCAGGAGAATTAAAGAGGAGAAATTAATCAAGTCATGTACTAAAAATTGTAATGAGACTGGGAAATGGTGAAATAATTTATTCAATTTCAATATTAAAAACCCTATTTTCAATACTTATAAGTTCCATTTACTATAATTTATATGTGATGTCATATCACAGATATCAATGAATACAGGAAGTATGCTTACCTGGTGTGAAAAAGACTTACCTGCCGAAATTGGGAGGCAGTAGGACACCACGCTGGGAGATGAGTGTGGGAAAAATGAAACTGTGGTGGGCAGAGCCACTGCAGCTGAAGGTCAAAGAGAAAAAAAATGGATGAGCCGGAAAGAGCAAGGGACGGCTCCTGCATTAGCTTGGGCATGTTTTATATGTGCCTGCTAGGGCCGACTGGCCAGCCGGATGTCTGGGGCCAGGATAAAAAGCCCAGCAGAAGAGCAGTGAGGGGGACCAGAAGTGAAACCCCCAGCCAGTCTGGAGGGACAGAAGCGCACCCACGGTCTCAGGGAGGGGACCTGGTGAGCACCCCAGGAGGTGGTAGCCCTGGGACTGCATGGCCAACGTGAGCTGGGGGATCTACCCACAGAGCCAGAGTGGGCATTGACTGGCACTGATGAAGACTGGAGTCCTGTGGGACCCAGTGACACCTTAAGATGGATGCCACTGACAGGCAGTAAAAACAGTCCAAGAAAGGGATGATGCACTGGGGAATAAGACAGCGCCAAGAATGGATGACACCTAGGCAGGAAAAAGGGTGCTGCAGAAGACACTTGGGGAAGGAACAGCACTAATTGACTGTGGCCATCAGAAGCTATGAGCTCAAGCGTTAAAGAAAATCTGGGACGTCACCCTCGAAGATGCAAGTGGCAACATCACGGTTAGCCGTAGGCAGGATGTAGAGGAAGTTGAGACCCAAATAAAAGGAGCAGAGGAAGCAACCAAGGAAAGGCCTTAGGGGGCAGGACCAAACACCATCCTCCCAATTCAAGGAAACTAATCATCAAAGATGTGGCAGATGAGGCCCCTGAGGAACCACCCCAAGTTACTTGGTGACCAGAATGTCCATCCCAAGAAGCCACACTAAGGTTCGAGAGGCTTCCCTACCCATAATGTCCAGGGGAGAGACATGGGAGGTTGCACCTGGCAAGTAATTTTAATCACAATAACAAAGAGATCACTGACACAATTTTGCCACTTGTCTGCTACCAGTTGGAGATCTCTCCAAGGAAGTGACTCGCAGAAACAACAACACCATAGGACAACATCCTCCTTTCAACAAAATACAATTTTGAAAGTAGTAGCCCAAATAATTTCCCATATAAGGTGCTTTTGCATTTTCAAGGTTATCCCATGCCTACAAGAGTAATGAAGCCATTGATCCTTAAAGACAGGAAGCAAAGAAGCTCTCTCTCTCTCTCTCTCTCTCTCTCACACACACACACACACACACTTCAAGCCTGAATTGCCAAGCTATCTTAACCTGGATCAGTAGTGGTTGCAGGTTTACATTTTGTTGAAATCTGAATTGTAATAAAGTTTGTTTGCCAACAAATACAGTCTTATAGAAAGCAAACAACACTGGATATGAGAATGCTCATAAAATAAGATCTTATTGGGGAAAAGCAAGCAATGATAAACAAAGTGCACATTTTTGTGATCATAAATGTGGGGAACCTTTGTCCTTCAACAATACATGGATGACTTCCCTTACCCACCCCATCTCCTTGTAAGTATTAGCTATTCTGGAAATGAAAAATAAAAGAGGGTCAGCCACAGGGTCTCTTTACATTCCTCTGTGGGTGCATGTGTTGGTTTGGGCTCATGGACTCTTGAAATACTACCTGATGACTGTAAAGTATGTACTGGTGCCCCAAAGTGCAACCGCCTTAATGGGCCTCTACCCATTAATGTTCCTCATCTCCTCAGAGCATCCCCCACTTTGGTTGTGATTTGATATAATAAATCAACATGGAAGCTGCCCTAAGGGTGAAAAGGGCTTTGGGTACAGGCCATTGTCTGGTCTGTGGCTCTCCTGGCCTCATCCCACTTTTGCTCTGGCTGCACCTCTATCTTGGAGCCCACTGCCCAGGGCCACAAGCTTCTGGCTCAGGTTTCATCACACCCTCATGACCTCAGGTTCTAAGCCATGTGAGACCCTTACACAGGCCTCAGGACCACAGGTCCTACTTTTATGAGCTCCAATCCTGTCTCTCAGGCTCTAGCAGGCTTTGCCTCTCATGGGCTCTGTACTTATCTCCAGCTTCTACTTTCTATCCTCTTAACACTGAGTCCAAGATTCTTGTTCAAGGCATCTCCAGGCACCCCTTTCAGTTGCCTCTTCACACTCCCGTTACAGCCACAACCTGATCCACCAAATGAAATTAAAACCAGTAACACAGGTTCCTACTATGGCTCAAACAAATTCCCTTTCTGGTTTAGCCTCACCCTGCAGTGTTGCTTGAAAAATACAAACAGAAAAAGACTGAGAGCATTTATCACATTTTCAAGAGTTTCTAGGTTTTCTTCATTCTGGCTGTCCTTCTGAGTCTGTCCTTCCTAAACCCTGGTTCAGCCCCTACACTCTCTGCTCTGCAGCTCTGTTTACTATAACTCCTACATACAGACTTCATCTCTGGCCTGAGGCTTGGGTTTATAAAGTGTCTTCTGGGACACCTGACTCTCCACTTCTGCCCCTGAGTCATCAGGCATGGCCCGCACCTGGGCTTGGCAGCCATCTTGTCTCAGGCTTCTCTGTCTGTTAGTTTGGCTCCAGCAACACCAAGAAAGATTGAGTAGAAAGGAAAAAGAAAAACAACAAAGAAAAAAGATGAACTGAGAAGAGAGGGCCAGGCACTCATAGACCCTTTCCCTCTTCTAGTAATGGGGCAGGGACCCCGTTACACTGACATATTACAGACTCTATCTCAGTCAAATCACTATGTTGTCTTAACACATTATGAAAAGAGGGAGTAAAAGAAAAAAAAATCAGACAAAGAGGTTTACCTTTTCAGAATTTACTGACTTCTAAAATTATCTTCTTTGAAACTGGCTGAGCATAAAACACCATTTAGGTCTTCAATTCACATAAGAGCCTTAAAAAATAGATATAAAAGAAACCTTGTTTCTTCAAGTTGGCATGCAGATTATAAGGTGGATCCTGAGATGCATCCAAGAAATACCCAATGCAGTTCATGCGGTATATATGCAAAGGTACCATTTGCAATCCTAAATCTTTGTATAGCTCAGTACTGATCCAGATTTCCAACTTAGTGGCCCTTGGTGCCTATTTCAAAAGCTAAGAACCATCAGGAAGCTAGAGATCTCTTCCATAAACAAAAGGTAATGTCATAATCACTAGGGCTGTGTGAAGTTTTGGTCGCTGATTCTATTTGGCAGAGATTCAGCCTGATTCAGTGGCTGAATCTCTGAATCTGAATCAAATCAGGAGACCCTTTAATCTCTCTGAATTGAATTGGAACCCTCTGAATCCATCTGGATAAAATCAGAGAGATTCAATGATTCAAACATAGATGCAGCTTGAAATGTTTTTTCTACATACCTAAATGTACCAGAAGGCTCACGAATGCTGAGGTGCTGGGGCAGATGGAGCATCCCATAGGAGTGTAGGGGGGTGCCCAGCTAGCTCAGCAGAGGACCCAGAAGTGGATCAGAAGCACTTCCAGTCCACTTCTAGGTCCACTGGGGAGCATGCAGGGGACCTCCCCCTGCCCTGGTGACTGGTGCCTCATGCATCTGTGAGGGCACCCCAGGTCCCCCAGCACCTGATTACTGATCTGGGGTGATGCAGGGAGGGAATCTCCCACACACTAGGCAGCAGACCCAGAAGTGGACCAGAAATACGTCTGGTCCACTTCCAGGTTCTCCACCAAGCATGCAGGGGAACCTCCTCTCCCCCCCATGCTCCTGTGGAATGTTCCATCCACCCCACCTTTGCAGCATTCACAAGACATGCCTGGTACATCAAGGTATGTAGAAAAACATTTAAAGCTGTGTCCATGGCTGAATTGCTGATTCTCTGAATTAACATCAAATCTTCAGATTCGGCCAAATCAAATTGCGACAGCAATCTGAATCAAAGAATTAAATCACTGTTCCTGATTCTGGCTGAACCCAAATCCAAATCAAATATGGCCTGAATCAAATACAACCCATTTCGCACAACCCAAAAAAAGATTCTTTAGATAGTGCCTATAAACCAACTTCAAGGTGACTTTATATCATCAGAGGATCCATTCTATTTTACTTTAGATTTTTAGGTGCTAATATAGCTCTGAGATTTTCTTATAAGCTTCTGCTGTAAGTTTAGTATGTCTATTGCCATTTTTGGCTATTTGACATTTTACCAAGGGATGCAAGAAAATGGGACTGATGCTTAACATTCAGAAAACTAATGTTCTCCACCAACAAGCTCCTAATAAACAGTCCCCAGCTCCAGTAATCTGAAACCATAGTGAGACTCTGGAGAACATTGAGTATCTTCTGTACCTCTGAAGCCATCTTTCACAGAAGGCTGACATCAATTCAACATCGCCTCAAATGTGCAAGTACAGATTTTGGACACCTGAAGAAATGGGTGTTCTAAGATCATGACATCAGATCCAAAGCCAATCTCATAGTTTATCAAGAAATTGTAATCCCCACCTTGATGTACAGAGTTGAGACATAGATAATGTACAGGAGACATCTAAAGTTGGTGGAGAAATACCATCAATGCTGCCTGAGGAAGATCCTCTGAATCCAGTGGGAAGACAGACAAACCAATGATCGTACCCTCCTGCAAGCAAATACCACAAGTATTGAGGTGATAATCATCTGATATCAACTTTCCTGGGCCAGCCATAACCTCCAGATTCATAGATGTTTGGGTCAGAAGGGACCTTAAGAGATCATCGAATCTGATCTTGCCCTGGGCAGGAAACAGTGCTGGGGTCAGATGACCCCAGCCAGATGCATATCTAGCCTCCTCTTAAAAACCCCAAGGTAGGGGAGAGCACTACCTCCTTTGGAAGCCCATTCCAGATTTTGGCATCCTTTACCATAAAGTTCTTCCTGATGTTTAACCTAAATCTGTTCTCTGTCAGTTTGTGGCTGTTTTTCCTAGTTACTTCAAGGGGTGCTCTGGTAAAGACAGCATCTCCTATCCCATGCTGTCCTCCCCTGATGAATTTGTAGGCAGCCACAAGATCACCCCTTAGCCTTATACACTGTTGAGGTTGTTCACATCCATCTTGAAGTGCAGCACCAAGAACTGGATGAAGTACTTCAATTGCAGCCTGACCAATGCTGCATAAAGGGGAAGTATCACCTTCTTGGACCTGTTTGTCATGCATCTGCTAATTCATGATAAAGTGCAGTTAGCTTTACTGATTACTTCATTACATTAATGACTCATATTCATCTTGGTGTCAACAATTACTCCAAGATCCCTTTCTGATGCCGTGCTGTTGAGAAGGTCCTCCCCTAGCCTATAAGCATGCTGGTGATTCCTTCTTCCTAGGGACAGCACCTTGCATTTATTCTTATTGAACGTCATCCTATTCTGTTCCTCCCATTTTTCCAACCTATCCAGATCCACCTGGATTCATTCCATACCCTCTGATGTCTTAATTTTACCCCATAATTTGGTATCTGTGAATTTGGACGAAGCGCTTTCCATGCCCTCATTCAAGTCACTAATGAAGATATTGAACAGCACCAGTCCAAGGACTGAGCCTTGTGGTACTCCACTGCTCACATCTTTCCAGGTCAATACTGATCCACTCACCACCATTTTCTGGGTGTGACCTGTCACAGACCAGCTGGGCACTGTGAGTGTATCTATTCTATCGCAGGCCAACTGGGAGCTACGAGGGTATCAGCCACTGGGCTGTTCGATTCAGTTTCAGATCGAGGAGGCAAAGTTGGGAGTGAAGCAAAGGCAAATTTATTATAGCTGACACACACAACAGTTAACAGAAGGATAAATGTGATTAGCAGATAATGCAGTATTAAAGAGCTAATAGTAAATAATAACAACAGATAATAACAACACATAGATGGATCAATTCTGTTGCAGGTCAACTGGGCACTGTGAGGGTATCAGCCACTGGGCTGTTTAAAACAACAGATAGACAGACATGGGTTGGCAACTTATCAATAGTCCCTCGATGCCAGGTGCACACCAAGTGATTCCAGGGAAGTCAGGCATCCTCTATCGACGCTGTCGGAGAGAGTACCAAGGAAGGTCCCTTGATCAGGATCCAATCTTCACTCACACTGGGAGTCGGGAGTCCAGGCTTTGAACAGCATTCTGTTCTCTCCTTCCTGCTGGTCACCTGGTGCATGTGATTTTTATACCTAGTCTTAGGCTAATCTGTTGGTTTTAGAGCCACTCACAATCTTGCCCTATAGCTGTTACCCTATGGGATTGAAAGGTGTTAAAAATAATCATAAAAGGTTACTATCTGAACTATCTGAACCCTGAGCAAAAACCTTTAGGTCAGATAATCTTGCAGCTACAGCTTTGCCTTTGGGGCCCAGTCAGTTCCATGATTAATATGAACAGTTAGTTGTATCATTTTGGTTACACTTATGACAGACAAGTTACATTAGTGTGTTACGAACTTACAAGCTTTATACTAGCTAATATTACCTGTTAGGCAAAATACCAAATGCCTCCAAGAAGCACATATTTATTGCTTATTAATCCCTCTGGTTCTGGCCACCACAGTGATCCCTAAGCCAATTTGCCACCTACCTGACTGTATAATCATCTACATCACAGTCTTTCAGTTTATCAATTAGAATATAATGAGATGCCATCTTGAAGGCCTTCTTAAAATCCAAGTAGATGATCTCCACCTTGATTCCTAAGCATCTTGTGACCTGGTCATAAAAAGAAACAAGGTTAATCAGGCAGGGCCTGCCTGCTATGAATTCATGCTGGTTGCCCTTTAGCATGACTTTCCCCACTGGAATCCCACAAAAGTGAGCCTTAATAATTGTTTCAAAGGTTTTTCTGAAGATAGAGGTGAGACTAACCTGTCTATAGTTACCAGGATCCTCCTTCCTCCCCTTCTTGAAAATAAAGACCACGTGGACCCTTTCCAGTCCTCTGGGACCTGACCTGAGCATCAAGAGTTCTTAAACAGCTATGCTAGTGGCTCTGTCATGACACCAGTCAATTCCTTCAGTACCCTTGGATGAAGATCATCTGGGCCTGCTGACTTAAACACATCCAGCTCCTCCTAGTGTCTTTTCACAGAGTCTGTGCTAACAGTTTGTGGGCTGGTTACCTCTTAATGCCTGTCTATGATCCAACTGGGAGATTTGTCCTAATCTGTGTTCAGGAATACAGAGGCAAAAAACTAATTGAAGAGCTCAGCTTTGTCTCTGCTATCTGTCACTAGTTGCCCTAATTTGTCTTGTAGGGGGCTTATACTACCCTGCACCTTCTTTTTGCTCCCTATATACCTGAAGAAGGACTTTTTGTTTTCTTTAACTTTTGTTGCCAGCCTAAGTTCCATTTCTGTTTTGGCCTTTCTGACTGCCTCCCTGCAAGTGTGGGTCAAGTAGGTAAACTCCGCCTTGGCAGCTACCCCTAGCATCCACATCCTATATGCCTCTTTTTTACCTTAGGTTTTCTTGGACTTCCCTGTTCAGCCAAGAGAGTTTCTTGGCCCCTTTTCCCCCTTTCTTGGCAAAGGAATTGTCTCCTTCTGTGCCCATAGGATTGCTTCCTTTAGGAATGACCACCCTTCCTCGACTCCTATTTCACCACTTCTCTTGTTCTTCAGTGCCTCACTAAATAATCTCCTGAGCACACTGAAGTTAGCCTTTATTAAGTCTAGCACTGGTTATCTTTCCCACCCTGCACCAGATAGTGAATTCAGTCAAGTGATGGTCACTGCCCCTAGCTTACCTTGTGTCAGTAGATCCCAAACCAAATCATTCCCTGTAACCAGGACCAAGTCCAGTAAGGCATTTCCCCCAGTGGGACCATTTACCTTGTGTGTTAGGTGAAGGTCCCTGTGTATTCAGGTTAAGAACCCACGTGAACAGTTGGATATAGATGACTGCTCCTCCCAGCAGATGCCTGATTTCAGACTCCCAAAGCAAGTTTTATTCTCCCAGCTCAGCCAAGGTGTACAATCAAGAGGAGAGCAGATAAAGCACTTTAGAAGCATCCTTAAGACCAACTTAAAAAATGCAACACCAATGTCAAGTCATAGGAGACTATCACCCAAGATTGGCCCAGATGGAGGAAGTCTGCTGCAGGGTTCTCAATATTATGAAACCTCAAAACAACAAGAGGAAATGGAAAAGTGGGAGCAGGAGAAACTGTGTGTTGTGAACAAATCAAGAATCCACCATCACTCACTCAATACAGAATTACATATGTGAACTGTAGTAAAGTCTATTGATTCCAGATAAGCCTCATCAGCCATCTTCAGAAACACAAGTAAAACAATTATGGAAGACAATTATCTTCAACTGTGAGGGACTGCTGAAAAAAAAGAAGAGTATGTCTGTTTTCTAAACAGCAAACAACAAAGACAGTTACCAAATGACATCTGTGACATCTAGCCATCAGTTTATACATTTTGTTAAGCAAGGAAAATAAAATTTAGATGATGTAAAATAATATGTAGAGGCAGCTAAACATAGGAACTAACCTTTTTTTGTATCTCTTACAAGCAGTAGACAGCTCTGTGCATGCATTAGAAAAAGGAAAAACAAGTGAGTCTAGTTTATACTGGAGTAAGAGCAGTAGTGTAACAAAGTGGGTAGATTACTGGGTGTCAAGCCTAGAAAGGACACAAAAATAGCAGCAGCAGCTGTTTCCAGATTAGCCATAACCATCACAGTCCTTGATGCTTCCCTGTATGTTCCTACCACCCATGGTGCTAAACCATTCAGTCATGCCTCTCAGCAGGAGGTTCAGAATCTCCCATTATTTTTGACAGATTTTGTTCCAGAGACACATGTTTTACCCCCACTTCCAGAACAACTAAAAACAACCCAAGGTTAGAGGAGGGGCAAAACAACAAGGTCAGAGAAGGGGCACACTGAAATGCTCTGGGTTAGAATACAAAGAAGTTGAGGGGAAAGGGACTTAACTGTGGGGATCTACTACAGACTACTCAACCAAGGGAAATAGCTAGAGCAGGAATCCTTAAGTCATCTTACGGAGGTAGTTAGGTCAAAAGATTTCATAGATTTCATAGACATTAGGGCTGGAAGGGACCTCAGGAGATCATCGAGTCCAGCCCCCTGCCCAAAGGGCAGGAAGTCAGCTGGGGTCATAGGATCCCAGCAAGATAAGCATCCAATTTACTCTTGAAGGTGTTCAATGTAGGTGCTTGAACCACCTCCGCTGGCAGACTGTTCCAGACCTTGGGGGCTCGGACAGTAAAGAAATTCTTCTTTATGTCCAGCCTGAAATGGTCTTGCAGGAGTTTGTGACCGTTCGACCTCGTCATCCGTTGGGGCGCTCTGGTGAAAAAACGTTCCCCCAGATCCTGGTGGTCACCCCTGATAAACTTATAGGTGGCCATCAGATCACCCCTGAGCCTACACTTTTCCAAGCTAAAGAGCCCCATGGCTCTCAGGCTGTCATTGTAAGGTCTGTTTTCCTGACCTCTGATCATGCATGTAGCTCTCCTCTGGACTCTCTCAAGCTTCTCCACATCCTTTTTGAATTGTGGGGCCCAAAACTGGATGCAGTACTCTAGCTGCAGCCTCACCAAGGCCGAGTACAAGGGGAGAATGACGTCCCGGGATTTGCTTGAGAAGCATCTATGGATGCAAGCCAGCGTTTTGGTCACTTTACTAGCCACAGCATAGCATTGCAGGCTCATGTTCATCTTGTGGTCAATGATGACCCCCAAGTCTCTTTCTTCTGTAGTGCTATCCAACGTAGCACTGCTGAGCCTATAAGGAAGCTGCAGGTTTTTCCTCCCAAGGTGGAGAACCTTGCATTTTTCAGTGTTAAACACCATCAGGTTATCATCTGCCCATTTGCTGAGCTTGTCCAGGTCAGCCTGGATCACCTGCCTATCTTCTGGCATGGATGCTTTGCCCCAAAGTTTGGTGTCATCTGCGAACTTGGCCAGTCCACTCCTGACTCCAATGTCCACATCATTAATGAAGATGTTGAACAGTATGGGTCCAAGGACAGAGCCTTGAGGGACCCCACTGGTCACCACGATGAGTGACTGCCATCAATTACAACCCTCTGGGTCCAACCATGGAGCCAATTTCCCAGCCAGTGGATTGTGGTGGAGCCAAGGCCACAACTGGCCAAGATGTGGTCATCATGGGTGACCTGAACTTTCCAGACATCTACTGGGGAGAGCAGTCAGCCAGGTGTGATTGCTCACGTAGGTTCCTAGCTGAAATAGAGGACCTCCATCTAACCCAGGAGATGCAGAGCCCCACCAGAGGAGATGCCTTGTTGGACCTGATGCTGGCCCCGGGCAACGACCTGGTGAGGGGGCTGTGAGTGTTCAACCACCTGGGTGAGAGCGATCATCGCCTGTTGGAATTCACCATTCTGCACAAGGTGGCAAAGGCCTGCAGCAAGGCAGCAGCCCTGAACTTCAGAAGGTTGGACTTCAATGAGGTAAGGAGAATAGTAAAGGAGGCACTGAGGTCCCAGAGGGGAGGGGAGTCGGGTGTCCAAGAAGAGTGGTTGTGCCTTAAGGATAGAATCTTCCAAGCCCAAAGGAAAGTAATCCCAACATGGATCAAATGGGGCAAGAGGGCGCAAAAGCCCCCATGGCTCACCAAAAGCATACGGGAACATCTCCTAGTTAAAAGGGAGGTTTACACCTAATGGAAGGGAGGGGCCATCACCAGGGAGAACTATGGCTCGGTTTCTTAGGGCTGCATGGGGGCGGTCAGGAAGGCCAAGGCAGAGATGGAACTGGGATTAGCAACCTGGACCAAGGACAACAAGAAGTTCATTTTTAAATACCTAGGGGGCAAAAAGAAGGTACCAGGTAACATGGGGCCTCTGGAAGACGTGCTAGGAAATCTGGTTGTCACATCAAACAGCAAAGCTAACCTATTTAACAATTTCTTTGCCTCCATTTTCCTGAGCAGGGACCAGATCAGCACCCCAAGCGGGACCTCACATGGGCCCCACAGGAGGTGCACCAAGTCCTAGCATCAGTGAGGAACTAGTCAGGGAACTTCTGGAGAGATTAGATGTATTTAAATCAGCTGGCCCTGACAATCTCCACCCCAGAGTGCTGAAGGAATTACCTGAGGTCATTGCGGGACCCCTGGCACAGCCTTACGAGCACTCGTGGTGCTCTGGTGTGGTGCCAGAGGACTGGAAGAGGGCCAATGTGGTTCCCATCTTCAAAAAAGGGAGGAAAGAGGACCCAGGAAACTATAGGCTAGTTAGTCTTACCTTGATCCTGAGTGCTAAGAATTATCGTGGCACATGTCCATGAGGGGCCAGCGAGGGAGGTTATGCTTAGGGGCAGCCAACATGGGTTCATTAGAGGCAGGTCCTCTCAGACCAACCTAGTGGCCTTCTACGACCAAGTCACAAAATCCTTAGATGCAGGGGTAGCAGTGGACATAGTCTTTCTGGACTTTAGGAAGGCCTTCAACACCTTCTCTCACCCCATTCTCATTAAAAAACTAGGGGACTGTGGTGTTGACACGTGCACAGTCAAATGGGTCACTAACTGGCTGGAGAGCTGCACCCAGAGAGTGGTAGTGGATGGGTCATTTTTGACCTGGAGGGATGTGAGGAGTGTAGTCCCCCAGGGCTCGGTCCTCTGGCCTGCACTGTTCAACATCTTCATCAGTGACTTGGACGGGGGTGTAAAAAGCACGCTGTTCAAATTCACAGACAACACTAAGATGTGGGGGGATGTGGGCACACTAGAAGGGAGGAATAGGCTGCAATCAGAACTGGACAGGTTTCAGGGGTGGTCGGATGAGAACAGGATGTGTTTCAACACTGACAAGTGCAAGGTGATGCACCTGGGGAGGAAGAACCAGCAGCATACCTACAGGCTGGGGAACTCCCTTCTTGTCAGTGCAGAGGCAGAAAAGGTTATTGGAATCACTATTGATACCAAGATGAACATGGGCCGGCAGCGTGGGGATGCAATCAGGAAGGCCAACCATACCTTGTCATGCATCCACAGATGCATCTTGAGCAGGTCCAAGGAGGTGATCCTCCCCCTCTATGTGGGACTCGTCAGGCTGCAGCTGGAGTACTGCATCCAGTTCTGGGCACTGCGCTTCAAGTGGGATGTGGACAACATGGAGAGGGTCCAGATGAGGGCCACTCGCATGATCGGGGGCCGCAGGGCAGGCCCTATGAGGAGAGGCTACGGGACCTGAACCTGTTCAGCCTCCACAAGTGAAGGTTGACGGGGGATCTTGTGGCCTCTTACAAACTAGTCAGAGGGGACCAGCAAGCACTGGGGAGTCCCTGTCCCCCTGAGCACTACCAGGAGTGACTAGAAATAATGGTCACAAGCTAGCAGAGGGTAAATTCAGACTAGACATCAGGAGGTGCTACTTCACTGTCAGGGCAGCTAGGATCTGGAACCAACTTCCGAGAGAAGTGGTTCTGACTCCTACCCTGGGGGTCTTTAAGAGGAGGCTAGACGAACACCTTGCTGGGGTCGTTTGACCCCAGTACTTTTTCCTGCCATAGCAAAGGGTAGGACTTGATGATCTGCTCGGGTCCCTTCCAACCCTACCAACTATGAAACTATCAAACTATGAAACCCCCCAAACAAATCATACTTCAGTCTCTTGGGCTAAGGACAAACAGTCAAAATGCCAGATGCTGAATCTATTCAATCTTTGCAGATTAGTCTAAGCTGCATAGATTGAACCAATAAGCAAGTGAACAGACATTCACTTTTGATTCTGCAGCTGCATGTCTGTGGTGACTGAGGCCAGAAGCCAGGGGCCATTAGAACACACCTTCCTGCTGAACCGGAGCAGACAGCATGGGCCAAGACTAGGCTACCTATTCTGGAAGGGGGTTGGGTTTGCATGGGAAGTTGAAAGCATTTTGGGATGCTGGAGGATTGTGCGTTAAATTGAATCTGAAGGGAATCTGGGACAGAAGTTACATAAACCAATTTAACTTAAATCAGTTGATTGTGAATCCAGGAGGTAGTATCTTCAACTAGTTTCAGCTATTTTGAAAGAAGTTTTTGTGCACTGAAATTTTGATGCATTACAGATTTGAACTGCTTTCTGATTGTGCTCTAAAGGTGGGGTGGGGGAGCTGTGCCAGGAGCCCTGAGTGGCCAGATGGCCAGTACTGTTGCAGGTGAGTTGTGCGTTGTGTAGGGGTTCTGGTGTCATGCAGGGAGGCATGTAGGCCCTGCGGGGGCTGGGCAGGGGACCCACTCCTCTCAAGCTGCCCCCCACCATGGTCCTCCGCACTCTCACAGCACCCCCCCCAAACCTTCCCTACCCCTTACTTACCTGGAACAGAGCCTGGGTCTGGGTCACCATAGCCAACCCTGGATGGGCACACAGGATGCTGCAGCATTGAGGCAAGAGGCAGACATAGAGACACTCTGGGTGGCTACCAGAGCATCTTTTCGGAGGACCTGAGCCTCTGGTTGCTTCAGGGCATGGTCCTGGACTGTGCCCTGTCCTGCTTATTTCTGTTTTTTTCTACCTGGGTATCCAGGCATGAAATTTTGAGCCCGTGCTGCAAATATGCAGCACAGGGAACATTTGTTTTGTTCCCAGTGTGCCTCTTGCCATATCTCAAACTGCTTTGAGATGCAGATAGAGGCACATGCAGGCTGATTTGGATATGCCCACAGAGTACAAATGGTGGCAGCAGCTCAAATGGGACTGTTTAAAACTTTCTGGTGAGTCTTTTGACCCTCACCCACTCCCACTCTTGGACCACTCTCCCACCCAAGCTCTTTGAACCTGTACCTCTGCCCCACACGTGCTCTCTGCTCTCATAACTATGGCTCCACCCCCTTCAAAATTTTCATCCCCCCTACTCTCAAAACTCAGACCCCACATCCCCTGCTCTCAGGAACTGTGCCTTCTCTCTCAGAACCTCTGACCCACTTTCCCCACTCTGCAAACCCTCAATCCCCTGCTCTAAGAACCATGAACTTCATAGAAACAAATCAGGAAAAGAAAACATGTAACATAATGATCTTGTAAAAAAAAAAAAGAAAAACTACTTGAACATAACATCCCATTTTGAACATTTAAGAAAAGAAAAAGTTTCCTTTTCTTGGCCCAGACAATGTTGTGCATTTAAATTTCACCTAATTATATTAGAAAGTAAATTGAAAAGGTTAAAATCAGAACAACGTATTTCAAAATTATTTAAAAAAATTGTTTCAACCTATTTTAACTGATGGGGGTTGGGTTGGTAAAATTTGAGATAAATTGACAACAAGTGTCCCAATTTGGGATAGGAAAATGTTTCATATCTACAAGTTTTGTAAAGGGTAACTTGTTTAAAGCCAGTTCTACAACTGATCTATAATTGATCATTTTGATTATTGAGGCTGGGGACAGACAATACATGTTTATTGATAAAAATGATCAGAAACCAGTCTATACTATAACAGAACAGACGTTAAGCACACACAAACCAGTTTTAAAATAGTGGAACTCACTTTAAGATTTGCTTCAATCCCCCTTCCCACTAAAAGTGTGAATGTGTCTTCTGTTTACTTCCAATTTAAACTATGCCACTTACAGAAAGCCGTGTAACTTGGATCAATATCACCTTGGGCTTTTTAAATGCCTGTACCTAGCCTGTGTGACAACATAGTACATAGGTGTGGGACTCTACTGGCAGCACAGCAATATTACTATCCTTTGGATGCTTTCTTCCAAAAACCCCCCCCAAAAACAAAAAACCTCTTCAACAATTTTAATACAGCTTTATGGACTTCTGACATCTCTCTCAACTTAAAGAAAAAAAACAACAACACTTTAGTAGTTAATACATCTAAAGATACAGAGAGGCATAGAAAATTAAAATAGATCTCTGCTTCTCATTCACAGACAACATAAGATCATTCTTCAATGCCATTTGCAATGTTTTCACCCTATGTTTGGTACAGAATCCAGGTCATAATAAGCCGATAATATTAACTTCAATTAGATGAGCTGTCTTTTGGCTGATATATTCCCAGCTCAAAAGATTTACATCTAGATTCTTAGATTTATACTAGATTCATTATGTGTTTTGAAAGAAAGGCTATAACAGGATATGTTTGATATAAACATGTATCTTTTTAAAATTATACAGATATTGAATAAAAGGGTGCTAATGTCAGGTCCTGCAAGATGACTTCCTGTGCACTCTGAAAAATACTTTCCTGAACCAATCTGTGGTCTAGAACTTTGGAAACTTATACATGAGTGCAGACGCTGTTCCAGCACCTTCCTTTTGTTTTTTGGAATTCCAACATGTTAGATTAAGCTATGTGCTAGAGCATGGCAATTGCTGCACTCCAACAGCCTCCTGAACAACCTTCAGTTCAAGGACCCCCACCACCATCTTTAAGCACAGGGATGCTGATACAGGAGACATGGCAGCACTTTAATTAGAGTGGCTTTCAGAGATGCTCTAATTAAAGTGCCACCTCTCCACCCCCAGAGCAAGTGTTAAAGTGCCCATTGACATTACCTATTGGTAGCTTATGACAACTAATGTGCCTTGACCTGCAATTTATTTTCCAGGAGGGACAACTGATGTCTTTTTAGGTTACACACACATCCCTTTGAATACTTTATGTAGCTCTCAATGAAAGACACTTCCATGTGAACCCTGGATCTGATCCAATATAGACATTTTGTCTCTTTCTTGTTTGAATACTTTTTTACTTATTATTATTTTGGTTGATAGAAACTTTCCAGTAATTTTGAAACTGGGAATTATGAGAATAACAGCAAAATAAGTGGCACAGTTTTTGTCTTTTAATTATTAAGATAAATGTTTTATTGCCTGACTCTCCTTTCTACTCACATTTTCTTACCTCACACACACACTACCACATTTTTCCTTCTCTGCCCTCTTTTTAATATTTTTCTCTAGTAGCTCAGGTAAGGAGCATAAAACACCAAGACAAGAACAAAACCTGCTAGTGGTAGTAATAAAGCAAAGTCACAGGTTCATTTTGGATCCAACAGAACCTCCTTTCTAATGTGCTGCAACTTTAGGGAAAGAGGTGCTGCACTGTTCAAAGTATCTTCTGACATACCTTTATGGACACCAATGGTCCTGAGGCCTCTGGCTGATGTCAAACTTAAGACATGATTAACTAATTAACCATGTCTTAAGTGGTATCCTGGCCACACATTCAAGCAATTGATGGCACAATAAAATAGGGAATAAGCCACAATTTCTTTATACACGTGTAATATATGTAATAGTATTGTGTGTAACAATTTTGTGGCTGGTTCCCATCACACCTTAAATTGAACATGTGCCTGGGGCACTCCTAAACCTAGGAGAGACAGTCAGCTGATGGATGCTCCCAGATGCAGGAGCTCTTCTCAGCCTTGAGCTCCCCCTGCACAGGTAATAGGTTGCAGTTGCGATATGATCCCACAATCATGCCTCCTACTATGCAAACGTGGCATGAGGTATGATTGTTGAGATCAATGATTGAATCCCTTCACACATTTAGATGAATGTCTATCAGTGGCCTAAACAGTTCTGGGTTTGAAATAAGCTACACATTAAATGGAATGGATTTTACATGTATTTAAAACAAACACAAACATATTTATTTCATAGATTTCATAGATATTAGGGCTGGAAGGGACCTTGGAAGATCAAGTCCAGCCCCCCACCTGAAGGGCACAAAGTCAGCTGGGGTCATAGGATCCCAGCAAGATAAGCATCCAATTTGCTCTTGAAGATGTTCATTGTAGGTGCTTGAACCACCTCCAATGGCAGGCTATTCCAGACTTTCGGGGCTCGGACAGCAACAAAATTCTTCCTTATGTCCAGCCTGAAATGATCTTGCAGTAGTTTAAGACTGTTCGAACCTTGTCATCCCTTGGGGTGCTCTGGTGAACAAACATTTCCCCAGACACTGGTGGTCACCCCTGATAAACTTATAGGTGGCCATCAGATCACCCCTGAGCCTACACTTTTCCAAGCTAAAGAGCCCCATGGCTCTTAGGCTGTCATTGTAAGGTCTGTTTTCCTGACCTCTGATCATGCGTGTGGCTCTCCTCTGGACTCTCTCAAGCTTCTCCACATCCTTTTTGAATTGTGGGGCCCAAAACTGGATGCAGTACTCTAGCTGCAGCCTCACCAAGGCCGAGTACAAGGGGAGAATGACGTCCCGGGATTTGCTCGAGAAGCATCTATGGATGCAAGCCAGCGTTTTGGTCGTTTTAGTAGCCGCAGCATCGCATTGCAGGCTCATGTTCATCTTGTGGTCAATGACGACCCCCTGGTTCAGCAGGGGTCCAATGTTGCCCTTGCTTTTCCTCCGGCTCCTCACATATCTGAAAAAGGACTTTTTATTGTCCTTGATGCTCAAAGCTAGTTGGAGTTCAGTTGCAGCCTTGGCTTTCCTGGTTTGCTCCCTGCAGGACCGGACCAGTGCAGAATAATTCTCCCTGGAGGTGAATCCCATCCTCCATCCTTTGTAGGCCTTTCTTTTTAGCCTCAGGATATATGTTAGGTCCCTGGAGAGCCAGGGGGGCTGCTGTGTCCTCTTGCTGCCTTTCCTCCAAGATGGAATAGACTTAGTTTGTGCATTGAAGATCGTTCCCTTGAGGAGCAACCACTGTTCTTGAACTCCCCTCTCCCTGGGTTCCTCCTTGGAGGTGAATCCCAGATGACCTGAATCCAAGATGACTTTGAATTTTAGATGATCTCCCACTAAATAGATTCTATACATGGAAAATAATAAATGTCTTATGACTTCCATTTATATAATTTCATTATTGGGAGTCATCTTAATTTCCCCCCCCACCACCACTACTGTAGAAAAAATGGGGGGGCAGGAAGCGAGACCCCCATTCTTCCCCTCCCACTATCTGCTGCCCTAGCCGCTTGCTCCCTCAGTTGCCTACCTCCCTCGATACTTACCCACCCACTGTTTGGCCCCCCTCAACTACTTACCTTCTTCAGTGGCTCTGGATCTAGGGCAGTCAGAGGTAACAGTGGCCCTAGCCACAGTTTGGCTGGATAAGGGTCAGGAGCAAATCTGAAGCAGGTAAGTTTTGGGGGGAAGGAGGTGAGGGAGTCAGGTTGCAGAGTGTTCCCTGTGCTTTCCCTCAGCTGCACACTGTGGATCTCCCCTTCATGAACTCCTACACTGGGCAGGATCCTCTCCCCCACACTGTGTGGTCTCCTCTGAGCATCGGCACCAACTACAAAGTGTTTCTCCTGTGCCCTTGCTACTCTCTCCCCTACAGAGGAGGCCACAGCAATCACCTACCCGACCTGGTACTCAAATCCAAGACAAAACATTTATTCTCCCCTCCATGTTGATTGGATTTGAGTATGCACAGTAAACCTAACTGCTGCTTTGTTTTAAAACATCAACACCACACGTGCTCATGTACGTTCTCCTTTCACTGGTCTCAAGTGAAAAGCAGAGTCATTTTGAATGGAAAGGGAAAGTTATTGATTTGGAGCAAACAAGCATGCCATTCCCATTAATAAAAGGAGTTATGTGTGTAACATTCTTTTAAACTAAATATAGTTTTCTTGGCTGTAAAACTGTAAGCATCAGCATCAGCCTCTCTGATTTGGTTCTGAGTCACAAAATGAAAGACAGACAGAGAGGTGAAAAGCCAGACCTTATTTCTCAAAAGACCCTTCCATCCTGGAGGACCTCTATGCTTTTTTTTTTTTTTTTTAAGTCTTTTTACTTTGGTAAAAGTAGACTGTTCCACAGTGTTCAAAGGACTGGCATTTATAGTATGATCTAAACCAGACCTCAGAAATGACTTTGTAAAATTGCCTGTGGGCTTGAGGAGACTCATATAATTCACAGTTTCTAGACTTTTACTATAAAAATGATTGCAGCATTGATATTCAGTTAAGTCATATTTGTTCAATGTCAGTATAGGTATGACATTTTTTATGTTTACAGCTTGATTCCTCTCATTCATTTATCATGGACAGATATTGGCATTTAGTTTACTCTACATTAATAGGACCTGGATTTGAACTTCATTCTCATAAAGACATGAAATATTGTATCATTGAGCTGACTCCAAGAAAAGGGTGACAGGCAAATACTTTTACTACTGCTGTTATACAAATTGAAGAAGCAGCCATTATTTGTCCACTCTTAACCATTAAGGAACTATGATAATGTCTTATCTTCTTTATTGGCAAATATAGCTTCAAGTCTTGAAGAGTAGCATGGCATGGGAACTTAGGCTAATCACAATTTTAAAATTGAGATTTTATTACTACCCTGTTCAACACAACTCTCATTCTTTCAAAACCATGTCTACCTAACCTTTTCCTATTGGTGTTCCTAACTATTATATCTAGACATTAATGGCATGTAGGGGGTGCATGTAGGTGCATGTGCACCCCCCCTAAGCTTGGCCATGTACCCCTTGGAAGCACGAGCTGTTAAACTGGAAGTGCCAGTGGAAGCACACTTCTGGTTTCACCAGTTTCACTGCTGATGGTTCTGGGCTTGGCGATCGGCCACTCACCCATGTATCTAGAAGTTCAGCAGAGGCATATAGAACCAAGGTATAGAATATACAGAAATCCTTTCAATCACCTGATTTTTCCTAGTAGTTTTGCCATTCTAACATCTCAGTTCTCATTTCAATATAACTTTCTTCTTTCCCAAACTTTATCACAAGTGAGCTATGATACCCATCTCTATTGCATTTCATTTCAGTTGGGAAAGATCATAGTCCATCAGACCACAGAAAAATTCAAATTTATTATTTAATAAATTTAAAGAAATTTCATTATTCATGTTTGATTAAAAAATAAATCTATGTAAAATGAAATGTGAAATTACGATTTATACAAATGCCAAAACTTACTATATTAAAATACATTTAAAGAAAGTAATATTCATTAAGAATATGCTTGCTCCATGACATTTCAAAGACATTCATAGTTCAAAACCATTGAACAGAGGGAAATTCCTGGCTAAGTATCAAGAATCAGCAGTAAACCAATGTTTGAAAGTTGTACACTCTTCCCCTTCTGAGATTTCAGAGAAAATATTTTCCACGTCAATGCATTTTCAGTTTACATCCATTCAATAATGGATCCATTTAGTTGAAAAACAAATTGAGAATTGAAAAAATAAAGAAAACTAGCTTTTCTTTTCTAATTTATAAAAGAACACTAAGGGCAAGAGGCTGAGTTCTACTAATTTTAAAGTCTTAAGGAAATGGTGACCCAAACCAATCTGTTCAGTTCACCAATTATTCCACAGAATACTTTCGTCATTTAATAAGGTGTTTTACATAGAAACTATAGGCATTTTTACACATGGTCTGGGAGCTGACGGGTGGCACTTTAGTTAGAGTGGCTTCATGAGCTGTTCTAATTAAAGCACTACAGTGTCTCATTTATCAGCATCCCCACTTTAAAATGGTGGCAGGGAAATAATTATGGTTCTTTAAGGTACAGGCCTTATTTAGACGTCTTGAGGAATTTTAAGGAGGTAGTCATTGTTTGAACCTTTAAAGAGGTTTAGATTTTTCCCATCTACATTCAAACCAAGGTGTGACAGTGGAAATGTTTCTTGGAATTATTAACTGAAACATAGTAGTCCTTCCAGGCTTACAAAGTATCACTGAAATCCTTTTCTGCAGCATGAAAATATAGTGGTCCAGTTGACACAACTTCCATCTTGCATTAGGCAACACTTATTTTTATAGGACCAAACACACTAGGTTCTATGCCATTATTCCCTGGGTGCGTCTGTACATGCAATCAGTTACAATTAAATTTACAATGCATTAAGCTAATGCTCAGCAGTGATTTTTGGCAGGTGTCTACACATGCAGAGACTTGGCACTAAATCTAGTGCAAAGTCCCTCCAGCCCTGCCATGTCCCCCTGTGGCCACCAGGGGGACCTCAAGCCTCTGGTCACATAGCTGCCAGCACTTGCCAACCATTTTTAAAACACAGCCCCACCCTTGATCCATGGCCAGCACCTTCCCTGCCGAGGCGCCATGTGCCTAGTGCAGGGGCAACATGCACCAGCTCCCTCCTTGCCCACCCTGCTTCCTCTCACTATGGCCGTTCTTGCCTCTGCCACTGATGCCTAGAGCTGTGCCCCTGACAGCAAGGAGCAGTGTCCTGTGCTTCTGCTGGCCATGGTGCTGGCCCTGCTGGCCTCAGCACCCCCCCCCACAACCCAGGCCTCAGGAGAGCCACAAACCCATCAGTGAGGTCCTGGCACCAGGTACAGAAGACTATGGATGTACTCCTCATGTACTCCCTGCTTCAGCCTGCCTGCCCTGCTATCCATATGCCCCTAACCTCTGCCTATCCCCAGCACCACTCTCAGGACATGCTCATGATTGAAACAAAAAACCTTTATTTCCCTCACAACACCCACCCCCCATTCCTCCCCCCTTGTCCCACAACAAACAGAGCCATCTCCCTTCTTCCTCCCCAAAAAACTAAGCTCCCTCCCCACTCCCTTCCCAACATACAAAATCCCCTCCACCACCCTCCGCACCCACCAACAATAAAAAACTCTCTTCCAAAAGTGATTATTTACAAAAGTCTCAGTCTTTCTGTCCCAGAGTAGGGGGCCATGGAGTGGGGAGACCTAGGGGACAGAGCCTGGGGGGCAGGTGCCCAGCATCGCAGCCTCAGGCCATTTCCCCATGGGTCTGGGGACTGTGGCAACCACAGTGGGTGGTTGCCTTGACTGTGGTTGACACTAGCAAGTGCTTCTCAGTGGTGGACAGCTCCCCCTCTGCTTGCCCAAGTCCAGGGCCAGTATGCCGCACCTGGCACCTCTGGGTCTTCAGACACATGGCCTTAGGGTGTTGCAGTGGGGTTTAGGTGGGTGGCGGGGGACCACTGGACCAGGGGTCCAGTGGTCAGGAGGTGCCAGAGGACCTCCTCTCAGGTCCAGGAGGGGTTCTTCTGCAGGGTGGTGGGCAGGATCGAGGGGCTTGGAAGGGTCATTTGCAGGGGCTAGGAAATTGGGCCATAGATATGACTGCCAGGGCCAGGAGGGTAGCCAGGGCACAGTGGTCAGCATTCTCAGCCTCTCCTTCCTAGGCCTGGAGGGCAGGTGCCCAGCACCCCAGCCCATAGCAATTTTTCTTCAAGTAATATAGCTACTATTTACTGAAAAAAAATGCTTTGTAGCATAGGTAATACTGCTTAGTAGCATAGATAATAAGGTGCTGATGTTTTCAAGAATTTTACAATGAAAATGCATATTATATTGTGTGTGTGCTCATCTGGACATGCCCTATGTGTGCTTTGTGGAGAGGAGGGTGAGAACTCTGTCTACCCACCCTTACTTCATCTTTTTAAAGAGAAGGAAAATATCACCTTGCCCCAAAATATTTATAGAGGAAAAAAAGATTGAAGGAAGATACATAATAAAGATGGTGACATACTGCAGTATTCAGGCTATAGAGATGTCCTACCATCAGTCCTTTTCTACTTCTACCAATAGGGGGATGATTATCGCATCAGCTATGGATCACTTTGGAAGAAAGACACCTGAGGCCTAGTTGCGCCAGAGGCCAAAGTGGCCCAGTAAGGGACCATGGGACTAACAGTTGAATTTGGATGCCATGTGCGAGGCATGGAGCATAGTATAAGGGAAGGTTTGGAGATATGTAATATGTCTCTGGCATCAGGCTTTAAAATGGGCAGCCTCCAGCCTTAAAATAACAACTTGTTTACATCACGGTGTGGGTGTAGGTGGGCAGACTGCCCATACAGGGAGGTGGGCAGCATGGTAGCTGGCTTCAATAGTTACCCTGTCACATGGAGATCCTTATGTCAAAAAAAAAAAAACATGCCAGAAAACAGTGGGGCAGCACACATGGCAGCCGAGTTTTCGGCCCCAAACTGGAGCCTGGTCAGCCAGAGTCACACTCTGAATGCTAGCCAGGCTCCACATGCCCTGACTGCTATGGCTGGAGCCCAGGGAGGCCCCCAGGACTCCAGGTAAGGCTGCCAGGACCAGTCCAGATGCTGGCCACAGCCTCCCTTACCCCACTCAGAGCACTTTTTCCTAAGCTAACCCCATGTACAGGGACAAAAACCAGCAGTATGAATTTGTGCTGCTTTTTTCCCCTGCAGCAACCACATATCCCTGTTCATGGGAACACAGCCATAAAGTCCAAGCTTATATCCTCCTTTAAATCTGAATTTCAACCTAAACTGTATTCCCAAGCTCAACTGTTACTAGGGTATTCCTTGCAGGGTATTTTTTTTGTTCCAGGCTCTAGGTCACTTTGCCCATGACAAAAACAAAACTGTCTCATATCCTGTTAAAGCAAACTGAACTTGTCAGCAACTATGACTCAACAGAAATTATGTATCATTTTTCAACAAGCAGCAAGACACTGATAACAAAGAGACTCAGAAGATACTGCACAGGAAAAAGAACTTCTAATATTCACCACTTGACTTCAGAAATAAAAGCACAAAGAGCCAGATTTAACCTCATATACACACAGTTATTTCTAATAAAGTCCATTAGAAATGGGGAAAGTTTGTGTAAATTTTTTTTGTGAACCCTCAAATCAGGTGTTACAGGTCTTTATCAAATGATTCTTTTGTCCACTATGTCAATAGTAAACTATTTACTACATCACATGTTCATGGTTCATTGTTCTATCCTTTCCTGTGCAGAATCCTCCCTGTTTTAGGTAATCTCTACATACATAGTTAGTTTCAGAAATGGCATTTCAAGGCCAGAAAAATGCTGATTCACTGGCACCAAAATGACATTTACAGAAATATCATCTCCTCAAAGGCATTAAGTAATGTTCTTTTTTGAACATGTTCTTCCTGCTACTTTTTCAGGGCCGTGTTATGCAAAGGTACTATAGAGCAAACCGAAGTGTAATTTAAACTGCAAGATTATCAAAGCAAGTCTATAAAAATGTGTTTTTTTTATGTAAAAGTAATTCAAAACAGTCAGAACAAAGGAGAAAGTTGAAGTATGAACCATACATGAATAACTGTTCCTTTAATGAATTATCTACCCACCCTCAATTAAAATTGTTCATTTCTGTGCGCTGAATAATTTTAAAATGCTTTTGATTTTCACCAGCTAAAACAACTTTTGGCATAAGGTTCAACCTAGATAGAAAGCTAGCATGTTCTGAGCACGTTGAGGGACCATAAGTCTCTTTCATTATGTTTCAAGTAAACTCTGAAAGTGTACAAAATACTTTAATATCTTGTAAATACTGAAAGATATTTATCCTTCCTTTACTTTAAACATTTGCACTTTTTTGCTAAAGTCAAGAAAAATGTTGGAACCCATTCTTGAAGTAGGACATATTTTGGTCATAGCTTCATAATAGCAAAAAAATTCCAGAAAAAAGGGCGGTGTCAGAAAAAATATGTTTGCTTTTCCAAATGTGTACACTAAACTTGCTGTAGAAATAATAAAAAATTGGTTTTGATTTTCTCTGAACTAGGTTCTCCCATAATAATTATAAAACTGAAATCTATTTGGCCTTAAGAACTTAAGTTTTTGTCCTGAGCTTTCATGAGATGGAAAAAGCATCTCAAAATGAAACAAAGCTAATAGCTTTCAGTGCTGATTCAAATATGACAGCTTACATATTTTCCATTTCTATAGGGTATCTGTTTTTTTCCTTCTATGTATAATTGTTCTTCAAATCATCCATTGTCAAGGGCATCATGGTTGCTCATTTTTAGAACCATATCAGTTTCCACGTCACAATCTACAAATTTTTTTGGACTGGGCTGACAAGACTTTTCCCCTTGGCTTTCAACACTACTAGATGAAAACAGTTGGCTCATTTCATGCTGCAAGATAAACTTAACTAATTTTTCCAAAGGATAATCAAATAATCTACCACTTCGCAAAAGTACAAGATATTAGGCAAATGTAGGAAGAAATGTAGACAATCTTTTCTTTTCTTTTCTTTTGCTTTGGGTTCAGTAGATTATCCAATGTTCAACTTGTTTTTCTCGTATGATGAAAATGACAGATTATGCAACTGTTCCCTGAAATAGTAAATGATTCCATTATCTAGAAGTTGAAATGCTCATTTTTGTATGGATCAAACATGCATATTTAGCCATCTGTCATTTACTAAAGCAATATAACACAGTTTCTTGTTAATAGAATAAAATAGTATAGTTATTAGTCAAACAGAGCACTCCATTAACAATTGGGTAAGAAAAGGTATCTGGTATCAGTAATATCAAATTTACAGTAATAATGTATTTTAACACCTTTCTGTGCACTGCAGCATGTAAAAATTCATTGTCCATAATACCATGGTAAGCTTCCATGCAGTACTTACGCATTTGATTAATCAGTCTCTTTCCTAAAACCAATTCATGAAAACCTTATATGTCTACATTTTCATTACATTTCTATACTTCCATCATATAACCATAACCAGGCAACTAGAACTCATTACATATAGCATAAAGGATGAAATAATTTTGAAATAAAACATTCCTCGTGTATTTTGTTTTGATACTATTATCAAGTCTCCCTCATCAACAGACAGTCTAGGAAAAGGTTTTTTAATTTATTCATTTTTTTTTACTCTTCTTTAAAGAGGATGTCCAAAAACATTAAGTGTTTGTTCAGATATTTAAGTACACAAAAACTGGGTGGCATTCTTCCAAACACTACCCTGATCTTAAAAGACAAAGCTAGAACTATGATATTGAAATAATTTATGTTCATGTTTTCAACAGTTACATTCTCCACTACAGCAAAGAAGCAGTGAAAGCTTGGAAGAAGATGAGCCTAGGTAGATGATCTAAATCCCATAATCAGACTCTGTTGGACTGAAAAAGGAATAAGTTCCATATTTGTGGCTCTCTGTCAAAGAAAAAAACAAACACCTCTCCCTCCCCCCACTGTTCTGGGCCAAAATACTAGCTGAGCAATAACAACCAACTGCAGGTCCATGGAACCCCTAATTTGGAAACTGAACTGAAAAACTACAAGTGCGATGTATAGTTTGCTCATAAAAACCATATGACTTTTGTTTGTCCTGTTTCTTCCCCTCTAAATTCAACATTTGCTACCTGATCTTTATAAAACCAAGTAGCAGTTAGGAACTGAGTAGGAGTCTCAAATACACCCAACATATCATATGAAGAGATAATTCCATATAATGTCAGTACACCAATATAGTCGATGCTGCTTAACAATTTGCTTAAGAGCTTCCTATATGTTTTAGATCTATAAGAGAAATGGTAAGACATAAATACAAGACTATAGTGCTAGTGCTTCGTATAGATACCACTCAACCCAATATCCTTCCTTTCACACTTCACATCTTTATTCTCTTCTAATAATGTTTTACAGTACTGTACTCCAAAAATAAGTTTCTAGAGAGGTAATTTTTGCAAAAAGGGATAGGTAAGTTCCCCAATTCAGAATAGATAATGGAGAAATGAGAAGCAAATTACACCTTTGAGAAAGTACTACAGTTCTCACTTTTGGCCAAAACCTTTTGGTTTCAATCACAATATTTGGACAAAAGTTTACTGGGGAAAAGCAGATATTGTTGAACAAAATACATATTTTGTCAAAACCCCAGTTTTACTAACAAAAAAAGATTTGACTGGAATTTCTGGATAAATTCTTGTCCTGAAACATGTTTGTCGCTCTCTGATATTATTATACTACAGATAAATAGTAATAAATGGCCTGGCATCTACTATGTGTCCTTCTACTATGTGCCCAACTTTACTGGACCTTGATCTACAAGTACCAACTTCACTGAACTGGACATTGTGTGCAGATGCCTAATTCTTGATTCCCAAAACAAGTGCTCTACTTCCATCTTAGCAATGCCCTGAGACCTTGAGGTGGCCAGAAGAAATGCTACAAGGACATGCTGGAAGCATACCTCAAGAAAAGAGATCCTGACATTAAAAGCTGGGAGGATCTGGCTGTCAACTGACTCCAATGACATCACAAGCCCAACCACGTGGTAACCCATTTCAAGGTAAAGCATCTTGCCCTCAAAGCAGAGAAGAGAGAACAAGGAAAGAAAAGGAGAGAAATCCTAGCCTATGACCTATTCTCCCTTGTGGAAATATCTGCAACTTCTGTAGATGAGTCTGTGATTGAAGGATTGGATTCTTAAGGGACCTCAAGAGCCATAACTGAGCTGTGGTAGAGATCATCCTCAAATTGAAGATCTGCCAACAATGATGTGTACAGGATACAATATGTAACAGACAGAATGGAATCCCCAAAACATTGAGTCCCGTAGTCTCTCTATGGTGATACAAAAAAAATTAAAAATCTTAACTCTTTTATATATATATAAGATTGTAAGATTAGTACATTAGATTTCACAAAATAACTGCATAAGACTGCCCATAAAAAGGGCATATTTGTGAAAATATTCACAACTTCTTATGCACCACTGTAAGCCTTTGCTCATTCTCCAAATGTGGAGAAACACACTCCCCCAAATACGGAATAAGTGCCATGGGGTACTTTAACTAAACCTTTCTTTAAAAATGGACATTTTCAAATTCACGGGGCTTACTACATGTGATGCTTCAGTGTTTTAATTACAGCAGCTGCCCAGGAACCACTGAAATTAAAATGCCTCCTTCCTCCCCCACCAGCAAGCATATGTATAGATAGCCAATGTTGTGAAAAAACTCAACTTTGCTTCATAGTTCCAAAGGTCAGAGAACCTATCCTGCAGCTTGTGCTTGAAATCAACAATCTTGAACACACATTTTTCCAAGCCCTCACCACTTTCAATCCTAGTGGCCTTGAACAGTAACTTCATTGCATGGAAAGAACTGTTTCTCCCAAAGAAACAGCTTCATGTTAAAGGCAAGTACAACATTGCAAAAATCAGGCATAATGGAGCTCTGACCCTGTGTCCTCATGTTAAGAGCATCAAGCTATGCCATCATTCCCAACAAGAAGGCAAAGTCCTACAACCATAATGGTCCTACAGCCATAGGTTTGTCTTTCTCACTCATAAATACTTCAGTCTCACATTACAGGTTGAAGAAGCTGTCTAAGACAGCCTTACAACCTTAAGATACCCAGTGCATGTCAGCATAATATGGCAGTCCAAGCTGAAAGTCACATTCTTTCAAGAGTTGGTTAGACTGTTGATTGTCAGCAGCCCTGGCTTGGATGAAATGTGCTGTTTTTATCAAAATTTTCAGCACATAGTCCATGCCTAGAGTCTTGGCAAGAGAGCTTTCTGGTGCAGAATGCAATGAAAAACAACAAGTTCATGGCCTAGATTAACAATAGTTTGCTCTTGAGTTTTGTCAAAAAATCCTGCTTTCCTTAACACTAATTCCATGGAATTAGTCCCGTCAGTTGCAACACTTACTGCTCTTCTTCAGTCCACACCTAATTGTCCAAAGCTCTCATTACACTGTTGAAAATATCCTTTCCTGTACTTGCATCCTTCATCAGCACTAACTCCTTGAACTCCTCTGTCACATTCATATCCTAATCAACATGCCAAATGAACAGAGATAGCTGTGCAATGTCACTCACATCTGTGCTTTGATCAGTTGCTATGAAAAGAAGCAAATGCCTTTACCTTGTTCCAGACCTGACTCTGGAAATTATTGGGTAAGTCACAGATGCTGACAGTTGCTGTGTTTCTTGATACATTGATATTTACGAAAGCTTGCCACTTCTCTGGGCACATTATGTTTGTAGTGTTCATCATACATTGCTTCAAGAATTCTCCCCTCAGCATAGGACTTTGAAGCAGCAGCTATTTGTTGAGAAAGGACACAGCTAGGTCTCTGTGCTCCATCATTTAGTAAACATGTGAAGATAGGTTGTTGCTTTTTCAATGACTCTTCTAATTCACTCAGTTTTTCCTGACACCTTTCCAGTAAACATGTCGTACTTGAGGCCATGGCATCACTTGGTGTCTTTTAATGCTGAGTTCTTTAGAAACAGTCACTGCTTACTTACAAATCAAACACAAGCTTTTCATTCAGTTTCATAAAGAACTATGAGAACCCTTATTTCTTTTGAAACATACAGCACTCCTTATCTATTTTCCTCTTCATGGACATGTTATCTGGCTTATGCAAGAAAGGGCATTTTCTACCTTTGCTTATTATGCAACAGATGATGACTCCTATTGCTACAAAAATAAGTTTGGCAAATAAAATCATTAAATAACATCACTGTTGTTTTCAAACTCTTTTTATTTCAACTGCTGTGTTTACACGTTGCTTTTAACACAGTTTTGTTTCCTAGATCATGATTGCTGCTTGCCACCAATGAGCACCCACTGCACATTATCACTTATATATCAAGCATGGCTATTTCTCAAAACATGAATGAAGTTCCAGTGCTCTTCCTAGAAAGGTTTTCTTACATTATTTCAAGAAAAACAAGAAAGGTTTGTTTACATTATTTCAAACTCTCTAACATTTTTCTTTCTATCCACAAAGGATAGAAAATGAGAAGAGACTGGAAGGTATACAAAGAGAAATATAGATTAGATGGCCAACATAAAGACAAGCCACACATATTGGCAAACACTAACAAAGCAAAAGAAACAAGGCAATAGGTAATAGAAAGAAAGGTAAAGACAAAAAGCAGGTACCCACTGGTGGTGATCTACTTGGTCCTGGCTTAGGTCAGCCAGACAACACTATCATCTGATTTACAATAGTGAAGGAGAGTGAGGCCCCATTTCACTCTTCAACATTAAGCTCAAAGAGAATGCTGAGAATGCCTAAGGAAAATTTTAGGAAAAGACTGTGGGGCAAATAACCCACCTCTATAGGCTATATCTGGCCCTCAGGCTGTATGCCTGACACTCCCAGAAGACACAATGTTTACTGAAGTCAAAGAAAAGTTTTCCAGTGATTTCAACAAGTTTTAGATAAGGCCCAAGATATATGCAGAATTGGGGAAAATAGAAACTGTGGAACTTTTTTGATGGTAGGAGTAAAATACTTTTCCCCCTCTGACCTACGCCAGAAGGTAGGGATATACAGATGAAACAGGAGTGAAAATATAAAATATAATTTAGATATTTTCTTTCCTTGTTCACTGATGAATAATACTTTCTTTTCTTTTTACCTGAGCTTTCTCTTCCTTCCTAAAAGTCGCTAAAATGTAGGATGCACATGAACAGCGTGGATAACAGGAATGTGGCTCCCAGGACTGGCCCACAGTTTTTTGGGGCTGCTACAAGATACATTTTTTGGGATCCCTGATGCAAGGAAGTCATCAGCAGTGTCAGCGGTGGGATGGGTGGCAAGGGTGGCAAACAGCTGAAGAAGCTGGTGCTAGAGTTGGCAATGGGGTGGGGGGTAGTGAGCAGCTGGATGTGAAGCTGACAGTTGCATCAGCAGTGGGAGGAGGGGTGGTAAGTGGCCGGACGTGAAGCTGGCAGTGGTGGCAGCAATGCAGAGTGGCAGAGTGTTCATGGCCACAGGGGGCTCCTTGGCTGCGGGGCCTCCTGTGGCCATAGGTTTCTCAAGATAGGGCGGGCTGGCCCTGGTGGCTCCTTTGTCAAATAAGTAATGTGGAAACCCTTCGTAGTCAAGGTTTATTTACTGTGGGTGGATGTGCCTGGTAGACTCCCAACCACTCCAATCCCTGTCCCTGTCTTCCTCTTCACTCGCGTGCCATGACTTGCTGTTAAAGAAAAATAAACAAGAATGGGGACATCAGTAGTCATTTTGGTCCATGTGGGGATGTATGTTTGGTGGAGATTTCTTCCTCAGGGCTCCACTTCTCCTACACCCTGCCCTCACCACACCTAGCTGGATTGGCATCTACTCTCTCTCCTTCTTCTGGAGATCTGCTCTCTCTGTGTCCCATCTGTTCAGGCTTGTAAACCATACGGGCAGCAATGACTCTTGTGGCTAATTACTCCACAGGTATATTTCTCTCTCAGATGGATTATCCATTCTCAATCAGTCCTTATGTCCCTCACTCTCCTTTGCGGGGGAGGGGGGAAATTCTCAATCATCCCGCAGTCCTTGTTCAACTCAATCCATCATTGGAGGAATCTCCAATCATATATAATTTCTTACATAACTCCCTCCTCTCTTAGGGGAATTATCTGTCATCCTTCAGACTTCACCTACTTCATTCTGAGAGGCAAGTTTCTTCTCAATCAACCCCAGCTCAGTGGTGTATAGAGACTGGGCTTTTCCTGCCATCAACCATTCTTGGCTGCACTCAGTTTGAACCACAGGGTTTCTTTAACCAATTCACTCTATTATTTCCTCACTGTTCAGCTTCCTCAGCCAGTAATTCAATCTTAACTTCAGGCAATTTCCCCATTTTAGCAGGTTTTCCAATTAGTTTCAACTTCTCCAATCCCAGCCTTGGCTCCTAGTTCAGCCTTCTATAGGTAGCCTATCACCAGAACTCACTGTGCAGACTCTCCACCCAGTGTCTAAACCCAATCTGGGGTCCCAGTGTTCCTGACTCTGTCTCATGACTCCTGATGAGTCATGCTGCATCCTATGTCTTCCATTCGTGCTTCCCTCTCCCCAAGGGAAGGTCTTGTTGATGGATCAGTTTTTCTACCTGTCTTCTGGTATCGTAAGCCAATCAGCAATGGCTCCTGGAGCATGATGCAACATGTACCAGGGTGATGTCTCTTTTGCTGGACAAAGTCCATGCTGCTCCTCTTGGTGAATATGACCATCTGATTCAGTGTCTGGGTGAGGTTCCCCTCTCCCCCTGCCTGGCCACTGTTGGCATCTTCCCCTTTGGAACAGGGGCCTGGATGGTCTCCTGTTACACTTACATCTGTTTCAAATATTTTGGACAATGAATATTAATTAATTATTTAACATATGTCACCATGTCAAGTGTTTACAAATAATTGTGAAAACAGTTATCAAACTTCATGTTAGTGTTTGTGTAGCACAACCCCCAGTTTTTCTTTTTTTAAATTTTATTTTAAAATGCATTCCCAAGCCTTCCCCAACCATTTCTGACTTTTTCTTTCACTCTCTATTGTCTCTATATAAATATAAGTAAGCTAAGGTGTAGGATACGCTTTAACATTTTATTTAAGGTAGTAAGTTTTATTTTTCTCTCCCCTCTTTGCAAATAAGTTCCCTGCTATTTTGATATTGATACCTACTGTTTTATAAATGATAATTATTAAGTCTATATTGCTTTTATATTGTGCAATTACTCTTTTAGGCCTAAATATGTAAGTTAGCATAAGTCATGTCAAGTTTCTATTTTGTATGTCAACTCTCAACTTTGTGTCCTCTGCCTGGGCATCCCCTGTGTTGCAACTGTATGGTTCATGTACCCCTCCCATGTAAATTGGTTCCTGGATGAATGAGAGTGATAGGGAATGATCGAAATACAATGGTAGCAGGCCTTTACTGAATGGCCTGTAATGACCAGGCCATCACCTTGCATTGATTTATCCAGGAACCACGGACCTCACCCAACAACCGAGAACCCAGCATTTGAAAGACAAAAGACCCTGCAGAACCAGAAACTCTACCATTGTATCCCACCATTACAGACACCTGAAACTGCACATCCCTGCAAGGAATACACATGCTTAGTACACCAGGGGCTGACCCTTGCCTGGGCATGCCTCCTGTCACTAGGGTCACACAAGGTCTGCTCCTATAAAAAAGGGCAATGAAGACAGACCCAGTGGGATGCACTCTCCACCTGGACCAGCACCATGCCACACCACCTTTCCACCCAGAGGCCCTGTCAGAGACCCCCCTCTGGACAACACCTACTGGACAAAGACCCCTTTCCAGACTGGATAGGTAGCTATCACCCCCCACCCACTCTTCAACCAAGGACTTGGACTCTGCTTCTCTTCCCTACCTGGTCTCCAGCCCTTCCACTGAGTCTCTTTCTCCTGCTGCCATTGTGAGTGCTTGTGTGTGTGTGTGGGGGGGGGACCAATAACTTCATGGGGCTGTGTAGTGTGTTGTCTGTTTAATAAAACTGTTATTTGGACCCCTAAGTTGGATTTTGCTTTACTATGGTTTGGCCCTGGTCCAATCTCTGCTTCTCGCCCTTCTAACTTCTGTCTCATTTCTCCCTCTCCTGCTTCTCGCTCACTGCCATCTCCAATACCTGTCCTAAGCTCCTCTCTGCCTCCAAACCCCCTGTTTCTTTTTTACTGTCTTATCCCCACTGCCTTTTCCTCTTCCCCTCAGCAACCAGGTTTCTGCCTCAGTTTCTTTCCTAGCTGTCTCCTCCTTGCCACCCCTTATCTGCCCCCGCCCAATATCTCAGCTGTCTGCCTCAGTTTTCAGCCCCAGTCTACCTTAAGTAAACCCAAGCCTCAAGTCCTCAGCCAGCTTCTCTGTAGTCTACCAGTTCTAATCCTGGTTCTGGCAGCTTTAACTCCCTACACTTTAACTCTTGCTCTCTCACCTGAACCTTCCCCTAAGTATCCCAGGTACCCCAAGCACACACACTGTACCATCCAAGTTAGGAACTTACTTGTGTGTATGTGTAGGTGGGTTGTATGTGTGTGAACTGGTGAGTATGTGTGTGTGTATATATATATATTTATGGCATTGTGTGCATGATATACAAATTAGTGATCTGTGTCTAACTTTTGGGGTATATAGTGTATGTGTTTGAATTGGTGATAGGTATGCATGTGGCTAGGATGGTTTGGATATGTATGTGCCTAAGCTGGAAGTGTGTGTGCATATGCACCTAATTGATTTGTGTGTTTGTATATGTGCAATTGTGTGACACCCTCCTGTCTAACAGCACAATATTGAGATCCTAAGAGTTGGCCTGACCCCTTGAAGTTCTGTGGAAAGTTGTATATGAAATATTTGTCTTCCTAGATAATATCAGAATGTGAATGTGTCCAATGGAACTGACATGAATTCCAACTAAAAAGACAATTTCCACATTCTTTGTGTGCATTTTTTTAAGGGAAATTATTTTCTTGGTGTACACATCATATTTATCTGTATTCTAAACTGATGGCTCTATAGTAGGGATAACTGGGGGGCACCAGAAAAAGAAAGCAAAATATTCAGGCATAGGAAAGGAAACAAAAAAGCTACACATGCTGCAATTAAAAAACAATGTAAAAGTTTCTATTTTTTGTTGATGTACTAGGAAGAAGAGAATTAAATCATGTTGGGTACATGCTTTACTTAGAATGTGATCCCAACTATGTGTGTGACAGTTGGACTACCAATCATCTATGCTCCAGATTTTCCCTCTTCCTACCTTAGAATAGAATTATAGTAATATTTATTCTCATAAATATGATGGTTTTACAGTTGAGTTTAAGTCTCAAAAAATGTTCTGGCAGCTTTAACTGGATCAGAGATTTCTCTCTCAGCAAGTGCCTTGGTACCATTAATGGTGTTTAAATGAGCTGGTTCTGCTTCAAGAGAAACAGAAGTCAATGCATTGCAATAGAAATTACAGTAATTTATTCTATCATAAAAACTCATTTAAGATATTTTTGTGGGTACATGGATATCATGAATCTACACATATTATTGTATTTGGTGTTTTGTATGCACTGTATATTTTGCTTCCTTTATTTTCCCCTTCAGGCTACTGAGTTGTTTTTCAAAACAAGTGACTTGCTTATGCAACTTATTTTAGCAACAACCATTTACAATCTTTCTTCCACAGATATTACATGAGTGCAACTGATTACCAACATATTAGAATATGCAGTCAGATCACCTGAGTTATAATCTCAAAAGCAAGTTAGGTACAGTCAGCAATTAGCCTGAGAAACCTGCTCAGGTTTTACAGGAAGTCAACCAAGTCTTTCCTTTGGGGACAGAGGAAGCTCACTGCCTAAATCTTAATCTAGAGAGAAAAATATCTTAGTATTGGTTTCTAATTCACGTCTTTCTCTTCTCCAGCTGGTCAAAACCTAGGTTTCCATTTAATGGGAACTTTTTACCTTACAATATCTGGAATTAAAAACATTTATTTCAGCAGACTTTCCAATTTGGACACGTGATGCTTCCAAAATGAAATAAAGCCACTCTCCTCAAGACTCATGGACTATGTGAAGCTTATTTAGCTTGTGACTGATAATTTGAACAATGCTCTTCAGTACATGAAAATGCAGAGAAAATGAGCATTGATGACATTTACCATCTTTTGTGACTGTTGACATATCACAGGGGCAACAGCTCTGAGCTGAGAAAAAGGGACCCATGTTTTGTTTTTACAGTATATGGTATACTGCTCATTTTGTTCTTTAGGAGTCCTGTGTGGATGGCATACAATCTATTGAAAGGATTTCAATACCTACATTGAAGGTAACAGGACAATGTTGGTTACATGGGAAATATGGCAGATTCATACGTAATGAAGGAAAAGGTGTCATCCTACTTTTATATAGTGCATGGACCAGGGCACACCTGTCATTCAGTCCACTTTGCAAAGAGGGAAGTGTA
Source organism: Crocodylus siamensis (assembly GCF_052110815.1). NCBI lineage: Eukaryota > Metazoa > Chordata > Crocodylia > Crocodylidae > Crocodylus > Crocodylus siamensis. The sequence goes on along the minus strand of NC_143397.1, from coordinate 78,506,151 downwards.
CAGTTGCTTTATGCTGAAAAAGGTGGATATTTTCAATAGAAGTCCAGATGGTGATCTGCTTTCCAGTTGCATCAGTCTCAGAATATTTCCTGTGTGTATAATGGCTGTTAATGCCACCAATATAAAAAGCTACATGGGGAAAGTTAGTGGTGTGTGGTCTGCCCACCCAGGGCATGTCCAGATGAGTGCATGTTTGCAGTGCCACATACTGCACAGTCCAGTGTTCTCTGCGCTGTCAGGGTGTGCTGCCCAACTATGCTCTGTGCCAGATTTTTTTCCACAGGTTTTTTTGACCTCTGGATACCCAGCAGTAAAACAAAACCTGTGAAAAATAAAATGGATCGACAGATGCTCAGCCAATGTGCACTGCTAGAAAGTGGAGCTGGGTCACCTGGAGCCACTCTCTGCTGCCAGCCAGACTCCATGTGGCAGAATTGCCATGGTTGGAGTCCCAGGAGGCCCCCAATACCCCAGGTAAGGCTGGTGGAGCCAGCAGAGCACTGGCCCCAGCCTCCCCTACCCCACCTGGGGTAACTTGCTGTGTGCCAAAGTGTGCATGACATGGGTGTTCCTTGGGGACAAGAAATGGTGGTGCAAGGTGTTACACTGCTACTTGCTACATGAACCAAACATGCCCCCAGTGTCCTCCAAGATTTTGACATCTAAGTCCTTGCATAATGTAAGTTGCTAGACCATGCTATGAATCATTTTTAGAGGCAAAAAAATTGAAAAAGGATTTTTTACCTTAAGCCACCTCTACATGTTAGAAGGATGACACAATTACCTGGTTAATTGCACAGTTATCTTATGACCAGCTACTCAGGCAAAGTAACTATCATGCCATAAAAAGCTCCAACTAGCTAACTAGCTATACAGTTAGACCTCAAAAATGGGTACTAACTTTATAACTGGTTGCTATTGAGCCTTAATTTAAACATGTGGCAGGGTTTCTCCCAGCACCATCCCAGCCACAGCGATACACTATGGCCATTGCAAAACCTGGGAGATCACAGAAACTGCCAACTCCCTGAATTAGAGATTCATGAAACCTTTGGGCCTGGGGTACTACAGCTGCCATGATTCCCCACACCCAGAGGTGCACGAGACACCACTGAGTCTGAGAGCCCCTGAACTGAGGGGATGCCCAGTTATGGCAGCTTGCTGCTTGCTGGTGCAGGGGGAGCCCAGGATAAAAATACCTGGAAATAAGTCACGATGAGATCTAATAAGAAATCCTACAATCACTCCTTCTGCCATGTATGTGTGGCAAGGCAGAAGGTGTGATTGTGCAGATCATCCATTAGATCCCATTGCACCTCTACCTGCACATGTAGAGGAGGCCTTACAGTCATTTCATTATTTGCTGTGTGGGTCTCTTGCTGAGTACCTGCACTAATAATATTGTCCTTGAGGGTCTTCAAGAGGTAATTTGACTTTGTTCACCTGAAAGACATTCAGTGTTTAACTGATATAGGGTAGGCTCTGAATTTCATTGATTTGGTCCTTCCATTTTTCACTAATGTCTTGGACATTGCTGATGGCCTTTTAATGATATTCTTTATAAATTAATTAGTAACAGGCCAAACGGGAATCATGTTAAGGTTAGCGGTCACACTTCTCATACTGATATAAGCTAGATTTGAACCAATGCAATGAATTTGAAAAGTTCTGAATAGCATTCCCAGTTCTCTGAGTGAATCAGTGGCTTTCTGGACCATTACAAGATGAATTCATAGGCTAAATATTCAAAAAGAAAAGCTCTGACATGTATGTTCAAAAACTGTACAGTTTTAATATATGCATGTTCAAAACAATGAGGAGGTGAGTGACAGCAATATCTAATAGAGATAAGGGCTCTCACATTACAATTTTAGAAAGCCTGCTTCAAATCCTTACTCTGCATAAGGCAAATTCAAAATTCTTCATCAGAATGAAAAATAATTCTGATGTTTCTTTTTTCTTTTAATAAACTCCAAAATTGGAATTTTTTTTGGACAACTTTACTGGAAAGATATATTTTGTAGTCAAACAATCTCTTCTGCATTAGCCCTTTCAGCATTTGGCTCAGAGGCTATACAATATATCAGTGTTTCACTTTTTAAGCAGTATGGCCAAATAACAAATTAAATCAACTGAAGAAATATCATACTCTTTTAGTTTTTCATGGTTATTACTACAATAAACTCTACACACAAGTGTGGGTTAACTTAGTGAATTCATTTTCATTTTTTCAAGGTAGGCTAACAAAGTATTTCACATATACTATGCATACTACTTTTACCAAATCACATGCAACTATCTAACTCATTTTTCAGTGTCATGAAGAAGAATCCAGGAAGGAAGTTTTTTAAAAAGAGACTTGTCAGCTGCAGCAGGTGAGTCCAATACAACTGTGAAGTCGCCAAAATTAGATGATGCTGAGAGTAACTGCTTTCAAGTATTAATGTTCTTCCAGCTCTGCTTCTATTAGGTGATTCTAATTTGAGATGATAAGACTGTTATGCCATCTTCTCAAACTGAGACATATAATGCTATTTGTATTGTACCACACTGAAGAAAGAGCTAGGATCTGGTTGTCAGGGGAAAAGGTGCTGTATTAGTTTATAATACAATATAATTTACTGATGTCTTCCATTGTTCATACAAAGGCATGAGACACTTCACAACTGATTACAGTCAATACAAGATACTATGCAAATAGAAGTAAACAATGTGGTTTAGCAGTAATTGTATTTAACACTTATATAGTATATTACAGACATTAAATAATCAATTTTCACAACATCCTTGCAAGGCAGGGAGGTTTTTCCCTTATGCTACAGAATGGAAAATTGAGAGATAGCATGGAAGTAATTTGCCAAAATCTTCAGGAGTCAGTCAGTAAGATGGAATCCCTGCCTCTCTCAGCCTACTTTTTGTACCATGACTCATTATTTCTAGAAACAGAATAGACTCCTAGCAAGGGTGGCATGGACACCTACCCTGGAGATCTTCAAAAGGAGACTGGACACATGCCTTGCTGGTATTATTTGACCTCAGCAGTCTTTCCTGCCCAGAGCAGTGGGACTGGACCCAATAATCTAACAAAGTCCCTTCCAGCTCTAAACTTCTGTGAATCTGTGAAATGTTAAACCACATTAAATGTGTGGAGAGTCACATATGCCATGGCTGTTTAGTTCAGGTCAGTTTAGAACCATAAAATATTCTGTGTAAAGGGTGATTCTATACAACACAATCTGTATCCAGAATTCAGAATTATAGAAGAAGGGGAAATTGCTTGCTCTTACTTTCTGTACTGTAGTCTTTATTCCCCCCCACCCCCCTCCACACACACACTTGTTACAAGGGCATTACAAAGGAGAACACAATAGTGGAGTTTCAGAAAAGAATCACTGCTGTGGAAAAAAATAGAATAACTGAAGTGTAGGATTTAACTGTTTTATTTGACAAGAAATTTCAGCTCTGAGTCTCAGGTAAAAAGGAATTAGCAGATTTTCATACCAGATCTAAAAAGCTGAAAGTTTCATTTAGGTATTGCCTTGGGAAATGGATCCATATCCATTGTGCCTAGTAGAACAAAGACTGAGTCTACTATTGACATGGTTTATTGATAATTTTTTCTTTAAGATGACAAGCTGCTGGTTGCATATAAGCAAGTGGAGATTAGGAGTATCTTTAGTCCTTAACTCTTGTTATGAATTTTCTGTGAGACTCAGAATACCCAAAAAGCAATTGATCTACTCCAGCTAAACTGAGATTCATTTTTTAATATATTAGCTTATTGTGCTAGTAGTGCCTCCATTTTCTATAAGTTTTCTCCCTCCTATCCCTTTCCTCCACTTAAATAGGCATGGTCTGCAGTGATATTACTAAATTATTATTCTTTTAGTGATGGGCTATGGAAGCTATATGTTATTCCTCAGTTTCTTTTCTGGCCATCAGAGCAAGGATTACCAAAATCACACATTTAAAGGCAAGATAAGGAAAGGAAAATAAAACAAACCTAAATGACTAAACTTTCAGTATCACATTCAGTATCACATTCATTGTAATGAGTGAGATTGTATTTCTGACTCATATAATGGAGGATGAGTCTGTATTTTCAACAAACCTGCTCTCATAATTCTAGCATGGCATCCTTGAATAATCGGTAAGCTCTACTTGCTTCTTTTGATCCTGCCCTGGCTTCATGGCTTCCTAAGTTAAGAAGGTGAACAAGTTTCTATTTGTATAGCAGGGAGGAGGAAAATAGAGAAAACTGGCCTGTATTCAGACACTCTGTAGTTCATTTCTCCTTCTCTCGGTCTCCCCCAGGAGGTTTGACATCAAGCTTCAGGAAAGAAGTTTGATATTTTTAAGATACCCCAGTTTCACTTTTATCCGATTGTCTATGATTTCCTCAAAAGATATATTAGAAGAACTCACCAAAGCAGAAAACTCTAAGCCAGATCAGACTACCCCAGCCATTCCTAAGTGTGGCTCCATGACAATTACTAATGATCAAATAGTATTGAAAAAGATTTCATACATCAACTGCCAGAAGGATTTTCTCTCTCTCAGATGAGGGGAAGTCAGCAATGACTACTGCAGATTCAAATGGAACATAACAGAAATAAAATTCTATAGATCTGGTTTTGTTTCATCTCATAGCAGGAAAAAAATACTACATTCTGAATGATTATTCAGAACAAACCAATAGAAAAGACATTGTGACCTAAGTTAATGGCAGCACTCTCAATGCTGAACAGAGCAACAAGATTTTACCCACCACCAAGAGTATTCTTGTCAGGGTAGACTTTCTACCTTATCTTGTTTTCCTTCACTACTGAGACAAGCTTGTATGTTAAATATTTAACAAAGAAGAAGAAGATGTTTTAAGAGCAAACAAAATGTGAAAGTCCATCAGATTTTGGCTACTTCTTTCCTTTGTTTGGTCAAAAAACCTGAAATTTGAAACCCACAGACACTAATGGGACCTAAATATATTGCACCTGCATTCTCAACCCAAACCACCAGTGTAACTTCAACATAAATAATAGGTCCCTGGGCTATAACATAAATACCAAAAGGGGAAGCAGCCCTCTGCCATTTTAAGAGGGAAAACTTTCCCTCACATCTCAGCCAGGATAGCATCCCAGCCCTGGGCTATATCCTAGTGAGCTCCCCAAGCATCACTGCAGGTATGCATGCAGCACCACAGTCCCTTCAAGAGCTCTGCTACCAGGAGCTCTTCACCAGGGAGAGACTAGCTTGCTAACCTGAGCCTCAGGCTTATATTCTCCCAGGGCTGCCTGCATGTGCCTGCTAATTGGCTTAATTGCCCTGTTGCCCTGGCTACCTGCAGCTGCTGCATGCCTGCCTGGCCTGCAGTGCCTCCTTGCTGGGTTACTTTTCTCTTAAAGGATCAGAGAGCTCCATGCTGTGTTACAGTGTACCAAAAACCACAAGGCAACTAGAAAAACCACAGTAAGTATCCTCATGTTGCACTAAAATGGTCATTCATTTTTGGAATAACATTTTGCTTTCAAGAAGTAACTCCAGTTGTAGCTCATAGTGCTTCATCCAAGAGTAAGAGATACTGAGACAATTAAGTGACACTGTCTTGGCAGTGCATTTCCATTGGTATGCCATAAGCTACATGCAATCTGCTTTGTAGTGTGAATCTTTTCTACTTTGATGTAATCATCCCTGTATTTTTCTCAAGCACTATACCATATAACAAACTGAAGAGAGAAAGTAAGTGAATCATGCTACATAATGACACCAGCTGTGAACAATGCAGACTGTGGCTGGCATTGCTGTACTTGTTATTCAATAAACCAGATGTTTTGTTCATATTTTTCATTAAAAAAAATTTAAAAAGCCACTGGAATAATACTTCTATCATACATGATCGGAAAACCCCATTGCAAGTGAAATACTCAAGAGGTTGTTTTTTTATTAAATATATGTAATATATTTTTAAAAAACAGTATTCATTAAGTAATGGCAAAAGAACAAAAAACAACATTTTCCCCTCATACTATTTTGTACTGCTATTTTTCCCCAGGAATTTGGTTGCCTGATGAGCTAATATCATTGAAACATCCTTTTTTGTTGTTGGAGGTTTTTTGTTCAGTTTTTTTTTTTTACCTCCACTATCAACAGATCCATCATTTGGTCTATAAACAGATTTTTAAAAATCTATTAACTCTCACAAGGCCTGCCCCTGCCCACCTCAAGCCCTCAGGGATTATGTTGGTTGTCATAGACATGCTAAGAAGGAAAAGAACTGCTGTCATGAAAGACATTCATTTAGGAGCAGTCCCAGATCTCGTGCTCTATAGACCTAGTAGAGGCAGGTATCTTTGGAAGTGACAAATGACAAATTCAATCACACAGAGAGGTACTGAAGCAGGATCTAAGCACTAGCTTAGTCAAAAAACAAACAAAAAAGATAGAAGAGGTAACTCCAGTACAAAATAGCTTTACAAAGAAACAGTGCATAGGGCTTCTATCTGACTCTGCATTTACCCATAAGGAGGGATCTCTGTTAATCCTCCTGGAAGTGCCCCCCTGCAATGGCTCTTTTAATGTTTTTCATTTCACCGATTGCTCCCCAGCCCCTGACTGGTGGAAGGACCCCACTGGTCAGTATGTTTGCTTCTCATTACTGGGAAAGCAAAAACTGTGGTTTTAAATATGTTGTGGTTTTTACTTCCCCAGTGATCAGTGGCCTGACTGGTGGGGCCCTTCTGCCAATAGGGGGTTTGGGGGAGGCAGCAAAATGAAAAAAAAGTTAAGGAATTGCTGCAGGGGAGAAGTGGGACACTTCTGGTGCAATTTACAGAGACCCCTGCCTGTAAGCGATGCTTTACTGTCTCTTCCTCCCCAGTCTCCTTTTATTGTTATTTATTAGCAATAACATTGTGTTGTTGTTGTTTGTTAAATTGCCAGCCCAGTAAATGTTGGATTTGACAACTGATTTAAACAGGAGAAAAAGATTCTTGCCCTTTCTCTCCCCTTCACTAAGACTATATGTACTAAGGCCAGGAACACATGGAAACATTCAAGAATACCAATAAAGCAGAAGAAAGCTTGGTGAGATATTTTAAGCAAAATATAATCTTATTAGGATCACAAGAAAATAGGACTTCATAAGGTCACCTAATCCAGTCCTCCCGTTCAAACCAGGATCTTCCCTGACTAAATTATCTCAGCTAAAAAAGATCTTAATGACTGAAGATTGTCTTAGCCTTGGAAACCTTTAGTTGATCCCAAATTACTGAGGTGGACATGAGTTATAAGAAGTCATCTTTTTTAACACCCAATTCTGAAAGTTCTGTTCATTCTCTTGTAGGTGGGAGGAATTGCAATGTATTTTTTATTGTAATTGTTCATGCTAAAGAACATCTTCTTCTGGATAAGCATGAATTATTGAGTGTTCTAGTGCCCTATAACATTTATAATTCTCTGGAGGATGCCTGTCTTTATACAAAAAACACTGTCTCCAGGTGAGAGTACTTGCTGTACAAATTTACTTTACCGATATTTTAATATAAAATGGCAAGAAAGGTCAGGAGGATTGAATGAGGGCAGACACCATCAATTTTACTTACGCTTCACCTTTATGAGGCAAGAGCCAGAGTAAATATAGTATCCATATGGCCAATTTTGTCGTGTTTTGTTTGTACTGCAGGCTTTTATTGTAGTCTGGAGTTGAACTAAGCTGACCTGGCTGTTATTAGGGTTTCCACTTGACCTCCTTCTTTAAGCCAGTGGCACATCAAACACCTGATCTTTGCTCTGTGACAAAATAAGTGGTACCAACTAAGACAAACAAGAATGACTCAAAAATATCATCAGCATGAAAGATGACATTTTTGGGAATTGTTTGAATATAGGATCATATTTAATTCTAGGTACAGCTGTTCAAAAAATCCCTGGAGGAAGCTCTCTATCATGCTTTAGTTAAAGCACTATGGGTTAAAGCACAAGTAAACTAAACAAATGTTCACTATTTGTGTGGGGGGGGGGGGTAGCGGCTTAAAGCCTGCCTGCACTGACCAGTGGGAGCACTCTGGCACCTCTTCCAGGAGCCTGGCAGAACTGACATTTTCCCCAATCCCCCCCACCCCCCACACACACTGCCAGCCGGCAACTGCCGGCAGCAGTTGTGGGGGAAGAGACCCCAGACCCCTCTCCCCACAGTCCCCCAACCTGGGCTCCATTGTGGTGCAGCCCAGCAGGAGAAGCTACATGGAGAGAGGCCAGTCCCCTGCAGACATCCGCAGTATGTTGTTGCTTGGCTAGGGTTGCAGCAGGGAGAAAGACCCCAGATGTCTCCATCCAATCTCCACCTTCTTCTGGTGTGTGTGTGGAGAAGCCTGAGTACTTGCCTAAGGCACAATATCCCCTTACCTGTGCTCCTCCTAGAACAGTTTGATTCCATCTAGCCTATGGAATTCAAATATTTCATCATCTATTTCTCACAAAAATATGCAGCTTAGGGATACATAAAAACATAATGAACTCTTTCCAAACAAAATATTTTTTGTCCAGTATTTTTTATTTTGGCAGGGGGGTGTTCAGGCATTTTTGTTAGAATCAATTTAATACTCCTTGGTTGTGACATGAACACAATGAATTGCCAGTATTGGTGCCTACAGAACCAACTGTGTCAAAATATTTTTTTCCTATTCTTGTGATATATGCTTTTGTTTCTATATTAAGTTTCATGTGGGCAGTTTCAGGCTACACTTGTTTTATGAAACCAATCTGCCTCAACTGCCTTTGTTTCTGAAATATGTTTTTATTAAGTCATCCCCAGTATTACAAAGTTAGAAATACTGATAAAAATTAGTACAAGGGTACTATACTGCACTAAGTTACAAGATAAAGCCCTTGCTAATTTAGTGGAGAATTATTTTTAGATTCAGAGAGGGAATCTGTTTCTGTTCATTTCATGTAGCTGTCAAAACTGCCTGTAAACAGGAAGCCAAGATACTCATTTCTCTAGACTGCTGACAGTGGTAGAAAACGTACACCTTCACTTACGCAAATATACACCGCTCTGTATCAAAATATAAGACCCGTGGGAATCTCATCTAAACATATTTCAAATCCAGTTAAAAATAGTGCTTCAACAAATGACACAGTCTATCTTTAACATTGTGATAGAATATCACCCATAGTTATTATTGAAGGGATTTAAAGGGTTTTTTTAAAGGACTTTCATGCAAAAGGAAGTGCTTTTCTACTGATTGGGACTATATTCAATATGCTCAGACTTGGTATAGAATACAAATGTTTTGTTTATCCTTTCATAAATGAGCCATTTTTAATAGGGTCTTTCACATTTTATGATCCTCTTAGGTCTTAGCTTTATGTTGAGTCATGCAGTCTTTGTTATTTATGCTTAGTTGAAAACTGAATTTCCTGTTCATAATGATTAAAAGTAAACTCCTTAGAAATTATAAGACAACAGTACAAACAATAACAACTGCTGTTGTCTCATTCTTTTTTGTGAGACTCTACACTTTTTTCAATAGTTTCTTAGCAGAATACTTTCAAAACTACTTTGTTCCTATAATAAATATTGATTTTGTAGAAGAACAAGTTGTAATGATAAATTAAGCTTTGTCTTTGCTGGTTATCAATTTTTCCTATAAATCCTATAAATGTTTGACTTAGATTGTTTGAAATAATTGGCACATTTTCAAAAAGCAAATCATAAAGTGAAAGGACAGCTTCGAGTTACACTTATCAGGACAGTGCCTTTATATAGCAGCAATAGGCATCATCACATCCTGTTTTATGAACTGTAGTGGTAAGTAATAGCAGTACCTGATACGAAACCAACTAAAATGATTTGGACTAGATTCAGTTGAGATAAATCACTGAATTTCAAGGATGACAAGATATTTGGACTCTGTAACTGTTGTTACCCTTAGACTTAGCCTCCCTTTTTTTACTTAAAATAATAAGAGAGGCTACAACACTTGTTCTGAGGTAACAAAAGGAAGCTGACTACTAGATCTTCAGGTCATCTTATTAATATAATGGGAGAGGTATGTGCATAGAAGATGTGCATCTCACCTGTTCAGAATAGGATCAACTAGTCAGAACAGGATTGTCCCCTGAAGGCACTCAGGCAAGAAAATAAAATATAATATTCAGCTTGTAGGATAGAACAGAAGAAATCTACATAGCTATCAAAAAGCAGATGTATTCAATAGTCTGCAATGCAATACCAGAAAGGATATGAGTAAAGAGGTAGAGTTTGACAAGTGGTCAAAATATGAGGTGCTGAGGAGGGGATGAAAGATAGACAAGCAGTGGGAAAGAAGAGAAGGAGCTGCCAAAGGTAATATTCATAGAGCAGACAGAGAGGACAAAAGAACAGTAGATAACTTCGCTGCCTGGAAAATATGCTTCCGAATGCATAAAAAATGTGTGGCCATTGCCAGACTCAAAGTCACAAAAATATTAGCTGAATTGCAATAAAACACAGCTTGAAGAGGGTCCTTCTGATACTCCCAGCTTGAAGACTCCTTCCAACTTTCTGACTACAGTATATAGATTCACATCTTGTATTAGCAAGGGTTTCATGAAATTTTGATGGCTGGCATTAGATAAAAAATACCAATACATTTATGTAAGCAGTTCATATTAACATCTACCGTATTCACCTAATGCACTTTTTAAACTCAGAGACCTCAATATACATGATTGCATTTCAGGGTAATCCATGAGTCTTTAAAACATTATAATCCTCCCTCTTCCTTTAAAAATTAAAAGAAAGAAAAAGAAAAATAACTGGTCATAGATTCTTGAGCCAAGGGTGGTTTAGTTTTCATGGACACTTCAGTCTAGATATGATGCTGTCCTGTACTTATTTATTGTTTCAGATGTTAAGCAGATCAAAGAAGCATCAGCCTAAAAATGTCTACATTTCAGTGTAACAGATTTCAAAAGCTTTAGATCTGTTTAAACTAATGAATTATTCATTTCACAAATGAAACTTTGAAAGTAACACATACAATTACCTGGGGATTCTACTGTGATTTCACTAAATATTTTTAAGGAAGAAATGATTGCAGGTATTGTACGCATTTCATCTGAGTGGATCATGAAATTTTCTTACCCAATTCCTTTTTTTAACCCGTTTATTACCTGCAGACAGTTTGCAAGCTTCACGGTCATAAAGTTTTCAGTGGCTGGCTTTGAAATTGATTTTATGTGTCTACAAGGGGGGAAAAAAAAGATAAATTTAGAAACCAATTACCAAGAATTCATTGCTTTTTGTGAAACAATCCTCAGAATATTACTAAATGTCATGCTTATTTTCTGATTAAAATTTATACACACATACACACACACACACACACACACACTAATTAAAACAAAAACAGCAAGTTTAATAAAAAATGCATGTCATCATAATAAACAAAAAATCTGTAACACAACCAGTGCTGAAAATATATTTTAAACATGTTATGAAATACTGAAAAGTTCACTTGATCAAATATATTTAACATCTTCAAAAGGCAAATGTGGGAACAAAAATTCATAAATGGTCTTGACACTAAGAAACAAAGACTAAACATTCACATTGATTTTATGGTGCATTATAATTTTCCTACGCTCTGAAATGTTTCCACACATGAAACATGAGAATGTCTTTCCTCCCTTATGATAGGCCTGGATCTCCCAGTAATCAGCTTCTTTTCCTCTGCTGATTGTGTGTCTTTATCTCACCCTGGGCACATCTACGCAAGACGCTCCATCACCCTAGCATCGCCAGGCACAAACTGTGATGCTGATGCTATGTCACTGCAGCAATGAGCTACATCACCATAACACTTCACTACGGTGATGTAGCATCTAAAACAACCCCCACACACTGCTGGAACTGCACAGTACCAGTGGGTACTGTACTGTCATACAGTACTTGCTAAAACTAGTACTAAATGATGGTGTGGTACCAAATGTATAATCAGGGACATATGTAGATGCACCTTCTGTCCTGAAACTATTTTTTACTATGTTGTGTTTGGCTTGTTTTGACCAGACTTCATGAAGAATGCCTTGCATTTGGAAGCTTGTTTAATGTTATCCCAACCATAGCTGGACCAGTAAAAGATGTCACTCTAAGAAGTCCTTGTCTCTTATATAATTTCTGAACCATCACAGCTACAACCCTCTTACACTACTTAAACATATTTTAAACATTGGTACAAATCAATGGACATGTCTACATATGCCCCCATGGTGCCATTGTTATTAGGAATTGTCATTGTTCATAAACGAAGTACTAAATTATGGCATAGTAGCAACCATTACTGTCCTGTGCTGGCGGGGCATGGTTATTTTTATCCACTATGTAGCTATAGCGATGCAGTACAGAAAGGGAGTGCATCACTACAGCGATGAGCTGCAGCGTCATGGTTTTTGCCTGTCAGTGCTACATTGCCATAGTGCATTGCTGTGGCAACACAGCATCTCATGTAGGTGCACCCACTGAATCTAACCACTCCATTTCATGTCACCAATTTTTTAAAATATATTTGAAAAAACAAAACAAACACAACATAGTGAAAGATATTGAATGAAGAACTACACTGAAAAAAATAACATTGTATCTAGTGGAAAGGAATAACTCAAATTCCTGTTTTAAAGCACACTGAAATGCGAGAAAGAGCAACAGAGAGTAAGAGAGAGAAAGAGGGAGGGAGAGACAGAAAGGGAGGGAGAGAGAGAAGCAGAGGGGAAAATAACACATGATCAAAATTTAATTAAATTTGATCTGAAAAAACTATTTACAAATTTGATTGGAGAAAGTACTTTGGTTTTAAATATAAATTTTAACATACATTTTGGCACTGTGAACAATTGCAAGACTATACCTTCTACTGTGCACCTATATCATACAATATTTTTTGTTTAAAAATTAGTATAGGGATGTAAAATTGACACAATGATTCCTCCATGATTCCACTATGCTCTGGAATTGGCCAATATTTGATGCATTAGACACAGCTTAGCGTTTTACAGCTTCTCCATGCTTCTATTCTCGTCAGAAAATTAGCACACAGCAATCTTGAAAGGCTAATTCTGAGGTAAAGGTTTTATATGGCATGTGAGTGAAAAGGGTGTTTCTTTCTAATCACAACCACCCTGCAGAGGAAGCATAAGCTGGCTAATAATCAATTCCCAAACATCAGAAAAGACATTACAAATGCTAAAAGACAAACTATGTATATGCTTGTGTAAAATAAGTTACAAGCAACTCATTACAGATGGAAAGAAGACTGTAGTTCTTGTACAGTTTCCCATTTCAGAAGACATATTTAGTGTAAAGATAATTTAAAATGCAGGACAGGACTGGCCTGCAGGAGCAACTGCCTGGTGCTTATAACACTACCAGGGAACATAGGAGACCTGGAGTCTATTTCTGGTTCCACCAGACTTCCTAAATCCCTTTCCAACTCTAAGGCTACTTTGGGTCATGAGAATACAGCCTATGGTTAAAGGCAGACAAGGTTCTTTGAGTGAATCTGGTATCTTTTATTTGATCAACTTCAACAGTTGGGGGAAAAAAATAAGCAAGCTTTCGGGTTCAAAAACCCTTTGTCAGGCTAAGGAAGTCTCTGCAGTTGGTGTGTGGTCTTCCTGGATGGAATGAAAAGTAAAGAAGCCAGAGGCTGGTATGCATGCAAAACAGGCAGTCAGTGAAGACGTAAATTGAGGAGTCAGTTGGTGAAAGACAGGCTGGGGGGCTGGGGGGAAGAGAAGGGGAATGAATAGTGGAGAGGTACCTGGGGAGTCAGATGTCAGGCAGGTTATAATGTGTCAAATCCAAGATCTATATTTAGTCCATGATTTTTAGTATCTAGGAGGTTAATGAAGTGCAATTCATAGGCTTGTCTCTGAGAAGTGTTTTGTAAGTTCCCTTCGAGGATTAGAACTGAGAGATTGGAGAGAGTGTGGTTTTCCTGGGAGAAACGTGCCCCCACAGGTAATTGGGTATTCCTGTCTATGATAGATTTCCGGTGTACGTTCATTCTGGTGCGCAGTTGTTGTTTGGTCTCTCCTACATATTTTCCATCAGGGCATTTGGTCTATTGGATGAGATGTATTACGTTTCTGGAGGTGCAGCTGTAAGATCCGTGAATGCTGATGGCTCTGTTGTGGTGTGCAGTAAATGTGGGGGTGGTGGAGATGTGTTGACAGGTTTTGTATTTCTTGTCATGGCATGGTTTGGATCCATTTGGTGTATTCTGGGCCTGAGGAAGTTCGCTTCTGGTGATGAGGTTAGCGAGGTTTGGTGCTTATCTGAAGGCTAATATGGGTGGCTCTGGGAAAATCTCTTTTAAAATAAGGTCTCTTTTTAGTACGGGTTGCAATTGCTTGAGGATTGTCCTTATGGATTCAAGGGAGGGGTGATGTGTCATAATCAGCGGTGTGCGATTTGTGGGGGTTTTACTTCTGTACTGCAGCAATTCTTCACATGGTATCCTGGTGGCTCTTTCAAATGTGAGATCTACCTCTCTGGAGGTCAAAGATGTGTCATGCCCTGAGAAGTCCATACTCTAAATAGGACAAGAGAAACATTGACAAAAGAATACCCAGGGTAAAACTTCAGGGCAGAAGGAAAATGTGTGGATTTTTAATTAGGTAAGAGGACGTGGATGGAATTTCTTGAAGAGGTAGATTTTAAGGAAGGATTTGAAGAAGAGAGAGCAATTGTCCCAGGCATGTCAATAGCATAATACAAGTTTAAAAAACAAAACAAAAACCGAAGACGATAGAGTAGGGGGGAAAACAAAGGGAGTGAAGCAAGCTCTGAAACTACTAGGAGCAGAAAATGTGGTTTTCAGGACTGGAAATGGGTAGGTCACTTTTTGCTGGGTGAAGAGTAAATAAAGCTCTAACAGCACAACCTTGAGCTTTTCAGGCAAATAAGCAGTAATACTGTTAGCTCCAGGAAATGGACTCACATACACATTATTTTCCAGGTTAAAGCAAGATTTAAAGGTCTATTTTGAGAATTTTATTATGCTGAGTAGATCTAAAACTAGCACTGATATTCATAGGCTCTGGATTTAGGACCCAGAGATCTTGTTCTGGTGGGGTGGAGGGGAGGGGGAGAGGGACACCCGCAGTCAGACTGACCACAACCTTTCCATTCAATAATAGGCAATTTATTGATATACAGCAAAAACAGAAAAGAAACAATACAAACAATCAAGCAATTCTATATATCTACCAAATTCTAGGGCTGTCATCAGAGTCAAAGTTCATCTGATCAAGATGCAGTCTTCACTCTGAGGCTGTCTTAGGTGTCAGATGTCAGCCATCCAGAGGTGGGATGCTGAGGCCCATGCCCCGCCTCCAGTGGGGTAGATGTAATGGGCTGATGGTATGCCCTCTGTCCAGGGTGGCCTTGGGGACCATTCCTGGGGGATGGGGACCCCTCTTGGGGAAGAGAGGGACTGAGGTGGGACCAGGAGGAGGAGGGATGGGAAGAAGGATGGGGAGGGACCCTTTGTTACTCTAAAGCAGGGGTGGGCAAAATATGGCCTGCGGGCTGGATCCAGCCCATCAGCCCATTTTATCTGGCCCTTGGGGCCTCTAAGGATTTTAGAAAATTACTTTTTATCTGCCCCTCACTGTCATCTTTGACAGGCATTCAGGGGCAGGAGGACCCAGAAGGAGCCTGTGGCTAAGCAGCAAGGTGATGCTGGCTCCACCCCACCCCCAGGCCTTACCCACCACCCACCCTCAGCCCCAAACCAGAAGCCTCCGCGGCTTCTGCCCTCCTGACCCTGGAGTGCCTGCCCACCCTATGTGAGTGGAAAGTAAGGCAAGATTGGATGTGGGAGGGAACTGCTGAAACAGCCCAGTGGCCAGGAGCTTGGTGCTTCCTGGGTCAGGCTGGAAGCAGGGGGAGGGCAGAGGGAAGCTGCTGCAGTGGTGGGGGGGAGCAGCACGAGGGGGGGTGGGGGCCATGGGAAGCAGCAGGGCCCGTGGGGACTGGTAGGTGCATGCACCACTCAGCTGCTTATTGTTGCCAGTGCTGACCTATCTAGGCACATCTCATCACAAGTGAGTGGCGCATGGCAAAGCAGTGACTAGGCTGGCTTTGCTGTGTGCCACTCAGGATGGGACAAGACAGGCCTGGCCAGGTCAGCACTGGCGAGCAGAAGCGGCAGCTGAGCCTTGTGCTGCTTGGGACCAGCTCAGTCATGGCTTCCCCTCCCCAGTGCCGGCCTGGCCAGGACTAAGAGGCACGTGGCAAAGCCATGATTTCTATTTACCTCCTCAGGCTTGTCCTGGCCAGTCCCAAGTAGCACATGGCTCAGTCACTGCTTCTCTTCACCAGTGCCCACTCAACTGGGCCTGTCACATCCTGGGCACATCCTCGGGATGGGTTGGCACCAGAGAGGCAAAGCTGTGGCTGAGCCTGTGCTGAGCAGCATGCAGTAAATGGCTCAGCTGGCTCAGCCACTGCTTCTCTTTGCCGGTGCTGACCTGGCCAGGCCCATCCCATCCTGAGTGGCATGCAGCAAAGCCAGCCAGCTGCTGCTTCCCTGCACGCTGGATGCAACAGGCCCAGCGGAGTTGGCACCAGTGGGGAGAGGTGGCGGCTGAGCCATGTGCACAGGCCAGGCCAGCAGAGGTAAGTGCACAGCTTTGTGCAACTGTTCCCAGAGCCCTTGGGGCTCCTGCCATGGCCTGGGGGACTCTGCCCCATTTCTGCTGTGCCCATTGTACACAGAGGCTGAGCCAGGAGCCTCCCAAGCCCAGCATCCTGCTTCTGCCAGGCAGCATCCTCTCATGGGCAGGGCAGTTGTACCCCATCCCATGGAGCTGTGTGGGCCAGGCTGAGCTCCACTTTGGGTGCTGCTGGGGGCCCAGCTGTGGCCCAAGTCTGCAGAGCTCTGAGGCAGCCCCCCTCTCCTCCGGTTGCCACCTTCCCAAGGCCTGGCCAGGCCAACCTACTTGTGGTGCCTCCCCCTCTGTCTGCTTCTCCCCGTGCCTGTGTCTCTCTTTCCTTCCTTCCCTCCCTCTTTCCTCTATTTTCTCTCCCTCTTCCTTCCTCTTCCTCCCTTTCTCTTCCCTCACTCCCTCCCTTATTTCTTTCCTTTCCTGTCTTTTATTTGTTGTCACTAGGTTTAGAATTGGTACTGGTATTTACCATAAAAAAGAAATATTTCTGATTATTAACCATATTAATATGCAGTGCATCCTGCCATATACTCCCTACCCCAGTGTTTTTTTGTGGCATGCCGGCACTCCAGTGCCTCACAAGGTAGACATGGTTTTTTTGGCACTCTGGCCAAAAAACATTGCCTACTCCTGACATAGGACATGTAACAAAGTGTAACTTTGTTCCAAGACCATATTACCTCCGCCCAAAAGGAGTTCTTCTGGGGGCAAAGGGAGGGACTTTCAGTGGCAAAGGGCAGTGATTAGGGGGAAGGACTTCTGGTCACAAAATGGTGACCAAGGGGCAGGGCAATGGCCAAAGGGTGGGGCTACCCATGCAGTCCTCAACAGCTTACCAAAATTCATGAAGTGGCCCTCCAGCTGAACTAATTGCCTGCCTCTGCTCTAAAGTCTCTGCTTTTGTATTCTCTGTTCCCCCTAATGACTCTTGATGACTCTTCATGACTATTGTTGGCTGGTCCCTCTGTGTGGGTGCCATACATCCACATAGCTTATCACATGCACACATACTAATTTGGTCTTTCCAGGCTTTCTCCTAATTTCATAGTTTTATAGATATTAGGGTCAGAAGGGACCTATTAAATCAAGTCCAACCCACTGCCCTGGGCAGGAATGAGTGGACACACTTGAAGGGAGAGAGGCTGCAAATAGATTTAGATGGACTACAAAAATGGGCAGATGAGAATAGGATGGGGTTCAATGTGGATAAATGTAGGATGATACACCTTGGGAGAAGAAATCTGCAGCATACATACAGGCTGGGGAGTTCCCCTCTTGAAAGCACAGAGGTGAAACAGGATATTGACTCCAAGATAAACATGAGCCACCAATGCCAGACCACAGCCAGCAAGGCCAGCCATACATAATCATGCATCCAAAGATGCATCTCAAGCTGGTCTAGAGAGGTGATACTCCCCCTCTATGCGACTTTGGTCAGGCTGCAGTTGGAGTACTGCATCCAGTACTGGGCACCACATTTCAAAAGGGATGTGGCCAGCCTGGAGAGGGTTCAGGAGGGCCACCCACTTGGTGAGAGGGCAGCAGGACAGGCCATATGAAGAGAGACTGAGGGACCTGAACCTATTCAGCCTCAGCAAGAGGAGGCTGATGGGGGACCTGGTGGCTGCCTACAAACTCATCAGGGGAGATCAACAGCATATAGGTAGAACCCTTTTCTTCCCAGCACTACCTGGGGTTATGAGAAACACTGGTAATAAGCTGATGGAGAATAGGTTTAAGTTAGAGATCAGAAGGCAATATTTTACAGTTAGGGTGGCCAAAATCTGGAACCAACTTCCCAGGGAAGTGGTCCTCGCCCCTACCTTGGGCAAATTCAAGAGGAGGTTGAATTATCACCTGTCTGGGGTTTTGTGAACCAAGCATTCATTCCTGCCTGTGGCAGGGGGTCAAGCTAGATGATCTGTTCAGATCCCTCTTGACCCTAGCTATTATGAAACTATGAGTGCTGGGGTCAGATGACCCCCGCCAGGTGTCTGTCCAATCTCATTTTAAATACCTCCAAGGAAAGGAAAAGGGACATCATCTCCCTTGGAAGTGTATTCCATATTTTGACAACACTCACTGTAAAGAATTTTCTCCTGATGTCCAATCTGAATTTGCTCTCTTCCAGTTTGTGGCCATTATTTCTAGTTACCCCAACAGGTGTCCTGGTAAATATTGTATCACCTATTTCTTGCTGGCCCCGCCTGATGAGTTTGTAAGCAGCCATGAAATCACCTCTCAGCCTCCTCTTGTGGAGGCTGAAGAGGTTCAGGTCTCCCAATTGGTCCACATAGGGTTTTTCTGTAGGCCTTTATGCAGACAAGTGCCCCACCTCTAAACCCTCTCCAGGCCATCCACTTCCCTCTTGAAGTGCGGTGCCCAAAACTGGGATGCAGTACTCCAGCTGTGGTCTAACCAATGCTGCACAGAGGGGAAGTATCACCTCCCTAGACCTGTTCATGCAACACATGACACTTATCCTTGTTAAACTGCATCCTGTTCTGTTCATCCCATTTCCCTAGCCTGTCCAAATCAGCCTGGATTCACTCCCTGCCATCTCGTTTGTGTACCACCTCTCATAGTTTGGTGTCATCAGGAAACTTGGACAGGGTGCTTTCTACTCCCTCATCCAAGTCACTAATAAAGATATTGAATAGTACCGGTCCCAGGACAGAGTTATGGGGGACCCTGCTGCCTATATTTCTCCACGTAGAAACTGAGCCATCCAGCACCACTCTCTGGGTGCATCCCACAAGCTAATTTTCTACCAGTGAACTGTGTAATAATCTACATTGCAACTATTTAATAAGAATTGGGTGTGACACTGTGTCAAAGGGCTTTTTAAAATCTAAGTAAATAACATCTACCGCTATTCCTTCATCCAAGTATTTTGTGACCTAGTTGTAAATTGAAACCAGTTTAGTAGGGGAGTGTCTGCCTGCAATGAACCCATGCTGATTGTCCCTTAGCATCATTTTACCCACTGGTCCCCCACAAATGTGATCCGTAACAATTTCTCAAAGGTCTTGCCAAGGATAGAGGTGAGACTAACTGGCCTTGTAGTTACCTGGTTCCTTTTTCTTCTCCTTCTTGAACATAGGGACCACATTGGCCCTTTTCCAATCCTCCAGGACCTTTCCTGAGTGCCTTGAGTGCACAAACAGTTGTGCCAGCAGTTCCGCTATGACTGCAGCTAATTCCCTAAGTACCCTGGGATGAAGATCATCAGGACCTGTTGACTTAAATACATTCAACCCCTCCAGGTACCCCTTTACTAGGTCAGCACAAACAGATGGTGGGTTGGTATCTATACTGGGCTTACCTAAAGTCCCAATGGGAAGCGTATTTGTATTTGTGTCCAGGAACACAGATGCAAAGACATCATTTAGAAGCCCCGCTTTGGCTATCCTATCTGTTAGAAGTTGTCCTAGTTCATCCTGAAGGGGACCTAATTTACCAAGCACCTTCTTTTTACTTCCTATGTACTTAAAGAATGACTTTTTGTTATCTTTAACTTTTGGTGCCAGTCAAAGCTTCATTTCTGCTTTGGCTCTCCTCAGTGTTTCCCTGTAAGCTTGAGCCAACCAGGTATACTCCTCCTTGGTGGCAGCCCCCTGCTTCCACAACCTATAGGCCTCTTTTTTTCCCTTCAGGCTCTCCTGGATTTCCCTGCTCCACCAAGAGGGTTTCTTTGCTTTTTTGTTCCCTTTTGTGTGTACTAGGATGGTCCTTTTCTGTGCCTGCAGGATTAGTCCCTTGAGAAATGCCTACCCTTCCTGGACTCCCATCTCTCCAAGGCTTTTACCAGTTAGTCCCTCCCTAACTAATCACCTGAGCTTGTTGAAGTTGGCCTTCCTGAAGTCTAGCACTTCTGCCCTACTAGTTATCTTCCCCACCTTTCTCCAGATAGTGAACCCTATCAATAAGTGGTCACTATCCCCTAGGTTACCTTGCACCTGCAGATCCCCCACCAAGTTGTCCCTTGTGGCCAGTACCAAGTCTAGTAAGGAGTTTCCCCTAGTGGGAATGTGTACCTCCTGTGATAGATGAAGTTCTGTAAGGAGGTTAGAAACTTTTGTAAATGGGCAGACCTGGCTGCCTGTTTCTCCCAGCAGATATCTGGGAAGTTAAAGTCACCCATGATGACCAAGTCCTTTGAGTGCGCTGCCTCTGAGATCTGTCTTGAAAATTCCAGGTCTAACTCATCCCCCTGGTGTGGGGGTCTGTAGTATACCCCCACTACCAAGTCCCTTTCACCCTAACCTGCCTGTAACCTGACCTATAGTACCTCAAATTGCCCTTCTTCCTGCCCCAATTTAACTATAGAAGATGTATATTGTTCCTTAACACAGAGATCAATGCCCCCTCTCTTTTTTTCCCAACTGTGTCCTGTCTGAGCCTGTAGCCCTCGATGTCCACTGCCCAGTCATGGGTAGGATCCCACCAAGTTTCTGTTAACTCAACCAGGTTGAATTATTTATTTGCAAGCAGGAATGCAAGTTCCTCCTGCTTGTTCCCCATGCTCCTAGCATTAGTATAGAGGCATCTAAGCCTCACAATAGGTGTCCTTGCTAGTTCCCCATTCTGATGCTTAGCGGGGTCCTTGGTACTTGCCTGGACTGTTCCATTGCCTGGCTTGAGGTTCATCATTCCTGGCCTTTCCCTGCCATCAACATCCCCATCCCCTGGCAAACCTAATTTGGTCTGTTCCCCCAAAACTGGGTCTTAGGCCCTCCTGCTCTGGGACCTTGTAAGCTCATGCCTTTTTATCTCATGTTATGGAATAGTATGGTACATGCTCCCTCTGTTTTCCAGACTGCATGTCCTTGCTGGCTTTGTTGTGTTAGCATATTTGCTTGTAAGGCTGTGTGAAACTGTGTGACTCAGACTCTTAGAAATCAGTTAACCCCTGCTGCCCATCCTGAACCAGTTTAATGCATATGCATATACCTATAAGCCAATTCCCCAAAAGCAAACCTTTAAATACCATTCTTAAGATATCAGTGTTGTGACTGGTATATCCACTAGTTATACATCTGTATTTACTTGCAAACCACATGTTCAATTTCGCCCAACATCAGAGCTCCAAAATTGGGTGGTGTCTCAAACAGGGGAGCTGATTTTTTATTTGCTGGAAAAGAAGAAAGCATGGACACGCTACTGCAAGATGGCTTCTCTCCCTGCTAGCCTTAATGAGAAAGTGGAAAAGGAGAATTCAGCCTTCAAGAACAGAGCTCTGTTAATCCTCTCAGAGCCATAGGTGCTGAAGTCAATTTTCACTATGACCACAAAAATGTTTTTCTTCATTTTGCCTTCCCAAAACAAGATACATGTCTTATCCAGGGACATGTGGTATGCAGGAAAATATTGGGGGTGGGGGATAATGTGGTGTGTGTGTGTGTGATTTGTGAGATTGTTTTTGTTTTAGTATCAAAGCACTTAGCAAAGGCTAGTGTGAAAATTACTGTTCTACATACAGATACCTTGCATTTATCCAGTAAAAACTGAAGTTATATTAATAGCCATCCCAGTGGCATATAAAACCTACTTGCACAGGAGCTATCTATAGTCTATAAAACATGTGTTTTGGAATCCTGGAAAAAGGCAAATAACTTAGCTATTAGTCTGGAAAAGGAAATAAATTTGACAGTTCTTGCCTGAAATGTGCATTTGGTCATATGGGCAAATGTGCATTTGGAAACCAAGTATTATTTAGCTGGATGAATCACACCAACATTCATGCTGTTCATCAAATTATCTATTTGCTTCACTTATCAATGCTACTTACACCAAAATTCCTGGGTAGCAGAGAAAAAGTTGAGCCCTTAAGCTAGGTGATATAATGACAAGCTGCATTTTTTTATCCTTACAAGCAATGAGGTTTTCATAATACCAGCTTTCCAAGAAGAGTACATTTTCT
The DNA here is from genome assembly GCF_052110815.1 of Crocodylus siamensis. Taxonomy (NCBI): domain Eukaryota; kingdom Metazoa; phylum Chordata; order Crocodylia; family Crocodylidae; genus Crocodylus; species Crocodylus siamensis. The sequence goes on along the minus strand of NC_143397.1, from coordinate 78,483,515 downwards.
CCAAATATTCATATTAAAGTTTCAGCCATCAAAAAAGCTCCTAACCCACCTTTTAAAGAATTGTTCTTTGGTTAAATTACACTGTATTACCTGGATCCCACAAACACTTATGCAAATATGGCACTTTACCATTGAATTCAATGAAACTATTCATATATGCAAAAATATGTGCAGAATTAAAATTCAGAATAACTTTTAAAAATCTGAGATTTGAATTCTACTCATCACTTTGTTCCAGGCTGTTAATTTTTAAATATATATATCTGTATATGCATGTGCATCCACACACACTCACACACTGGCCTAAGTTAAAAGAATTAAAGTCAAAAGCACATATTAGTAATGTAGAGTGAAATCAAACAACAAATTTGCAATTATCTTAAAACCTCAAAACTTCTGAGGTAAGGTACTCTTTACATTCCTTCTAATGAGTTAAAATATGGAAATCTACAACAAAGGTACCCAACAACCTTAATTCTTTTCTGTAATAATGCTTTAAAATAACCATAGAATTGTAACGAATACATCTTAGCATTTGTAGTAACAAATAACAATTAAAAACAATCCCTTTTGGTATTGTTTCCTTCTTGTTGACTTTACTTTGTTTAAATCCCTCAAACCTTAACATACCATAACCAATTTTTTAAAATTTATTTCCTGGTTTTAAAATGCTTGATTGGTAAAACTGTATTATTATAATGGATTTTACCAGTAACTGTGGAAAAAGGAGACAGCAGATATTTTTTGCCACCCACCAAAAAGAAGGGAAAAGTATCAGTATTTCTATTTAAAAGATGTGTCACATGATCATTTAAAAATTGTGCCTTTTTGTCCCATTCCATGCTCCATAATATGTATCACTTTCTTAATGTATTTTTCATAGCTCCTTTTGTCCTAGGATTCTACTTAGTCTTGAAAATACATGTGAATGACCACCTTTGCTATATAGTCCGTTACAGTTCCCATTTTCCATACGTTTTTAATAGGTCACCTGGCTCCATTTTATCTCCTGGAGCTTTTCTCCATTGCCCTGCTGCACCAGCTGTTGCCACTGTTGTTCTTGGGAGTTTCACTTCTATTTATCTTTGCCAATTTCATTGTTGTTGATGCTTGTTTTGCATGACTGTCAGACCAGACGGTGCACCATCTTGAAGGATCCACCCTGTATGTCAGCTAGCTAATTAGAGAGGCTCACTTTCTAAGGCAACAGCTTGCAGTGTCTGAGGGATCCTCTGCTACAGACAACATCATAAATCATTATTCAGAGTGACATTAATGAATTGGTCTCTGCCTGGGATTTATAGTTTTGGCAAGGGCATCATGGCATTTTATTTATACCTGCCTCTCTTTGCCTATAACTACTTATGTCAAGATCTCTTGCAGTTTCCTTATTCATACCCAAGCCAGATAATAAAACAATTCAGAAACTAACAATAAAAATCCTGAGCTTTGTCACAGGCTAGTAGTTCTGTAGCTGTTTGGCTGGCTGGCTTACTCCCCAGATCGACTCAGAGCTGTCCATACAGACTCATTCGTGAATGGAAACAGGATTTTCCAATATTGCACTTAGTCATTTTAGTGGCAGACATATTGTTTCCCCTGGGTGATATATAACATGGGATGTGTTTCTCTTGTTGTTTCCAACTGTGTAGATGCTGAGCTTTGACTTGATTGCTATCTCCCTCACTTGTTAACATCAAGCTATCAACTTTCCTTTTTAGTATTCATTTTCAAAATTACCCCTGTAATCATTATTCCCTTCATGCAACTCAACAATCTGTAGCTGTAAATTATTTAACTATTAAAAGTGCTAAGATTTATATAGTTTAATTTTACAACATGCCAGACTATTAAGAAAGCAAGAACACATGATTTAACAAATATATTTTCTATACATTGAATATATATACATGCAATGCCCCCCCACCCCTCCAAAAAACCTACCTTGGACTACATTACATATAGCTCTTTAAAAAGTAGATAGTGGAACATACAAACTCATGTCATTTTAAGGAAAACTGCAGCAAAAGACTTGGACTGAATCCCAGAACTTGGATTTAAATCTTTTGCAATGATCAAATGTAAATCACAAATTCTATTTAGAGATAAGTTGGCTACTTATTTTGCATTTAATTTGTATACAACTTCACTAATAGTAATGATTTTAAACCAATTATTAAGTTATTAAAATAAACTGTAGAAGGATAATATCATACTGATGAACCATCAACAATTTTTATATTTTATGGAGACAAATGAAAACCACAGAATCAGAAAAAAGATAGGGTAGGATGGAGGTCATCTGGCCCAACTTGCTGCTCAAGTCAGGATCATTTCTACATAAACCATCTCGGTCAAAGGTCTTGTTCTTAAAATCTTCCAGTGATACAAATCTCACACCACTCTCAGTAATCTGTTCTGATACTTAAATCCCCAAGAGTGAAAACTTTCTTCCTAATATCTAGCCTAAATTTCCCTTGATGTAATTTAAGACTGGTACTCTTTGTTGTGTACTTTGTAGCTACAAACAGTATCCTATCACTATTCTATCTATAACCACTCTTCAGGTATTTGAAGACTGTGATTAAAATCCCCCTTTCCACCCCATCTTCTCTTTTTCCAAGTTCAGTAATTCCAGTTTTTCCACCTTTCCTCATAAATCATGTTTCTTAGACCTCAAATAATTTCTGCTATTCTCCACTGGACTCTTAATTTATCCACATCTTTCATGAAGTAAAATTGTCCTGTCCCTCACAAAGGGCTTTGCATTTGTCCTTACTGAATTTAATGCAATTAAATTTCAGACCTTTTATCCAGTTTTTCAAGGTCAGTCTGAATTCTAATCCTGCCTTCCAGATTAACTATCTGAAAGGTAGAATGTGCGATGTCTCCATCTTGTTGGGTAGTTCAGTGTTCAATTATTATACATCAACAGCAGAGAAGCAACTTTCAAGTCTCAATCAGAAATAGCAAATGCAAAAGTGCCTAACTTGTGATCAACTACACAAGAAATGTAAGGATGTAGACAGAAGTGGCAATTTTCACCTGATCTGGCCACAGAAAGCAGTCTATACCCATAACAAAACACAAGTGCACTGCTTCAAACTGCTTCAAAGATGGCCGATCCAGTGAAAATATGAACCCTCATTGCATGACAGTTCAGATTAAAATGTTTCAAAACACAGCATCTTTTGTAACTTGCATGTGTGTTGCCTCCCAGCTTGTCAGTATTTTCAGAATGGGAGTGGGGGAAGGGAATGGAGGGAGTTCAGTCTGGCTGGGGGATCTTTCAGTGCCCACTGGAGGGTAGAGCAGGTGTATTGGAGCCCTCCTAAGAATAGCTTTTTAGTACCTCATTACAAGTGGCCTGTCAGAATTTAAATATATATTTATATAATATATTTAAAGATATATATATTTAAATTATATTATAGTGCAAGTTGTGCAATGTTTAGTTTATGTTGTAATGTTTTCTTTATAATCATGTATTTCTGTGTGTGCACGCATGGATGTGCACATGTATTGTATCATCTGTAGTGCTATTATAAAAATCAATTTAATATTTTTCCATGAATCCTGAATGCAGGAATAGCATTATGGAAAAAATGATGGATGAGGAAAGAACAATGGAAGTCTGGAAAAAAAGAAATAAGAAGGATGGGAAAAATTATTTAGTGAATAGTTCATCAATTAAAAAATGAAGTTTCAGGTCAACTGAATCTATTCAAAAATTTCAGTAAAAAGTTTTGGCTTAATATAAAGCAAATGGAAAGAAATCTAGAAGATCACACACTGCATTTCAGTGTTTATGGAATGAACTATTTTGATTTTTTTTCACAAATTTACTGAAAGGACTGGTAAACCCATTATAGTCTCTGGCCATGGGTTAAGGCACTTGGGTCCTATTTTCACTCCCTGCTCCAAGGGATATATACCATATTTCATGGTGTATAATTTGAGGTTTAAAGCCCAATTTTTAACTTTTAAAATTCAACCTCGACATATACTATATCACCATCCCCTCCAAGCAGCTCCAGGCTTGGCACTTGGCTGGCACTCAGCTGAAGCAGCCCCACTCGCAGGGGATGGGGATGCATCAGTCAAGCAATGAGCCCAGCACCACTCTCAGGAGATGGGGACGGGGATGGGGCCAGGCTCAGTGCTTGACTGGCACTGACCCACCTTTTATGAGCAGTGCTGCCTGAGTCTGTGCCAGCTGAGTATTGAGCCCAGTGCTGCTTGCAGGGGATAGGTCCATGACAGCCAAGCAGCAAGCCTGGTCCTGCTTTTGGCAAGTGGAGCTGCTGAGGGCTGAGCCTGGCACTGCTTGCAGGGGACAGGGCTGGGCTCAGCACTCACAAGTGCTGCTCATAGCAGGTGGGGCCAGGCTTGGTGCTTGGCTGGCATGGCCCAGGCAGTGCCACTCACAGGGAATGGGGGCATGGCATCTGAGCACCAAGACTAGCCCCATCCCCATTCCTTGTGATTTGTGCTGGACTCAGTGCTTGGCTGGCACACCCCCATCTCCTGTGAGTGGCACTGACTGAGTCAGATGAACACCAAGCCTGGTGCTGCTCACAAGGGATAAGAATGGGGACAGAGCTAGGCTTGGCACTCAGCCTGCACAGGCCCATCTCCTGAGAGTGGTACTGGGCTTGATGCTGATCTGGTATGGTCCAGGCACTGCTGCTTGCAAGGGATGGGGCCATGCCAGCCAAGTGAAGCCCCATTCCCTGTGAGTGGTGCAGAGGCACATGTCCACCTCCTGGGTACTTGGCCAGAAGTGAAGGCAGGCAGGGGCCTGTGTAAGTCGACCCATATTTCTGATTCCAAAAGTTAGATTGGCTTATACACTGGATCTACTAAATTCCTAATTTTTGGGATCAGAAAAATGAGGTTCACTTATACATCATGTCAACCTATGTACCATGAAATACAGTATTTTATACAATGTATGACCAAATGAAACCCACTACAGAATAAACTTAAAACCTAGTAGTTGCAGCAGCCTCCTGATATGTGGTGGTTCACAATACTATCCTGAATCAAGCAACAGTGTATGGGAACACCCCTGAACCTGCACTTTTCCAGGCTAAAGAGCCCCATGGCTCTCAGCCTGTCATCATAAGGTCTGCTTTCCTGACCTCTGATCATGCATGTGGCTCTTCTCTGGACTCTCTCAAGCTTCTCCACATTTTTTTTGAATTCTGGAGCCCAAAACTGGACACAGTACTCCAGCTGCGGTCTCACCAAAGCCGAGTACAAGGGGAGAATGACGTCCTGGGATTTGCTTGAGAAGCTTCTATGGATGCAAACCAGTGTTTTGGTGGCTTTACTAGCCGCAGCATTGCACTGCAGGCTCATGTTCATCTTGTGGTCAATGATGACCCCCAAGTCTCTTTCTTCTCTAGTGCTAGCCAGTGTAGCACTGCCGAGCCTATAAGGATGCTGCAGGTTTTTCCTCCCAAGGTGGAGAACCTTGCCTTTTTCGATGTTAAACGCCATCAGGTTCTCATCCACCCATCTGCTAAGCCTGTCCAGGTCAACCTGGATCGCCATCCTGTCTTCTGGTATGGATGCTTTGCCCCAAACTTTGGTGTCATCAGTGAACCTGGCCAGTCCACTCCTGACTCCAATGTCCACCTCATTAATGAAGATGTTGAACAATATGGGTCCAAGGACAGAGCCGTGGGGGACCCCACTGGCCACAGGGCACCATGTTGATTAACTTCCATCAATTACTACCCTCTGGGTCCGACCAGTGAGCCAATTTCCCAGCCAGTGGATTGTGGTGGACCCAAGGCCATAATTGGCCAATTTCACCAAAAGGTGATCATGGCATACCAGATCAAAGGCTTTTTTGAAGTCAAGATAGATAACATCAATCTCTTCTCCCTTGTCCAGGTGATAGGTCACCTGATCGTAGAAGGAAATGACATTGGTCAAGAAAGACCTACCCGCAACAAACTTGTGCTGGCTATTCCTCAGGATGTTGGTGTCGGCCAGTCCATTAAGGATGGTCTCTTCAATAAACTTTTCTAAGATCTTCCCCGGGATAGAAGTCAGGCTGATGGGCCTATAGTTTGCTAGATCCAGTTTCCTCTCTTTCTTGAAGATAGACACCACAGTGGCCTTCTTCCAGTCTTTGGGCACTACGCCAGAGCACCAGGAGTTCCAGGTCCCATTAAATTCAATCAGAGTCTTAATTTTGATTTAAGTGGAAGCAGGGGAAAATTGAACAAAGATAAAGATTAAAAGAGAAGAAAAAGAATTAAACAATGTGAAGCAATAACTAAAAAGAATGGAATAAGCCAAAGAACACATTGTAAAGAAAACAATCTAAAAAAATGAATACGTTAGGAAAACCAGAGAGCAGAGGATTACTAATAGAGAGTATAGAGGAAAGTGCAGATTAATACTGTGAAATAGAGAAAATTTATTATGAGCGAGCAACATGGAACAGTTAGTTAAATTTATGTTTGTACAGTATGACACATCTTATTGTAAGTGTATATAATGCTTGCTGTTATTACTGCTTTTGTGAACAGCATTGCACAGGCAAACTCTCATACTGAAATTGCATAAAACAAAATATATGAAAATTCTGGTGCAACAACGTTTTTATTTATTTTTAAATGTAATGTTGTTTGATGGAAATAAAAACACATCTCTGTAACTACTGGTAGGAAACTGGTGTTCCTTAGAATTATTCAAGATTTTTGCATAGATATTATTTCAACAGTTTTTTCTACTGTCTCCAGTTATATAAACACAATGAAGGCATGGGATCTATACAAATGTTCTATTAAACTTGTTGAAATTCAGCCACCTAGTTTAAGACCTTTGAAATTCAACCAGCTGAAAACTGTACAAGCATGCAGTATACAGTACTGTTTAATTAGGACAAGCTCTGAAGACAGCCTGAAAGGCTACAAGCACCAAGCCAGAGCGACCCAGACCACAGATCCCCAAGGGACCACATTTCCCCAATCCACAACAAATCTTCTTCCCTCTCAGTTGTCAGACAGCAAACCCAAAGCAGATCTGCAGTTTTGTCAAGCCTCTTAATTTCTCCTCCAGCAGCCTGAAAGATCTTTCCCCCATCACAGCAGCTGTCATATCAAGCATGAATCAACTGAAAAATCTTCACTTCCTCTGGACCGTCATATAGGGTCTGTGGTAGGGGGCATCTGGGAGTCCAGGGACAGGGGTTGGGGCAGGCCTGTCAGTGTGTGTGGGGGGGTGGGGAGTGTCAGAGGACTCTGATCCACATGAGGGTAGAAGCATCCATTCAGGGGCACCTCTGCACCCTGAAGAGGTGGGAAAGGCAGTGTTCATGCAGGGGGTGCATCAGGGAGCTCCAGTTGCCATGGGGGCCAGCAGTGTTCATATGGGGTGGGGACAGAGGTGGTCCCAATAAAGTAGGACCCAGATCTGCCATACCCATCCCTGCCTGTATCCCACCTGCACCAAGACTAGGGACCCCTGACTTCCCCTTCCAAAATTAACCTGGATAGGGCTATCAGATGCCAATACAGTTCAAGGACCACTGCAGAGGCCTGGGCCTGTCAGGGGAGAAGGGGGAGGTAGAGGGGGATTGGGGATAGGTGAGGGCAGGGTCTTCAGGGGCGAGTTAGGAGGCACAAGGATTGGTGCAGGGCCTGAGGTCTGTGTGGGGTGGTTCAGGGGGCTCAGGGAATGGCATGAAGTCTGAGGGGTCCATGTCTGAGCATGCTGGTGGGTCCCAGGAGGTTTCTGCAAGTTCAGTGGGTGGGACAGTGGCGAACGTGTTCTTCCACAACTTGATTCTCTTCCCATGCACTCTGGTCCTATGCATCCTGGGAATTCCCATGCAGGATCAAGCCCCAGAAGAGTCTTTCTGGCTTTCTGTGTTTACAGATATATACCCATGATATTCCAGGGCATATCTGTGGAAGAGGAGAAAGCTTGGTAGGCACTCCTGGGTCTTGAGGGCTTGATCTCATGTGGAGAATGCATGGGGTGTGCAGGATCAGGACCCCTCAAGCCCCTGGAGTAAATGTCAGCTCTTCCAACACAAAGCAAATAGATTTTTTTCCCCTGCTAAATAGCTGCACATATCAATGCTATCTTTGTTGTAGCCACAAGTTTGGGGCATTTGTGGCACAATAAGTGTATTGATATTTGTTTTCTTGGTTTTCACCACCATAAAAATGATGGCATATAAAGGCAATAAATGGCAATGTTTGTTTCTACCCAGAGAGACCCCGTGCAAGTGGGTGGGGGAGAGGAGGGCTGAGGTGGGTGGAGAGGAGTTACAGAGGTCAGTACTGTGTCTTTAATCAATTGGGAATATGTACAAGCATTTGTACAAATGCTTTCACTCCAACTCATTATGGTGTAAATTTCCACTGTTAGCCATTTTTAGTGTTTGAAGTGCTTTAAAAGCTTGCACACATGTTCCAACTATCAGAACTGTGATTCCACTGGCTGAAATGTAACATTTGTACATACTCATAGTCACTTCCCAGAAGAGCTAAGGGCTAGAGCCAGTAAGGGAGTTGATACCAAAAAGTCTGATGCTATAACACCTGCCTTTTAGTCTCCTGGCCCCTTGAAATGAAACCAGAATCCATGTTGTGCACCTAAGGTCCCTTTACTGTGCATAGGAAGAGTTAAGTGCCTGAGAAGGAGATCCAAAACAGCTAGCACATTGAGCAGAAAGCTGCCTAAAGTCAGAATGCAACTGCCAAGAGCCATCTGGCAATGGGAAATTCTGAGGACAGGTGTGCTTATCAACTCCAAGACTGAAATATCACCTCCTCTGACAACTTACTTAATGCTTCAGGGAAGTGTGTCTGTTCATTCAGGTTTAAGCCCTGAACACTTTTGTGAATAAAAGCACCTACTTCTTAAAAAATAAAATAAAATGACCAAAGTTCTGTGGGGTGATTTTTTCAGCTATTTTTTAGTTATCTTCTGTATTAAATTAGTAACTGGTATCATAGTACAACAGTAACTACCTTCTCATGGTGCCTCCTATGAGTAGCTATAAAGCAAAACTAAAAGTCACTACCATGGCAATTGGAATTTCAATTTTTCCAATTTTTATATGCTATACTTTCCAATTTGCATATACTACCTACAGGATGAGCAAGAGCAACCTCTTTTATCTACAAGGGGAAAATTTGACTGTTCTTCAACTTATGTTGAGGGCATATATCACTCAAGCAATCAGTGCTGAAATACATCACTAGGGAAATGAAACAATGTGCAGTCCTTCTAAAAGAAACAGACATAGAGCAGCTATGGAAGATAAAGCTTTCAGTATACAGCCTTGCAGAATGTGTAGCCAGCACCCTTGCTCCCTTCATCAGAATGACTTACCATACACTACTGAAGGATGTAACACTTCCCAGAGTGCAACAGAATGGAGCACTGTCCAAGTCAATGACAATCATCATAAACATACACAAGCTCCCCTCTGCCATGCTGTGAAATAACATCCCTGCCTATTTATAATCAAATGGCATTATATGCAGGTGACTTCAACTGTCAACATAAAGACGACAGTAGGAACAGAGGCAATCTTTGTTTCAGGGCAAGCCTGAATGATATAAATTGGAGAAAATCATGAAGGAGCACACCTGTGGGGGGCCAGCAGGGGAGATCATGCTCAGGGGCAACCAGCATGGTTTATCAAAGGCAGGTCATAGTTTAATAATTGATAGGGTCAGAAGGGACTGAGCAGATCATCAAGTCTGACCCCTTGCCATGGCAGGAAAAAGTACTGGGATCAAACGACCCCAGCAAGGTGTTTGTCTGGCCTCCTCTTAAAGACCCTCAGGGTAGGAGCCAGAACCACTTCGCTTGGAAGTTGGTTCCAGATCGTAGCCATCCTGACAGTGAAGTAGCACCTCCTGATGTCTAGTTTGAATCTACCCTCTGCCAGCTTGTGACCATTATTTCTAGTCACTCCTGCTAGTGCTTGGGGGGACAGGGACTTCCCCAATGCTTGCTGGTCCCCTATGACTAGTTTGTAACAGGTCATGAGATCAGACTTCTCTTGTGGAGGCTGAACAGGTTCAGGTCCTGTAGCCTCTCCTCATAGGGCCTGCCCTGCTGCCCCTGATCATGAAAGTGTCCCTCCTATGGACCCTCTCCATGTTGTTCACATCCCTCCTGAAGAGCAGCACCCAGAACTAGACACAGTACTCCAACTGCGACCTGACCAGTGCTGCATAGAGGGGGAGGATCACCTCCTTGGACCTGCTCAAGATGCATCTGTGGATGCATGACAAGGTACGGTTGGCCTTCCTGACTGCATCCCCACACTGCTGGCCCATATTCATCTTGGCATCAATAGCGATTCCAAGATCCCTTTTTGCCTCTGCACTGATGAGAAGGGAGTTCCCCAGCCTGCAGGTATGCTGCTGGTTCTTCCTCCCCAGGTGCAGCAGCTTGCACTTGTCAGTGTTGAAACCCATCCTGTTCTCATCCGCCCACCCTTGTAACCTGTCTAGGTCTGATTGTAGCTATTCCTCCCTTCTAGCATGCCCACATCCCCTCACATCTTAGTGTCATCAGCAAATTTGAACAGGGTGCTTTTTACCCCCTCATTCAAGTCACTGATGAAGATGTTCAACAGTGCGGGCCCTGGGGGACCCCACTGCCCAGATCCCTCCAGGTCAAAAATGACCCATTCACCACCACTGTCTAGGTGCAGCCCTCCAGCCAGTTGGTGACCCATTTGACTGTGTAGGTGTCTACACCACAGTCCCCCAGTTTCTTAATGAGAACAGGGTGAGAGACAATGTTGAAGGCCTTCCTAAAGTCCAGAAAGACTATGTCCACTGCTACCCCTGCATCTAAGGATTTTGTGACCTGGTCATAGAAGGCCACCAGGTTGGTCTGACAGGACCTGCCTCTGCTGAACCCATGTTGGTTGCCCCTAAGCATAACCTCCCCTGCTGGCCCCTTGTGGACATGTGCCAGGATAATTCTCTCAAAAAGCTTACCCAGGATCGAGGTAAGGCTATAGTTTCCTGGGTCCTCCTTCCTCCCTTTTTTGAAGATGGGAACCATGTTGGCCCTCTTCCAGCCCTCTGGTACCACACCAGAGCATCAAGAGTGCTTGTAAAACCATGCCAGGGGTCCCGCAATGACCTCAGTTAATTTCCTCAGCACTTTGGGGTGGAGATTGTCAGGACCAGTTGATTTAAATATGTCCAGTCCCTCCAGAAGTTCCCTGACTAGATCCTCACTGACCCTGCCTGACCAACCTCAGGCAGGTCCTGCCTGACCAACCTGATTGCCTTTTATGACCAGGTAACCAAATCCTTGATTGATGGTATTGCCATGGACGTAGTCTTTCTAGACTTCAAGAAGGCCTTTGACACTGTCTCTCACCCCATTCTTATTAATAAATTAAGTGACTGTGGCATTGATACCTGCACAGTTGGATGGGTAAAAAATTGGCTGATGGGGCGCACCCAGAGAATAGTGGTGGAAGGGTCATATTCAACCTGGCAAGATGTGAGCAGTGGGGTCCCCCAGGGCTCAGTGCTTGGGCCCGCACTGTTTAACATCTTCATCTCTGACTTGGACGAGGGGGTTGAAAGCACATTGTCCAAGTTTCCTGATGACACTAAGATGTAGGGCGAGGTAGGCACGCTTGAAGGGAGAGAGAGGCTGCAAATAGATTTAGACAGACTACAAAAGTGGGTAGGTGACAATAGGATGGGGTTCAACATAGACAAATGCAGGGTACTGCACCTTGGGAGAAGGAAACCACAGCATACATGCAGGCTGAGGAGTTCCCCTCTTGAAAGCACAGAGGCAGAAAGGGATCTTGAAGTCATTATCAACTCGAAGATGAACTTAAGCCACCAATGCCAGACCACAGCCAGCAAGGCCAGCTATACTTTGTCATGCATCCAAAGATGCATCTCAAGCCAGTCCAGAGAGGTGATACTCCCCCTCTATGCAACTTTGGTCAGGCCACAATTGAAGTACCGCATCCAATACTGGGTGCCACACTTTAAAAAGGATGTGGCCAGCCTGGAGAGAGTTCAGAGGAGGGCCACCTACCTGATGAGAGTGCACCAGGACAGGCCCTATGAGAAGAGACTGAGGGACCTGAACCAGTTCAGCCTCAGCAAGAGGAGGCTGATGGGGGACCTGGTGGCTGCCTACAAACTCATCAGGGGAGAACATCAGCAAATGGGAAGAGCCCTATTCTCCCCAGCAGCACCTGGGATGATGAGGAACAATGGTAATAAGCTGATGGAGAATAGGTTTAAGTTAGAGATCAGGAGGCAATATTTTATAGTCAGGGTGGCCAGAATGTGGAACCAACTTCCTAGGGAAGTGGTCCTCACCCCTACCTTGGGTAAATTCAAAAAGAGGTTAGATGATCACCTGTCTGGGGTCTTGTGAACCCAGCATTCACTCCTAGCCTGACCCCCTGCCACAGGCAGATGATCTGTTCAGGTCCCTCCTGACCCTAGCTACTATGAAACTATGAAACCCTCATATGTGATGTGAAAGAGCCATGTACCTTCCACTCAGGATTTTGGGACATTCAGACAAATGTAGATCTTGCATGGTGCAAAGATGACTCAAGTAAAACACTGAAGAAAAGTATTTGAGAAATTTCAATCATCTCAGCACAGACTCACACTGCTTTGCATTGACCATATAACTTTTCAGCCCACACCATCCAGACTAGCTCCAAGATGGAATTTTGGAAGGGAGATTGGCCAAAATATCAAAGGCTGACCAATAAGACAGCAAATCTATCAGAGCAAATCCATCAAAAACCAACATTGATATAGGCTACAATACATTTAGAAACTGCCTAACTGAAATAGCCAAACTCTGCATACCTAGAGGCTATAGAAGCCATTATGTGCCATGTTGGGACAAGCAGTCAGAATAGCTTTTTAGTACCATGAAATAAAGCAATGACCCTGGAACTGGAAAAAGAACTACAGAACAGTTGACTACCACATTGAACACTACCAAAAAGGAGAGATGTCTTAGAAGCAATGGACATGACCCACTTGAGCAGACAAGCGTGGGTCACCATTAACATCCTTACAGGCAAAAGCACCAAAAAACAACATTGCCCTAGGTCAGAAAACTCCATCATGAAAATACTGTACAATAACAGCAAGCTCAGTAATCCAAGCAAGCAGTACACAGACATGATTGAACACCTGGCTCATGAACAGATTAAATCATCCTACAGCAACCTTAATTTAACTGCCCCCATCTCTGACAAGTTCAACACAGCTATTAAAGTGATCAAGATTGGCAAGGCTGCTGGACCAGGTAAGATATTTCCCGAATTTATTACCAAGCTCAAAATCACAATGAAAAGATGGCTTCAGAAATTCATGTATAAATGTCTAGAAAGTAACAGGCTTCCAAAAATCTGTGTGTAGGCTGCACAGCCTACACGCACAGATGTACTCCTTGTACTCTTGGGCATTAGATTGAGTGATATAAGAAGAAAGACCTTAACATCATTACTAGCAATAGAGGCAAGAGATGATGAAAATCACCTGTTCCATCAGCTGTCAACTGAAGCACTGAAATTAAGGTGAAGAAGGAAGCTTAAGAAGCTAAAAAGTTGTAACCCATTTATAAATGAAGCCCACACCCTCCTGGAAGAGATTGGGGACACTGAACCAAGCCTATGGACAGTAACAGAGTGTGCCAACCACTGAGACAGTCTAGATGTATTCCTACAGCTTTTATACCAAAACCAAACATGTCACCAATTGTGTACAACCTTCACAGAGAAGTGTGGGTCAACCTAAACAGACCAATGGATACAGATGTGTCAAAACAACACTTCAAAAGATGAACATCTTGGACAGCCCTCACTGTGAATGTGATGTCCAACAAACAGCACAGCACTTAATCAAAAGCAGCAATTTTACAAATGCCCATGTAGAGTAGAAGGAATCTGCACACTGAGCAAGAATATCAGACCAGGAGCAGGCACAATCACAGGGTCTGGGAGTGGTGAGAGACACACAGGTGGAAAGCCCATTGTGCCCCCACACCCCAAAGACCCCCAGTGACCCCCAGCAGCCACAGCAGACCCCCATCTGACCCCCAGCAGAGCCAGAGGTAAGCGGGGCCTGTGGTGGAAGGGGAGTAGCACAGCTGCAGGGAGGCAGCTGAAAAGAGCTGAGGAGGGTCTTGCTCTGCCCTGGCTCCTACTTGGCCCAGACCCCCAGGTAGAGAGAGGAGGGGAGAGGGACAAGAAGCTGGCCCTCTGCACATGCGCACAGTTTAAGACAGCCTGCCCATGGAAAAAGGCTGCAGTTAGGGTCTGGGAGCAGTGAGGGATGCATGGCTTAAAGCCCATCATGTCCCCACACCCCAAAGACCCCCAGCAACCCCCAGTAGCTGCAGCAGACCCCCATCTAACCCACAGCACAGCTGGAGATAAGTGGGGCCCATGGTGGGAGAGGAGTAGCACAGCTATAGGGAGGCAGCTGACAGGAGCCGAGGAGGGTCTCACCCCACCCCAGCTCCTACTTCACCCAGCCGCTCAGGGAATCACATGACCAAGGACATGCAAACAGGATGTGCAAACAGGCATGCTTCTTTGCCTGATGTGCAAGTTAGACTCTTGACCCTGAAACTGCTCCTCACCTCCCTCCATCTGAGTGGAAGGTACAATGAGATTGAATGGAGGCAGGGGAGGAACCACACAAGTTAGGAGCCCAATGGTGCTTGCTGGGCAGGGTTGGGCTGGAGGCCAAGTAGAAAGCAGCAGGAAGGAGGGCAGAGGGAAGCAGCAATGGTGTGTATGGTGGGGAGGAGCTCAGAGAGCAGCGGTGGATGCAGGAAGTAGGGCCATTGAGATATTATACATTGACCTATTATGCAGTCACCTCTAGATACACTTCAGAAACACATAAATCAGTACAAAAATATATATTTTTTAAACATTAAAATATTTTATAGTAGATTTTTTTTTGTATATTATTTGGGGGGGTTTCTGGTTTCAAGATTGCAGCACCCTTCCTCTCAAAAGGAGTATTTCCAGGGGAAGGGGAGAGACTTCCAGTGGCAAAGGTCAGGGGTTGGGGGCAGGACTTCTGGTTCAAATATCATGACTGGGAGGCAGGGCAACCGTCAAACAGTGGGACTACCCATGTGGCCCTCTACAACTCTCCAAAACTCAGCAGGCAACCCACTGGCCAAAATAATTGCCTGTCCCTATCCCAGAAAGTGGCTCATGGATTTGGAAGTTCATTTGAAAGAGAGAACTGGTATCAGCTCTGAGATTATTTAAAATAACTAGTAGAAGAAAAGAATATCAATTTACTTTTTTGCCATATTTACTGTGCAGCTTACAGTTGTTTCTTCCAACTACTGTATTATGTGATATTATTCTAAATAATATTGATAATTGGTTTAATGCTTTGGTGAGTTAATGAACACACATTTTGGTAATTAGTAAATTGTGAAATCTGCTAAAAAAACCTACCATACATCCCCAGGAAAGAAATGTTCTTGAACATTTCAATAATTCCAAACTCATGCTTACTCTTTCATCTTCTGAGGTTTGTTACAGGGTCATTTTATGTCAGCTGCAACTAAAACCTGCCAGGAATCTTACAGTGATTTTTTTTTTCTCCAATCAGAAAATCCTAGGCATCAGAACTGAAACTTTACATGGGAAAGGATAGGTTTAATTAATTTTTTTCTTCAAATGTAGAGTTACTAAAACTTTTTTTCAATTAAAAAAATACTTCCTTCAAATATGAAGGTACCTTTTTATTTTGAAATTGAACCTAAATTATCATAAAAACATAACGTATGAATATCAGCAAAGTATTTTCATTAACTTGAACTAATTTTTGGATTTTTGTTCACAGCTAAGATTTCAACTCTTTTGTATCAATTGGGGGGGGGCGTTCTTTTAAATATCCCCTAACAGTTTAATAGGAGAGGAAAAAAAAACACTTATCCAGTGCTAGGTATAATATCTCTTGGTTCTTCAGAGCTCTCTTGGATATTTTTCTTCCTGACTGTTGCTAGTAAAACTAGTACCAGAACTGTAATATTATTAACAATTGCTGAATTCATATTACAAAGTGTGTGAACAAAGGCAATAAATTTCTAGGTTCATTATATGATTTATTCAACAAAACCTCTATTTCTCATCATTTCCTCAGCACCCAAGATAACCAACCTTCTTCAACTACTTTTTATTATTACTTCTTGCTGGTAATAACATAAAACAAAAAAAGTAATGTCACTGTTATTTAGCAAAGATGTTTAAAAAAAAGAAAGATCTTGAAAGAGAAAACTGAACTTTTTGACCATATTGTCATTTATAAAACAGATATTCAAGCTTCACAGAGAAGAGGTTTGAAAGACATGATTTTGAATTATTCACCGACTCACACTCGCTCTTTTTTCCCTTCTTTTAAAGCTTCTAGCATCCTGAGTTCCTTCACCTTCATAGCACAGAGATTCAGAGACTGCAATACAAACCGACTGCTGACTGTTGAACTGTAAGACCTGCATTTTATACATCCTGCCAGACTTTTCCATGTGGAAAAATAATTTTCAAACATTTTGCTTGGTGTGTATTGCATGCATAAATATCATACAAACTTTTTCTAAGAGTGTGTGTGTGTGTGTGTGTATACATACACACATTTACACCTATATACATATATTTATGTATACCTTTTACACACATATGCATTACACACACACACACATACATATCTGCATACATATATAAATATGTCTATGTATAAAGAGTACCATTTTAACAAGACAAAAGCTGGTTATTGATATCACAGGAATTGTTTGGATCTCCTTTAAGAGTAGATTTACATGAAATATTACTGTGATTTTATTATATTGAATATTATCATACTGTTAATACAACCTGAATGAATCCATAAGACAAATTTAGGAATTATATCTTCTATTCATAAAAAAAATTAATACAGATGTCTCTGTGGATTTGCCAGTTACTGTGCTGGCTAAACAAATAAAGTAAATCTTTTGAAGCTTATGTCCTGGAGTGTGGAATTGAGGTCTGGCAAGTTTATGGCTAAGTGGTAGATAGGAAAAAAAACCCCTCCAGCTGGACAGTTCTCCTTCTATATCAGGTCCTTCAAACAAAGAGCTTCTGAGAATTAAAGAAGTAAGCCTTAAAGGAGATACAGACATGGTCTGTATGCAGAGATAGCAGGGGAAAATGGACTGAAAGGGAAGGCTTAGTTAATATAATAAGAATTTTGACATTATTAATGTTAACTTCTCCCTGCTCATCATGTTCATTTAGATTTTAAAAAAAAATCACACTGTGTTTTCAATAAGTTATTTCCTGTTATTGTTCTTATCAGTATAGTGTAAAATCCTACTGAAGAGAATTCCCAAACAGGTGTGAAATCCATTTCAAATGTTTTGGGGCAAGTATAGGTGGCAAAAGTTGGCCTGTTGCCCAGTGAGCCAGGCTAAAAGTGGGGCCAACAGCAGGGTTCCACCTAGAGAAGCACATCTGTAGTCTTATTATTTGAAAGAACTGCTTTCGCTGAAACTGAAGGAGGGATCACTGATGCATCTCAGCTCTGTACCACTGCAACTCAATACTATATAAAATTGTAATAGCTGGTTGTTAAAATAACTTATGATGACTAAAGTAATGCTTAAGCACACATTCTCCTAGGCAACACATTAGGTAAAAACCCAATCTCCACACGTATCATTAAGACAGCCAGAATACTAACATGTGATCCAGTCAGTTGATGTAGCTGACACTCTAAAAAGTGTCAAATAGGTATGTGGCACCTGAGGAAATTTGAACTGATGGCTAACATTCAGAACAGCAAATAGTGCTGCAGCAAATTTAAATGAAATGGTTGTTTTGAAGCTTTCCTTTTGAGAAATCTGCTAGCAACAATGCAATTCTTTGCAAATCCCCACAAATCTTTTGTAGCTGCTGGCTCACTCCTTGCATTTAACTTTCCTCTGCTCACAAAACAGTCCTCTCTCTCAGGGCCTTGTTATACATTAATATTGGGTGAATCCTGGAGCTCTTAACCCCTGGATTGTCCACACATTAATACCTTTAAGTGGCTTAACACACTCCTCATGGGGCTCAAAGTTATTCCACTACAGGGTAGGATTATCTCTGATCTGCACAACCCAGCTTCTGTTCCATTAATGTGTGGCAACTTGACACAGATGTGCTGCTCAAATTAAAGTCCTCCAGCATCCCAGCATGCAGTTGTCCCTCCCCCACTCTCCTGTTCTGTGGGGTCCCATTGTTTAGTGGAGCAGCCCAGGGATTGGAGCCACAACTTTTATCTCCCCAAGCCTCCAGTCCCCTGGTTAAGGAACAGTAGCCTGGGGCACCTTTCCCCGCCAGCACTGAGCCTGTCTGGGCAGGCGACCACTGCTGGATCCCATGCCCTTCCCCCCCCTGCCAAACCCTGGGGAGTGGAGGGAAGCATGGCCAACCCCAGACAGCCCCCAGACCTGGCTCTGGCAAGACCTAAGCTCCAGCCCTGTGGTTCTAGCTATGCCCTGTTCCATGCACCTGATCCGCATGCAGGAGGGTGAGAGTGGTAGTTGCTGTTGTTGGATGGGGGCAGCCTTCCACTGGGAAACCCACTGCTCCATGGTGGGGTGGCTGCAGGTGTCCAGGATGAGGGCATAGAGCCTTGCCACTGCCTATGTAGACACAGGCCCTGGCTGCCGGCAGACTCTGCTCCCAGCTGCAGAGTGAAGCCAACTTGGGGGAAGCTTGCTGCATCCACTGTTGCTGCTGCCAACTTCCCGGGGAAGCTGCCTGGGCCTCTCCCTGCCCTAGGACCCAGAGATGTCTGTCCACTTACCACATGTACTGCTGGGCTTCCCCCACCAGGCCCAGGGGCACCAAGGAAGAAGGGGCAGGGCAGGGTGGATTGTGGAGCAGAGATGAGGGAAAGGGAGTGTGGAGAGGGCAGGGGAAATGTGGGGAGAAGTTGTGCCCCCCTCAGGTGCCTGGGGACTGGGAACAGCCTGAGGAATGTGTGTGGCTGGGAGATGCACTGGGACGTGCGTGCAAGCCTGATGCATGTATGCTCTGGGCAGGCGGCAACCTCCCCATAAAGCACCTCCCTCAGGCTCTCAGGTTTGTTTTCAAGGCACCTCACTGCCTCCTTCCCTCCCTCCCCTCAGTCTAGAACATTGCTACTGCAGTGGGCAAGGGACAGGTGAAGCATAAATAATCATAGAGAAGTAGGACTGGAAGGGACCTCCCTGCTCACCATGCCTTTAGATGCAAATCACAGCTGTGCAGGTAGGAGAAAGTCAGAGAAGGTTTCTAGACTAAGGGCCTTGCTGCATTGTGATTTTAAACAGTTCCTGAAGCTCTTAACCCATGGACCGTCCACATAGTAACACCTTAAAGTGATTTAAAGTATTTGTTATGGAGCTTAAAGTTATGCCACTCCAGAGCAGAATTATCTCTTGATCGGTACAACCCAGCTCCTGTTCTATTAAAGTGTAGCCACTCCCCACAGATGTGCCACTCAAGTTGAAGGTATGACTGTTCCAACTCCAAGGTAGCACTAAAGTAGCTGATCAGGCCACACCCCCCCATTTAGGCAATGGGCAGGGGCGACAGGCAGAAACACTGCCCCCCCCACCCGAGTGCCAGCTGGGGAGTGGGAGTACTGGATGAAGTGCCACAGCCACTTCAAGGAGCTCTGCGGCTGCTTCTCAGTCAGTGTGATTGGTCACGGCGGGACTCTGCCCCGCAGTCAGTAAGACTGACCATGGGGGGACCCCCCCCGGTCACTGAATGGTTGCTGGGGGGGCACATGCTCCCCTCGACTAGGTGGCAGTCACCCACAATATCCACAGCAGTCTGGGCAGAGTTATGTCAAAGAGTACCTTTGTCCAATATTGCCTTTGGGTTTCTGGAAATCACCAGAGCTCAGAAATGTGTTCAAGGGTTTCCATCTGTTTCTCCTATAATTTCTCCTGTACCTTTTAAATGCCTCAGCAAATGTAATTTTCACTGACAGCACACATAAGCATGCAGGATGTAGTCTCCTCTCCACAAGGCTCATGAACATATTGGTCATATTTTTACATTTTCTTGCACCTAAAATTTGACTATAGTCTACATTTCAACTCAATATCAAAAGGAAAAAAACTCAGATTAAAGTGTCCCCTGAGCTTGGCATAGTTCTAAAGGAAAATTATAATGGTTAATTTTTATAGTCTTAATGAGTTGTGTTTGGTATGGGACTTAGAAAAAGAATGGATGTTTGAAGCACCCTAACAAAGACAAAGGCAGGAAGCATCAAACTCAAAAGACATTTATTCTCAGGTTTCCAGCTTGAATTTTATATATGTACATGATTTTTAGTGGTCCAAACAAAAATCCATCTGCAAAACAGGATTCATGCTATACCAAATTCCTAACATATGCTTCCATCAATGTTTTCTCATAAATTTTAAGATAAGTGAAAGACAGTACACATGGTTTACTAATTAACAACCCATCAGCTCTTAGCATAGCTGTAGCAAGTTAACCAGCTACTAACCCAAATAAGAAAAAAAATTGAAAAAAAAAAAGTTTGTGGGAAAACCTCCAACTCATGTTAATTATAGCAGAAGTGAAGGTTTCTCCTTTTTAAAGGATATTTTTCCTTTCCTCAAGTAAAAGAATAAGCTGTAGGAAATTGATTCCCTCCTTCTTCAGTTTATCATTTTTTTTCCTCTGGAGGTATGACATTTCAAGTGATTTTTTTCTAGGATCTTATTTTCTTCATTTGCAGGATAAATATTACTTACAGCAATGGCCTGAAAAAATATTAGTGTATCTTATAAGACCAGAAGAGAGGAACAGAATAAAAGTAGAGAGAAAGACATTCTTGACCACTAACTTCCTATACAGCACAGCTGGTGGCACTCCCCTGAATTTATTAATGCTTCAAGTTCAATAGCCATTGCTGAACTAGGATATATCTCCTTAAAAAAAAATAAATCTTACCTTGATTTACAAGTTTTCAATAATGAAAAAAAGCCACCACTATTACTTGTAAATTATTCCAGTAGTGAATTCTCCTCACTGTTTTAAGGGAGAAAACTTTAGGACAAATGTAAGTACCTCATACAATATTTAAAACAGTTAAAACCATGCATGCTTCTAGACTGTGACTATTCCACAACAGAAATTGCCATAGTTGCAATAAGAACCTTATGCAATTGGGAAAAGATAAAGTGGGTATCTCCTAGTGGAAGAGGATATTATTAATCTAACACTGTCTATTAAAGTGTGATCCAGACTGTAAAAATCTATGTGTACCACATTCCCTGAAGCATTTCACGATTTACAACATTAGGTAAAGTATGTGGATAGTAGCCCATGCAACTCTGAGATGAGTACCCACTATTAATGAGGCACTTTCTGGAGATATGAACTGCAACCGTTAGGTCCTTATGTGCAGAGCTGCTGCTTAGCCAGTTAGTCCCCAGCCTGAAACTGTGCATGGGATTGTTCTGCCCAAAATGCAGGATTTTGCACTTCTGCTTAGTGAACCTTATAGGTGCATCTACACATGCAGACACATGCACTTGAAGCAGCTCAAATAGCAGTGACACAAATTTAATCTGGGATTTTTCCCTCGGTGCTTGTGCCTGGACATGGACTTCAGTGTGGGGCAAGTTGTGCTACTTGGGGCAAAATAACCTTGCCCAGCTCAGCTCCAGAAGTATAAAAACCTGCCCTGGTGAGCAGCTCAGGGCTACTTGTCCTCAGGAACTTCTGAGGTCTGGCCACTTGGTATCTGGGGACACTACCCCTTGTGCCAGCTGGAATGCTAAATTCCCTGCACCCTGTACCCACTGCAGCAGTCTGGCAATGGGGGATGCTGCCTGGCTATGACCTGCTGCCACCTGTAACAGAATGTGGCCCCAAGGCTATGCACCTGCCAGACCCGGATGGGAACTGTACAGCCACAGCACAAGCACCTGCACCTCTGGGCCAGCTGCCAGCAGGCTGTGGATACACAGTTGGCCTTTGTGCAGCCCTACTGCCACGTGTGCTGCCGCCCTGCTATTCTGGGTAGCTATTGCCCAGAAGATGTTCCCAATGCGGTGGCCTGCTTTGAACTACCAAAGCATGTCCTCCTGGCCCCAACTGGCCAGAAAGTTAGCCACCTCCAGATGGGTCCCAGGTGCCAGCGCTGAGCAGGATCCTCTGCCTGGGTCCTGCCACCTGCCTTACTAACAGAAATTCTGGTGTTCCCTATTTAAAAACTGCAAAATCTATGATAGGCAAATCTCAATATCACGCCACAGGGGAGCTCCAACAGCAGTGGGCCCTGGGCACCCCAAAGCCACTGCTGCTCTGGAGGGGAGGGTTATGTACCCTTTGGGGAACCCATGCCCCCCAACCAGACTCCCTCCACCCACACATAATGCCCCCTTACAGTTCCCACACACCCATAACCCCCCTCCCCCACACACAGTCTCTACTTATCCCTGACAGCACCTGGGTCCCAATCCTTGTCACGCTTCTGCTTGCCCCAGTATGCTAAGGGTTTGTGGCCCATGTGCTGGGGCAGCAGAAGCACACAGAAACACTCGGGTCAGAAATCAGAGCATCTTCCTGGAGGACCAGATTCCCAGTTAACTGTCCTGCTTTTTTCACCCAGGGTATTTTTTGATATCTGGGTATCAAGGTATCAAATTTTGAACCTGTGCTGCAAATATGCAGCATGAGGAACCTTTTTTCTGTTTGCAGCATGCCTCCTGAGGCGTGTGTGTACTCATCTGGACATGCCCCATGAATTTGATTTTGATTCAGTTCTCCAATTTGTTCAGGTCACTCTGAATTCTAGCCCTACCCTCCAGTGTATCTACTACTCCCCGCAGCTTGGTGTCATCTGCAGACTTGCTGAGGGTGCTCTGCATCCCATCTTCCAGATTACTGATGAATATATTAAACAAAACTGGCCCTGGGATTTACCACTGGGGCACTCCATTGGATACTGGCTGCCAACTAGACATCAAGCCATTCATTACTACCCTCTGACCCAATGATCCAGCCAGTTTTTTATCCTCCTTACAATCCAGTCATTCAACCTGTACTTCCTTAGCTTGCTTGTAAGAATATTGTGAGAGACCACATCAAAAGTCTTAGTGAAGACAAGATATATCACATCCATCCGTTGCTCTCTTCTCATTGATAGGACCAGTCATCTCATTATAGAAGGTAGCCAGGAGTCAGGCATGATGTGACAGGGGGCCATCCCAGGGACCATCACAGTACTGGTCCACCCACCTGTCTAGTACAGTCCGTCCTGATATGCCCACCATGCTTTGATATATTAAAATTGGATGTAAAATATGGGAGGTTTTCCATTTAATGCCCCCATGACTAGGCTCTTATACTTGTCTCTGACCTCCCTTTGCCATGTCCCATGCCTCGCAGATGGCATCCAAAGATCACTTCCACTATTACTCCCCTCGGCCCTGTTGCTGGGCTTCATTCAACCTCTGGCCCAAACTTGGCCTCAGGCATCTGAAGACTTACCTTGGCCTCATGCCTCATCACTGGGGTCTCTACTCATGCATACACTCTGGGCTTCCTGCCTCAAATTAGGCTCCTACCCCTTCTCACTCTACCCCTCTCTGGGGTCACTATTCTGCCTCCTCACTAGGGCAGGCGGGGCTTATGCCTCTTAGGCCTCAGGTGTCTGTCAACATGCCTGGACCCCACTTTCGGCCCATGGCCCGCTCAGGCCTCACACATCTGTTGATTTACTGGAACCTGATACATCAACAGGTCTGGGAAGAAAAACCCTTAGCTTTGGAAGAAAAACTTTTAGCTTCGGAAGAAAAACCTGTAGCATCCTTATAGGCTCAGCAGGGCTACATGGGCTAGCACTACAGATGAAAGGGACTTGGGGGTCATGATTGACCACAAGATGAATATAAGCCTACAATGTGATACTGCTGCTAGTAAAGCAAGCAAAATGTTTGCTTGCTTTACTAGCAATAAGTTAATCAGAGGTGCTTACCAGGATCTGGGGGATCATCTGTTCACCAGAGTGCTCCAAGGGATGACAAGGTTGAATGGTCACAAACTCCTCCATGACCATTTGAGGCTCTACATAAGGAAGAACTTCTTTACTGTCCAAGCCCCCAAGGTTTGGAATAGATTGCCGCCAGAGGTGGTCCAAGCACCTACTCGGAATGCCTTCAAAAGACATCTGGATGCTTATCTTGCTGGGATCCAATGATCCCTGCTGACTTCGTGCCCCTGGGGCAGTGGGCTGGACTCGATGATCTTCTGAGGTCCCTTCCAGCCCTAAAGTCTATGAAATCTATGAAACCCCACTCTCCTTTGGGCCTCCCACTAGGCCTCACTCGTTCAGGCCTTGGGCTCTCCTGGCATCCATGTTGTTGCCTAAGCCTTTTGCTTTTCTGTCAGGGTGTGTTCCCTTAGCCTTTCCCCTCCACAGGGTCCCCCACAAGGCAGCGAGGGCTGAGGATTTCCAGTGCCCCATACTTGTCATTCACTAGGGAGGCACTAGTGTGGCATTTCCTGAGGACCTCCCCATCACTGGCAGCTCCACCACAGCATCGTCTCCAGCAGGATGTAGTTTTAGGTCATCCTCCAGGATCAATGCAGGCCGACCTGCCCTGGTCTTTCTTCACCCCTGTGGCCTTCTAGGTTATCTCCCTAGAATACTCACTCCATCACACTATTGCAGCCTCCATCTCCTGCCTATTCTCAATCACTAGCCCAACTTACTCTGACCACGTCATAGGATCTCTTCCATCTAGAGGCTGTATTTCAGCCTCCTTCATAACAACTTGTATGCTGATTGAACATGCATTCTCTTTTATGCCCCTCACCCATTTATGCCCCCTCCCTATCAAAGGGACTTTCAGGCTCTCTTAGGCTCTGGCCCCGCCTCCAGGCCAGTCAGGGTGCCAGATAGGTCTGCATCCCTGACCTGCACCTCATTGTAGGTGTGCTTACCCTTTGGCCACACAGGCCCTGGTCCCAGCCTGGAACAGTCAAGAACCCCGGGTTAATCAACAGCAGCTGACCTGCCTACTCAGATGGGGTTCCATGTTTACTGTTCCTAATCACCATCTTTTCCTCCAAGTCCTTAGAAATGGATTCTTTAAGCACTTCCTTCTCTATAACTTGGTTTGAGAAAGAACTTAATTATAATTCCACAAAAAATCACCCTGAAGTCTCCCTTGCTATCTCATCCCTACAAACATTTCAAAGTTTAAAAGTCATTAGCAGGAGAAAAGAAAAAAACAACAAAAAATAACCAGCATTTTAAATAAAGCAGCTGTGGAAGAGGAAGGGAATATTGCTCCTTCTGTTCCGAAGCTTTATTCTTGAACAATTTTTTTCAAGGATATCCTTGGGTATCCTCTATATTTCTAAAGCTTGAAAGAAGATGGTTATAATAACAGTGAAGAACCGTTCCACACTGTTAAATTAAGATGACATGTATAAGCACTTAAAAAAATAACCAACAACTTTAAAAATAAAATATCAGTACAAAATCAAATACTTGATATTTAAGTTCCTGATTTATACTTACCTACCTATACCTAAGATTGTTCTAAACGACATTCTTTCATGCTAAGCATATATAAATGGTTCAAAACTAAGTTAAAAAGACAGACAACAGAGAGGATAGACATCTCATATAAAAATAGTAATGATATGCCTGATTCTTTAGAGTATTAGCAAGTGAAATATGTGGTCTCAGTGGCTGAATATGCTGTTGATGAAAGCCCATAGGACCTTAGTTTCTTATGAGAACAATAGGAACTCTGAACAGGTTGTTAAGAGGGACATTGACTGATTGACTTTCTTATTAGGAACTCACAAACTTCTCCAGTATATTTGCTGGATGAATATTTATAAACATTTATGGGAAATCTACCCTGCCTCTGAAGAGAAATCCAAATACTTCTCTTAGATTTAATTACATGTATATCATTACATCTTCTCTAGCTCTCTCTCTCTCTCTCTATATATATATATATATGACACACACACACACACACACACACACTATATGCTATATACTCTCTCTATACACACACATACACACACACGCACATGCATATACATGTATACATACATGCACATATACATACACACATATACACACACACATACATTTATATATATAAATTTACACTATATCACATATGTAATTACATTATAGTGTAAAATGATTGATAAACATGAATTAACACCTGCCTGCTTTTTTTTTTTTAAGCCCCCCCCCCGCCAAATGTCTCCTATCAGCATCTTAGCCTTTTGGCTAAGATCAAGCACTACTATATCACCAAGGGGAGGGTGTCAGGGCTGGCTCTGGGCCTCCTGGTGTCAGCCTGGTATTACAGTACCTCTAGGCCCAGTGCCAGTTCCCTTTGGAGGAAACACTTGCCCATTTTTTTTAAGAGCCAAAAAAAGGGTTCCTATCAGTGTGTTGGCCCAGTGTGGGCCAGTTGTCTTATGGCCATAATCAGTACAGACTGCATTCAACCAGCTTCATAGTTGGTTTCAATGACCAAGCACATGCTGCTTCTAACAGCAGTTTAATGATAGACTATGTATTTAATGAGGGGGAGGATTGTTGATATGCAAATATAAGATCAGGAGCTTTTTCCCACATGCTGATGGGGGGGGACCTTGTTTTATATTTGAGTGAATATGGTATACCACACAAATGTAAGACTTTGGGAGAGAATTTAATTTACATTCACCTAAAAATGAACAAAGCCCAATCTCTAATTTTATCTAACAAGATCAGGTAGTGAATATGGTTTTGTGATGGTTAAAATTTGTTTGAAATTCTCAATGAGAGGCACAGATTAAGGAGTCCTGTCTTACAAACTGTCTCATTTTCAATGTTGCAGTCAAAGAATGTCGTAAAAATTAGTTATGAGCAAGATCTGCTTAGAGTCATTTTTAATTTAGGGGAGGAGGTGGCAAAATGACTTTTTATTTAATTGGGTTCAGGATGACATTTCTAGTAAAAACCAAAGAAATGATACCCAACCTAAAATCTGTCAAGGGCACACCTTTCGAATGTGAGAACTCCACTCTGAAATCTCTGTTTTACCTGATTCAGTGAAAGACCAGAGTCGAAGTTTCCCACATCCCATAACAACTCCATTACTGATTACTCTATGATGGTCTCCCCACTTTTCTGAGAAAAAGTAGAATAAAAATGAAAATCGGTGTCATCCAAATGCGGAATGAAAATAAATTAAAAAACCTGAACTTTTCTCAAAATTGAGTCAAAGGGTATGAAAGAGAAAAAGATGAACATAAATGTACAAACAATCAGAATTCTTTTTAATGAGAATCTTTTTTGTTTTTTTCTATGAGGTATTAGACATTATGAGATATTCTGGCAACTTAATACTTACATTGAATATGTAAACACCAGAGTTAAGCCTTATTCCTATAAACTTTAGTTCCAAAACTTTTTTATATTTTCATAGTTTCATAATTTGTAGGGTCAGAACGGACCTGAGCAGATCATCAAGTCTAACCCCCTGTCATGGCAGGAAAGAGAACTGGGGTCAAATGACCCCAGCAAGGTGTACATCTAGCCTCCTCTTAAAGACCCCCAGGGTAGAAGTCAGCACAACTTCTCTTGGAAGTTGGTTCCAGATCCTAGCCATCCTGACAGTGAAGTAGCGCCTCCTGATATCTAACCTAAAACTACCCACTGCCAGCTTGTGACTATTATTTCTTGTCACTCCTGCTAGTGCTTGGGGGAACAGGGATTCCCCAAATGCTTGCTGGTCCCCCCCAACTAGTTTGTAAATAGCCACTAGATCCCCCCTCAGCCTTCTCTTTTGGAGGCTGAACAGGTTCAGGTCCCTTAGCCTTTCCTTGTAGTGTCATGGTGCAGGGACCTAGGAATGGCCGTGATCTCCCCAGCTCCCCCTACCGTGCCAAGTAGGCGATTCAGCACCCTTTTTCTCACCCGCCACCTCTTTGATGTTGTCTAAATTTTATAAAGGAGGCTGCCCTTTGTCCCCTTGGACACGGTGCTATGTTAATCCTGTCCCCTGTTCTATATGGAGTGACAGGTGCACCCCAGCCTTATGGGCTATGCGTGCCTCCAACCTCCCCTGTAGCATGCTTCAAGCCTACTGATGCAACGGACGTTGTCTGGTCAGTTTCCTTCCTGAGCCCTGACTGGTGCCCCCGGGCTTGTCATGCAACCGGTGCCCCTCTGCTGGCTGCGCCCTGACTGGCACCCTGGGCTTGTCATGAAGCCAGCGCCCTGACTGGCGCCCCAGGCTTGTCACGCAACCGGCGCCCCTCTGCTCTCTGCACCCTGACTGGTGCCCTGCTTGTTAGCCCTCTCAGGCCTGCTCGATATGTCTGTCCCTCGTAGGCCCGCTCAATATGCTCGCCCCTTCCTGGGGCTCCTCCACATACAGACGGTGCCCCCCCGGGTCCTGTCTCTCCGTGCACTCGCCCTCTCCGGGCTTTCTGACCACGCACTCGCCCTTACTGGGCTTGTCTTTATAACAGCACCTCACCCTGGGTTTCGCTTCACATATGCCCCCTGGGTCTTAACATGAACACCCTCCGGGCGTCTGGCTGGTGCCCACACTAGTGCTCTTAGCAACTGGGGCTCAGGTGGCCTTAGCCGTGCCTGGCCCTTCCAAAATCATCTGTTCCCCATCTCAGGGTTGGGGTATTGCACCCCTAAACTACGGTGCCCAGCTGGCACCGGGGCCTCCACCACTGTGGAACCCTACTGAGCTTTCCCGACACTATCTCTCTGGGTTGGGACACCCCCAAAGTGCAGCACCCTCTCCAGGGCTGAGAGCACTCCACTTTACTGGGGAGCTCCTAATGAGGCCTCCTCCACCCCTACAGCCTCACCTGGTCCTCCAGTTTTACACAAACAACCAAACAGGAAACCCAAAGCTATAAGCCAACCGGCTGTAACACAAAACTAAGCCCCTCGGCTATAACGTACATTCCTGTCAGGGTTCTCTCCCCCGTCTCATCACATAGACTCTCAGTCAGTCAGACGGCTGGGCTGTGCTCTGCTCCGCAGCAAAGTTGCTACTCCTCAGGCTGCCAGAGGGGAACTGCCAGCCAGGCTTCAGCCTGGGCTGTTTACAAAGGCCAGGCCCAGCCCCCTTCTGGTCAGATGACCCACTGCAGTTGCCATGGCGACCAACACTCATAGCAACATGGCACCAGAGTGCCCCTGTGACACGTAGGGCCTGCCCTGCTGCCCCCTGATCATGCAAGTGTCCCTCCTCTGGACCCTCTCCATGTTGTCCACATCCCTCCTGAAGAGCAGTGCCCAGAACTGGACGCAGTACTCCAACTGTGGCCGAACCAGTGTTGCATAGAGGGGGAGGATCACCTCCTTGGTTCTGCTCGAGATGCATCTGTGGATGCATGACAAGGTATGGTTGGCCTTCCTGACTGCATCCCCACACTGCCAGCCCATATTCATCTTGGCATCAATAGCGATTCCAAGATCCCTTTTTGCCTCTGCACTGATGAGAAGGGAGTTCCCCAGCCTGCAGGTATGCTGCTGGTTCTTCTTCTCCAGGTGCATCACTTTGCACTTGTCAGTGTTGAAACCCATCCTATTCTCATCTGCCCACCCTTGTAACCTGTCTAGGTCTGATTGAATCCTATTCCTCCCTTGTAGCATGCCCACTTCCCCCCACATCTTAGTGTTATCTGCGAATTTGAACAGGGTGCTTTTTACCCCCTCGTCCAAGTCACTGATGAAGATGTTGAACAGTGTGGACCCAAGGACCGAGCCCTGTGGAACCCCACTGCCCACATCCCTCCAGGTCAAAAATGACCCGTCCAGAACCACTCTCTGGGTGCAGCCTTCCAGCCAGTTAGTGACTCATTTGACTGTGTAGGTGTCGACACCACAGTCCCCTAGATTTTTAATGAGAATGGTGTGAGAGACAGTGTCGAAGGCCTTCCTAAAGTCCAGAAAGACTATGTCCACTGCTACCCCTGCATCTAAGGATTTTGTGACTTGGTCATAGAAGGCAACCAGGTTGGTTTGACAGGACCTGCCTCTAATGAATCCATGTTGGATCTCCCTAAGCATATCTCCCCTGCTGGATAAAATCTTTTGAGAAATTATACAAGGGGGATTTTGTTTGTACATCTGCCCTTGGAGTTAAATTTACTTAGAAAATAGACTTTTAATTATACGATCACTTCAAGTCTGATATCTTAAAGTGGCACCTAAAAGTTCTCTTGATACCTACTTTCTAATGTGAAAATTTGATGCTAAGTGAGAACATATTGTATATATTCAATGAAAAATTTCAGCATTTGTAAGATTAAATGTGCTTGAGTGACTGGCAAAGACAGTTGACTTGCCAATCCAGTGAAAAATATTATAAAAGGGTCAAATATGGGAAATTCTTCTTTTATAAAAACTCAGTCATTCTTATTTTGCATACCAAGCCTTATTCTTAGTTTGGGTTTTGGGTTCATAGTCCAAAGATGTAATAGACTATAGATTCTATCACAGTATTTCTATATTAACTGTGTTCCTGCTGTAATCATGTTTCATGCCTCAGTTCCCTAATCAAATTAGTACAGTGGGAAAGAAGAGTTAATAGTTTTCCTGCTGGTCTCTGCTCTTAAGAGCTGCCTCCATGTGGGACTAGACAAGACCACCAGCATCAGAGATTTAAATAGTTTTCTTGACACTGAGGCAAAGTGAAGAACAGAAGCCTGAAAATAGATAGGGCAGTTTGAATAAGCAGCATGTTCAGTGACTGGGACTCAGTCTGAAGGGAAAAACCAGCTGAGCAGCTTTGGGGATCCATGACTGTGCAGAATGGACGTGAAATAATTGTGTAATCTGGGGGGTGTTCAACATTGTATAAGCTGAATTGAGGAAAGAGGGACTGCTTACTTCCTTGGATGGGTTAGAGAACTTGGTGGCCATTGCCCAGGAAACACCTTTATTGCTGCTTGGAACTTTGGGGTATATGTTTCCCAATGGAGAGGTAAATTGGACCAAAGTTTCTTGATTTAGGGCCACAGAAAATCAGGAATCAAAAATCCAGGGTCTTAGAATTGGAAGGACTCCTTTCCCCTACCTTAGAAACCATGCCTGAGCTGGCTTTCAGGGTCACTTGAAGGCACAGACAAGGCCACAGAGGTCCTGGGCAAATGTCCCCCTGAGAAGATCCATGACAGAAGGGTACAGTGGAAAGGTCCCAGGCTTACTCAGAAAAAAATACAAATGTGGACATCTATTGAGCTTCCAACAACTAACAAATAAGAATGCAATTTGAGGAGAGTTATAAGATTAAAAACATGCATGAATTATAATGAGAAATGATACAGGAACAACTTAACTTTTGCCAAGTCAATCTATGAATTAGTATTTCCTTAGCCTGAGTAAACCTCTAAGGTATCAAGAGCTGGGAATGTTTATGAGGACTTTGCAGAGAGCTTAAAGGATGCCATACAATGTTCAGAGAAAGCCTTTTCAAGGCCAAGTACCTATAGGAAAGGAGGTCACTGAATTCACATTTTTTCAGATAAAACAATATGCTTATTTCAAAGAAGCAGTTTGTTCTGCTCATGCCTTCCACTGAAACAAAAAATAACACCCCCTCCCAAAACACACACACACCATTTTTAAACAACAAAGTGAATATGATGTAGGTTTCAAAGAATGTGAGATAGAACGTGCATTTACTCACACATGTATAAATGTGCAACCACCCTAAAAGTAGTTAGGGACTATGGAAGAGCAAATACGCACCGTCTCCAGCCAGCTGTAAACTATTATAGCAGGATGTCAATATGTCTACTTTGTAGCTAGAGAAACTCAGTTCCAAACATAGGCCTGAAGCACTTGAATGGTCCACCAGTGATCAAAACAAAGGAGGACCTGACAGTATGTTATGCTATGAGTGAACAAATAGGAAATCAGAATAGGAGCAGCCAAGAATGTAATTCTTTATAAAAAACAAAATTCTTGCTGTGGCTTTCATTAATTGCTAGCTTTTAAGAGACACATATGAAAGTCAGCTAATTTAGAGTGAAGCAGGCATTCAGATACATTAGATGAATTGCCTAACTTAACAAGAGTTCAAAGCTCCTACATATTCATGGGATTTATTACAATTATGACAACACTAAAATTGAACATTACAAAGGACAAACTATTTCAGAGTTTACTAAATTTAGAATTAAAACAATACAGTTCTAAAATCAGGGCCGCAAGTTAAACCAAAACATTAAATTAACAGGCACTGTATTTAATCACTAATTAGCCAAAACATTATATAAATGCAGCCAGCAGCAGAATCATGAGGATAATATTGTATAGTTAATTCTTACAGATCCTAACTCAGGAACTTAAGGATACAGCCAGACACTTAGTTCTAACACAGTTAAAGACCATTGCCTAAGGCAGGGTAATCAGTGGAACCACTTGAATATTTCAGTATTAAAACCAAATAAGTTTACTATTCCATGCTTAACACAAAGTAAGCCTCCTTCTGAGGTTCCTATGTATATAGTGATTATCCTGTTTTTTCCTTCCCCAAGTCAAAGACATAAACATTAACAGACAAGGAGTCAGCAGCTTTTACTTCTTTATGTAGCTGACAACTTATTTTCTCTAACACTTTTCATCACATTCAGAACTCTCAAATGATTCATAAAGCAGGATTTTAAAGGCTTGAGACTTAACAAATTACTCTAGCACTTTTTATCATGTGAACATTTACTGATACTTATATTGATGTACATTCATTCAGAATCATATTCATATTCACACCGAAAATACTTGAAGAAAGCTGGGGAAAACTGGCCTGTTAAAAATGACTCCAAGTTAGAGAAAAGGAAAAGATTGCACTCAAGATGAAAAGTTTGAATTCTTCAGCGTACGTGCTTTTGAATTATACCATCAAGAATAAAACTACAGGCAAGATAACCAAGTGATTGCATAACCAACCAGGGACACTAGAAAGGTCTTATGGACACTTAGGCTGCCTATGCATGTCCTCATTCATATTCTAATTAGAACACATTAGAGCAGACTTGATTAACTGAGTCTTCTCTGCATTCTAATTAGAACAGCTTAGCCTCACCATAATGTGTGTTAAGCTGCCTCCCCCCCCCCCCCGCATTTCAAAATAAATTAAGGGGCACTTTAACTAAACCTCATGGAATGAACTTTAGTTAAAGCACCTCCACAGCTACTTTGAAATGCAGGGGGGCATAATACATGCAATGGTAAGCCATTTAATTAGATAGGCTGTCCACGAACCACTCTAATTAACATGCCACTCCCCCACCTCAAAACATGTGTGTAGGCAGCCTTAGCTTACCAATGCTTGGTCTTCTTCCTCCATAGGATCTGCCAGGGAAAGCTGAATAATCAACTTATTTTGCTATATCAAAGACCTGAAAAATCACACCATCTTCCACATTTACTTTATCTTCTGTGTCTGCAGTTCCAGTTTCTTTCACCTTCCATGTGGTCTTCAGTGCAAATCAAGCATGCTACATCTTATAGTCTTTGGCAACAATATCCCAAGGCTTTCAGAAAGGTGACCTGTGGTCAGTTTCAAAATTCCACCCTCTACCTCCAAACTCATATTTCCTTTACAATATTTACTACTACAACTGCATGCAGTGCAGGCTGCAAAAAATATAAAATTGTAGGACAAACAGTAGACAATTTTCAGAAAGTTGCCTGACCCTCTCCCAATGGAGGAGCCACCAGGACTCTTGTACATGGCTTGACATATTAATAAGTTCAACTAATGGCCTTGTAAACAGTTGCTGCCATTTAAACACATTCACACACAGCATTTCTTAAAATAAATTTAGCTGCCTCATATTTAGCTACCTCAAATATAGCACCTGTCATAAAGCTCTTTCGTTAAAAAAAAACAAGGAAACTGGCCGTTGTAATTCGACGGTGTGCAAATTATTGCTTATTTCCTGTATTTTTTCTAAAATGTATTTATTAATGAATTCAACTTATCACTTAACAAATTTAACATTTAAAGATATATTCAGTGCTCTAAGGTATACACAAAGACAGATAATTAATTGTGTATCAACAGTGCTCCCTTAACTCAAGTTAATGTTCACAGAAGATGAGTTTGTGTTCCTTTCTTTTCTTTTTATCCTCTGAGTTTCCAATGGCTTCTTTATGTTTCATACCCAGGTTAAGCTTTTGCTAGTGTTAAAGTGGTGCTGTAGCCTTGGATATGCAAGAAGAAAGTATATTTTTCAATGATTTTTGTATTGGACCAATTGCATGGTTGGGATAGACATAGACAACCTTCCAGGTGTCCCAGTACCCTTCCTTGGGTCTCCAGGGTAGAAACAAGCACAGCAGAGTTAAGTAGCAGATGAAACAAAAGCTTGTAAAAAAGCTTAAGTCCCTGGCGCTTAATGTCCAATAAGCTAATGATTTTTGTTCCCATGCTGATCTTTTGAAGGTTTTATATAGTTCCCTTGAGCACTAAAACCTCAAGGGTCAGATTGAGTACATTCATCTGTTGATGATACAGAGCTTTTCAATCTCCCTTCCTGCTTCTTTATACTGTCTTCAGCAAACTGACAGATGAGCAAGTCAGCCAGGGGGCTGATAACAGTCTTTATCACCCGATTAGCAAAACAATAGCCTTTCTCCACAATACTTCAAACTTCTTAAACGGCTTACTGGATGACCTGTTTATTAGCTCCAAAAGCACTAAGCGGTCACTGTTCTGTCTGCCTATCTCAGTGAAACTGGAGACAGAGACACACACACAGGCACCTCTCAGCATTATCTAGCATACCACATGCTGGCTATGGTCCCTGCTGTGGCAAAGAGGAGGAAGGGATCTCTGCTTAAGCAGTGAGTGGTGAAAGGGGGGAATGGAGAAGCCAGCAGACCCTGCTGTACCTGCAAGTCTGTGCTGATCTCCAGCCAGGGAGCAGAGGGGAGGAGCCAGCTCTTCTGTGGAGCAGAGAGCCCTGCCAAGCCCAGAGAGCATGCCAGGATGCTGGTGGACTCTGATTTAACTTAAACCAGCAAGGGGTCTCAGACAGACATTGCATAAATCAGTTTGAGCCAAATCAGTTAAGCCTGATACTATATTCAACCAGGTTTATCTCAAACCAGTTTCAGACATTTTCAAAATGGTTTATGTGCACTGAACATCTGTTCTGTTACATGTTTAAATCAGTTTCTGATAACTTAAACTGGTTTATGTGTAATGTCTCTCCCTAGCCCATGAGGGTATTTGATGCCCTTGGTGAGATATACCACATTCTGGATTAGACATGTATATGATCTGAGGACTCTGAAGATGTGTTTTGGTGAAATGTTGATGACTGTGGTAGTAGAGGTGATTTGCACATATCGCATTTATTATGAAGGCAGAGATGGGTCCCGTTAGGTCCTTGATGATCAATGGGGAGTTTACTTCTGAAGATGAGTTGGTAAAGGTTAGGAGGTTGTCTGAAGGCCAGGAACATAGAGGAACTATGAATATTTGTCTGAGGTCTGATCCTTTTTGAGTACAGGGTGCAATTGTTTGATGACCCTTGTTATCGGTTCAAATGTGGGATGGCAGGCGAGTGTGCAATCAGTGAGTTGTTTCTTCTTACGTAGTAGTAGGTTGCTGAGGAGTATTTGCATGGCCCTTTCAAAGGTACAGTTTATTTGTCTGCTTGAGTGCTCTTGCTGGGTAAAGACAGAGTTCAGTTTTGATAGATGGGTTTCATAAGTTCTTGTCCTCAGAGCAAAGGTAATGTTTGGGGGTTGGGGGGCAGACTGTAGATCACTGCTCTTTTGTCTATTTGGAGTAATTTCTGGTTTTCTGGAGGTAAATGTGGTTGTCCACAAGTCTTCCATAGCAGTTTGTAAGGTGTCATTCTGGATGTAGAGTGTGGTTTCTAGAAAGTTGATGTCAGTGTAGGAGTACTCCAGAGACAATTTGAATGAAGCGTAATAGTTGTTAAACCTGTGGTGGAAGTCAATAAAGGAGTTCAGGTGTTGAGTCTAGATGATAAAATGATTTAAAAAAAAATTGTCATGTATGTAACACAGGTTGATCCTTCCTAACAAACCTCATAGGCTTTTATGACCAGGTCACACACTGCCTTGACACAGGACCTGAGGCTGATGTCATATACCTAGATTTTAGGAAGGCCTTTGACACAGATTCATATCCTATTCTCATAGGGAAGTTAGCAAGCTGTGGGGTGGATGCCTACACAGTCAGGTGGGTGGCCAACAGGCTTAGGAACCACACCCAGAGAGTGGTGGTAGATGGATCATTTTCAGCCTGGACAGAGGTGGGCAGTGGGGCCCCACAGGGTTTGGTCCTTGAATCGGCATTCATTAATATCTTTATCAGTGATTTGGATGAGGGTGTGATGAGCACCCTCTCTAAGTTCGCAGATGATACCAAGTTATGGGGCAAAGTTAACACACCGGAGGGAAGGGAGCAGATATATGCCAACCCAGACAGGTTGGATGAATGGGGAGAATGAAATAGGATGCAATTCAACAAAGATAGATGTAAGGCACTCCACCTAGGAAGAAGGAATCCCCAGCACACCTATAGGTTGGGGGATGACCTCCTCAGCAGTTCAGCAGCTAAGAGGGCTCTTGGAGTCATAGTTGAGCCATCAACAAAGTCAATCGCACCTTGTCATGTATTAGCAGATGCATGACCAACAGATTAAGGGAGGCAATGGTCCCCCTCTATGCAGCATTGGTCAGGCCTCAGTTGGAGCACTGTGTCCAGTTTTGGGTGCCACACTTCAAGAGGGACACGGAGAATATGGAGAGGGTTCAAAGGAGGGCCACTCGCATGATTAGTGGCCTCTGTGAAAGACCCTATGAGGGGAGGTTGAGAGATCTGAATATCTTGAGCCTTCAGAAGAGACATTTGAGAGGAAAACTTCTAAGTTTATCAAGGGAGTACAACAGGGATTGGAGATGTGCTAATTACCAGACCACCTCTGGGAGTAACTAGAAATAATGGGTGCAAACTAGTGGAGAGTAGATTTAGGTTAGACATTAGGAAGAATTTTTTTTCAGTAAGGGTGGCCAGAATCTGGAATGGGCTTCCAAGAGAGGTGGTACTATCACCTAACTTGGAGGTCTTCAAAAGGAGGCTAGATAGTCACCTGGCTGGGGTCATCTGACCTTGGTCCTCTTTTCTGCCAGAGGCAGGGGGTTGGACACGATGATCCTTTGTGGTCCCTTCCAACTTTACAATCTATGAGTCTATGAACACAGGTATAGTTCAAGTTGGTGGCACAATTTTCTAAAACTACCATTCCAGGTGGGTTCACGTGGAGGTTGTCATAATGGGGAGCCAGCCAGATTTGTGCCCATAGCTGTGTCCCTGGTTTAGACAAAGTTTCAGTTATGGAAATTGAAGTTGTTCTAGGTGAGGATGCAAAGGCTGATTTTTGCAATACATTGTGGTCGTAAATCTGAGCATAATCCAATTTCCTGTAGGTATTTCAGGTAGGAAGCTGTTTCTTCTTCATGTGGGATATTAGTGTATAAACTGGTGACATCTATGGCTGTTCTAGATCTTGATGAGAAAGTCTGCTGTCTTTTATTAAGTTATCATGTTTCTTTATTTCTATATGTAACCTTCCTAATAGGTCAACTTCCTTCTTTTTTTACTCAGAACTTTGCTTAATACAAGGCTCACTATCTTCTACCCATTTCTAATTTCCAAATCATTCCAAATTTGTTCTTAATTATTAGTTCATAGAATTTGCATTCATTTTAAAATTTCAAAAATTGTTTCTCAAACTTTCTGATTTAGCAAGAGGGGAAGTTTCTTTTTCAGCAAA
The DNA here is from genome assembly GCF_052110815.1 of Crocodylus siamensis. NCBI lineage: Eukaryota > Metazoa > Chordata > Crocodylia > Crocodylidae > Crocodylus > Crocodylus siamensis. The sequence continues at coordinate 78,445,618 of NC_143397.1, read as the reverse complement.
TTCCAAGAATGTTCACCATATTTCTAAGTAAGCATCTTTTTCCCTTCTTCTTTGTAGAACACTGATTTGATAAGACATTTCTTCCATTATTGGAACTATTCAAACTTTTTAAAACCAGTCTGATTTTTAGAGAGTCCCTTCTCCTGAAGGCTTTTGCAGTGTAATTCTTGAGGCCACTAAAAGATGAGGGATCAGTTCTCTATGACAACTCCTCAGTGTTTTTTTTCTACCTTTCTGGAAACTGTGATAAATATTTCATAGCTGGCATCCTATGATTTCCCTTACCGTGTCTCCTGGATTTTTTCTGGAACAGTTTGATTTTGGGACATGTCCACCATATAATAGAATCATCTCAACCAACACTTGAACACTGGTCTATTCCTGTGGGAGAAATGCACTTAGTTTAAAGTGGGGTGATATTCCATTGATAAAAGTATGATTTTATAATAATACATTTATTGTTATGCATATGGATGTGGGGAGACCATTGTTTCAAATGGTCTCCCATTCTTTACCACTAATTGCCGATCCACTGTCTGTAGTCCATTTTGTCATAAACAACACTTTATCTATCACATGGCAATTTAAAATTTCTATATGTAACACAGACAAAACATGTCCAGGTGCTTCATATGTGTGGTCAGTATTTTCTCGAATTTTGTAAAATTTCTACTGGTTTATGTTTGTTTGGGGGTATGTTAAAAATGCTTCACTTGCAAGTATTAGAAAAATGGGATTTTTAATATTTTTCATGATGTGCTACATTTTTTCAAAAGATCTAAGTATATTTCTTTGAATGATTATCCAAATGTTATGACATTGATATGTTCCCAAATATTATAGCTTCTTAATAATTTACCATGATTAACTTCAGTATTATGTGTAGATTAATTATGATCATATGAGCTTAATTTCTTATAAGTGTTATTACATGTTTCCATGGGTTCTCTCATAAAAGGGGGTAATTATATATTAAATTTGGCCTGAAAATTTTCTTTAGCCATAGTAATATATTAAGTCTGATTACTGAACAGTATGTTTGGTGTATCTTTATGCAATGTTTACTGAGAATTAGTATTTTCCAATATATCAGATTTCTAAGTTGGCTAGTTTTATAGTAATATTTATTTAATATTTGGAAGATTCAACCCCTTTTTTCCAGATCAGAATCACCAAACAGAATGTTTGAATCTAGGTTTGTTATTACCTCCAATAAACTCATCATAGTCTGCCACTCATCTAACAGCTTCATTGGCATTATAATAGGTAGAGTCTAGAACATAAAATTAATTTCAAGTAATTCACTTTTACCTAACCAAGAAATTCTGTATATTGATTAACTTTCTAAATTTATTTTATTTCTTTAAACTAAAGGAACATAACTGGAGCCATCCTGCCAATGTAGTATTTTACTATTTTAATGAACTTGTTATGCATTTAGAACTATATTTAGAGATGTCTTTCATCTCTTCTCATGCATCTAGTCTTATGCCAATGATTAGATTTCATAATTAGTTGTTGAATCCTGAAAAATTTCCTGTATTTTATTTTCTTTTGTAATTTAGAGTACGGTGACTAGAAAGCAGAGCTGCTTTATATATTGTCAGTGTATGTTCAATGGAAGACAATGAAAATTAAAAGGGTGTTTTCATATTAACTCTTCATATAAATGGAGTATTTGCATTCACACATGTTTCATGTCCAATTTTATGAAATTTTCTTTTTTACAACCTTTAATCCTGAAATAATCACATGATGAGTACTCCTGATCAGAACTAGTCAATTTGATGAAAAACTAAAGGAGCAATATTTGGTAATTACACGCAAACTTTTGCAACTTGATTTCCAATTAGACTGGAGTGCTTATGCCAAGTTGAATGGTCAGCATTCTTTTTTTCTTAACCAGTTTTTACACACAGAATTTACTGAAAGGTATTTCCAAAAATGAAAATAAAAGTATATATTCATTATGGTTCTCTCTCCAGTGTCACAATGCACATTTATCCACGTGCTCTGGGAGTGGAGGAAGGTACTTTAATTAGAGTGGTTCCAAGAGCAGCTCTAGTTAAAGTGCCTGGAACATCATATGGAACAGTGTCCCCAGGCTTAAAAATAGTGGCAGGGCATTTTATCTAAAGCACCCCTGTTGCCATTTTTAAGTACAAGGACACTAATACATGAGATGCAAGAGGCTGCTAGAGTACAGTAATTCCATGATTCAGCAGACTCGATCAATCGATATAGCAAGTCTGCTCCAATGCACTGTAAGTATAGTGCATTGGATCAGTCTCCCTGCTCATGTATAGCCTCCCATCCAAGAATCTCTCAACAGATTTGGAAAGATGGATTAGCTTGCTTAACTTAGATGCATTTCCCTTTGCTTCACCAGTCAGTTGGAATGTTAGTGGGAATATATTACTGAAACTAGTGGTATCTTCATTCAGTTGATGTGCGAATTCTTCAAAGGGTTTCAGTAGCTCATTGATAAAATGTGGTTTGTACTGCGTTAGCTGTTTTTACTGTCAAATCCTTAGTTCAGTGCTGCACTCTGTTGGCCCAGGAAGCATTCTAAAATATGGAAACTGGAAGTTCTGTTTTCCCTTGGTTTCACCTCCCATTTCATTTGAATAAAGAATACTTGACAATTTCCCCTCCGTTGTAATCACCTGTACACACATAGGCTTCAGATTTGTCCACTGATATTAAGTGCAACAGCTAGTAAGTTGTCTTCACTTTCATTATTATACAGAAAAACTTGAATATATACACACCCGCTGTTTGACTGCATAAATTATCATATCTGCATTTTATGAAATGGCAAATCTTATAGATGAGCTGTACTTCTGCATAGTTAAAGAATTCTTAGCATAATGTTATTCTTCACAAAGTCAGAAACAGAAGAAGAAAACCATGAAACTGAAAGTCTTTAGGAAATGATCAAGACAAGGCATACAATACTGTGAAAGGGACTGATGAAAATGGTTCACAAGAGGAACAAAAGTCTGTTCTATATATACAGTTACGACTGTAGCTGACCTCAAGTTCTGAGCTGCTTTATCCATGCAACTACATTTCATTCTAAGGAAGATTTTCTTGAAGAAAACTTTCTGCTTCATATTTTATATGAAACTATTATAACCAAATGTATTTCACAAACTAAAAACTTAAGTGGAAAAATAGGAAAGAAGCTCAATTAACAAATATGTTAATAGTCAAAGATGAAATTGAAATCAACCTATGAAAGGTGGGTTGCCCAGATAAGTGGGGTATGAACAGCTAAAGAAAGAAGTGAAAAAAATTAAAGAGAAGTCCAAGTTATCAGGGATACAGTGAATGGATTAATTACTTTATATTTAGTATCATGGCTTTAGATGGACAGACAGATCTTGTGCATTTCCTTCTCTTTACAAGAAATACGGTATGTATTTAGGGCTGTGCAAAACAGCATCATTTCATTTTAACCTCTGTTTCACCTTTCATAAGGACGGTGCTTCATTTAGCTGTTTTGAAGTACTGTTTCATTTCATTTTCTTGAAATTGTTTCACTATTTTGAAGCTGGTTCAACATGTTTTGAAGTTTCACCCAGAGGCTATAATGAGGAATCACACAAATGCCTATAACTTTGTCATTTCTTGCCTGATTCAGATAAAAATTTCAGGGATGGTAGCCCCTTCTGAGGGCACAAAGTCTGCCAAGTTTCAAGGAGCTAGGTACAGAGCTTTGTGTGAAACTGTATCTCAAACTGTTCAAAGCAAACTAGTATCACTTGCTGGTAGTGGCAGCATGCTGTCATCCTGCATGCAGAGCCCAGGTCCCACTCCCCTGGGAAGGAGTCTGGCACAGCCCCACAGCCCTCCTGGGGCTCCAGGTGTGGGCCCCCAGATCTGCATGTTGGATGACAGCATGCTGTTACTGCTCACTGGGGCCAGTGCCAGCACAGGGTTCTTCCCAGTGCTCAGTGCGGGCTGCACTGAGGAGACTCAGGTGCTGGCACTGTCCCCAGCTGACAGCAGCAGCTTGCTGAATGCTCCACAGCTGGTGAGTTCAGGGCTTTAAAAAAACAAAAAAAAAAGCTCCTCACTCACTGGTGCTGGCATGTGATTGGGGCCTCTGGACTCTTGTGGCAGACCCCCCCCCCCCACAGCACGGGGCAGTGGGGGGCAGCGGGGATCACCCCCTGCTTGGTACCCATGTGGCAGCTGCACCATCCCACAGGTGCAGCGTGGCTCAGATGGACACTGCACACTGTCTCAGAGCTATGGTGGATCCAGCAGTCAGCTAAAGCTCCCAGTTTGATTCCCCAGTGCTCTGATCATTCCCTCAGCTCTCCCCAGGGGGCATGGCTCCTGGATCTGCATGCAGGATTTCAACAGGCTCCTGCTGCTGGCTGGGGAAATAGCCCAGAACTGCCACCATCACCAGCTGGCAGCAGAAACCTGTTGTCATCCTGCATCATCTGGGGCCAGTGCCCCCCGCAAAGAGCTGGGGGAAGTGATTAGAGAGTTGGGGGAAAGATGGGGAGGCTGGGGAATTGAACAGGGAACTGGTGGAATGTTCAGGCCACTGAACATTCCCCCAGCCTCCAGTTCAATTCTCCAGCTCTTCCAGAGGTATGCATGGCCCTGGATTTGCATACTGGGTTTCAGAAGGCTGCCTCTTCAGGCTGGGGCCAGCAGCAGCACCACATTCTTCCTGCTGCTCAGTGAGGACTGTGCCGAGTGGCTGCTACTGGCCCCAGCCTTGCAGCAGCAGCCTGCTGAAACCCCACGTGCAGATCTGGGATCCACGTCCCCCAGGAAGAGCTGGGGAAATGGTCAGAGAGCTGAGGGATCGAACAGGGAGATGGGTGTCAATATCAGAGCAGTCCTTTCCCTCTCTTCCCTCTCCCTAGCTTCTGTTTTGTTGCAAGTAAACCCAGCTTTGAAACTCAAAATGTTTTGAAACTTTCAAAAAGTTTTAAGTGCCCTCATTTCATTTTGAAGCTGTTTCCAAGCCTTTTGTTTCATTTAGATTTCACTGTTTTGAGTTTGAAATGCATCAAAACAGCTTTGAAGTGAAACACCCATTGAAATTTGGCACAGGCCTAGTACTTATGCCCAAGAAAAAGCATTGAAAGAATGTTAAGGTGTTCTCTCTTATTGATGCTGTTTTTTCACAAGGGTTGCCATAATACTTCTCAGGTACATTATATCAATACAAATCCCAGCCTGATCAAGTAATCTTCCATATCATTGGCATAATATTCCTCTCTGAGTACTGCTGTTCTCAATCACTATGACACTGTTCTATGATTGAGTGACATTGTTGTACAGTGAGCTGTGTCTGTCATGGATCATGACACAGTATGAACTATGGAATTTGCTGCCTCAATAGCTTTTGAGAGATTACTAGCATCTGGGAGAAAGACATTCTCCTGGATAAGTAATCTATCTACTTTTCCCAACTTTTTCATAAGATACAGTAAAGGACCTGACCCTAATTCTATTGAAGTTAATGATAAAGGATTATTGAATTCAAAGTGATACAGCCTATAGTGTATATGTGGTAATACTCAGGAGAAAGGCTATTGGACTTTCAGGTTTTACATATATAATCTTCATATGTGTAGAAGCAGGCCTTAGACTTAATTAGGCTTAACATAAATAACCAAAACACGATCTTAGTTAATATGATCTTTAATTAAAAACTAGAAGTGCTAAATAGCTGTACATGTTAATCATAAGTTTTAAAGTTGTTTTTTTTAACCAGGTGTAACTACCAGTTACTATTATAAGCCACAGCTGTTGTTATAATCACTACATTGTTTTAAAGAAGTATATTAATAGTCCAAGGTGAAATTGAAATCAGTCTATGAAAATTGGACTCCCCAAGGTACTATATCTACTTGAATCTAAGACAAGACCCCCCCCCCATTCAATATGGGGGGAGGAGAAATGCCCCACATCATCTTACATTCCAGTACAAGCGGGAAGGGAGGAGGGTGCGGCAGCTGCAGCTCCAACTCCAACCCTAGCCCCAGTCCCAGAGTCAGAGTCAGTGTAGAAGCAGGAGTCAGAGTTGTTGCCCTCCCCCCCACCAGCTACCTGCCCCCCAAACCTGCCTTTCCTCCCTGACTTTGCTTACTTTCTCTTGAAGCTGTGACTCTGGCTGAGGCCTAGTCTGACCTAGGACAGGGAGCACAGAGCATGTGCTGTATCTAAACCCAATCCAGCCACACAGTGGTGGCAACACCTCTGGTCCCAACTCTGGGCCCAGGGCTGCAGTTGCCTCCACCATTGTATGGCTGAACCAGCACTGGAGGCAACACATGCAGCATGCTTCTTGTCCTTGGCTAGAGCAGGGGCCCAGCCAGAACCAGACCTGCAAGGAAAAGCTAAGGAGCATTGGTTGTGGGTGCAGGGGAAGACAAAAGGAGCAGGCAATGGGGAGGGGCTGCAAAAAGAGGGGCCAACAGGGAGCAGGAGATGCTGGAGGATGCAGGCACCACAAGGAGGGGAAGAGATCAGAAGGACAAAGCAGGAGTGGGAGCAAATGGCAGGGTGGGTCAAGCAGGGAGGACAGGCATCAAGAATGGGGAAAGGGGCAAAGGATACAGGCAATGCAGGGACATGTCTGGGGCATGCAGACACTGCAGAGGGGAAATGGACATGAAGCTGGGGGGGAAAAGGACAGGGGCCAGGCCACTTGGCTCCCTGACTACATGCCATACTACAATTTGCCTCCTTGCTACTGTTTCCTGCATTGCAATGGTGAGGACATGAATCTAAGATGACCCTACAAAAATAGATTCTGGACATGGAACATTATAACAGATGTATACATTTTCCATGTCTAGAATTTAATTATCAGGGGTCATCTTCAATTCAGGGTTGTGTTGGATTCAGGTAAATATACTAAGTGGGGTATGAAAGGCTAAATATGAAAAAAAAGGATGCTCCCAAATATAAGATAAAGTTGATGATAGAATAAAACCCTATAAATGATGTGTCCTGGCATAATGCCATAAAAAAACTAGGATTTTAACTGTCTACTGCCTCATTTGATTCATTTGTCATTTCCCCAAAGCATTATATGAATAATATGAATACTAGTCATTTTTGTATTGCCTTCCTCCCCTTTGTTAGATTCCAGTCATCCTGTTTTCCTTAGGATTACAAATAATAGTCTACTATAGTAATCTGTCTTACATGCATATCCGGGAGTCATCATCAGTATATAAATAATGTCTACTGTAGCTGTAAAGAGGCATCAGGTAAAACCGTGTGTTAAAACAAAGTTCTGATTAATATTAGTAGTCCAAATTACAGAATATGCTTAACAAAGAACAGTGGATCCTAATATATATATATAATATATATTTCTTGTATGCTAGGAACTTAACATGTATTCTTTCCCATCACCAAGGTAAAATCACTCAGTTTTTAGTACTGACCCTAATCCCAATATTAGAGTTTGGATCAGTTTTGTGCAATATATGCATTGTATGAGGTATGCACACTAACTTCTGTTTTGCTTTTTCCTGTTTCTTTCCTGTGTTTCCGCTCACCAGGTGCTAGTAGCCAACAACTTTATTTAGAAATCTGCCATTCCTTTCTTAAGAATTATAAATACTCTGGGTCTGTGTATCCTTCAGTAACATCACTCATAGCCATTAAATGTGGTACAAACAAAAGAGGCAGTTTGCCCAGTACAGAACAACAAAGGGCCATGTAAAACATTAATTTTAGGAACCTCCTGGAGCTCTTGACACATGGATTATCCAGACATTAACACCTGAAGCTACTTTTAAGCACCCTTTAGGCAGCTTAAAGATATACCACTCCAGGGCAGCTTTATTGGATAGGGAGTGGGTCAGGTCCCAATGAGCTGAGGCTTCCTTCCCAGGGCAGAAGTAGTGTTCCTCCAAAAGAACCTTCCCTCACCACTCCCACCCACCCCAGGAAGCATGACCAGCACCCCCCACAACCCCCTGACTCGCCTCTGGCTGCTCAATCCAGTGCCAGGCTGACTCCCCACCCTCCCCTGCTCAATCCAGCTGGGTTGACTCCCCGCCCCTGGCCTACTCTAGCCCAGGCTGGATCTTGCAGGCTGGCCCTTGGCTGGATCTTGCACCAGGGATGGGAAGTCAGCCCAGCTGGACTGACTTCCCATCCCCAGTGCTATGATCAAAATGTTTTGGCTTTCAAAACATTTTGACTAGCCTTGTTTTGTTTCGAGGCTGTTTCAATGCCCCTTTTTTTGTTTCAATTTTGCTGTTTCAGCCTCAAAAATAAGTCAAAACAGTGTCAAAATAAAATGCCGGCAAAATTTTGCACAACCCCACTGCACAGTAGTGTCACATGGCAGAAACTGTAACATGACACTACTGTTCAGTAGTCTTGGGCAACTGTGCAGTCAGTGTCACCGAAAAAAGCCGTTTGTTGGTGCTACTGTGCAGGACAATCTATTTCTTGTTAATCTCAGTCACAAACAAATCAACTAATACCTCTATGTGGATGATTCACAGATCTATACTTCTACTCCAGATAAATTTTCTTCTGCCCAAATTAAAATGCTGGCCTTTCTCTTCATGTGTGTATTGATGTGTAACCATCAATTAATTCCAAACATGGCTTAAACAAAGCTCTTAATCATTATCTCCTTTCTTTGAGACAATACCCCATTGCCCTAGTTATTCCAGCCCATTATCTGGTCATCATAGTCTACTTTGACCTCACATTCAAGCTATGTTTGTCTTGCTGATTCTTTTTTTCTTAATATGCATAGTATTTGGTCTCCCAGCTACAGAATTAGTGTCTGGGCTCCCATCTTTTCATATATCAAATCCTACAATATTCTTCTCTCTGCTCCTTACAAATACTATCTGCTGTTTTGATCACATTACGCTGTTTTATTCATCTTTTTTCCTTCACATTAGACTTACATTGCTTGTCCTCACCTGAAAGGCAGTTCACAGACTATCTGCACCCCACCTAATATTTCTCAATCAGTATCAAGTGGTTGACTCCTGCTTTCAATCAGCCTGTGATGCTCTACTCTCTTGCCTATCTGTTCAGATAACGGTACTTGTTCAGAAATCTGTTCCTCGTGTTACCCCAAACAATCAGGAGGAAATTTCTTCTTTAAAATTCTTCTTTTTCATGATTTCCGCAAAAAAAACTTGATAACAGCTAAGCTGCTTGGGTTTTGAAACTGCTACCTATCATGCTGACTAAGACCATCTCACTACTTCCTAGTACTTCCTAGCACTTCCTAGCACACAGGAGTTTGGTGCCAATCACTAAGAATCCTTGGAATTATAATAAAATAAATATAATTATTGAGTGATTAGTAAGTAAGGAAAATTCATCCCAAAGATCTAATGTATGAATGGTAAACTCCTATTGCTTCAATGTGTATTAGAGGTAAAAGTGCACCTTATAGAGTAATTGATTCAGAGTTGCATAAGCTTACATTAGCAACAGCTCACTTCATCAAGTGCTAATGAATTATGTCTCATGTTTAATGAATGACTTCTCATACTCCCCAGCAACAGCAGTGATTGCAACATTCTGTTGCAAGTGCTTTACATGGTCAATGTTTCATGAGAACAAATATTCATGGTATTTTTAGCTCACAAATAATGAGACTTCACAAAAAAGAATGTCCTATGATAGTTTCATAGTTTCATAGTAGCTAGAGTCGGAAGGGACCTAGGAAGATCATCTAGTCCGACCCCCTGCCTCGGCAGGAAAGAGCACCCCGGCAAGGTGCTCATCTAACTTCCTTTTAAAAATCCCCAGGCTAGGAGCCTGCACCACTTCCCCTGGAAGCCGGTTCCAGGCCTTAGCCACCCTGACTGTGAAGTAGCGCCTCCTAATATCTAATCTAAACCTACCCTCCGCCAGCTTGTGACCGTTATTCCTGGTCACTCCTGGCAGCGCACGGGGGAACAGGGACTCCCCCAATACCTGCTGATCCCCCCTGACCAGTTTGTAGCAGGCCACAAGGTCCCCCCTTAACCTTCTCTTGTGGAGGCTAAACAGGTTCAGGTCCCGTAGCCTCTCCTCATAAGGCTTGCCCTGCTGACCCCTGATCATACAAGTGGCCCTCCTCTGGACTCTTTCCATATCGTCCACGTCCCTCTTGAAGTGTGGCACCCAGAACTGGACGCAGTACTCCAGCTGCGGCCTGACCAGTGCCGCATAGAGGGGGAGGATCACCTCCCTGGACCTGCTCGAGATGCATCTGTGGATGCATGACAGGGTACGGTTGGCCTTCTTGACTGCCTCCCCACACTGCCGGCCCATGTTCATCATGGAGTCAATGACGACTCCAAGATCCTTTTCCATCTCCATGCTGGCAAGAGGGGAGTTCCCCAACCTGTAAGTGTGGTGCCGGTTCTTCCTCCCCATGTGCAACACCTTGCACTTATCAGTGTTAAACCCCATCCTATTCTCATCTGCCCACCGTTGCAACCTGTCAAGGTCAGCTTGTAGCCTATTGCACCCTTCTAGTGCACCCACATCCCCCCACATCTTAGTGTCATCAGCAAACTTGAACAGGGTGCTTTCTACCCCCTCATCCAAGTCACTGATGAAGATGTTGAACAGTGCGGGCCCGAGGACCGAGCCCTGCGGAACCCCACTGCCCACGTCCTTCCAGGTCGAGAAGAACCCATCCACTACCACCCTCTGGGTGCGGCCCTCTAACCAGTTGGCTACCCATTTGACCGTGTGGGCATCGACACCACAGTCTCCCAGCTTTTTGATGAGGACAGGGTGAGAGACAGTGTCAAAAGCCTTCCGGAAGTCCAGAAAGACTACATCCACAGCAACCCCTGCGTCTAATGATTTGGTGACCTGATCGTAAAAGGCCACCAGGTTGGTCTGACAAGACCTGCCACTGATGAACCCATGTTGGTTGCCCCTGAGCATGCATTCCCCCGCAAGACCCTCCTGGATATGTGCCAGGATAATTTTTTCAAAGAGCTTACCCAGGATTGAGGTAAGACTAACTGGCCTGTAATTTCCCGGGTCCTCTTTTTTTCCCTTTTTGAAGATAGGGACCACATTGGCCCTCTTCCAGTCCTCCGGCACCTCACCAGAGCACCACGAGTGCTCATAGAGCCGCGCCAGGGGTCCCGCAATGACCTCGGCCAGTTCCTGTAGAACCCTAGGGTGAAGATCGTCCGGACCAGCGGACTTGAACACGTCCAGCCTCTCCAGAAGTACCCTAACTAACTCCTCACTAACCCCTGGCCCAGGCGTGTCTCTCCCGGGGCCCGAGGGGGGCCCAGCAGGGAGGTGGCTGAACTGGTCCCTACTTAGGAAGACAGAGGCAAAGAAATCGTTAAATATGTTAGCTTTGTCATCTGGCATGACGACTAAGTTGCCCATCGTGTCCTGCAGGGGCCCCACATTACCCGGGACCCTCTTTTTACCCCCTATGTATTTGAAGAAGAACTTCTTATTGTCCTTAATCCGGGAAGCTAGTCCTATCTCCATCTCTGCCTTGGCCTTCCTGACTGCCCCCCTACATCCTCGGGTGACTGTAACATAGTCCTTCTTGGTGATGACCCCATCCCTCTATTGGGCGTATGCCTCCCTTTTAGCAAGGAGACATTCCCGGATGCTCCTAGTGAGCCATGGGGGTTTATGTGCCCTCCTGCTCCCTTTGACCCTTGTTGGGATTACCTCCTTTTGGGCATGGAGGATCGTCTCCTTAAGGAGCAACCACTCACCTTGGACATCTGGCTCCCTTCCCCTCTGGGTCCTCAGCGCTTCCCCAACGATCCTCCTTAGCTTGTTGAAGTCAGCCCTCCTAAAGTCTAGGGCTGTTGCCTTGCTGCAGCCCTTTGCCACCTTACGCTGGATGGTGAATTCCAGCAAGCGATGATCACTGTCTCCCAGGTGGCCCATCACCTGCAGCCCCCTCACCAGGTCATCACCCGTGGCCAGCACCAGGTCCAACAAGGCGTCTCCCCTGGTGGGGCTGTGCACCTCCTGGGTTAGATGGAGGTCCTGCACTCTGGCTAAGAACTGACGAGAGCGATCAGACTTGGCTGACTGCTCTTCCCAGCAGATGTCTGGGAAGTTCAGGTCCCCCATGATGACCACATCCTTAGCCCTCACTGCATCTGTGAGCTGACCTAAGAATTCCTGGTCGAGCTCTTCTCCCTGGTTGGGAGGTCTATAGTAGACTCCCACCATTAAGTCTCTATCCCTGGACTGCCTTTTAGCATATTCCAATTTGCCAAACAATAATCTTCAAGAATTTATGGCCTTCATCCAAAACATAATGTCAGTTATGCAAGGTTATGTAGGGCTGTCACCCTGATCATCCTTTAACCATTCACTTTGCCATAAAAAAAATAAAGTTTCCTGAAGTCTTTAGTAGCAATGTTTGTTGGAGGAAATACTATATCCTGTTTCCCACTGTTACACTGGAAAATATTTCACCTCTGTCCAAGGACAGGGCTATATACTGATTGTTGGCACCCAAGTCTATAAATATATGAGAAAAATCATTTTCAATATGAATAAATAAGCTTACAAAATAAAAAGTTATTAAGCAAAATAAAATAACCATGCTAGTTTTATATAGACTCAAAAAGATTTATTTTTTAATTCCAAAAGAAAAAAAACCCAAACCCATGGAGGGACATGCATATTTGCCTTCTTTTTTCTTTTTGTTCAAAGAGTAATTTAATCTAAATAAATATTTTAATGGAAAGCTTTCAATATGCTTGAATTTACAGATGTTGATTTCTGACAACTGAAAATATATGTACCTGAAATTCCTTCACTGGCAGTGGAAGATTTAATGAATTTGGTACAATTTGCCAATCTAAATCAACCCATGTTTAATCACCCACACGTACTCATTTTCCATGTAGTATGAGTTGCATCTTCAAAGTGTCAAGAACTGCAGCCAAAACAGAACGTAGCATTTGAAAAAGTATCCTCAAAAACAGGATTTCTAGTAATTGTTGCACTTTATACTGTTGTATTGAATTGTGAGTATCACCTTCTCTAAGATTTAGGGGTTTTAATGTAATTTTTTTAATTTAATGTTAATTTTTTAAATAGTATTTAATAATACGACTATCAAAATTTCCAAGATTTTTAATGCAAGAGTAAACCATTTCTATTTTGGGGGAGTAGAGAAGAAGCAGGAGATCAGAGAGCTTACTGTAATAAGTATAAAAGTTTTTTTAAAATTATGTCAATTGAATATTTACAAACCTACTGGAGGTGAAGCATTTTACTCTTCATAGGAGATTGATCCTTCTTTGTCTAATACTGGGCTGATCAGAAACTATTGGCTTGGATATTATAAAGTACAGTGTGCCTTGCTGGGATAAGACTAATATGGTATCGCCATTCTCTGAAAAGAGTCATTCAGATCCATACTTAGGTTGCTGAATCAAACATTAATTTTTCAACAGGATTTGAAATTAAAATGATCTACAGGATTTTTATAATAGTCCTGAAGCAGTAATTCAATTATTTTAGGAGTAACTTATTGTTAATATATTATAATCCAAACACCAAAGCAGTGACTGTAATATCCAGACATCTATAACATCCAGAAATTTATTCTTAGATACTTCTGATACTTCCCACAAGCCCTGTTTAACCAGGTTCTTGTACATATGGCTACAAGCAAGGGATCCCATCTTTTCACTGACACTATATAGGCCACATCAGTGGAAACCTTTGACTCATGCTATCACAGTGAGGCTGATGCTGCGTTCTCCATGGAAACAAGCCCCTACCACACAGGCAGAGGCTATTGGGAAATGGAGTTTAGCTGCTGGCTGGATACCCTGTTTTGCCTGCCCCTGGGCTAGTCTGTACTTAGCCCTAAGACAACCACATAAATGTAGGACAGTGAAAAATTATCCTCTTGTGTGACCAGATTTAAAATACCTGGATATCAGCTACAGAATGGGCAAGTACCATATACCAGATACTCCCTTGGTTTTAAACTGGATGTTAAAATTGTGAGCGTGTGGAGTCATGGGTCTTCCACACAATATGCTGGCCATCAAACTCTTCAGTTGCACTAGGCTGTATTCCGCATCCTGAAAACAGGAGGTGCTGCTTGTTCCCTCCTCCAATTCCTTGCATTAGGACCTTCAGGATGCATTTTGCTTCAAGGGCTTGGGACTTGAACCCAAACAGAAGCAGAATTTTGGGCTGAGCCTACCCCACTCAGCTGGGACTACAGACATGCTCCAGAGGTGGATTTCCATCACTGGACTGATCCTCAACACCTGTTCTCAGACTCTTGCAGGCAAATGGCTTGAGGCCAGTGGGTGGTGATGAGCGTGTATCAGACTCATTGACAAACTTCCAGCTCTTGTGGAAGTGGGCTCAGGTGGACAGGACAAACTCAGGCCTCTTCTGCTCAAGACCAGCTGCTGGTATGTATAAACAAGCCCTGTCATATGTCTAGAAGTACATCAAAGCTAAGTACAGACAATCAAAAAGGTTGAGGCTGAATCAAGTCAATCTTCGCAGGTTAGTCTGAGCTGCATAGATTGAACGAATAAACAAGTGACAGACATTCACTTCTTATTTTGGAAATACAGCTAAATGCCTGCAGTGGCCCAGGCCAGAATCTGGGGGGCACTAGAGCATACCTTCCAGCTGAGCTGGAGGAGGCAGCTTGGGCCAAGACTGGCCAACCCACCCTGCCAGGGGAGGTGCAAAGCATCCTGGGATGTTGGGGGACTGAGTGAATTTGAATCTGGAGGGGATCTGGGACAAAAGTTCAATAAACCAATGTAACCTAAATCAGTTAAGTCTGATACTACATTGTGAAGGAGTGACAGAGAGTAAACAAAACCCCTGCGGTGCCTTATGTGCTCAGCAGGGGAGACTGAGGGAGAAAGAGCAGCTGGCAGTGACAGGGAGGAAAAGTGAAAGTAAACAGAACTCACAGTGTATGCAGATAGTGAGGCTACAGCTGGAGACAGGAGGAGAGGCAAAGCGATCACAACAACACTTCCAAAGCAGCCTCTCACTCCAGATTGGAGGAGGGAAGCTGCCAGGAAGTATTTTGGCACCAAAGACAGGCAGAAGGGTTTGATTCCCTGCAAGCCACAGAGAGGAGTGTCTGAGTGTTCCTGCAAGCAGATATTGCTGACCCTGCCAGAGGAACACTGAGGGAGTGACCAAGAGAAGAAGGCAGGTGGAGGCTTGCCTACACAAGGATTCTGATAAGTCCTGATGTGATGTAATGGCTGAAGATCCAGGAGGGAAGCCAAGAAGACTGCTTTTCTCAGGTTAGAGCCTCCCTGGTGTGGCTTTGCTGTGCTTGGGAGAGAGATCCTACTGGGACTGTGTGTGCTCACTAGTAGACCAGAGTAGGTCTGTCCTGGGCAGTGATTGGAATGACTGGCTTCATTCTTTTTGATATGAGAGATTGATCACCAGGTGAAGGGGACATGGACTGACTCCAGTGAGAGACTGAATACAGTTGTATTTGGAATATATGAGCCCAGACTGCGGCCATCCCCTGGAGGGGGTGGATGCCAGACTAAGACTATGGTCATCCAGGTGGCTGAGGGCTGAGCAGTAAACCATCAGGCAGCATCAAGATCTGACTGCAGAGAACTTCAAATACATTCTGGAGTGGTGAGGGTGAGGTAAAGGGGAGGCTGGAGCTCCACAGAAGAAGACAGAGATCAAGACCTGAAGGATCACCTTGGGGTATTGCCTTCTAGTAATATAGTGTCATCAAAGTTGTGGCAGGAGAGAAAAACATAAGATCAAGTTCCTGGCAAACCAGATGATCTGAAGTTGAGGTCCACCTTGTCACCACCTGTAGATAAATGATCTCCCAGCAGTGGGAGTAAGCTCTATAATACCTACAGTCATCACATCCATCCAAACAGGTTTATTTTCAACCAATTTCAGCCATTTGGAAAGAAGTGTACGTGCACTGGACTTCTGTTGTGTTACAGATTTTAACTGGTTTCTGATTTCTTATGCTGGTTTATGTGTAATTTCTGTCTCTAGCCTTAGACCTTGCTTGATTGGTAAACAGTCACACCAACCCCTGCACTTAAAAATAAATGAGGCACAGGTGAGGCACTCTATGTTGGGAATGGAATCTCAGAATTATTAAACAAGTAGATTTAACAATGTATTGGTCATCTACAATATAGCAAGACACAAAAAAGTAGATGTCATTTTCTATGTAGGAAGAAACCTCCCAGCAGAAACCAGAGGGAAAAATATATCCCAGATAAGTATATTACTCATAGAATAAAAGATAAATCACCTAAGTAATTATCTATAACATTTTACGTCATTTCGCAAAACAGCTAAAAACCAGTCCTAAATCCCCCCTCATTCCTTCACAAGTATCAGATTAAAGAGATTTTTTAACAAAAAGTTATTTTCATTGTCAGTAAAATAAAACATTGTCATATTCAATAACTGCACTGATAGTGAATTGCATGCTTTTCTATTATATTTTCCAGAAATACCTATATTTGAATATGTTTATTCTGCATTTTTAGTACCCCCAAGTTAAGTGATATTTCAGAGGGGAGGTTGAATTCCAGAGTGAGTCTTTAGAATTACTCTAAGCAGTGTTTTGAAACTCCAGTATCACGTCTCTTTGGTTTCAGTTTTCATCCTTTTATTATCCATTTTCCTCTCCCAATCCCACTTTACCATGGGTATTCTTTAAAAGGACTAAAATAGCAATTGTTAGATAATATTTCTGGTCCAGTACCTCTACCGCCTACCCACATTTCAGTATAAGCACCTAGTTAACAATCATCCTACTGCTAGTGCTGCAATATATAATGGCAGTGTGATTAATAACACCTAGATAGCCTGCCAAGTTCTTACTGGTATAACATGTTCAAAGGGAGACTCCAATCTAAGGCATCATTCTGTGTGTCCATCTGTTAGCTAGTAGTCACAGGGTGCTAAGTAGTAATGGACTGTTATGAAGGACCTGGGATAAACCAAACAAATAAGTGGTGGGTTTTTTATGTTTTCTTTTTTTTAGAACACAGACTTTAATAATTACTGTGCTGTCCTTTCCAGATTATTTCCCTATTCCATTTAATCTCGCTATCATCACTTATTTTCAAGGAAAAAGAACAAAACAAGAGAAAAAAAAATGTATAAACACAAAAAGAGGGTGCATTTCAGAAAAAGGGTTATTTTTTTCAGAATTAATCTATCAAGCAACAGCACAAGTATCATGCTGTAGTTTCCATAACATGAATATAGCTAACTGAAAGATTGGCAACTATTTCATATTAAAGATAAAGATATGGATAGAGTTTTCATTTTTAACATTTTGTGCTGCTATTAAAATAATTTTATACAGATAAAGCTAATTGAAAAGAGAAAGTATATGTCACAAGAAATTCCCATACTCTAGCATTTGCCTTTGGCCTGCTTTTGTTTGGGGGCAAAGTATACATTCTGCTTTTTTTCCATGGAATAGAAATTCAAAATGTTTTATTTGAAAAAAATATTGGTCTTATAAAATGCATCAGGAATGTTGAAAAATGATACATATATAATAATGCATAATACATCATATACAATCAAGAATGTCAAAATGCGTGGTTTAGAAAATAACTATTTTTTTTCCAATTGACATTTCTCTCAAAACAGTTCAATTTTGACAAAACATTGTCTTGTGGAAAAAGAACCTCTTACATTTAACGTAGTTTTGACCAGTTAAATTACACAATTGTTTGGTTTTGAATCCATTTAATAGCTGCTGATTTTGTGGGGAATGCAATTAATATATGCACAAGTTATAAAAAGATTATTCCATAAAGATGAAGGATAAATTATGCACAGTGCAAGAAGCTGTGTATCGGTGAAACTGACCACCACTCTTCCCTTTCTCCAGCTAGAGGCCCCATTCCCCTTCCTGGTACGTGTATGAATCATATTTAAAATAAATGTGCATCTACTCTCTTTTGTGTCTTAGTTGTAACCACCTAACAGTAACCTCATTGTTGTGACCAAAGCAACTCATTGTTTTACATTAAAATATATGTATTAAGTTTTGCAATTACTTCATCTGAGTCTTGAATGTTTAAATTTGTCTCTAATTTATCTCACGCACTACCACCAGAGCACTTGAGGACTCTGGTTTTAAAGACTGATTCAAAGACCACTGAACACAATGGAAATTCTTCACTGGTCTGTAAATCAAGCTCAAATTTATGATTCATTATATTTATTTTAAATTACAGTCTCCTTCTAATTTGTGTTTGTCAGGGAAAAGGAGGGAGTGAGAGGAAGGAGGTGAAGAATTTCAGGTAGAGGAAAGGTGGTTGGGCAAAGTGGAAAGTAAGAGCGTAAAATCTGGTGAAAGGGGAAGAGATTCTGGGTTAGACGTGCACAGTTCTGTACCGAAGTATTGACTGAGCATGTTATCAAATTTTGTCAACTTTTGTAATTTGACAGGCTCAGAAAAAATTAGAGAACATAGCTGCAGTTTTCTTTAGTTTGCTTTAAAGCATGAACTAGCCTATTATACATTGTATCTCCACTAAAGCAGGGGTTTAGTACATGTACCCCCAGGGGTACTAGAAAGGTTGTAGGGGGTATGTGCGGGTGGGTGGGGACAGAGCTACAAGGGTCTGAATGGTGTGGGGGGGGAGAATGTGTTTTGTGCTAACCCCTGGCAGTGTGCGACTGGCCAGGCACAAGGCCCATCAGCAGCTTGTGGAGCTGTAACTGGCCGTGGCAAAGCAACATGGCATGCGGCCAAGCAGGAGAGCACCAGTGGCCAGTGTGTGCAAGCCCCTCCTGCTTGTCCCTTCCCTCCCAGTGCCACCACTATGCATGCCTCCAGGAAGGCATGGGAGATGTGTACCCCTGGATTAGCACGGTGAATGAGGCTCTGGCTGGGCAGGATCATGGGACAATCCCCACAGTGCAGAAAGGAGTGGGGCAGGGGTGAATGATTTGCCCATGCCCCATTCCCTCCTGCACTGTGGGAAACTTGATCCCCAGCCCCACTCCCTCCCTCACTGCTGTGAACAGGAGGGGGACAGACTGAGATCCCTGTGGTGATGGAGGGAACAGGACAGGAATAGGGGCTGGGGTGAGTGGGGCCCCAACCGGGCCAGGTCATGGGACAAATGGTGCCCCTTGGGCCTCCACTTGTGCCACCACCCAGCCAGGGCTCCAGTCACCCTGCTCCTACCTGTGCCCCACTTCCTCCTTCACTGCAGGAACCTTGATCCGCCCTCCCCAAGACCCTTTCTCCTTCCCTTGAAGACTTACCTGCTGGGGGGGGTGCATGTATGTGAACCCTCAGCCCCCCCTAAACATTTTTTCAACTTCCACCTGTGCAGCCCCACTCCCTAACTCATCACAGGAGTCTCAATCTGCACTCCCCTTAAAAATAAGAAAAAAATATAAAGGGGTACATGAACTGTAACTTTGAGACTGAAGGGGTACACTTATTTAGAAAGGTTGAAAACCCTTGTACTAAATTAATTTTATATAAATATACCCAGAGAGGTTGTGCAACCTCAATCCTTAGAGTTTTTTTAAGACAAATCCTTAGCTGGGATGATATAGTTGAGGATGGCCCTGGTTTGAACAGGGGGTTGGACTAGATGACCTTCTGAGGTCCCTTCCAACCCTAATTTTCTATGATTCTATATCCAAGATGCGTTCCTACAAACCACTGTATACAAAAAGCCCACAAACCACTTATGTCCACAAAACCAGAAATATATATAAATAAAACACATATACGATTCTATTTAGAAGGATGTAATGCAAATGGAAAGTTAGAAAAAAAGTAAATTGAAGCACACTGCTGTACAGACTATGTGTAGAACAGAGTTTCAAAAATAACAAAACACTGAAATGCAGGACAATCAATTATTTTCTCTGGAAAAGAAATAAATATCAGTAAGCAACAACATGAGCTCTATAGTCTGAAAAGGTCACCAATGAAAGAAAAGAAAAAATCTGCACACACCGGACCACCAGTAAATCTTCTTATCTTTTTCTTTATTTTATGCTTCTGTTATAGTATATAACGAGTCCTAGATTATACATGAAAACTGCTATATTAAAACCGACCAATGATGCATCTAGTCAGGTAACCTGTCTCAAAGTAGCTAGTGCTGGATGATTTGGGGGAATTATTTACAACCCTATAACATTCATAACAATAATACTGTACTGTGGTGTGTCCTTGCTAGTGATTATCTTATCCCCTAAAGAATAGAGGATTGAAGACATTTACAATATTTTTCCTAGGTAACATTACTAAAGAACTATTCCTATGTATATGCGTCTTAATGCTGCTTTAAAAAGGAAGATGAAGTTGTTTTTTGGGATTGTGCAACAGCTGTCATTATGTAATTTAAGTGTGAATAATACTGTGTGAGACAAGTTAGCCAAATCACTGCAATGTTTACCCTGAAAGAACAGGGCTAAAGTTGAAATGGTTTTATAATATTTGTATAGTTACACAATCATGAAGCTGTAATTGTTACATTGGTGTCAATTCAAATCAGTACAATTGTTACATCTATACCCGCAGTTCAATTATTGTCTGAGAAAATCTGAAATTACATATATCATTATTCCAGACAAAGCTTTGTCCATTCTTTTTCATCATAGAAGGTAAGCTTGATACCATATCTTAAGAAGCTGAGCAAACCTTACTGCTATTAGGTATGAGACATATCAGGAGTTGCAAGGAGGCTAACCATCACTCTGTATGAATCTTTCATACACATGAGAGGGAAAAGAAAAACTACACCCCTACTCCCCCCAAAAATCAGTAGACGAGTTTCTTTACAGGACAATCAAATACCTATGCTAAACCACTCATTATTGCTGTACTTTCTACACAACTTTCCCGGTTCAAACTCATTTTCCTTATTTTTAAAATGTCATATTGTTTGCTCTAGCTACCTGATTGAGACCAACTCTCGCTCTCAGACCAAGATTTCCCATAATAATTACATTCTACTAGAACAATCAAACTATTACTACAGTAGATGAAGACTCCTGAGCATAGCAGACAAGAACTTCAAAACAGTATGAGATTCATTCCTGTAAGAGAAAAGAATGGCCACAAAAAACTAATTGCTTTCTGAACTGCAGGCAGTTTAGTCACTATAGACCTCTCCTTCAGAAAAAAAACCACTGCAAATATTAAAAAAGACGTAAATTCTAAAGCTAGTGTAGATAACATATTTTGTGTCCTTCAAGCATATTGCAAATATTTTATAATAAATTGGAACAAAAATTTGTAATCTTTAAAAAACCATAAACCAAAAATAACTAACTAAATAAAATAATCAGGGGGAGGGGAGTGTGGAATCATAGATCAAATCTTTAATTTCAATAATTTTCAATAATTTCATTTTCTAACTTTTCATAAGATTTGCAGTTCCATTTTCTGGCTCTTATATTTTGATAGTTTGGTTGGGTATACAAGGGCTTTTTTTAATGCTTCCCCACATTGAATCAACTTTGCCAGTTTCTAGCTGATATTTGCATTTACGAATATGATAGATAAGCAGTGAACTAACAGGGAGGGCAGGGAAAGAGTTCTACACTTTTGATTATATTTCTTCATCAAGTCCCATTAAATTTATAACCAGTACTTTTCAATGCATATGGGGGGGAGAGAGAAGAGTCAGAGGCAGTAAAATTAAATCATCATTAAGATGAAAGGCATTGGAAAGGGGAGAACTGTTTCTGAGACCATGGCTGGCCAGAATACAGTTGGACATTACTGTTAATTTTTCCATGCCATTGACATGCTGAGAGACAATCTGTTGCAGTCAATAAGTGTTCAAATAGCACAGAGACGTTCCTGCCACAGTAACAGGGAGCATGAAATCAAGAAGAAGTTCTTAATACTTTTAAATTCCATGCACTACTAGCTTTAGGGGTCATTTCTTCTATGTTTTAGAATTAATACAAACAAGAGGAAGAAGCAATAGGTTATCATTAGGGCTGTGCAAAATTTCACTGGCTGTTTTGTTTCAATGCTGTTTTGACTCATTTCAAGCTCAAAACAGAGACATCTAAATGAAACAAGGGCCTTCAAAACAGCCTCAAAATGAATCAGGGGCAGTCAAAACATTTCAAAAGTTTCAAAATGTTTTAAGTTTTGAAGTTCAAGCTAGGCTTGCCTGCAGGGAAACAGAAAGTAAGGAGAGGGAGGAGAAAGAAAGGGGAAGGACTGCTCTCATATTGACTGTGTAGCTGGCCAGTGACTATGATTCTTCCCTGAGGTCCCTTCCAATCCCAGTGCTCTGGGAGAGGGATGGAAAAACAGCCTAAAAGGCCTCATTGTTTGAACTGGCCTGCTTTTTGCCTTGGGCTCAGACAGTTACTGAGCTATCTTCCAGCAGCTCAGAAACATTTGACAATGAAGGCTACTACTAGCATAAATCTGAATGATTTCCAACTTGCTTACCTAGCCTAACAAGATGGATTCCAGAATACCTTTTTCTTTCTTCTAGATGCTTTTATTTTATTATTATATTCATTGATTTATTCTTTTCAATTTTATAATTGTATTGGATAGGATATTACACTATGTAGAATGTGATTTATATAGGAAGGGAGGTACATTTATATTTTATTTCTATATATTTATATCTTGCGGCGTAGACTACACAGCTTACAGAATTTATATAGGAAAGCGGATACATTTATACTTTGTGGCATACAAGACTATAAACCTCATGGGTGCTTGGTGCCTTTTGAGTCGGGGGGGCACATGCCCCACAGGTGACAAGTCAGCAATGGGGTGGGGTCCCCCTGTGGCTGATCACACTGATGGGAGGACCTGCCCTATCTCACTTCTGCTGGTGACCCTGCTCCCTGGTCAACACACATGCACCACCTGGGAGCATGGATGCTTTACCTGGCAGCCCTGCTCGCTGGCTGGTGCTCACAGGGGGAGCACCAGTGCTGCCACCTGCTCCCCTTACCCATCACCTAAGCAGCGAGCATGGCTGTCTGGGGATGCACCAGGGTTCTTAGAGGGTGTATATGCACCCCTGTGCACCCCCTACATGTCACTACTGACACACTTTACAGAATTTATATAGGAATGTATATCCATTTATACGTTCTGACACAGACTACACACCTTAGAGGATTTATATGGGAATGCAAATACATGTATACCTTGCAGCATAGACTACACACCTTACAGAATTTATATAGGAATGTGGATACATTTATATATTTGTGAATGGGTAGTGTGATCTGGGATCATTCTAAGCTGGCAGATGATCCCACATATGCTATCTGCCTGCATTACTCAGCCAAAATCAGCTGGGGCAAGGGGACAAAACACATGAGCACCATGTGGATGATGATGCATCTCTGCAGGCACCACCCCCTTGCCATTGCTTCTCCTCAGTCTGGCACTAGTTGGAGCATGCCCAAAAAGAAGCTCCCATCTTGTTCCATAGCCCCCATCTCCCTGAAACAGGCAGGTTGCCCTGGAACAGTAGAGGAAAGGAGGACAGAAAGTGGGGCCCATTGCAAAGGTGAGTGAAATCACCCAGACCACTGGGGAGATGGTTGCTGTGGATGGCCAGCCCTTCTCCTTAGTTGAGCAGCCAGGGTTCAGGTGGCTCATGGCACTTATGGCCCCTTCATATCAAGTGCCCGTACACACCACTTTCAGCAGGATGGTGGTGCCGTCCCTGTATGAGGCATACAGAGAGTACTTGAGGGAGGAGCTGTGCAAGACAGATCCACAGGTGGCCTTACACTTCATCTTGGACATCTGGAGCAGCCGGGGTGGCGATCATGCATACTAGGCCTGTGCAAAGTGGCTAGTATTCACTTCATACTTGGATTCAGTAGATTCAGGGGAGAGTGATTTGATTTGGTGATTTGAATCACTGCCCTGAATCAATTCAGCTGAATCTGATTCAGAGATTTGGCTCCTGCCAAATATCCAAATGTGGAGCAGCCCTGCTCCCACAGTCCCCCCAAGGCTGCTCCACATGCCATGGCTCTAGCCCTTTAAGGGAAAAAAAATGAGAAAAGCCATGGACTCACTGATCCTGCCACCAAGCAGCGATCACCGCTGCCCCCTGCTCTGCACAAGCCCCCTGAAGCCCTGAAACTGCTGCAGGAGTGGTGAGTCCCTGGGCTTTTTTCAGGTGTTTTTTTTTTCTTAAAGATCTGGAGCTGGGCTGGGTGGAGCAGCCATATGGGATCTGGGGGGCTTGTAGCAGAGCCCCCCATGCAGTATGGGGCAGTGGGGAGCAGCAGGGATTGCCCTCTGCCTGGCAGCACCCAGTGAGTGGGGCTTTTTTTTAAAGCACCGGGATCTGGGGCAGGCAGGGCAGTCATGGGGGAGCTGGGGAAGCAGGCGGGGGTCAGGGGCTGGAAGGGGTCCCCCCATGGTCCCCTCTGCCTCCCTCCCCCATCCCTAGTACTTACAGCTCTGAGTCTGGCTGCAGATCCCTGCTACAGTGGGCAGGGATTGTCCAAATCATCAAAGCTCTCTGAACCTTTTCCAAAGATTTGGAGATCTCTGAATTAATTCAGACCTTTTAATAGGTCTCTTATTTCAATTCAGATTTGGAGATTTGGCCACTGAATTGAGTTGAATCTCCTCTGAATTAAATCACCCAAAGCTTTGCATAGCTCTAATGCATACCACTCCCTCACAGTGCAGTGTTTTAACCAGTCAGGCCATTGGTGGGCTCTCCTTCAAGCCGAGGTGATGGATTAGCTTCACATGGAAACAGAGATCATGGTGGTCATTAATTGCTTGTTGTAGAGGTGGCTTATTGGGCAGGGGAAGCTCACCTGTGGGTTCATGGTCACTGACAATCAGGACAATATGGTCAAGGTGGTCCAGTCATTTTTTTGGTGGCATCAGCACCACCAGAAGGCTCATTTCCAAATGCAGGAAGGTGGCAGGCTACTGATAATGTTTAGTTCTTGATTCTTAGTGTCCAGCCAGTTCATGAATTTTAGTTCCAACTTTGCCTTTTAAAGGTGTGTGCCCATCTGGTCTCAAGTAGCTGGTCCCGAGCAACTCAGGGTCAGAGACTCGATCTCAGTGGCCTCTGTCCTGGGCACCAGCTCCAGTCAAGTGTCACTTCCCTGGGGAAGTCCTGGATACCCATCTGCCACATCTTGCTGTCTTGTCTAAGTGTGGGAGGTTTCCCTAAAGCTGGGACTTGCACAGAGGTGTCATCACCTGATGTTCCTGGGGCTCCACCTCCCCTACATCCCTTCCATACACCAACCTGACAGTGTGTGAAATATCTGAATCCCTTGGGTGCCAGTCTTCTGTGGCAAGACCCTGATCTGGCCTTGACTAAGGCAGTATGGGTGTGACGGCCAATTATAGTCTGCCTGCTACTCAGAAGTCCTTATGGTTGGTCTCAGCCTACAAAGGTTTTGTGGCCTGGAATAAGTCACACCCACTACTCACAGTCATGTGTCTTCAGGATACTAGGCCATGGGGCCTTCTGTGTTTTTGCCTGGAGTCCCTGAGGGCCCCTGGTTTCTCAGTTCCAGGGCAACAGATAGGCCCAATCTCCAGTCTCAGAGGCAATACAACTTAAATGTAGAAATAAAGTCAAATGTAATCCGGGAGGTGAGTTTTTCCTCCCAGCTACTCACTCATTTCTGCGTGTGATTTGTGGTGAGTCCCTCAGTGTCCTTCCTGGTCCGATGCTGGATGCTGCCCTGACTGCTGCTCATTGGCTTGCTCCTGGCAGTTGGCTTTTAAAGTTGCCAGCCAGCACAACTGGATGATGTCACCACCCTGTGCCAGCCCCAGCTGCACTGATAAGTGGCTGATGAAGTGCCTGGGCAGGTCCACCTGTTGCTGCTGGCTCATTATTGCTGCACCTGCAGGAGGTAAGTGCTCCTGAATCATGGGGCTTTCAGGTTTGGTTGCCTGGGGCCACTGGGATCTCCTGCCATGGTCCTGACCCTGGGAAAGGGGGCTCAGTCCCTTTTCTCTTGTCGCCCCATGACAAGGTGTTAGGTAGATTTCCCATGAGCATGAAGATAGTGAGGTCAGGGAAGGAATGGTTGTTCTGTGAGAAATGTGCTCCTGATAGTGTGTATGTTTCCATCCTTTATATTTTTTTTCTGTGAGAGTTTGTTCTTGCGTGTAGTTTCTGTTTAGTTTCACTCACGTAGCTGTCATGAGAACACTTGGCACATTGGATGAGGTATATCATATTTTGGGACAGGCATGTGTAGAAGTTGTGTAGGAACCATGGATTCTGATTTGTTTGCTTGTTTGTTTGTTTTTCTGTGAGTTGTTGGTAGTTTTGGCACTGGAGATGTGCTTAGAAGTGAAGCATTTCTTGCCAAGGCCAGCTATGTTCCATTTGATGTCTGTTGGGCAATGGAAGAGAGTTTGCTTCTAATAATGAGTTTGGCAAGGTTAGGTGGCTGTTTGAAAGTCTCAAGAGGAGGGTTTTGGTATAGTTCTCTTAAGCTCTGATCTTTGTTAAATATAGGCTGTAGTGGTCAGGTGCTCTTCTAAATCGGTTGCAGTGTGGGGTAGTAGGTGACCACCAGGGGTGAACAGTTACAGGGTTTGCTTTTGGGGTTGTTTTTTTTGGGGGGGGGGTTGTATTGTAACAAGTTACTACAAGGTATTTGGATAGTTCTTTTAAATGCACAATCAATTTATCTACTGGAGTGTTCTTGTTGTATAAAGGCAGATTTTAGGCTGGTCAGGTAGTCATCATAACTGTTCTCCTTTGAGCAGATATGATGGTATCTTGGGACCTGGATAAAGATAACTTCTTTTTTGATGTCCTTGAGATTATTTCTGGTTTTATGGACATAGGTGGTTTGTGGGTTTTTTATATATAGTGGTTTGTAGGGTACCATTCTGGATATAGAATCAAAGAAAATTTGTGTTGGAATGGACCTCAGATCATCTAATCCAACCCCCTGCTCAAAGCAGAACCACCCCCCAACTAAGGATTCGCCTTAAAAACCTCTAAGGATGGAGATTCTATAACCTCTCTGAGTAGCCTGTTCCACTGCGTTACTACTTCCTTAGTGAGAAAGTTCTAATGCTTCCTCATATGGGCTGTAGTATCTAGAAAGTTGATGTTAATCTAGGAGTATTCTAGAGAAAGTTTGATAACAGGATGATGGTTGTTAAATTTTCGGCGGAAGTCAATAACTGAGTCCAGGTGTTCAGTCCAGATAATGAAAATATAATCTATGTAATGAAGGTATACTGTAAGTTTGATGGTGCACTATTCTAGATTTTTCCTTTGGACAGTTCATGAAGAGTTGGCATATTGAGGGGCCATCTATCTTAAATACTGCAGTTGGAAGGGTTGGTAAATGCTGACATGTTAGCAGCCCTGTGTTATAATACAGCCAAATACAAAACGATATTTCTGGGAATAAGTAACACAAATGATATTCAAAAAAGCAGAATACCTGAAAATCACTGTGATCAGCGTGGACAAGATATTTAATCACAACACAATGCTGTGGCCAAAGCTTTAATGGGATGTGTGGTGGGCCAGTAGGGGGTACTCCTGCATTGAGTCACCCACCTCACTGCGCCCGACCACCTTGCACGCTCCGAGTGCCTCCCTAGGGGTGCCTCGCATCTGGCTGACCCCCTTCCTGGAGCACACTTGCTAGCCTGGGGGTAATGTAAGCTTCCACCACCCCAAGAAGGGACTCTCTCCACCCTGTGTCCTCAGGGAAACACAAGCCTAATAGTCCTATGGGTACTCGACCCAGTACAGGCACTTGGGGCACTTCCCCAAATCGGGGGCCAAAAAGGAAAGTCTCCCTTAGTCCACAGACCTAAGGGGCCTCTTAGGCATAATTTAGACCCACCCCTCAATAAGTCTCCTACACTGGTCACGAAGGAAAACTTTATTGATTACAGGGGTAGAGTGAAAATAGGGTACAAGATAGAGCAATATCATACAAATCCTATAGAGCAAAACAGTCTGGCTGAGGTAGCCTTTTGATCACACACCTGAGTTACTGCCAGCTATATATTTAACCAGATCTCGAGTAGCTTACTCACAAGCATCATCCTGCCGCTGTTGGTGGTTCCCTCTGGAGGCAGACCATTCCTAGCTCATGAGTTATGGGGGAGAGAGCCAGTTTCAGATGGTAAAACTCCTCTCTAAGTCTAAGTCCCCCACTTGGCTGCTGGCCCCTCCTCCTGGACAGTCTTAACTTATATAGCCCCTGTGACCTCGTTCACCTGGTCCAATGGAGGCCAGCACCTGTTGGCTGTCAGCCAACCAATTTGAAATACATCACTAGTTGCCAGGCAGACTCTAGCCTACCAGGTAGAAGTCCCTCACCCAGGTAGCTGATACCAGTCACATAGGCAGAGGGAGCAGGTTTCCCCCTTCCCTCAGGAATGTATCCATCTCAGGTTACCTAAAGAGAAAGGGTAAAGGTGTGTCTGCTCTGCTGGGCCCATCCTAATCAAATTGTCCCAAAGCAGAGATTTTGGGGAGGAACAAAGGTGGCTTCCTGCCACAGGATCCTTTGATACAAAGGAAAGCATAGGACTAGGAAGTCAATTTTACCCCAATTTAATGTATATGGGATGAACATATGCTCTGAAGAACATCAGAGAAATTCTCTGAGGGAAGGTAGCATCTACACTGTGTCCTGTACTCCCAGGAAAGTATACCATATGCATCTGCTCCCATTCTCTGGATGTCTTTTGCTGCTGTTCTCAAGCAAGTTTTAGCCCAACACAAGGTATAAAGCTCAGTACTTCAGTACCTATTGAAATCTAAAAATTCTCCAAAAAACATAACAGAAATATCGCTCTAGAATTATTACCAAAAATCCCCCAGAATTTGGTTTTGTTATCAGGACCAATAATCAGATAACAAAACATACCATAATGGTTTACTTATGCTAATACATTGACATTTTTGCTACAGTAGACTTTCCTCAGAACAGAAAAGTCAGCACTAATGCAACATGCTACTAAAGCCAGCAACTCCCAGGTCTAAAAATGCATTTGCTAAACATCTGGTATAAGTGTCTAATTATATGAGAAATTATTCCAGAATCCTTCAAAGAAAACTCTAGTTTATACTATAAAAAGGCAATGTCAAGCAATTTCATTTTCTATAATAGCCTTGGTTAAAAAAGAAAACCCCATAGAGGACAATCCATGTAAAAATCAAGACAATATGTCCTTTCTATGCATTTCTAAAGTGTATATGGCAAGCATTGGTGGGGAGAGGGCAGGGAACACAATAAGCAAACAAAAAACCAAAACAAACCCACTAAAACATATACACAAAAAGACCACATGCAAAACTGGGCAATCATGTCAAAATGTTACAATAAACCTGGAACTGAGTAGTTGTACCAATGTTCCTGAAAATTACACAAGACAAAGGAGCAATTACCACAAACATGATATGAGAAAATAAAGCAATTGAATAATACGTAAAAAATCTGATGTTTCTTACATGTCATGTTAAACTAGTTTATACACTAGCAGGCTATATTAGCTGTATATTTTAGATAGTGCTTGAAGGTATTGTGTATATTATTTCACCGTTCCCCTTCCTTAAAACACAGAAATGGACATTTCTAGCTTTAAATGCTATTATTTCCACCTTTTTAATAAGACACATTTTGAGAACAGCTGAATTGACTCCAAAATGTACATAATCTATTATATTCCTACTGTTAATAATTTCCAGTTACAAACTCTGGTGTTTAACAAAAAATTGCTACATTTTGGAGACAAACTGAAAATGGCCCGTGGCCAGTGTATGCCCAAAATTCAATTTTCAGGAAGATTTTCTTCTATAGCTCTTGCTGTTATGGTTTGCTGTGTACATGCAAACAAAAGAAGAGTAAATAGTAGGGGTTTTGTGCAATTGGCCATATTTGATTTGGATTTGGCTTTGGCCCGAATTGGGGACAGTGATTCAATTAGTTGATTCAGATCACTGTCCCCAATTCAATTTGGCCAAATCTGAAAATTCTATGCTGATTTGGAGAATCAGTGATTCAGCATTAGACACAGTTTTAAAAGTCATTTCTACATACCTCAAGGTACCAGGCATGTCTTGTGAAAGCTGCACTGGTGGGCCAGATGGAGCATCCCACAGAAGCCCGGTGTGCTTGGCAGCAAACCTGGAAGTGGACCAAAAATACTTCCTTCCACTTCAGTGTCTGCTCCCTCATGCCCCCCCCACCTGGCTCAGCGATCAGCCATGTGGGGACCCTGGGTGCTCCTCCAGACCAAAGAGACACCAGTGGCTGAGCAGTGGCGGGGGGGGGAGTGCACTCCCTGGCAGACCCAGAAGTAGACCAGAAGTGCTTCTAGTTCTCTTCCAGGTCTACTGCCAAGTGTGCTGGGAAGCCCCTCACGCTCCTGTGGGATGCTCCATCCACCCCACCATTGCAGCATTCATGAGAAGCCTGGTACCTTGAGGTATGTAGAAAAAAACATTTAAAGCTGTGTCTATGTCTGAATCATCAATGTTTCTGAATGTCTCTTAATCAGTTTGGAGGGGTCTGATTTGATTCAGAGAGATTAAAGGGTCTCCTGGTTCAATTCAGATTTGGAGGTTTGGCCACCGAATCGGGCCAAATGTCCACCGAATCAAATCAGGGACTGCAGCTTTTCACAGCCCTAGTAAATAATAAACCAATATGAATAAGGTTGTATATGTGCAAATAAAGATACAAGTTAAATTTTCAAAAGTAGTTAAGTGACTTAGGAACTTGAGGACCCCTTTCAAGAACTAAGGTGATTTGAAAATGTTAAACTCTTATTTAACCTTCACACATTCCCATGCATCATATCCAAGATGCATATTTTGTGCAGTATCTTAAAGTTAATTAATTCTAAAAAAAAATATTTTTAGGACATTGTCCCAGCACTGAAGTGCACAATATCCCCAAAGAGCCAGCTTACATGAATGGTTTGCTCTCTGTGGATGAAAAGCCACCCAAAGTAACATGTTACCCTAGTTGTGAATGTGTTTTTCTGTATGGGGTAACAACTTACCCCAAGCCCATGTTAATGCATTGGGATAATTTGTTACCCCAATGCAATTTCTGTATAAATGACAGGCCTAGACTGGTTTGGCCATTTTGGGTAGACACATATGAAAGGTCAGCATTCATTTACATTTCGTTCATGTTTTCTTTAGGTATCCACGGCCATCCTCCACTCTTCTTTTCATGGGGAACTCACCCTAGTTTCCTATGTTCCAAAGGAGTCCAAAGTTGTGCTGTTGCTTTCAGTCATGCACCATGACCTGTCAATAGATGGAGAGAAAAGAAAGCCAGACATCATCCATGCCTACAATAAAAACAAAGGTGGTGTGGTGTGACAGGGGGCTTTCTTCAGCTGCCTTTTTTTTTTTTTTTTTTTTTTAATAATAAGCCAGTAGGTGTGCCCCTGTCAAGTCTTGCTGGATTTTTCTTCTTCAGGGATCAGCTCCCTGCCCCCCACCCCACTTTACTTACCTGCCATGACTTGATGATACTTGGTTCTAAAGAAAGAGGGAGGCTGACTCACAGGTTCTCAAACAGGCTCTAGGCTCACCATCCATAGGATCATGAGGTGTTGTCTTAAGGGCAAAAATTCATGCTCCTATCTCCCCTTGACATGCCTCATGCCTCACAGATGGTTTTATAAATTTCTCTTTATGTTGGTGTCTCAGATGCTGTGGGCTTACCCCCTCTCTCTAGCTTGGCCTGTCAGTCAAAACCTACTAATTGGGGCTTGACTCCGAGGCTCTAGCTCTCTAACTCACTTGGGCTCAAGGCCCTCCATTCCATGCTTTCTACAACACCAGGCCTACTGGCCTTTCTATACTGTGTGCTTCTGTGGTGCCAGACTGTTGGGGCCTCAGCCCCCTTCGGCTCTGCCTTTCTTTTTTTAGTTAGGGTCTTTCACCTAATTCCATCCACTAAGACCTGGCTTCAAGGCTCCTATCTCCCCTTCAAGCGACTTTGGGCTTGTGGCCCTAGTGTAGCACCCATAGCGCAACAGGGCTTCTTGAGCCCTCTTCACAGTGCCCTTTGGCACTAATGAGGCCTCCTCCACCCCTACGGCCTCAGTCACAAACCACCAGCTTTTAAACATCAAACGTAAACCATAGGCTCCTATGGCCATATAATGAAAATAATAATAAAGAAATAAGAGAGGCAAAGTGCTCGCTTACTTTATGTGATCATGCTTCTGTCCCACAGCATGCTGTATGCTTCCCAAAGAGGCTGCTGCAACTGCACCATAGTAATTGGGAGTCCCTCCCTTTGCTGCTTCTCTAGCCTCCTCCACTTGCAGTTAATATGGTTCTGGCCTTCCCCTTCCTGTCACTTGACCAGCTGGCAGGACTCGATCCTTAACCCCTACTCAATTGGCTGGCTGCACGCGGAAGGTTCTGAATTTAAAGGGACCACCCTGTTTCTTGGTAACAGGGCTAGGGTTCCCTGTTACAGGTGGTTAACCGTGACCACTTAATCCATATGACCACCTACAGATAGAAAATCAACAGGTAGCCAATGACACTATTTTTCAATATGCTGGATGTGGCTGCCATTACCAGCTTCATCATTTGGCTAGGTCACAATGCAAACTGGAAGCAAAGATCACATTTAAGAAGACGGCACCTTTTTTTGCAAGAGTTTGGAGAATAGTTGATCGACGGACCAATAAAACAAAGAATGATGGATACATGTACTCTGTCTAAGTCCATCAAGTCTGGTATGACTGCCCTGAATTACAAATTTCCACAACACACCCCAGTAGAACCTTTTGCAAACATGAGTAGATGTTGTGGTTTTTGTCCAAAAGCACATGACCGCAAAACCTGGAAACAATGTGAAGATTGTAAGCGATTTGCTTATGTGCACCACAGTACATCACTGCTGCTTTGTGAGGAATGCAATATTTAGGTAAAACAGTTAGCAAGTGT
Organism: Crocodylus siamensis; assembly: GCF_052110815.1. Taxonomy (NCBI): domain Eukaryota; kingdom Metazoa; phylum Chordata; order Crocodylia; family Crocodylidae; genus Crocodylus; species Crocodylus siamensis. Next base: position 78,412,679 of record NC_143397.1, on the reverse strand, counting down.
TTTTGGAAGTAACTGTTACTTTAAAAACAGTGTGAACCACAAAATTAGCAACTTGTTCATTCACGTTTTGAAACTCTAAAGAAAGTTTAAATTTTGTTCATAGTTCTACTTAAATAATATTTTGGGTTCAAATCATCATAAATACTCTTTCAAACAATCTGGATGTTTAATAAATAGTTTTTGGTACATTTATACTGTTGTTACTGGTTCCATTTTGTTCATGCAGGTTGGGTAAGAAGTTACCCCATGAGACCAACAACGGTTATAGGTTCATGAGAATGGATGAGGGTTAAGAAAGCTACATTTTTAGAGGAAGTTATTTATTGAGAGGCAGACCAGTGGGCACATCTATACAAAATGCTACTGTGCAGTTGTTACTGTGCACTTATTTAGTACTTGTATAAGCAAGTACTAAATAAAGTGCAGTAACAGGAGCTATTGCACGTAGGGCCGGCAAACGCCCTCAAAGTGATGCTATTGCTTCGTTGCCTAATACTGTGGCATGGTAGTGTCTTGGCATAGTTTTTGCCATGTGACACTACTGTGCAGTATTATTGAGCTATTGCACAGTCAGTGTCTCATGTGGATGCGCCCAGTGACCATTAAACATGTTAAGCACTTGCATTCCCAAGCCCCTTCTAAAACTTGGATTTATGTGTTTCTCAGACATGTTGAGATTTTCTGATCAGTATTATGAAGACTGCAGCAGAAAACAGCATTCTGTATTGGCTAAAATGTGAAACAGATAAGTTCCTTTATAGTATAACCAAACCATAACCAAACAGGTACATTTTATTGTTCAAAACAAGGATTCATAAAAAGGTCTGCTGGAATATGTACTGTGTGAGTAAAAAGGATTTCCTGGATTGTGTTGGAGTAAAGGTTTGCATATGACACAAATGCAGAAGCAGCACCACAGAAACAGATAAAGAATTTCAGATGCAGTATGGATGAATGCTGTCTGGTTTTGAGAAAAGACCAGAATGAGTTTGGAGTTGAATGCTGGCTAAAGGAGGCTTTAAAACTCTACTTGATTCCTTCCGAGTTCAAAAAAGGGCTAATATTCTTCTGCTCACAACAAGTGGTATCTGTGGCTTCAGCCAAAAAGGATGAAAACCTACCAGAAAATGGGGGAGGGCAGTGTGGGAGAGAAGGGGAGGGGAAGATCCTCGCTAATCCTTGAAGGTGATCACTTTACTCTCTTTTATTCAACAAGACACTTACAAACACAACTCTGCAATATGCATTTAGAGCATTGAAAAATTTTGATTGAAAAAGGTAGAGCTTGGGATCATTACTTTCAAACATTATTTTTATTCCATAATGTCTTAAACAACATATTTGATTACTGCATTTCACTTGAATGGCTTCAAAATGATTAATTATCATATAATTATTCCAAAAAATGCAGCTACATTATTTGAATGAGCGACCTTTTACAGCAGTAAATTCCACTAGTGAAATACATGATATTGTGATATTTCTTTTTATTTACTGCTCTTTAACAAGCAATCTCTGTTCTCATATTCTGAAACAGAGTAAATAATAACCAGTTTTTTATTAGGCTTTCATCATTTTTACTATGTCTGCCAATCCAACTTCCACCCTTTCTTCCTTAAAGTATGTTTTAGACATACTTTGGTAAGCAACTGGAGCAACATGACTACCAACCTCTGTCCAATTAGTGCTGTTGTCCAGATAAGACTATAGGAGTGCAGCTAAACAAACCAAAAGACATCTTAAAGCTCAAAGTACTTGCAGCATGGACTTTGTAAAATTGGCAGCGGGTCAGTGGTCTGTTTAAATTTGACTAATTGGTCAAATTAAGTAAACATCTGTACCAGAATAGAAGCTTGTAGACACTGGACTGGCTGCCAAGAGCTCTGCTTCCATCTAGTCACCATTCAGCAGGGGTGAAAACCCTTTCACAGGCGCTACCAAATTGGCAGTAGCTATCTTCTGAAAGGGTTAACTTTTAGCTATTGCCTAAAGTAGCCAGTGAGCTGGCTGAAGGTGAATGAGCTGCTCCATGAAGCCACCTTTCGCCATGACCGACCACATTTTTTTTTCTCTTCATATATTCATTCTAGTAACCACTGCTTTCTATTTAGAAGCCCTGGTTCCTGCAGTCCCCCTTTTAATATCTGACAAAGGTAACTGCTGCTTACAAAAGCTTATGCATCTTTTTTTTAGTTAATTTATAATTTCTTTACTGTCTGAGCCTCCAAGGTCTGGAACAGCCTGCCATCGGAGGTGTTCAAGCACCTCCATTGAACACCTTCAAGAGCAAATTGGATGCTTATCTTGCTGGGATCCTATGACCCCAGTGACTTCCTGCCCTTCGGGCAGGGGGCTGGACTCGTGGATCTCTGAGGTCCCTTCCAGCCCTAATGTCTATGTAATCTATGAAATCTACGAAGTGAAAATCCAACCTTCCTTCTGCCTTTCTTCATTCTGCCTTCCCAGAATTAGTTTATTGTCTTATTCAGTGGCATGTGGTATGTAAAAAAAATACAACAGTAGTTTCCCTAAATCAGATAAAGTAGGAAGTGGAAGGCCTAGGCCTGAGAAACAGTTATGAAGTGGGTATTAGTCAATGACCAATCTTTTATGTAAAGGTTTGCAGCGCAAATATAGCAACAAGTATTGACTGCTGTATCACTGAATTAAAGTGTAAATCTTTAATGAAAAGCAGTGACTGCGTATTGTTACAGAGTATATATTGTCTTTGTAAATCTGTGCTATGTTTTTGTAACCAAATTTCTAGGAGTAGGCAGAAATGAGACAGGCTTGTTAGTGTAGACATGAAAAACAAAAGATGAAAGACTAGAGAAGTTATAAGGAAGCATTTGAAAACAACAAGAAAGGGCTACCATTTTAAGGAACTGCAGTGTCATAAAGAAAAGCATGGACTAAATGCACATTTTCCCAGAAACATAGAATGACTGTTTTGGGTCTGTTCCTCAGTGTAGTGAAACAATGAAAATCAAAGTGATTCATCAAAAGATGTTTGTCAGCATTAGTCCATATCTAATTGGAAGGCAAAATTCAGAGAAAACAGCAGCTCTAGAAAGGAACCTGTTGCTGGCACCTGCCATCTCCTTACATTGCCAGATTTTCCATGGAGCATAAGTAAGACTTGTGTCTTGTCATGAATTGCGAGTTACGCACTGGGATAAGTGTTTGTCTTGTGATCTATACTGTTACATAGTTAAAGTTTGACACTAACCAACTTCCAGCATCTCTAACTTACCTAGGATCTGGATAGTTTCTGTTAGATTTACTCAACTCCTGAACAACCCCTACTCTCTCAAACTATTTACAGATCTGTGAATATCTGATCCATGTACACTTTCAACTGGAGAAGTTATTTTTAAAAGTTGGAATTAGTATTTTTTTTAGGTTTGTTTTTATAAGTAAGATAGTTGTAATAACTAGAAGAAGAGTCAATTAGTATTATTTCCCTAAAAAAAAAGATGGAAGATAGTGTTGTTGCTGTCAAGAAAGGACTCAAAACTATAGAAAAAGGGCATGCCCATCTCCTTTCCTTGCAAAAACTGGAAAACAATAATCACATATGAAACCACCAATAAGAGCACATGTTTTCATAGAATTATAAGGTAATTTAAAAATCGATTAAATGAATTGATCTCCTAGCTTACATTTGTGTTGGAACTCCCAGACTACTCTATCAAATAGCTTGCAGCCATCTAAAGAAGTCAATAAAGATTTGATCTTATGACACCCTGAGACATGAGTTTAATAGACAACTGTTAGTAATCACTTTGTATTGTTGCATGAAAATCTTAGTTGGGGAAAAACAAACAAACACTGTTTGATTTGCCAAGCAAATAAAGAAAAGGGTTCTCCAAACTCCAAAACACACCTTAAACAAATGTTTTAGGATTTGCAGAATAATTAGTGTGCAAGATAACCCCTTGGCATTAAATCTTTTAGGAATTCAATCAGATTAAATAGCCACAGTGTTTGGAGACTGCCATTTAGAAACAGAAGCTTACAGAAAAAAATTCTAAAATCTTACAAGTGTGACAGAAGATATTCAGATGTTACTTAAAATAGTTAAAATACAATAGAGATTAGATAACTTTGACACACAGAGGCTGTTGTTGTACGAATAGTTAGCAATACAGAGAAACATAGAAAGAAGCCAATCTTTAGTGCTTCCCATTAGTCTACTCCAGTGAAAAAGAACAAAAGGGGACACTATGTAATTTTTAAAAAATCAATAGTGATTTAAATACAGTAGCTTGAATCTATCATATGCCTTTTCTGAATCCTAAACTACAACAAAGATTAGACAAGTATTCCTCCCCATCACCATGCAAGGTAGCCAAGGGAAACCATATGAAATACCACCAAATCATCGAAATTCTTTTGGTTCACTGAGTTCTAAATCTTCCAATGTCATTAAGTAACCATGAGTTTCTATACTGCAATAGGGTACCAAAAAAAATATTTCCATTCCAAATACAAGCTGTTCCTAATTTAAATCAGCTGAAGTTAAGGAAGAGATTAATTTTTATCCAAATGAGGCCATCCAATAAAAAAAAAAAGGTCTTAAATAAATAATTTGCAGTAAAAGATCAATTTATTTTATGCCTGGTTTTCCTGGATAGTCAAGGGAATCTGTTTCATTGTTACCTGACATTAATTTCCAATTGTGTGAATATTTGTGGAAGCCACTCTTGTTTGCTCATGGTTCTTTTTGGTTTCTTTTGGTTTTTTGTTTTTCCAGACTTTTTTGCAGTTTGTTTGAGGAACTAGAGAGAAAAATGTAAACATATTGGACTTAGTCCTCTTGATGATGTGTCTCTATACCAGTAGGGCAGCATATGGAAATTGTAAATAGTTTGGAAACCTCCCTTTAAGAATACCTCTAACATAAAGGTATCTCTCAGCTAGGGAAGACCTGCCAGGACAGATTATATCAGTTCTCTGCTAGCCCATGACAAGGGCAGGACATTGGGAATTAAAGATGTTATAGCTGCCTTGCAAGTTCTGTCATCTTCCCAAAGCTACTGCAACTAGAACATACATTAGAACAGCCCTTGGGCTACTGTATTTTCTGGTGTGAATAGGCAGGCTCTCAGAAGTGCTAATTTGGGAAGCAGAAACAATTGCTTAATCCCCCTGTGCAACTCCCTATATTTTGACTAGAAGAGATATTCAGACCTGTTTTCTCTATGCAATATCAGGTTTAGAAGCTTGTATAATTACCTTTAAAAATGTACATCTCTCATAAGCTTTCCCTATCCTCCTGAGAGTGTCTCAGGGCACTTGAAGAAAAACTCCATAAAGAATATTTGTCCGTAGTAATCTTCATAAAACATTTGAATCCCCCCCCCCTATTTTTTTTAAATGAAGAGTTTATCAGAAATATTATGGTCATAATATTGATTATTATTTTTATATCCATTTCAATTTAAAATGTATTTAACTAATACATTTCACTAATCTCATTTTTCTTCAATTAGTTATAAGCTAATGCAACTGACATTTGAAGCTCTAATTGTTAATGAATAATTTAAGCACTTAAAATAAACAATATGCATATCATTTAGAGAACAAATCTCTGCCTTCATTAACGTTTTACTCAATTGCTTTATGTCCAGACATTCTTATTACTAGATTTCAATTATTGGTTTAAAGATACATGAATGAGCATGGGAGATGCTCACTGTCTAAGAGTAACTACAAGCAATTGAATGCCTGCCTGTTTTATCTTCACTTGACACCAACTTTGCCACACAGAGGCCTGAGCTTGCGAGTTGCTGAGCATCTCCTAAATGTGGTGAGTGCCCTTCATTCCTGCTGATTTCAGAGGGAAACAATAGAAACAATCTTTTGTTATTGGGTCATTATTATTATTATGCCCTTGGTATAATTTCTGTATTGCCAAAATGTGATGTATGTGCCTCCTGATATTGAAAAATGTAACCACATTTTTCATCAAGATTCCTAAATACTATAGTTAAGTGAATAGAAAGGATCTTCAGTATAGGGGTCCTCCATTTGTTTTATAGAAGGAACCTCAGTAACCTGTAAATGAGGTTCCTCTAAACTGCAATTTTAGATTATGCAATTCTGATAAGAGCAGGCCGGGGATAGACACACACGGATGATCCCAAACCCAGCCTTGCAGACCTTTCTTTGCGAAATATTTTAGCATGATACCTCGGCCATGTACAGATAGTATATTTCTACTGGAAATATTGCTGCCCTTCTGGTACAGTGGCTGCCTTCCCAGTAGAAATTACCAGTGTATGGGTTTTCATTTTGTTTCTCCCAGTGGAAACTTGCCCCATCCAGGAGAATGATTTTCCATGTTGACACCTGGAAGATCTCTCCTCTGAGTGAGTTCCTCTCATAAGAATAAATGCCTGTATGCTGGACTCCTCTGTGATGATGATGAGGAGTCAGGCAGCAACTTCCCCAGATTGGTCTAGAGAAGGTGGAGAAGAGGGAGGCATTTCCCTGCAGCTTGACTCTTCCCATTTATGGAGAAGTTGAGTTACTGCTGCCTCACTGCTTCCTCTCCTCCCGATCTCTGGGAAAGGCAAAAGTGATGAGGCAATGCTTCCTGGGGTTTCCCAGATTGGGGTCATCCTAGTGTGGAGAAGGCATTGTGAGTCTTTCTCCATTGCTCCACTCCCCCTGGGAACCAGAAGGAGCAAAGAAGCTACTACTTCCCACGCATTTCCCAGACTTGGATCACCCCAGTCTGGGGAAGGCATGGGAAGCAGGGGAGAGAGGTTGGCTGCAGGCTGGAATGCTTGTAATGGTCTCTCTCTCCTAGAAAGATTTCTGGAAATTTTCCATTTCCACTGCTAGAATTTAATATTATTTAATAACCTTACAGATTCTGCTACTAGGTAACACCAGCTACCACCATCAGGCAGAGCCTTCATACAGATGGTCCTGACCTTCTTTCCGCAATGTGCCAGGTTTGAAGGTGGACCCAGCACCCTAAACAAGGGGTAAGCAAGGTGACAATATGTCATTGCAGAGATTCCTACCCAGTAGATCCTGAATTCTCCTGTGTGAAAGGGATTCAGTCATTTATCTTACAAATTCAAGCATTTGAAGCATGAATGTAGACTACTAGACCTTGTTAAATGTATTAAGTTATAGCCAGATTGGGCACCTTGTAACTGCAGTACAGACTTATATCAATAGTAAAATGCCTAAATATAAAGAAGTCCATATGGGTTTTTTTGGCACGTGTAATAAAACTGAGGAGCAGATTAACAATGGCTGACACCATTGTTATTCCATTACTTGCAAATTGTTTATTTTTTAAGGAAATAAATGCACTAAAATAATGACAGAAATAATAGCTTTGAGTCTTAAAAGGAGGGAGTGGAGAATTAAAATTGTATAACATAAATGGACAATATGAAAAGTATTTAACATGCACACAACTAATAGGCTTATGACATTCTCTGAATTGCTTATGAAACCAACAGAAAAATACAAAATAAATTTAACAACCTGCTGTATTGTGTAGTCCCAATCCAAATACAGAAAGCACATTGAATTCCTTTCCATGTTAACAAAGCCTCGGATACTTTTTTGCTCATTGAAGATGACTCATTGCTATAAGCAGGGCAGCCACTGAAAGTTGCCAAAACATCTTTCACTGTATCTCTCAGCCATTCTTTTCACCAAACTGGAGTTTGAATTTATGTGGGAATCCTGCTTTCAAAAGCTCTTAGATCAAAGTGACAGGATGACAGACAAAAAAATGGAAAAAAAAAAAAAATCCAGAGACTCAGCTTTCTGTTGTCCTATACATTTTAAAATCACCCAATAAAGTAACTTTTTTTACTTTAAAAGTGTATTACTGTTAGTTCTAGAGGGTTTTGATGATTTTTATTAGTATTTCTATGGAGGAAAAGATAAAATAAGGTCATCCTTGACAATATACTTTTCTATATTTAAAAAAAAAAACTTATGCATTAGTAATCAGCAAAATTATTATTTTCACATTCTTCACAAATTTCACAAAAATGAACACTTTCAGTAAAACCTACCCTGTCTAGATGAAAATGGTTTGGTGACTAAACTGCACATAGTTTGTGAAAAACTCTTTCAAAGTTTCTTGGGGAACACTGGAGTTAAATTTTTGTAGTGTACTTAACCATACTTTAGAGGAGAGGAAAAAAAGAGATATGAATTCACAGTTAATTCTGCAAAGAAAACAAGTTCTTTTATCATCAGAATAAATCCTTGGCTTCGCTTATTTTGCTAGTTAAGGAAATATGGACATGCAGATCTTTTGTTGTTTCCTGCCATGAAGGATATTTGGGGATTGATGTTGTAGCAAAACCCCCAGTTTTTCTTTTTTTTTAAATTTATTTTAAAATGCATTCCCTCCCCTTCCTCAACCATTTCTGACTTTTTCTCTCCCTCTCTATTCCCTATAGATAAGTATAAGTGAGCTCAGACTTAGGATTAGTTTTTAACATTTTTATTTTGGTAGCAAGTTTTTGTTTTTGGATATCCATCATTTTATATTATATGTATGGTTTAGGCCTGTGTTTGTAAGTGAACCAAAGTCATGTCAAGTTTCCATTTTATATGTCAAGCTTCCATCTTCCGTCCTCTGCCCGGGCATCCCATGAAGGCATGATTCATTAACAATTTATTTAATATACACTGGTTTTAATGCAAAACCAATGTAAATTCAATTGAGATCCAGAATGGACAGAGGATTTACTATCCTAGGGGATGTGCTACAGTGGTCCTTATTACAGTGCCTTGCCAATAGACGACAGGGTAGGTAATAGTAACTAGCTGACCATATACTGTTGTGGCCTAAAACTGTATTTTTCTTCAGTGGTTTCCTAGATCAAATTCTAGTGTGCCATATAATCATTCTTTTTTCTTTATTTTTCAACTTTGGTATAAATATGATTTATCCTTATGTAGACAAGGCATATGTCCCTATGCTTAGATTCTGGAGACAGTCAATTCTATCTGCCTGAAGAGGATTTCTTTGAACAGAAGATGAAGAGCCAGGTAATCTTGTTATTTCTTCATACCTAAAAACTCAAAAGTATGTCAGCTACTGTTGCCTAATAAAAATGCTAGGTGTCTAGGTCTCTGATATTTCTCTAAAGATAGCAAAGGAAACTGGAGACTTTAATATGAGAGGGTATTACACTACTTACAATCTGCTAGACAGAAAATGCAGAAGGGTTTGAGTGATTCTAAGTCAGAACCTGGAGGTCACAAGTTTAGGGTTAAAAAATGCAAACTTGACCATTTGAGTTGAGCTTTGGTTTTGGGTATTTGTTCAGACTACCTGAATTGAATTATAATTAATTTGAATTCATACCCTCAAATGAAGAACATATCACCATAAACTCTTGCTCATCATTCAGTTAATGCCTTTTATGCACTTACTTCTACTGTCATTTTTCATGTAGTCAGATAGCATCATCCTTAGTTTCCAAGTGCCAGCTTTACCTAGTTTCCCCACTACCCTGCATTCAAAATCTACACAAACAACTAATAATACACTACAGCTTTTCTTTCTGCTTTTTCTTCTGTGCCTTTTTCATGCTGTTCCCTGTGCTGGAAGGACCCACAACCAAATCTTTCCAGTAAAATATAATCTTGGAAATGTAAGCACTGAATAGCATACATGTATGTCTGTTTATAATCACTCTCTCTCACATACATTCTTTTCAGACAATCTAATTTAGATTGCAGTTTCCCTAGGGGGACAGGCATGTATATAATGTCCATGATATATCTGTCCATGAGATATATCATCACATCTATATAATGTGTAATGTGTATATTGCACATTATATACTTTATATGTAAGTGTTGCAGAGAGTAATAATTTTACAAAAATGTAAACAGCTACATGCCAAGCAGCTCTGTTAATCAACATGACGGTCTTAAATAGCCAAAATTTAACAACACCATCTATAGACTAGCAGCTGTGGCTCTAAGTTCTCATCAGGTCCAATCTCATCGACCTCCCCAGTAAATGATATCTATCTTCCAAAAGTCCATTGATACTATTCATGTCATGATTAATCACTGGACTAAGGTTTTGCAGGATTGAAGTCTTCTTTAACCAGTCTTTAAGAGTTTTCAGACACATATTTTGTTAAGTTTAAGTCAATGCACAGGTTGAAAAAGAATCAATTATCGTTTGTTTAATTCTGAAACCCATTAAATGACTGGAACTTATATGGAAAGATATTCCTATTTAGAATAGTTAATAACTGAAGTCCACTCACCTCCCATAATTGTGAGAACCTATTAGGTATTGACTCAAACAGGTCTACACATCTTCAATAAAAGGGTGAGAGATGGAGGTCAGATTTCAAATTCCATTCTCTTCCACCTTTGAAAAATAAGAATAAAACAGAATTTTACTGCAGGATTAGCAATACTTTAGCTTTGCTTTTGCTGTCATTTTATTTTTAAAACGTAGTCATTTCCCACAACGTATTTTATACATGATATTTGATTTACAATAATTAATTACCTCACATTCTCCTAAATGAGTAAGTCACAAGAAAAAGTTGCAAGGCCATAATAAACTTGACACAATACATTTTCTTATTTTATTTTTCTGGATATATTTTGTAAACTCATTTAGAAAATGAATTACATGCCAAGAGTTCTTTCCTTCTTTCCTGACACTAGGGAGACCACACAGCATGGGAGCTGTTCTGGTTCCAGCTCTGGCTCCAACTCCACCCTGCTGCTGTCTGGCTAGGGCCGGGGCCAGGGCTAGGGCTAGGGCCAGGTCCAGGGCCACCACATTGGGTAAATGACAGCAGAGGGGCAAGTGGCAGCAGTGACAGGTGCGGGGAGGAGGGTGGAGGGAAATGCAGCAGGGCAGGCAAGTGACAAGGGAGATAGACACCAGAGAGGCCAAGTGCTGGGGAAAGGGCAAACAGAGGCAGGATGGCAGGCACTGGGGAGTTCAAGTGGTAGAAAGGCAGGCACCAGAGGGGAAAAGTGCAAGGGAAGAAAGCAGTGGGAGGTGAAAAATTGCAGAGGAAACAGTTGGCATGGGAGCAGGTGCTGGGGGGTGCAGGCAGCGCGGGGCGGGTTGGGAGGGAAGTGAAGTGGCAGAGCATAGGGAGGGGATCCTTGGCCAGGATTCAAGCTATTTGCCCTCTCTCATCCTCACTTACTTTCCTTACCACAGCAGCAGGGGGATTAATTTAAAATGACCATTCCATAATTATATTCTATACAAGGAAAATTTTCACCAATGTATTATTTTCTATGTATAGAATCTAGCTACTGGTGGTTCATCTTAAATTCAGAGTGCTCTTTGATTTGGGTAAATATGGTATTATTACATTGCCTATTTTGCAAGAATACATTTACATAGAAGTTAATTCAAGCTCTGAAGAAAGCACCAGCATATAAGTTCTCTCACACTGGACCTCAACAATATATATAACCAACCTTTCATTTGAAGCCCAGTTGGTAAGAATTTGAGAATTAGTCTGTGCATATGCTGGTTCAGGGCTCTTGACTTGTACAAGGATGACATTCTGCTCCCTTCCAGTCTTATATGGAAAGGAACATTGGCTTGACTATGAAACTTTTATATTTCATAGCCCCCTGGATGCTGCACTGATTTTCGGGGCCATTAACTGATAGCATAGTTCACACTAATGATGATGATGATGACCTAATTGCACCAAAATCCTGGCCAGCATGGAATTAGAAGAAGATCAAGGCTGCAAACAGCCCTTTTCCATTCAGCTTCTTTCTTGCAGTGAACATAAATCCTTTAGATCTAAGACACCTTTTGGAAAAGCTTCCAGTGTTTAGCTTTCATTCATTTTTTTGACTATGGAAAAAGAATATTTTTGACATTGTGGGCGCCTATTTCTTGGTTTATGTTATGAATCATATGTAGATTTTGATACACCTAATAGTGCTAATACTGAGCACCATCCCTTGGAGCCCTAAAAAGGATTTCACAGCACCCCAGCACCCCAGGGTGCAGTGGCATCCTGGGTGAGAATCACTTCCTTAAAAATCAGGTACTTTTCACAGGTGACGCTCACTTTTTTGCATAGATCTCTGTCATTTTGCATCATTCTAACATATGAAAATCTGGTTCTCTAAGTCTTTGGCAATGTTCAAATTCCTTTGTGCTGAACTCACCATATCACAAAGGAATGTATAGTATTTTATTGCCATATTTTTGTGGTTTCTCATTTCCAACAGATACCTGCCTACTGCACTGTCCCCTTGAGGCAAAGTTTTCCAAAATATCCCATTGGCTACCTTTACAGTTTATCTTTTTGGTTATTTAAACGTTCATTTACACTGTAAATTGGATATGCGCTCAGTTCTTTTTTTGGCAATTAATTCCAAACAAAAAGGATGGGAGATGGGCTAAAGTATCACATATTTTCAAGCTTGTTTATATTTTCAAATAGGGCTGTGTGAAATGGCTGTTGCATTTAGATTTTGGATTCACCTTTTCAGAGGACAGTGATTAATTTTGGTGTTTTGGATCACTGTTCCATTTCAATTTGGCTAAATCTGTTTCTGAGTTTCAACACTGTTTTGCTGCTGATTTGGAGATTTGGATCGGCCGAGGAGAGGCAGGCTCAGTTGGGCAGCTACAGGTTCTCTGGTGGCTCTTCCATCTGTGCCTGTCTCTCCTTGGGTCAGGGAAGCCATGGGAAAAGCCCCCATAACTGCCCTGCTCAGCCCCATCCCCCCACCTGGCCCCAGCCTCCCGGCGGTTACAAAAAATAATAAAGCCCTGTACTCACCGGCTGCAGCAGCAGAGATCAGGGCCTCTGAAGGCTCGTGGTAGAGCTCCCTCCCCCCCCCAGTGCAGTATGGGGCAGTGGGGATTGCCCCCTCTGGCTGGCTCCTGCGCAGCACCTGCCCCATGGAGCGGGTACAGCATGGCTCAGGAGGGTGCTGCGTGCTGTCTGGGAGCTGGGGGCACTGGAGCTCAGTGGTGCCAGGCTCTGGCTGACTGGAGGAGCCACCCCAGCTCTTAGACAGCGCACGGTGCCCCTCTGAGTTGTGCTGCACCCATGCGATGTGGCAGCTGCAGCACAGGTGCCAAGTGGTGGGGGAGCAATCCCTGCTGCCCTGTGCTGCATGGGGTGGGCGGCTCTGCCATGATCCCTCAGAGGCTTTGATCACCATGCTGCAGCCAGTGAGTACAGAGCTTCTTCTTTTATTTTATTTTTTTTTAAGTGCTGGGAGGCTGGGGATTGGCAGGGGATGGGCCTAGGCAGGGCAACTATGCGGACTTCTCCTGCGGCTCTTCCAGCTGTGCCTGACTCTGTCCTGTTGGGGGGAGCCACAGGAGAAGCCCCAATGTCTGCCCTGCATAGCCCCAATCCCCATCCAGCCCCACCATCCTGGCACCTTAAAAGGAGAGCTCCAGGGCTGTACCAGACTCTTCCCAGGGGCACCTCTGAAACACCTGAAACATTTCAGGTGGTTTCATTTAATTTTGGAGATGTTTCAGAGCCTTCCATTTCATTTTGGATTCAGCATTTTGGGTGCCAAAACAGGCCAAAATACCTCTGAAATGAAACGGCTGCTGAAATTTTACACAGCCCTATTTTCAACTTATAGATATTTAAAAACAATGTATGTATATATATATATTCAATGGGGCAAAAATTTAACAACAGATGTACTTGGGATCCTAAATCATGCTGGCTACATGATTTTCCTTATGCACCACTATTTCCGTAGAGATCCTGATACACTGCTCTACATACTAAACTACACGCAACACCCAAAAACAAAGCCACAAAGCACCCTTAGTGTACCACCTGCTTCTGCTCTCAAGCATACCAGAAGAAAGATCTCAGGAGTAGCAGCAGGAGGCACCTAAAAGGCAGCTATGCAGCCTCATTTCTGGTTTTGGCACATACAAAACAGGAGTGAGTGAATACAAGTGCTTATTCTCAGACACAGTAGAAGAGGTACTGGCATACTGATATGGACATTCAACATCTTGACAGATGCAAAGAAATGTGACAAAGTCAGTCAGTCAATGGTGCTTGGCAGTGGTGTGGGAGAAGAGCCCAATGTTGAGCAGTAAGCCTTCCCACAGTGGCTACAGCTCCACTCATCAGACGGAGGTTGAAGCACACTGCTTCCTGGCTCACCCATGGGCCTGATCCTGAGCTCTCTGAAAGTTCTCCATGGTGACTGCCCCAGTTTTGACTTGACTTCTCCAGACTGAGCAGTTGTGGGCAGGGTTATCCCAGTTGGCAGTGGGAATGCTGAATTTCTTGAGACTTTGTTGCTGTATTGAAGCTTTGGCCTTCCTCTGCATCACGGGTGGTTCTTGAGCTGGCCATAGTGCACAACCTTTGGCAGATGATTTTGAAGCATGTACTTCATGTGCCCCAAACAGTGAAGCCTGCAAACATCCAGCATAGTCTGCATAGACTATAGTCCAGTTATCTCAAGGATCTCCTTGTTGATGATCCATTCTTCCTGAGTGAATCCAAGGATTTTTTGAGACAGCGAAGGTGGAAGCTGTTCAATCTGCACTCCTGCTTGGAGTACATGACCCAGCTTTCACAGCCATAATGGAGGGTACTGAGGGCACAAATCTGATAGCTGGACACCTTTGTGTTCAGAGTTAGCAGTTTGTTGTTCCAGAAACATAAGGAAAGTTTGCCATAAGGTAGCACAGGCTTTGCCTGTTTTTATGTCAAGTTCTCTATTGAGGCTAAGTGAGTTGGTAAGAGTTGTGCCAAGATAGCAGAAGTGGTCTACACTTTCCAAAGCTTCATTATTAACATTGATTTTGGGTGTGCTGTTGGTGCCCTGCAACATGACAACTGTTTTCTTGAAACTGATTGTCATGCCAAACTTGAGACATGCATCAGAGGATTTGTTCATCATGATCTGCAATCCAGCAGGCGAGTTAGAGGTGAATGCAGTATCATCTGCAAAGAGCAGATCTCAAACAGTGACCTGGATAACATGCTTTTTACTCTGAAATCATCTGATGTTGACCAAGCTCTCATCCATGCTCAATTCCATTAGTAAGCCAGACTGATCGTTTCTAAAAGTGTACCGAAGAAGAATACAGAAGAAGATACCAAAGCCAGTAAATGCAAACATGCAGCCTTGCTTCATGCCACTATCATGAGTGGAGCAGATGATGTTTCATTTTCATAGTGGATAGTTACCTTCTTTCCTTCATGGAAATCCTTGTATAGGGTGACCACCTTTTGTGGACAGCCAGTTTTTGACAGGATCTTGTAGGAGCTGTTCCTGCTAACCATGTTGAAGGCCCTTCGTAGGTCAACAAATGCTACATAGAGAGGTGCCTGTTGTTCACAGATTTTTTACTTGCAACAAACGCAGTATGAAGGACATGCTAGTCATGGAGCATCCAGCTCTGAACCCACACTTGGCTCTCAGGGTAGACTCTCAGCAAGTACTTGGAATCTTTTCAGCAGGACCCTTGAAAATACTTTGCCAACCACACTGAACAGATACATCCCTTGGTAGTTGTTGCAGTTTGTTCTGTCCCTTTTATTTTTGTATACAGTAATTATCTTTGCATCTTACAAAACCAGAGATTTATGGCTTATTTCCCAGCAGGTGCAGATAAGTGTGTTGATGTTGCTCACAAGCTTTCTCCACCCTGCCTTTAGGAACTCCAGAGGTATTTGATTACTGTCTGCTACTTTCCCAGGCAAAATCTTTTTTGACAGCTTTCTCTACATCTTCAAGAGTTGGTGTTTAGTTCAGTTCTTGCATTGTTGGAAGCTGAGGAATGGCAGCTAAGGCAGCATCATAGATAATAGCATCCTTTGAGGAGAGTTCTTTGTAATGCTCAGTCTATTGGTCAAGTTGTTCTTGCCTGTCAGTTCTTTTGCTTTAAGGCTTGCAGTCTTTTTACAAGTTAGACCAAATGCCTCTTTAATTCCATCCTGGGTACCATGAAGGTCACCTCTTTCAAAGCAGAATTGAATCTTTTTGCACAGATCTTACCAATACTTCTGGGTACATTCTCTGGTGGGTTTCTGGACCACAGCCTTAGCCTCTTTGAACTTGAGATTTTGGGACTTAGTTGGTTGTTGAAAGAGTTAGGCAAACTTGCTTTTTCTTCTCTATGAGTGGGAGAAGCAGACGTTTAGACACTGAAAACCAGTCAGGTTTTTTTTTTCTTTATTATTCCAAAGACAGCCTTGGCTGTATCCAGTGTGTAGTTCTTTAAATTTTCCCACAAGGTGTCAGAATACGGGGAATCAAGTTAATCATTTTCAGAAGCATGCTCAAATGAACATTGAATGTTTACACAAGTGTCAGAGTCCTCCATGTTAGTGATGGTGAGGTTTGCCTTTTGGCTTCACATGATGGATCTTTTTAGGGTATGATTAGAGCTTCGCCCTGAAAAGGGCATGGTCAGTGTTGCAATCAAGGCTATGCATTGATCAAGCATGCAGTACATCACAAATGTTTCTGCAACACATCAGGATGAGGTTAAGCTGATGACAGGGTCCTGAGAGGGGGTGCTTCCATGCAATCTTGCTATGGCTGCTGTCACTAAAATAGGTAATCAGTACAATCAGCTCA
Source organism: Crocodylus siamensis (assembly GCF_052110815.1). Classification (NCBI taxonomy): domain Eukaryota; kingdom Metazoa; phylum Chordata; order Crocodylia; family Crocodylidae; genus Crocodylus; species Crocodylus siamensis. The sequence goes on along the minus strand of NC_143397.1, from coordinate 78,396,077 downwards.
CAACAGGCACAGAGATCAAGGACATGCTAGCCATTTAACTGAGGCTACTAGTGATGTGTCCTCAGTGCACCTGGTCCTTACCCACACAAGCACTGAAATCACCCAGAACAGTGAGTCTGCCCCTTGCAGGGTCATTCTTGATGATTTGTTCCAGTTGGGAACAGAACTCATCATTTTGCTGTCTGGAGTAGTTAAATGTCGGTCTGTAGATGGACAGAAGAGTCAGGGTTCCTGAGTTTGTGTTCACATTCAGCTGCATGATCCTCTCATTGATAGATACTAGAGGGGTACATGCTCTGAGGACAGACTTCTTAACAGCAAACCTGACACTGTGTATCCTTGGTTCATCATCAGGTTTTCCAGACAAGCAAAAATTATAGAATCATAAAATCATAGAAAATTAGGGTAGGTTGGACACCTCAGGAGGTCATCTAGTCCAGCCCCCTGCTCAAAGCATGACCATCCCCAACTAGATCATCCCAGCTAGGGCTTTGTCAGCTGGGTCTTAAAAACCTCCAAGGATAGAGAATCCACAGCCTTTTTAGGTAAGCTGTTCCAGTGTTTTATTACCCTCCTAGTGATAAAATTCTCCCTAATATCTAATCTAAACTTTTCTTACTGCAACTTGAGACTGTTGCTCCTTGTTCTATCATCTTTCACCACTGAGAACAGTCTAGCTCCATCCTCATTCAAACTCCCATTCATGTAGTTGAAGGCTGAAATGATAGTTTACTTCATCTAGTGATCCGGTTTCTGAAAGTCTTGTCTCACTGAGGGCTGCAATATTGACACCTACTTGATGTAGTTTATCATTTATGGCTGGTTTCTGAAGTACATGGTCTTTCAGTTCAAATCTGGTTAACATAGCATGAACTTTGCAACAAGCAGTGATTTGTTTAGATCCAGAAAAGAAGATGATAGAAAGAAGCATTTTTAGCCCACCTTTTCTAGGGCCTTCCTTGGACTGGGGCAAGAAGGCCACCCCTAAATAGGACTGCTTGGACATCTGAGTTGCTGCTGAACACCTGGGTCCTTCCCCATCAGGATGAGCAACCAGCAAGCACAGGACTTTGATGGATATGCCTAGGCAGAACAAAGAAGGAAGGGATTACTATGGGCCTTCCACCTTTTCTCTCAGCAGGGACTATAGGACTCCAATGGCAAGATGAAGGTCAAGATGATTGGTACAGACCTGCTGCAGCTTATAGCCATAATAGCACTTTGAGTTGAAGGAAGTGCCCATCTTATCTTGTCTGCAATTGTGCCTTTTCTGAATAGGTGGGGTCCAAGTAGTGTGGGTACTGTTGGTCAACAGCTGTCTGGTTCATCCATCTTTCTGGGAACGTTTCCCTCTCTCAGGGGGTTCCACTACCCTACCGTCAGGCACTACTCCACCTGGAGCCACTGGAGCTTCCCAAGGGGAGACAGGTTTGTTGCCCAGCTCTTGTCATTCGCTGTTGCATCACTAGCTGCACCATCTACACATCCAGTGGCAAATCCTGAGGGAGGACTGGCTAGACCATGGGTATATTATAAGTCAGTTGTTATGATACAGTGTAAGAATTTTAAGAACCTCAAAGTGCCAGTATCAGAACTAGCATACTATAAGTCAGTTTTGAAGCTGGCATTTTGGGGTTCTTAAAAGTCTTACACTGTATCATAAAGAACAGTTTACGTGTTCTTGCTTTGTTTTTATTTTTCTTGGTGTTTTTTCCAAGCATTGTTTCAGCTTTTTAAAGTTGTGCTTTTTGAGGTAGAATATTGCTACAGTACTGTGGGGTGAACTTCCAATCTCACTGAAGGGGATTTTGCCTTCAAATGTTGCCTATTTCTGCTAGTTTACTAAGATGAAAAACTTTCACCTTACTTTTGTCTAAAACTTGTACAGAGTTATGGAAGCTGAAGCAAACCTTATCATCCATCAAGCCTCACTACAGTGATTGACTAGCAATTTGCTGGGAATGCAGTGTGCCACTCAGCAGCTTCCTCTTCAGGACATTGTTCAAATCCAAGGATTGTTTTTTCCTAGCTAGATTGTTCATCCACAATATATTACTTTATTTATTTGCATATCACGTGCACCCTTTACCTCAAAATTAGCTTTCACAAACTGGTATGTACACTGTAATTGGAAAGGTCATTTTTTTTTTTTACTGCAGTACAGGGAAGAGAAGACAGAAGCAAGCACTGTGTTAAAGTGTTGCCCAGATAGCTTCTGGCCTCTAGAAACAGAAGGGGTGGTGTCCTGTGTTAACCCTATCACAGCTGCTAAAGCTGAGCACTGTAGCTTATGCTTGAAGCCACAGGTACTGGTATGTAACCCCCCCGCCCCGCCCTCAAGGGCCTTGACCACCTCAGGAAGAGGGCTGCCACCTGAAATGCATACAACTTTCCACATTGTCGGCGCCGAGAGCGCCTTGTCACGGTGGGCCCGAGACGAGCAAACAGGTGGGATTAACGGCAAGGAGTCAGAGCAGTGGGGACGCATATGGTTTCAAAGGAAGGCTTTTATTTTGTCTCTTACTTACACCACTGATGGTATTGTAGCATAGGCCAGGTCAATCCTGGTTACAAACGGTATGATAACAATGTTACAATGATGAGGCCGAGTCGGTAACGATAACCGGAACGAGTCGAACGAGTAATCGGAAAAGTAGAACGAGTTGACTGGAACGTGGTAAACGAATAATCAGTTGGAGATGAATGAAACGAGTAATCGGAACAGACGGATGGTCAATAGCGAGTGGTCAATACGAAGACAAACATTTTCTAGGAAGGGGTACGCCGGGATATGACGGTAGCGGGGAGACCAACGGCTCTTACGAACCAGGATTCTAGGCCCGAGGCAGTCTCTGCTTAGATCTGGTCTAGTCTCTCCTGGTCTCTGGTCTCCCGGTCTCCGAGCTAGTCTGGTCTCCACTGTGGGCGGAATCTTACTGGCCTTCAGTATGTTTCAGGTGGCCAATCACACAGCTTCCCCTATGGAAGTTTCTAGTTCAATTACATCATGTCTAGAACAAGACCGGGCATGCGCATAGTGCCAATTCAGATTACCTCATTGTAAATGTCAAAAGGGTCAAGCGTGGGGCATGTTTCGGGCATGTGTACTGGTCTCTTGGGGTTTTTCCATTGACTTGCCTGTACATGTTCAGCTTAACTCAGTGTTATCCAGCACCTTTCTTAAACTTGGTTCTGATACACGTGTCCATCATCTTAGGCCCCCACTGGCAAAAGTAAAAGTTGGCCCCTATGCCCGAAGCAACATTGAGCTGGTTTAGAGCAAATGAGCTTCTGCCTGCAGTCTGGAATATCTTGATGAGGTTTGTAACTTTTTTTAGTTACAGAAATGTATATAAAGAATTATTTACACAAAAGTAACAAATCTCACTCCTACCCTTCCAAGGATTTGTCCCCAGCCTTGCTGCTGTCCTGTTATACCAGGAAGTTTCTGCTGCCTCATCCAGACTGTCTCCTGGGATGTCAAACTTCCTAGGTACTCTAGGTTTCCAGGAGGACTTGCCCTATGCTATATAAGCAACAATGCCTCTGGGAAGATCTTTTTTTCCCTTCCTACATTCTATTTTAAGACATTCAGCTTTTTGTCAGGGTAACAGGGACTCAGGCAGGAGCCCTGTTACTTAGGTAAGATCGAGCCAGACTGACCCAACAACAAACCCTGCCAGGTGTGGAAAATCACACACCTATGGCAAGACTGGGTGATTAGCCTACCAAAACTGGCATAAAACTGGCAGTGGGACACAGACTAATTGCCTTCGGGCACCACAGAGAGGACAAGACAGGAGTGGCGGGGAAGACTCCAGGGCAGAGGATCCAGCAGGGAGGATCCACAGCACAGGATCAGCCAGAGCCCAGACCCACGCTCTACTTACAGAGAATCTGTGGGAACAATGGTAAGTTGCGGGGAACCTCAGAGCCACGGCATGAGAAGCCACGGTTTCTGCCGTGGGGTGGTGAGAGCCGGCAAGAGGCAAGACGGGGTGGTGGGAGGAGCGTCTCCATCCCAGACCCCTGAAGTTGCAGCCCAGGAAAAACTGCGGTTGATGCAGCAGGGTGGAGAGAGCCGATGGGGAGCAAGATGGCATGGCAAGAGTAGTGTCCCCTGCCCAGACCCCTGATGTGACCAGGCAACAAGTAGGCCCTGAAGGGAGAGGAACACCAGGGGCCAAGAGGGCGAAACTTGGCTGCAGAAGAACTAGTGAACCTGCACGCTGGCTCCGTGTGGTGATGGAGGCTAGGTGGCATCCTTAACAAGCTGCTAATGAGGCAATTAGCAGTAGGAAGCCCAGCTGGAACCAAACCAAGAAAGTTTTTTTTTTTATTCTGCTCATCCTTTGTGAATCTGGGGAGCGGACAAGGACTCTAATAAAAACTGAGAAGTCCAGAGACTGCCTTCACAGGGCAAGCAGGTGCAGAGAGGCTTCTACGGGTAAGGACCATCCCACACAGCCCTAGCGACCGGAACATGCCCCTCACTTACCGTCCCATTTGTGAAGCCAGGAATCCTCTGCAGAGTACAGAGTTGATCCCAGGAATGATGTGGACAAGGAGCTGCCTCCATACTTGTTTCCTGTAAAAAGAGAATAAAGAAAAAAACACTTAGACCAAGCGTGGTCCTTACAGGGGTACTAATTAGCACACCATCTCGTTTCTCCCCAATTTCTTAACAAGATCAAAGTCGTGGCACGTGAAAACCTGGGGATCTAGCGGGACCCTGCACAGACATGCTAACAGTCATATTTGGGGGTTTGGGGAATACATAAAAAAAATTTCACCCCAAAGGTTTTATAATATTCTTAATCTAGATTCTGCCTCTGAAGTTGATGGTAGACTGGAAAGAGTTGTTGGTGTTGTGGAAGTCTCTTTTTTTTTATTCTACCTCAGACAGACAGTGAAGCAAGATAGCATTCCTGAGCAATAGAAAGCAAGGAGGAACACACAACTACTCACCTGACCTGTGTCCTATATTGTCTGAAGAAAAACATCAGTTGTATAGAACAAACATCTCCCTTTAGCAGATATGCCGTAGGTAGCAGAGATATAGGTTGTAACTGTGCTGATTTAAGAACATAGGCATACAAGCTTCTTTGGGTAAATCTGATATCTTTTATTAGACCAACTCAAATAGTTGGAAAAAACTCTTCTTTGCAAGCTTTCAGGCACATACACACTTCATCAGGCTGAGGAAGCATCTGCAGTAGGTCTGTGCTCTTCCTGATCGCAGAAAGTATCTCAGAGAACACAGACAACATGGAGAGGGAAGCTTGGGGGGCATGTGCCCCCCCTGAGACTGGCCACTGTCAAAGCCACTTATGGCTTCTGCGGGAGGTCGCTCACACCTGCCCCAATCCTTGCTGCCGATGTGGCCAGAAGCATCTGCGGATGGTCCCCACTTGCTGCTCACCACCCCCTCCTCACCACTGCCGACAATAACAGCGGTGGCTGCAGGTGGCCCCTGCTCACTGCCATTGTCCCCCACCCCAGTCTCAGGAGGCACCAGTCATTCATGCTAGCAAACATTTATCTTCAGTCTGTCAGAGCAATTCCAGTCCAATTGAAAAGAGTTTATAATCCAAAGATACATCCTCCCATCTATATGGTGTTCAGGGCAGAATATGAACTTTGTAGTTAATACAGGCTGCAGGATACTGACTGACAAGGGAGATACAGAAAGTGACAGTGCATGAGTGTTATGTCATGTCATCATGCTTATGGGAAAGTGATGGTCATAGTTTTTTTCTGTCTTTGTTTTAAAACAACACATTGTTTGAGAGACTTTAACAATCTAAATGGCTAGTTTTGGATTTCCCTTTCTATTCATTAACATTTTTCAATACCCGTCTGCATAAAATTTTCTTCACATTTACTTGATTAAAAATATCAATTTTACTTTTTATGATGGTATATCATAGGTTACACAATTTTCATGAAGTTTTAAGTTTCAAAGATAGCTTTTTGTTCTAAATTTATACAGATACATTTCTGAAAGCTTATAAAAAGTCAGCACACTGACTTCAGAAACATGTGCCTAACCTATACTGCTTTCTTTTTAGAACATATTTAGAACCCAGGGTCAAACTATTTGTAAATAGTTGCAACGTTATTTCAGTCAACTGGCTCTATTTTTCCTTTCCTTCATCCATATGTCATCATTCATTCCAACAGAATCATTCCCGGTTTATTCCAGCATTCATAAGAAAAACCAGACCCTCCAAGATCACACCAGGTTGTAATCTGACCCTTCTTAACTTCAAATCACAGAGGCAAGAAAAGATGTTTATTACAGTTCTTTCTTTAACCGAAGTCCTCAAAGAACCTAGTTTCATTGGGGGGGTTTTAATGTTCTTTTGATTCTATGTTTAAAAAGTATTGAAAACAATAGAAATCTCTTGAATTACAAAATTAGCCATTTTTCCACCACTACAAGAATTGGACCCTTCCCCCCCCCCAAAAAAAACCAAAAACAAAAAAACAGGAAAACAATGTAATGGTTAGCAATACAATAATGACAGTAAAATGCACTATATATGGAACACTGGAATAAAAAATTATGAGAACTTCTTTTAAAAGTCTCTTCTACCTCCCCCCCTCCCCCCCATATTTCAGCCTTTTTGTTTTCCTTCCACTGGCAGGGACCCCATGGGTCTCTCTAGATAAAGAAACAGACTGCTAGATCATTCCAGAGTTTAAATGAATGTCACTGTGATCAGTCAATGAAAGATAGTTATTGCATGTGATCAATGCATGATGGCCTTCCTTCCTAAATGATATTTTTAGGTCTGACCTGTTTCTACACATTTGAAGAAAAAGAGCTATAAAGTTCCATTTCTAAAATTAAGCTTTCCATTAGCAGCATCTCTCAAAAGCAGCTCAGCTCAGCTCAAGAACAGCATTTTAGCTTTGCTTTTCTGTGTGTGCATGCAGCCTTTGACAATAAAGTTCCAGCTATGTCAATTACTAAAATCTCATTTGTATTTCATATTTTACAAGTATTTTACTTCCAAGAATTAAAGTGTGCGTACACATATAAACAAGCTGATTCTAATTATGGACTAGTGTTCTTGCTAGCTGTTGGTATGATGATGTATCATCATTAGAAATGGGCAACGTGAAAAAAGAATATTACCTGATAACTTTTCCATACTTAAAATTTTTGTGGAAGATTTGTAAGTCAGAAATACTGTGCATCCTTGGATACTCAGTATTTGCTTTCATAAAACTGAGAAAAAATATGAAACTTTCAAGAGATCTTTTGATTCCCAAAACAAATATATATCTTTTTTCATCATAAAGCTATCTCTCATCTCCTTAACAGTCCAGTTCTGTTCCTGACTGTAGATAATAGAGGAAGATAGGCCAAGCTATGACCTGGTGCTTGGTGGTGCCTCTGTGGTCTGGGATCCACAGGTGGGTCCAAGTGTCACTAGGTGGGTGAGGATTTGGCTGATAGGGTGAAGGTCAGGGTGCATGGCTCCCTCTCACCCCAAATCCAGGTCTGATTAGAGTGACCAGAGCATTTCTGGCCATACCTCCTCCAAGCCCTGAACTTTTCAAGGGCATTCACCTGCCACTACCCAATCCACAGCTCAGGTATCTCCTGGCAGAAGATTGGCTTGCTATACCCCTCAAGCCTTGAGTTAAACACAGTCACCTCCCTGCCTCCACCCCCAAGCCAAAAACCAGAATTGACTCCCCCAAATTGGGTGTGGATCTGTTCCAAGATCTGGCCCTCAGAGTTCTTTGTGTCTAGATGATTAATTCTGTGACTTGGGGGGGGGTGTCCAATTTTGTGCTCCCGAGTTTTTGTCTGAGGGTTGTTTTTTTTTGGGGGGGGGGGGAAGGTTGGTCTAGGTATTCAGATCTGCATGTGGCCTTGGAGTGCTCTAGGATGGGGTCCTAGGCATATATGGGTCTGGCCCAGAGTCTCTAGTATCTAGAGGTCTGGATCACATGAAGAGCCCATAGCTGCCTCAGCCCCCTGAAACTACCTACAGGAAAGGAGGGAGAAAGAGCTGGGGAAAGAGGCTTGGCTTTCTCAGGCCCAAGAGAGTCAAGGGGTGGGATCTGCTCCATGCTTGACTAGAGCAGTGGAGTGCAAACCAAGTGCCAGAGTATCTCTCTACAAGTAAGGGGGGGAAGGGGAGGGGATGGGAAAAATGTATGCTGGGATTCTGAAAGTCAGAGGGGGAACTTCTACCAAGTGAAGCACACATGTGCTCATTAAACCAGTCTAAAATCTCTATCAGACTAGAATTAATCCTCATCATATAAGGCTTAACATTTCCACCACACATGCCATTTTTAGATTGGACTAAGCATTATGAACATGTTCACATTTAGTATTTCTACCTGACTAAATGTGATCCTTTTTCTACAAATGTAACATGTATGCACCCCTATTCTAAACCTGAAGATCACAGAGAGTTGTCATTCTTGTTCTCCTCATCACCACTGTTATACGTAGAATCAGATTTGGGTCCATATGTATAAGAGGTAAGGACTGAATCCAAAAAAGTGACATAGTTAACTAAGCCTTGGTTTACTCCTGTCTCAGGCACTAATGGCAAATTTGTCCTCAAAACCTCAGGTTACCTGTCAAATAAAATCCCTCATTACAGTTCCCCGAGCCCTTTATGTTCTGCCTTTTGGAACATAAATAATAGACTCCATTCTTAGAAGTGTAGGTCTCCCCTGTGCTGTACAGGGAATTAAAGCATCCAACACAAGTCTGTTAATTCTGCTATAGGCCCAGGCACTAAGGCTAGGACAGAAATTACACATAAACCAGTATCAGGGATTAGAAACTGGTTTAAATCTGTAACAGAACAGAAGTTCAGTGCACCTAGACTGGTTTCAAAATGGCCAAACACAGGTTAAGATAGAACCTTCCCCCACATGTGCAGACACCTGATGTGAGGCAGGGTGGGACACACAGCACCATCCCAAGCAGTGGCAACATGTAGGGGATATACATGCATCCCTTGAGAGTGCTGGCCATACTTGCTGCACGTACAGGGATGCACATGCATCCCCTGCCTGGCCATGCTCACCGCTTGGGTGCCCCCCCTGCAAGCACCAGCTGGGGAGTGGAATGCCGTTGCACTCCCAAAAGTGGCCGCAGCCACTTCTGGAAGTGACTTCAGTGATTGGCCACAGCAATCAGCCATCTCATGACTGGCTGTGGGGGGAGCCCCCCCTCCCCCCGGGTCAGCAAGATCGGCTATAGGAGACCTCCCCCTCCCATCAGTGAGATCGGCCATGGCTGGACTCCCCCTCAGCTGCTGACTCATTGCTGGGGGGCATGTGCCCCTGCTAAGGCAGCACCAGTCGCCCATTATCCCAAGGCATCACTCCCACCTGCAAAGATGGAGTTGAACTATGGCCCAACCATGAGGGAGATGGGGAATCCCCCTCTGCACCCAGAGCAAGGCAGACCAGGGCTCAGGGGACACCCTCTGAGGCATGAAGCACACATGCCCAGTTGCAGGGGCTGGCACCTGGATGATGTTGGTCCTTCCCCCACTATGGGAAGACAGAAGAAGGCTGGAAAGTCTGTGTTGGGCAACCAATCAGGGATGGCCCCTGTAATTCTAGGTTCAGCAATGGCCAAAAGGCTGGGAGGTGTGCTCTTGCACCCCCCACATTCTGACCTGGGCCAGTGCAGGCATCTGGCTGCGTTTCCCAACTAGCGAGTGAACATGAGTTCAGTTCATTATTGATCAAATCTACAAAGCTTGAAGAAACCTTGTCAAGACTGAATTAATTCCTCCTCAGGCTTTTTGACTGCCTGTCATTAGCCTAAGTCTCTATTCTACTATTCTATTTTATAGCCCAAATCTACTATTCATCTTGTGAAAATGATTCAGATGTCACAGTGAACTATAATTAGGGCAACCCACCATGAATAGAGTATGTAAACAATAAAATCCCCCAAACCAATGTAAAGATAGAGGAACTTTTGCTTAATTGATACTCAAGGATATCTAATCAGCTCACAACTATCATGGTCTAGCCTGGCCCCATTCTTGTGTCAAGTAAACCTCTGCTTAAAACAAATCTAGCTTCCCTATAGATGCAGTCAATAATTCCACAAAGGACAAAAAAAAATATCATCCATTTATAAAAAGATTTTAATCCCTACTTTAGGCCCATTCCATCACATACTGAACTCAGTGGGAGCACTCACTGACTTCAGTGGAACTTGAATAAAACCCTTGACTACAACATCAACACAACTTTAATTATTGAACTGCTTTGGCACCTCCATATAACACTTAAGCGAAGTAGCTTTGTTAGGAAAATAGTACTTCATTCTGACACATAACAGCAAGCTACAATTACCATAATTAGTCCATTTTTATTAAATAGTTGTGCAATTTATTGTACTAGTAATTAAACTATTGCAAATTAATTGATTAAAGCGACAAGCACATAACTAATTTATATGCATAACTACACTATTTTAAAGCAATTGTAACATGTAGCAGAATTTAGCTAGTCATAATAGGCAGCTTATGCCCGAAATCTCACTTACAATATTATCATGCCTCAGAAACATCTTTTGGATTAGACCATCATGAGACTGTACACAATGAGATTATGCTTAATTACAATCTTTGTTGAAATTAGAAAATATGGTGAGAAATTTATTTCCTAGGTTGCATAAAAATCCTTAAACCCAGGAATGTCTATAAACAGTGGCTAGCTATGTTATATTTCCACTCTTGGTGGTGTGTGTCATTTTTAAGGCAGACATGTTTTTTTTTTTGGTTCAGACTAGGATATAGTTTGTTCTGCAATTTTAACTGCCTTTTTATTTACACAATATTAACCTTAGAGTTGGTGAGAGTTTTGGTTAACTTACTCTTCACCTGATTGATATGACCATCAACAATGAAATTTAATATAGTGCACTCATGTGCAGCCCACTAGCAAGATGAGTTTAGCAGGTTTTTGTGTTGTTTGAGACTCATTAGATTCTAAATTCAATATGATTTTTTCTTTGGTCTACCATGGATAGACTTGGCTAATTATTCATCTTGCATGAGGCTGCATTCAATCTTTAGTTTCTTTATTGAGTTTTCCTTCTTTCTCATGAAAGCTGAAGTCAACTCAACTCATTTAATAAATATGCCAATTTAAGTGCATAAAGTGTATTAGTCTTTTCTGTCATATATTCTGTTGGTAGCTTTTGCTTTGTTGCCTGTTCACTACAATACCTCAAACCTTTTTAGAAGAATAACTTTCTGTGATACAGTTCTCCACTTTGTAGGGATGGCTGAAATACTTTGCTCACAGATGCAGGATTTTTACATTTGGCTATATTAAAATAAATGTGTATTTTATTACATTGAGGAGGCCCAGCTTATTAAGATATCCAGATCACCCTGTGTGACTGCTTGATTTACTGTTCCACCACTCTCTCATCATCTGTCAATGTTTTAAGTGGTTTTACATTCACTTTTAATATTCTTTATGAAAATATTGAAAATCATGAGTCCTAGTGTGAACCTCTAAGGAGCCCCACTTGGAATAGCAGTAGATAATGCTGACTCCTCTTTAAAAACTACTTTTGAGATGTGTATTAGCTACATATGGCACTCACTCTCACAGTTTATTTAAAATGTATTTGAAACAAATGAAAAAGTATAAAAATTAAACAGCTGGAATACTTTTTCCTCTCCTACTTCTACAGGAACAATGATCTGAAAGAAATTATTATTAGCACAATTTTACAAATAGGAACATTTGTATTGGAACTTTCCATCAGTCATTTTCCCCTCTGTTTAATCTGTTCAAAGCTATGAACAACATATTTATATATCGTGTCAAAGCTATAGTGTTTAATATGTCCAACTATATTGTATGGGTCATATTTTTAGATTGGGATTGATTTTTAGGTCATGGTGAAAAAGTCTGTAGCAGTATATATAGGTACAGATAGATCAATATTGATTTTTATCTACATACTTATATACCGTTACCAATATATGTGCACATTAAGTGAATTTTTAAAGCCTTCATTTTTTTTATTCCATAAATATATTTATAGTCAGCACTACAGTATTGTCAATATAGATGAAAATGTTTTAAATTTCTTTTGTTCTATTTTATCTTTCTTTCATTTCCTCCCTTAGAGCCTTTACATTGTCCTCTTGTTATCACAGTTAAGTTCCAACCCATCCACTGACTTACAAGCAAGTACATATATTGCCTTGGAGAAACAATTATTCCACATAGTTATCACAAATAATGTTAAAATATTGAAAACTAGAAAATAAATGGATGAGTATTCAAAACATCATGATCACAGACCTCTGGTTTCAATAAAAGGTTAGGTATGCTTGAAAGGAAATGTTTACTCAGTATCCATTCTACTCCACTCTTACTATTTCAATGCTCTCCATCAATATGATCATAATCAGAATAATTTATCCAATATTACCAATGAGCAACCAAAATCCTGAATGTTTTCAATACCACCTAAATATTTATGCTCCAAAGTCACAGAATATCCTGTTTTCGTCGATCCTCCCAGTCTCGGGCTATGGGCTGAGGAGGGAGAGGAGGATCCACGCAGTGAACCAAAGACTGCGGCGCTGGTGTCATCGGGAAGGCTTTGGCTTCCATGACCACAGCCCGCTCTTTGGCGAGAGAGGCAGCGAGCTGCTGGGAAGAGATGGCCTCCACCTCTCTCCCCTGGGGAGGAGGCTCTTCTCAGCCAGGCTGGCTGACCTGCTCCACCGGGCTTTAAACTAAGCCCTCTGGGGGTTGGGGGGACTACTGTCACTGCTGGCCCGCTGAGCGACCCTTGCAAAGCCAGCAGACCAAGGCACTTAAGGGAGCCCACCCCTGCCCCAGCCCTGGCACAATCTGTGGGCAAGGCAAGAGCCCCCAAGGGGACACTTGCCTGCCTGTACACTAATGCCAGGAGCCTGCGTAACAAGCAGGAGGAGCTCATTCTCCTGCTCAGTGCAAAGAATTATGACATCATTGGGATAACGGAGACCTGGTGGGACTCCACCCATGACTGGACCACAGGTATAGAGGGCTATACCCTGTACAGGAGGGATCGTGTTGACAAAAGGGGCGGGGGTGTAGCTCTCTATGTGAAGGAAAGCTACATGGCCCTGCAAATTGATGTTGGCGACCAGCATGGACAGCTAGAGACCCTCTGGGTAAAAATTCGTGGGGAATACGGCACAGGGGACACAACGGTGGGAGTCTAATACAGACCTCCCACTCAAAGTCCCGAGCTTGACCAGGAGTTCACCCGGGAACTGACTGAGGCCACTTGCTCCAGGACCTTGGTTGTCATGGGTGACTTCAATTACCCGGACATCTCCTGGGAAGATCACTCAGCTAAATCCAAGCAGTCGCAAAGCTTTCTCTCATGTGTGGATGACCTCTACCTGACTCAAGAATTTTATGGGCCAACGAGAGGCAAAGCGCTGCTCGACCTGGTACTGGTTACAGGGGGTGACCTAATTGGTGACCTAGTGATCGATGGGAAGCTGGGTGACAGCGACCACAAGCTGATCACCTTCACCATCCGCCATAAAGCTGGCAAGTCAGTCAGCAACACAGAAGTCCTTGACTTCAGAAAAGCCAACTTTGACAAGCTCAAGAGGCTTGTCGGTCAGGCCCTCAGGGACCATGACCCCAGGGAGATGGGAGCTCAAGAAGAGTGGTTGCTTCTCAAGGAAGCGATCCTCAATGCACAAGCAAAATCTATTCCAACATGGAGGAAAGGCAGCAAGAAGGCACAGCAGCCCTCCTGGCTCTCCAGGGACCTAGCGGACCTCCTGTGGCTAAAAAGGAAAGCCTACAAAGGATGAAGGATGGGATTCACCTCCAAGGAGGATTATTCTGCGCTGGTCCGGTCCTGCAGGGAGCAAACCAGGAAAGCCAAGGCTGCAACTGAACTCCAACTAGCTTCAAGCATCAAGGACAACAAAAAGTCCTTTTTCAGATATGTGGGGAGCCAGAGGAAAAGCAAGGGCAATGTTGGACACCTGCTAAACCAGATAGCGCAACTGACAACTGACGCCCAGGAAAAAGCCAACCTATTAAATAGGTACTTTGCGTCAGTCTTTCATCAGTCCCATGGGACACCCATGCCTGCTGTGGGACAGGGAGATCCGGGTGATGGGGATCCCCTACCCTCCATAAATGCTGACCTCATGAAGGAACACCTTGAGAAGCTGGATACCTTCAAGTCAGCCGGCCCTGACAATCTGCACCCCAGGGTACTCAAGGAGCTGGTGAGCGTCGTAGCCCAGCTCCTGGCATGGATCTTTGAAAACTCCTGGTGCTCTGGTGTAGTGCCCAAAGACTGGAAGAAGGCCAATGTGGTGCCGATCTTCAAGAAAGGGAGAAGAGTGGATCCGGCTAACTACAGGCCCATTAGCCTGACTTCTATCCTGGGGAAGATCTTAGAAAAGTTTATTAAGGAGGCCTTCCTTGATGGACTGGCCCAGGCTAACATTCTAAGGGACAGCCAGCATGGGTTTGTTGCAGGTAGGTCTTGTTTGACCAATCTCATTTCCTTCTATGACCAGGTGACCTATCACCTGGACAAGAGTCATATATCTTGACTTCAAAAAAGCTTTTGATCTGGTATCCCATGATCACCTCTTGGCCAAACTAGCCAGCTGTGGCCTTGGCTCTACCACGATCTGCTGGCTGGGAAACTGGCTCCGTGGTTGGACCCAGAGGGTTGTAATTGATGGCAGTCACTCATCGTGGTGCCCTGTGACCAGTGGGGTCCCTCAAGGCTCTGTCCTTGGACCCATACTGTTCAACATCTTCATTAATGAGGTGGACATTGGAGTCAGGAGTGGACTGGCCAAGTTTGCCGATGACACCAAACTTTGGGGCAAACCATCCACGCCAGAAGATAGGCGGGTGATCCAGGCTGACCTGGACAAGCTCAGCAAATGGGCGGACGAGAACCTGATGGTGTTTAACACCGAAAAATGCAAGGTTCTCCACCTCGGGAGGAAAAACCTGCAGCTTCCTTATAGGCTCGGCAGTGCTACGTTGGATAGCACTACAGAAGAAAGAGACTTGGGGGTCATCATTGACCACAAGATGAACATGAGCCTGCAATGCGATGCTGCGGCTAGTAAAGCGACCAAAACGCTGGCTTCCATCCATAGATGCTTCTCAAGCAAATCCCGGGACGTCATTCTCCCCTCGTACTCGGCCTTGGTGAGGCCGCAGCTGGAGTGCTGCGTCCAGTTTTGGGCTCCACAATTCAAAAAGGATGTGGAGAAGCTTGAGAGAGTCCAGAGGAGAGCCACGCGCATGATCAGAGGTCAGGAAAACAGATCTTACGATGACAGGCTGAGAGCCATGGGACTCTTTAGCCTGGAAAAGTGTAGACTCAGGGGTGATCTGATGGCCACCTATAAGTTTATCAAAGGTGACCACCAGGATCTGGGCGAACGTTTGTTCACCAGAGCGCCCCAAGGGATGACGAGGTCGAATGGTCACAAACTCCTGCAAGACTGTTTCAGGCTGGACATAAGGAAGAATTTCTTTACTGTCTGAGCCCCCAAGGTCTGGAACAGTCTGCCAGCAGAGGTGGTTCAAGCACCTACATTGAACACCTTCAAGAGTAAATTGGATGCTTATCTTGCTGGGATCCTATGACCCCAGCTGACTTCCTGCCCTTTGGGCAGGGGGCTGGACTCGATGATCTCCCAAGGTCCCTTCCAGCCCTAATGTCTATGAAATCTATGAAATCTATTAAATGAAATCCTTCAGTCAGTTATATAAAAATTAATTACAGGGTTGAACTTTTGGAAAGTCCAGTCATAGAAAGTTCATATAGTAGTGAAGGCTAAAGTACTCCACATTATAAATAGGGCTGTGCAGAGCAGGTAATATTCGATTTGACCGCCATGTCGAATATTAAACCGGGTCCTGCTTTGATTCGCCATCCTCTTTGAGTTGAAGCAGGTCTGCTTGGACTCAAGGTCAAAGCTTAGTCAAATATTCGAGCTGCTTCGACTTCCCCATAGACTATAATGAGGAAGGTCAAAGCAGCCTATAACTTTGGCATTTCTTGTCTGATCTTGATTAATCTTATAGGACTGGTAGCTCTCAAGGAGCCCACAAAGTGTACCAAGTTCCAACAATATAGGTACGGGGGTGCAGAGAAACTGCACCCCAAATTCTTGAGAGCAAACTGCTTGTAACTGCTATGTGCAAAGCCACAGGGAGCTCAAACTTGCAGGAATGGTAGCTCCTGAAAATTTCACAAAGTCTGCCAACTTTCAACAAGATAGGTTCAGGGAGTTCAGAGAAGCAGCACCCCAAATTCTTGAGAGAAAACTTCCTGCGACTTATATGTGGAAAGTCACAGGGACCTCAAAACTGCAGGCTTGCTAGCCCCCGAGGAGCTCACAAAACCTGCCAATGTTCCAGTGATAGGTGCAGGGGTTTGGGGGAAACTGCACCTTAGGCTGGTGATAGACAAAACTCGTGATACAGATGGAGTGAGGAGCGTGGCATTCACTCCGTCTGCACCTGGAGCTTGGGGACCCCAGCAGAGGGAGGCTCACCTTGAGGAACACCAGGATCCAAGCAGGTGCAGAGGGATGTCACAACATCTGTAGCCATGCTGAACACCCTCTCGCTTGGCACACTGGTTCGGTGGACAGGACAGGTATTCCTGGGCAACTGTGGCCACATCCGGCCACATCAGGCTGTGACCCCTTGGCTACCCCAGTAGGCCAAGGGTTTGCAGTCCAGGGGCTCCATAGGCTTGGCAAGATAGGCAGACACCACGGTGTGAGGACTGTCTTCCTGATCCTGGGGTCTGGTGGGTCTGAACCCTCTAATGTTTGCCATGGCCTTAGCCCATATTGGCAGCACCTGTGGTGGAAGGGAAGACTGGTTCTTGGATGGCAGGCTGTGTTCAGGCAGTGGATCCCGCTGTTCCACTTCCCCCCGCCTCCGCCATTCCACCTCCATCACTTTCTTAATAAGTACCTCCCTCCAGTGAGTCAGAGACTCACAGCATATGGTGCCCTTCACTCTTGGGTCACAGGGGTCGGCCAGCATATGCACTGTGTTGGACCCCAAGGGTTCAAGCCTTTTCCTAAGGCCCTCCTTCAGCCGCCTCACCAGTGCCTGCACGTCTGGTGAAAGCGGCCTGCCCCAGTCAGGAACATTGGCCCCCAGGAAGCTCTCCATTTGGCTGTGGAGCTCCTTCACTATGGGGACCACCTGGCTGAGGAAGGCATCAGCAGCACTAAGGGTCTCAGTGGCCTCAAGAAAGGGCTTGAGGACCAGCAAGATCTGGTCGGGGGCTGCTGATCCCTATCTCCCCAAGCAAGACCAGCTCATGGATGACCTTCTATTGCTCCACCAGCCTCTTGAGCATCAGGTATGTGGAGCTCCACCAAGTCTCCACATCCTGGATGATTCTGTGCTGGGAGACATTTAGCTCTGCTTGTTTGTCCCGCAGCATCTCGCCTCCCTTGATGCTCGGGTGGAAGTAGCCTGCCACTTTCCTGCATCTCGAAACGAGCCTGCTGGTGTTACTGGCGCCATCACCGGCAGTCCTGTCCCCCTCCAAGGCATCCCTCACAATCAGATGTAAAATGTGTGCCACACAACGAATACTAGCAAAGTTGGCATCACAGACTGCCTTGACCATATTGGCCCCATTGTCAGTGACCATGAAGCCGCAGGTGAGCTCAGCCTGCCCAACGCCCAGCCATCCCTGCACCACGTGGTTGATGGCCCCCCTTATCTCTGCTGCTGTGTGGGACTCATGCATCACCTTGGCATGAAGGAGAGCCCATTGATGGCCTGACTGGGCACACCAGTGCCCTGTGAGGGAGAGGTACACATGATCTCCACCCTGGCTGCCCCAGATGTCTGAGATGAAGTGTATGTTTGCCTTGTGCAGCTCCTCCCTCAAGTGCTCCCTGCATGCTTTGTATAGGGAGGGCACCACCGTCCTGATGAAGGTGGTGCATGCGGGCACCTGGTAGGATGGAGCCAGCAGTACCAGGAGCCTCCCGAACCCTGGCCACTCAACAAAGGTGAAGGGCTGGCCATCCAGAGCAAGCATCTCCCCAATGGTCTGGGTGACCTTACTTGCATTTGCAGCTGGTCCCTTTTGCCCCCAATGTTCCAAGATGCCCTGCCTCTGCTGTGGGGGGGTGGGGGCTGTGGAGCGAGTGGGGGCCATTCCTGTGGCAAAGGGGTGGTACCTGTGGAGATGATTCAGCATCCCCAAGGTGGTCATGTGCTTTGTTACCTTGCCCCGGATGATTTTGGCTCAGCAGTGCACGCAAATAGCAAACGTGGGAACATCTGCCAGCTCATAATGATCCCAGACCATGCTAGTACTAGGCCTTTCCCTCTGGTGTGCAGGTGCATCTGTGGATGCTGCTGAACTCTCCCCCTCTCAGAGGCACAACAAGAGAAAGAGCAGACTCAGCTGAGCTGCTTGCCTTCACCTGTACAGAGGCACCTTCTGAAGTGCCTTCTGGGAAAGAACTTGTGGCTTGAAAGGAAAAAAACCTGAGAGGTGTTGAGCACAAACTCAACTGATTCCCCCTCCTTCCCCAGAACTTTCCCTGCTAGAGCACTAAGATCCAGATCCAGTGCCAGCTCTTCTTCTGGTGCTGGGAGGCTCAGCATAGGCAGTGACAGAGGGGTGGAGTGCACTGCTGTGCTGGTTGCAGTTATGGTGGGAGAGGTTGTGGCTGCTTTGTCTGGACATGAGAGAGTTTCAGGCACAGGCAGTGGCTCTCATGGCACTGCTGCTTCTCTCTCTTTACTGCTTGTAGCAGCCTCATCCCTTGTAGCGGGAGGAAAGAGGCTGCATCTGAGTTTGGTGGGGGGAGAAACTGCAGCTCTCCCACTTGCAACCCTCCTTGCTCCCCTTCGTGTAGTCTGGCCAGTGTGGCCACCTGCCTTTCCAACCCGCTTCCTAATGTTTTCCTTCATATGTAAACTGGAACCTCTAAGTATGCTGTGTGCTCCGGATTAGATTTCTAGAGGTTATGTAAATGTGTTTGTATGTGTAGATAATATATTGAGAAGTTTTGGTGTGGTGGAAAGAATGAATGATGTATAAAATACACATATATATAAACTAAATTCCTATATATAGAATAGATCCTAGGCTACTACTAACCTATCCAATATAAGCATAAACTAATATGAAAAGTAGTTATAAAATAAAAGCACCAAGTTCTCAGAAATCCCTGTTGCGAGCGTTGCAAGCAGGGAATCTGTTGAAGATCAGGGCTTCCAGCTGCTGTGATCTGATGCAGATGTGCTGGAGAACACCAGCAGCTCAGAAACTGACCCCAAGGCAGAAAGCAGGAAGCTGAAAAACTGCTGCCTTTTATGCATTTTCTCTGGTCCTCCCCCAGAGCACTGGGATTGGAAGGGACTCAGAGAATGCTGACAGGTCACTGGCCAGCCACACATGTCAGTCATGAAAGCACTCCTTCCCCCTCTCCCCTTCCCTCCCCTTACTTTCCCTTTTTCCCCCCCCACAGGGAATCCAGTATAGGCAAGTTGAATATTTGACCCTTGTTGAATATTCAACCCATGCCATTAATATTCGACTTCCAGTATTCGATTTGACAGCTATTCGACCAGCTGCTATTCAACCCGCTGCTATTCATTTTTCAAGGTCGAATATGTTGAATATTTGTTGAATAGAATATTAAGTCGAAGCTTTGCACAGCCCTAATTATAAATTTGAATGCAATCACATGCTTAGTACAAGAATGAGAAGATAAAGCAATAGTAGGGCTTTGTTCCAACTGTGGTCTTCAAGGGGCTGGGATGGCTATTTCTCAAAGTCACAACTAAAACAAAGAGAGGGGATGGCAATAGCATTCATGTTGTTAGGAGTGGAAGCTGCATGAGCTTGGGTACCAGGGAATTTGAGGTCCTCTGAGAACACTTCAAAACTAATGCCTACTTATGCTTGATGCAAGATTAGGTTTGTAAATTAGATTCAAATATCAAGAACAGTTGAGCGAACAAAAAGGAAAGTGATTATTGGTAGATGTTTCCTTTCAGGCATACTTAAGGAATTTGATAACCTAAGGCACAGCGGCTACATCATTGTAAATATTTCTCAAAGTAGAAATTACAAATTAAAAAAAAACCCGTTACATGCTGGGCACCTTGTCAAAAGGAACAAAGAACAATTTCAGGAGCTGAGGTGGTGGTATGTAAGGGACGAAGAGATAGAAATGCCAAGAGACAAAAATGTCTTTTGCATACAAACCCAGGCTGAAATGATTGGGTCTCTTTTACTGATTGTACAGTATATATAGCCTCAGAAACAACAGATACCAATTCACGGTGAAGCTAGTCTGTGTTTCATTCTAATGCAAATTCAATATGACATGAAAATAATCGAGAGTGGACACTTGACTTCAGGTGCATCACCAAGACATGTCAGGATAAAGTTGCAGAAGCAAGATTATTTCTCCTGACACATGTATATGTGACAGGGTTTTAGTCCTTAGTGTCCCATTCTACGTCCCCTAAATTGAAATGGTTGTTAATTGAAATGGTGGGGTTTATTTTTCCATCACAGAAAACATGGTATTTATTTTCTTGGTGGTTGCAGGCACCTGCTGAAGGCAGAAGCATTTTTTTTTTCCTTTTTTGGCAGAGCCTGCCTACCTCTCCTGTGGCCATGGGGCCATTAATTTGTGCCATTAATTTCTCAGCTTGGACCCCAGCCATGGGAGAAGTGAGCAGGCTTTGCAGAAAAAAGGATTGGGCCCGTCGCCACTTCTGCCTTCAGCAGGCTCTGTTAGAGTAGCTTGTCATGTTGTATGCTTTAAAGTTGCACCCGTTTACAGAGTGTTGAATTACAGTATTGTTTAAACTTTTCTTTTATATTCAGCCTTATTTAATCATTGCTTAAGTTCTGTATGGCCTCATTATTATCTGAACTTTTCTTTTTGCTTATCAGCCAGCCTTGAGTCCTTTTTGCAGACCTCATAGTGTTCATATATATGTATGTATGTATGTATGTATGTGTGTATCTTTTCTTTTCTATCACTGTGAGACGTTTTATGAAAGGTGATAAGGGATACCAATGGACAATACCCAAAGTAAGAAATCAGAAAAACACCGAATTATGAGGTGTGCTCATGTTGGGTCTATTGAACAAAGGGATATGCTTACAGGATAAAATATGGACAGTATGCTGACCACAGCAAAACCACTCTGAAAGCAAAGAATCATCAAAGGAGTGATGCTAAAGAAAAGTATAAAAGGGGCAAGGAGGAAAGTTAAGTGTGTGTCATGAAGAATTCAGGAAAACATCTGTCTGTGTCAGCCATCAATATTATCCAGTGACACTACCCACTGCGTTCAGGAATTGATTGGCCATCATTTCTACAGGGCAGTATACCATCTAGATTGTTGGGTCAGATTATTGTACTGAATGTTTTTCTCTCTCTGAATGTAGAAACTGCTAAGATAAATGCAAAGCTTCAGCTTAGGGACACATTCTGCTCTACCTGGACTTCCGCTTTGATATTTTGTGGCCTATTCCACCCTGTTTCAGACACTGAAAATTCATTAATACCTAACAGACTACTCACTCGCTGTTAAGACTGAGTAAAACAAAATAAAATGAGGAGGATAAGGATTCACCCCCTTTTGCATTAAAACTGTTTGAGGGGTATACACAGGGTGGAACAGAATTGCACCTAGGTGTCTGGGTCCACTTATATACTAATAGATACAATAGAATAGTTGCTTAGCCTTCAGGAAAAAATAGCCTTTTTAAAAATCCCTTTTAAAAGGAATACTGCACTTCTAGAACTGTAGGTAATGATTTGACAGTGGATTATTTTCCCTTTTCCACTTTTATAATTAAACATTTTGTTGTTGCTGCTGCATGTCTATTTACACAACGCAGAAGGGATAAGCTAACTTTCTTTTCTTGATTTCTGCTCCTTCTGTATTCTCATAGTCTCCACATCTTGTTTTAATTATTTCTCTGGTGGAGGATCAGGGCAGTTCATCCCCAGAGGCTGTAGGGAAACCAGCACCACAAGCAGCAAGCCCAAATCAGTGCCCAGGGCCCATCTGTCCTACTGAGGGAATCAGAGCAGTCAGTCTCCTGAAGCCACAGGCAACAGAGTCCACCCACTTCAATATTTGAAAACTAGACCCAGCCTGCAGTACTCTGTTTGGGCAAAGTATTAGGGACTGGGGCATGGGTAGTTGCAGACAGTCATCTCACAGGTGTGAGAAAGTCCAGAAGCTGGGTTCCCAGAGAGCCAGAAGCCAAAATCGGACTCAACAGTATGAGCCAGAGCATGTCAGGAATCTAAACTGGAATCAGGAGCCCAAGCCAGGGTCAGGATATGCCAGAAGTCAGGGCTGGAATCAGGAGCCACAAATCAAAATCAGCTATCTGTTAAGAGAAAGAAAAGAAGCACATGGGGGTCAGTCTGGGCAAAGACTGATGAGATTTTTGCTCTTGACCTCCATGTGCTTCCTTACTTTCTCTCATCAGATCTCTCATTTTGACTCTTGGCTCCAGATTCTAATCCTGTGCCATATCCTGACTCTGGCTAGAGGCTCCTGATTCCAGTTTGGACTCCTGATTTCAGCTCTGATCCCAACTCCTGGCTCCCTGGTAATCCAGTTCCTGGACTTTGCCCATCTGTATCAGATAACTGCCCCTGACCACCAATGTTCCAGTCCCTAACACTTTAGTCATCATCAGTAATATCCGCTTCATTTAATTACCTGTATCTTAAATCTGTGTGGTCAGCCAAACAAAGAAAAGATAGTATCTTTTCAATCATAATGCATTTTACTCAGATACCTGACAAGGAAGCTCACCAAGTTATAGTCACCTAGCTTTTTGTCAGCTTGTCACTGCCAGAGGAGCTGTTGATCTGATACGTACTGTCATCTTCATTACTATTGATACAGAATCCACAGTATAACTGCAACTGCTCTGGATGTAAACAACCAGAGAGAGCTGTACAATGTCAAATACATTTATTTTTGAACTGCCCAGCAAAATGGTACTGAAGGCAAAGTCTTTGCGATCTACCAGCTACAGGTTGTCAAATGATAGTTTCTTTTTCTTTTTCCCTACGTGTAGGAGAAGGCCCCTTAGCACATAAAAGAAAAGCAGAATAATGAGTATTGCTGGCAGTACTGTATCTGTGTCATCTTTATGCAGCCTTTATAAGTGCCTGCCCAAACTGTAAGCACATCTAGATATTTATGAATGCTCTATGTAGACTTCTTAAACATTCTACTATGGAGATGAGAAGGGAAAAATCTCCTTATGTGCAAAATGCAAATCCGTCATAATTTAGCTCCCCTTTAATTCAAACCTTGCAAACTCAAATAAATACATTTTGAAGACATACGTCAGTACCAAGGAAATAGGTAAGGAGAAAAGAGCTTAAAGAACAAAATTTATTTCGTGTGGTTTGTGATAGTTTTATAAAAAAAAAAACGTTCTGATAAATTAGACTGTAAGAAGCTGTACTTCAGGTTGCAAATGCTTAGAAGGGTAAATATATAAAATTTATATTGTCTGTTTTTCCACAGTAAATTCTATCATGTGTGCTGCTCACTATCATTTTAAATGGCAAAAATCCTATCCAAATTAATGTTGGTAATTAGCAGGTTAGACTATTCACCAGAAATCAGCATCTTTCAATGTTATAAATGAGCACTTGCAGTTAGGAGCAGTAGGTGGTTTTGTACAGTATGCATGCTTAACTTCTAAGTACATGGAAAGCAAAGAAACATCTATTCTTCCAGATGAACAAAGCGTTATGGCTAATCAATCTTTAGGATTACTGTTTTTTTTTTTAAATTAGATGTTACTGGAGATGAGTAAAACTAGTTGTACTGAAAGATAAATGGGAAGAATTAGTATTTGTATCTAGAAACTTCTCTGAATTTGATTTTCAGTCTTATTTTTCTGCATTTGTAGAATTACCATCTCTTAACATGACTTCCAAAACACACAACTGAGCCTCACTGTATGCTTCAAGGCTGATTTGGGGACATGGACTGATTGTCAAGCACCACTCTAGGAGAGGTGCTTCTAGGAAAACATCCCAGTCAAGCAGCTTCCTAAAACGAGTGTAATGCCATAGTGTTTTATTGTTTGTAAAAGGGTAAATTCAAGGAGCTACAGACTGAGTTCAGATTAACAGCCTAAAGTTCAGGTATATTTCTGAACTCTTCTGATTGAGTATGGGATTTCCAGAAATATTTCCAATCCTTACTCTTATATATTGAGTTGAACATTCATCAACACCTGCATATGGTACAGCAAGAAAGAAGAATGGGCTGGACCTTACCAACTAAATTTTCCTCAAATGTATCCAGGTTGTAGCTATATTGGTCCAGAAAAAGCAATCAGGGCTCATGGACAGAGGTGATATCTTTTATTAGACCAACAAGATTTTTGCAAAAAATAAATTCTATAATTGCAAGCTTTTGGGCACAAACACCTTTCCTCGGGCATCAGAGAAAGATTGCAAAAGTTCTCCTGGGTAGAAATGAAAGTTCATATTTCATATATGAAAACTGCATGTTTACAAAGTTCGTGTTGCTTATATGAACTTTCATTTCTACCCAGGAGAACTTTTACAATTTTTCTCTGATGCCTGAGAAGAGTGTTTGTGCCCAAAAGCTTGCAATTAAATAATTTTTTGGCAAAAATCTTGTTGGTCTAATACAAGATATCACCTCTGTCCATAAGCCCCAAATGTAACTGCACATGGCAGCAAATCTGTCTTCACTTTGCAGCATCTAGACTTATACGGTATAGATACTGTGTTTAGAGCAACTTAAATAAGGTCAGGTCTGTCTAAATGCCCTTCTATGTGGATGCTCAGAGAGTAAAATCAGGCCAAATGGTCAGTGCAATCTAAGTTAGTTCACAGGAGTAGCTAAACTAACTTAGATTGGGAATGGGTTAATCAGATGCAGTGAACATCTGCACATATTCAGAGCACATCTCCAGGGCTAAGAAAGCTTAACTACTCACCCCAGTGCCAGACTGTATTCTTTCCACTCCCTGACCCTCACTGAACTATTTTAGTCACCTGAATATCCTGCTTCCGCAAGCTTCCTTCACAGACTCACCAAACCCCTCCACAGACCCACCAGTCCCATTCCTCATTCCCACAGTTGGGTTCCCCATGTGGTTGCTAGTTCTAAAAAACAGCTGTACAGGCTTAAAGTAAGCTGCATGATAGTAGAGACTGGGTATGGCAACCATTTGTGTAATGGAAGTATAGCCTGTCTTGTGAGTGTGGAAGACCAGGTTCCCTCCATAATTTATTTTGCACCACTATGCAAAAGTGGTTAGTCAGACATCTCAGTCTGATTGAATGCAGTATGTAAACATACAGTTGAGAAGCTGCCTACATAATTGCAGGCATACAGATACACTAGTTTTGTTTAGATCTCCACTTCCCCTGTGAATCTGATCTGCCACAACACTGGGAGAATCAGCTGTTCCCTGCATCAGCATAACTATGCAAACAGGTCTGTAGAAAGAAGCCAAATGTCTAATCCCTCCTTTACCTCTTTCTCTTGAGTTATTCAGTGTCCATATTGGCCCTGATGTTTTGGTGTTTTCTATTTCTGAGGAGTAGAATTTAATACCAACTTCTCTACATGGCCTGCCATAAAAGATCCTCCTTCTCAGGCAAGGGCCACTAGAAAAAGATGACCATATTTAAAAATAAATAAATAAATAAAAGATGCAAGTGACTAGAGAATTCAAAGTCTCCATATTTAGATATCTATGAATAATGCCAGTCACAGGGGTAACTAAGTGCCATACACAACCCTTCAGTGGTATCCTAGTATAATAGTATGTTCTTCTTCACATTAACTGGGATTACATTCTGGGAGGTTATTTTTCTTCTGGGAAAGACATTTACATCAGTGCAATGGAAATATTTAAGGAAAGGTTTGTTTAAATAGATGAACCTTTCACTATTCTGAATGATGAAATGCCCAAGATGAATTTGACTGTCTGAGAGAGTGAATTCTACAGCTGAATACTCTAACTTCTAAAATGACTCATCTCCTTGTTCTAGCCAACTTCATTCCAGTTCTTCCAGCCTTACCTATTCAAACTCTTCATTAGGTGGCTGGCCTGAACCCATTAAGAAGAAAACTTTCAATTGGGTCAAATGCTCAATCAAAACACCTGAGTAATGCAGATGAATTTTTGCCTACTCCTTCCACTTGCGAGATGGGCAACCAGACTAAAGCTACAGCTTTTGTGCAGCCTCCACTGACAGCTCTTAACAGCATTTCACTAATGGGCATTTCTACTAACTGGAATTTGCGCATGGACGTGGGGGGGGGGGGCGGAGCTCGCATGCGGAGGTCACGGCCGTCACCCACCACCCTCTGCTGTTGCCACTGTGTGTGGCTGCTGCCACCCGCCCCCACCCCGTGCTCCATGCTCAGCTGCCACCATACCCTACCACTCCGAGTCTGGCTGCAAACCCCTATGCCTCAGGTAATAGGCATTTTTAGATTACGAGCACCCCCCATTCCCCACTCATGCCAGAAAACAGGGCTTTTCCTTGCCTCTCACATAAGTCATGGACCATCCTGCCTACATCATCACTCTAAAGACTACTCTAATATATGATGACGGAGCTGACATCATCAATTGATATCACAGTTATGAATTTGAAATGCTTCTTCCTACTGGCAGGTTAATTCCACGTATCTTAGGTAAAGCTTAAGTCAGTCATTATCCAGCCATTTGATTATACGATCTAGACACTGTGTAAGCCAAGTGATGTTTACCTCCACTTCTGTATTATCAGTGCACTACTCATTTTTTAATCAACATCTTTTTGCAATGTCCCTTTAACAGAAGTTTAAACAGCACAGAAAGTACTGAGTCATCTAGGTGGGGGCAGTTATTGAGGAATGTCAGCTACCCCCATCACAACTACAAAATCTTCCAGATGTAAATGACTTAACTGTTAAATAACATATAATTAATTTCTGCTTTGAATAAAAAGTGGACCAACACTACCTGAATTACTACTGTGTTAAAAGCAGCCAATAGATGCAACAGAATCTAACTTTGCTAAATTTAATGTTGCTGGAAATAGCGACTACTTCATTTTTTAAAATTATGTCCAGGAAAAAAATGCAACTGGACACTAGCATAGCAGATCCAAGTCTGCAATGTCCATCATTTATGAAGTCCTTATGGTTCAACGCTTCCTTTTGTTCTGAATCAGGACTGTCGCGGGGCACTCCCGTGCCCCGCTCCTAAGGAGATGCCCCGGGAAGGAGAGAGGTGTAACAGGGCACCAGGGTGCCTGCTACTATCAGGAGGAATAGGGCTGCTGAAGCACCCTGGAGCAACACAGGTGGGGGTTGCTAGGGCAACCAGGCAGGTCATGTGGCCAGGAGGGGGCAGGGCCAGGCCCTTATAAACAGCTAGGCCAAAGCCTAGCTAGCAGTACCCTTCTGGATGCCACAGGAGCAGGAGCTCTGTGGCTGAGCTGAGCGGCCAGAGTCAGGGGTTGCAGCCTTACCTTACCGATTGGCTGCGATGATGCTAGGGACGAGAACACCCTGATAAGAGGTAGGGCTGAGAGCCCGAGAGGGGCTGAGAGTTTGCATTATGAGAGGGTAGGCTCTTTGTTGGTTTTGTTACAGCCGTTCGAGCTTGGCTTGAGTTATGGTTAACTGGAGGACCGGGTGAGGCTGTAGGGGAGCGAGGAGGCCTCAGCGGGGCTCCCCAGCAGTTTGGGGGCTTCGGGTGCCCAGTAGGGGCACAGTGCCAGGGGGGCACAACTGTTTGTGCTGGAGTGGCACGGAGCCCGGGGTTGGACCCCGGCCCGTAAGGACGGCACTTTGCCCAGTGGGGCAAAAGACCCTGGAAAGGATCAAGGGGGCCAGGCACGGCTACGGCCACCTGAGCCCCAAGCGCGGGAGGCGTGCAGCGCCGAGAGCGCGGTACAGGCCCCAAGAGAGGGCGCAGCGCCGAGAGCGCGGTACAGGCCCCAAGAGAGGGCGCAGCGCCGAGAGCGCGGTACAGGCCCCAAGAGAGGGCGCAGCGCCGAGAGCGCGGTACAGGCCCCAAGAGAGGGTGAGGCGCGCAGTGGGCGCAGTATAAGGCCCCAGAGTGGGCGCAGCGCCGAGAGCGCGGTACAGGCAAGGGTCAAGAGTGCAGAAACGACCCAGGAAAGGGTCAAGGGGGCCAGGCATGGCTACGGCCATCTGAGCCCCAAGCACGGGAAACCCGCAAGCGCGGAGAGCGTTGCAGAGACCCCGAGTGGGGCTGCAAGCGCAGAGGGAGCGGCGGAGACCCCGGGAGGGGTGAGAGGAGCTAGGGAGACCCAAGGGCGTCAGTAATAGGCCGGTGGGTGAGAGCCCGGCCCAGGGGCGCCAGGTGGGTGACGAGGCCAGGGTGCCAGAGGGAGAGCACCCGAGGGGCAGGGGACCAGACAACGTCCCCCGGGACAGCTGCGAGGCTTGGGGCATGCTAAAGGGGAGGTTTGGAGGCACGCATTTGCCCATAAGGCTGGGGTGAGAGTACCCCCCACTTTGGAACAGAGGGGATACCATCAGGGTGCCGTTAGGTGTAAGTAGGCAGCCTCCCATTCTGAACCTCAACAGCAAAGACGTGGCGGGCGAGTAGAGGGTGCCAGACCACCCTAATTGGCACGGCAAAGGGGCACTCGCGAGCTCGCGGGGCCATCCGTGACAGGGACAAAAATCTGAAGTATCCAAACTTTTTAGCAGAAGGAAATATTTTGGTTGGGAGATGTAAAATATTTTATTTTGTTATTAAAATAGTGTTACACATTTCCAAAACTGTTCCTTTTAGTGTTGAGCCACATCTTCATTTGTTGATGAATAGGAGTTTAGTTCAGGTACTTTGTGATCCCATTCTCCCATAAGAGCTAGACTATTTTTCATATTGTACTCACTACAGTTACTGTGAATCAAGATGCAAAGCGTTAGGTCAGCTAAAATGGAAACTGAAGTCCATTACAGAAGATGTATTGTGGTCAGGGAGTTTATTCCATTGGAGGAAAAAAAAGGATAGATGCACTTAACTCCATAAGGCAACACAGCAACTAGGCAAATGTAGAGCAAGATAAAACTGGCCAAAATCGAACCATTATGAATTAGTTTGGCAAACAGTAAATATATATATAAAAAAAAAAAATCACTGCTGATAAAAGGTTACAGATCAGACAAAAATAATGGAGATGTATAAGAATAACTGCCCCCTTACCCATTTGTAGTCCAGTCATAGAAAGAGATAGAACTATTAATATACTCAGACTACAGTTCTCATGAGGCTGGGCTGGCAGCTTGACCATATATACCTTTCAGCCTACATATTTTGCTAAGTCCAAAAACTTGAGAGAAAAACAAAACAAAATAGAACCACACAGCTATTTTCTAACCAGCTATATTATGAGCAAATTTTTTAAATAGATTTTGATGTCACCGGTAGCATGAATGGCCTCCCCATCAGACCATGTTGAAGTATTTGCATCTCCAAATCTCTTTATGGTAACCAGAATGCAGGGCCACTGCAATAAGGAGCACTTCTTTCAAAACACCTTGAAACACTAGTGTGCCAATAAGCAATACGGTTCTGTTCAATTATTGGTAAACAGAGACATTAGTTATGTGCCATTACTGTAAAAGTAAAGTGTGCTGCTAATATTCAGTGTGTGGCTTTGTGTAAGGTTTGACTAGGCTCTGCCTGCATTTTCAGTTTTTAAGTTCTGCACTATTACTTTTCATATTACATTTCTATTTTATATCCAAACCCATTAACCATTTCAAATACTTTTGTTTTCTTTTTCTACATAAGGACAAAGAAATGTCAAACTAGTCAGACCCCCTGGATCAGGACCCTTGACCCCACTGCACTACTTGTCCCCAGGCCTGCCAGCTCTGTCTTGGTGTCACAGATCCATCTAACCCAGGGGTGGGCAAAAAAAGAGCCCACAGGCAAGATCCAGCCCACCAAGGGGGCAGTGGTAGGTCCCTCAGCCCTGGTTAGCCCAGGCACGGGGGGCAGCCCAGGCCATGGCGCATGCAGCCAACCCCACCAAATCAAGATATGAGGTGGGGCAGGGGTGACACGGCAGCTGGACTTTTTGGCCTCCCTGAAAAGTGCCCATTTAGCCCTACCTTCTCCTTTTTTTAACCTGCTCAGTCCAGAAAATAACCTTTCCTTTAATCCCAGAGTAATTTGGTTTTTTTTAAAGCCTTTGGTCAGGAAGCTTGTTGAAAGGTTTTTGGAAGTGTAAATACATTTCTACATGCTTGTAACACCCTCAAATACCTGCAGAAGATTTGTGAGGCAGGATTTCCCTTTACAAAAACCAAGTTGACTCTTCCCCAGGAAATCATATTTGTTCACGTGGCTACTGATTTTATTCTTATTATTACTGCTTTATCAATTTTATACTATATTATTATATGTAACTCTGAAGTTACACACACTCTCAATAATATATATAGATAAATAATTTATTATTGTGGCCCTTCATCCTTGTAACTTTTTCCTTGCACTACAAATTTTAGTTGAACTTGTTTCAAAAATCATATTGTACAAAAAACAATTAGCGTTACAAAAGAATTAGAGTCTTGTTACTCCATCAATGTGTTTTAATAGTAAAGGCACAACAATTGTTCACAAAACAATGTATGCCTAACAAAGCCTATAAAGGAAAAAATATTCTTAAAGAAGGGTGAAATATGGTTTGGAAAAACAGAAGCCCTAGCAAATTTTTGGCATTTCTAAAAATGAAACCCAGATGCATTTTTAAAAGGTTCTTAAATAGTAAGTTACCTTTTTTACCTTATTTACGATTTTTGCCCAGGGCCAAAACTCATAATACTGTCAAAAATGTAGAGCTAGGTGTCGGGGGTTTTTTTTAAGTAAATTTGCTGAAACAGGTAATTTTGGAAAACTCAGAACTATTCACAAATCTGAACTAAATTCAACTAATAAGCACAGAAGTCATGTTTTCAAATATCAGTAGGTTTTATTTAATATAATCATAGATCTTAGAAAGGATTTCAAGGGCTATACACACCAACTCCCCCTCAATATTTTATAACGAAAACATTTGGAGGCCCTCCTCAGAAAAAGAAAAGAAAAAGCACCATTGTGTTTAGGAATTGATGGAAGGTAATGGATTCAGGTAATTAATCTGAAAATGAAATATGTCAATTTGGAGTTAATTTACAGCACGTTTCTCCCCCTACTTCTTTCCCTCACTTTATCCCCCCACCCCTGCCCCAGTTTAATTACTGAACTGGAACCCATTAGTCACACAACTCTACAAAAAACCTATAATGCATATGTTTTTATTCCAAGTAATATCAGAAATGTTAAAAAAAATAATCAATTCTTATGCAAAATATTAACCAATTTTACAGAATCAATAGGTTTGGTTAAATATCTGAATACATGACCATTAGCAAAACTGAAATTATTCCGTCATTCTTTACTACTTGTCAGATCTCTTTTCATCCTGATTTAGGCAAACAAATTCATGGGAAAAGAGTCAGTCTGGAACCTTCATCCAAATCGCATATCAAAACAACACATTTCACATTCCATTAATCTCCCTTTATTTTATTTCATATACTTCTACGTTTCATTTTTCTTGGCTCAGAACAGAATTAAAAGCATGAAAATACCACAAGAATTTGTCTCCATAAGAATTACCAACTGATTTCTAAGAAAAAGAGGTTCTGAGATATTCTTGAAACCAGCTAAATTTTAGCACCTTGGTTTAACTAAACATCTAAACAGTGCTGTAAGGATACATGTATTATTTCTTTAAAATATGAGGTGGTAGCATAATAGAAAGAGAATGAAAAGCACCACAATGAATCATACAGTTATTATATATTCGGAACACACTGGATTCACTAAAACATGCAGCTTCCGTGTAACTCAAATGTTTGTGAATTCAGTTCCCAAAAGAAAAATCCACATTGTCATTTTAAATTGACTTAAGCTTCAAAAATTTGAAACTATTTTTATTTGAAATCAAGCTACATTACTCAGTCCAAAACACAGGTTCCCTATTTCACGGCCATAACAAAGAAAAATTACTTATACAACATTATTAATAATTTAATTAGTACCTCATATCACTCCTCTCCATGAACTGTGTTTATACTGTATGGTAGATAAAGGTAATGGGGAGTTGCACATTTGCTTCCCACTATCTCTAAGAGGAAAGACTGCTGAATTGCTTTCAGTTTCTTCCCAGCACTGACAGTTTTGGAAAAAATTCCCATTTTTCTTCTTTCTGGATCATTCAAATTAAGGAATTAAGAAAAAATGGATCAAAATTAATCTCCCCACATTACTTTTTTATAATTTTCTTCACAAATTATATTTATATATTTTAAATTCAAATGATTAATAATATATACAGTTTACAGCACTATTTCTAAATTACCTATGAAACTATTCAATGTTTTTGGACAAATATAAATATTAGTTCATGAAAATGCTTAGTATTAGTATGCATTTGTAGTATTACCAAGAGTATACTCTAAGGTGAAATGAATCTTGGGGCACCACTCATTGCTAAAAAACCTAGAGATTGGTAGGAATGTGGCAATGTTAGGAAACGATTGATATTTAAATAGAGAAACTGGAAGAGTAGGATTTGTTGAATGAGTGGTCTAAATAAGAAGAGTTCTTCAAGAACTATCCTAAATTCAAGTATTCCTTCTGGAAAGTAAACCAATGTGCCTCTCTATTCAGATATCTAAATTGTATTTCTCATCATAATGTATACCTAAGAGCCCTCTTAAACTCTTCAGAATAGAAAAATAGTCTCTGCATGACTTTAGATCAGACTTTTATTAACGATTAGAGTCAGAGGAGGGGCACACAGAAGTGCTCTGGGTTGAATACAAGGCAGTCGAGGGGAAAGAGACTTAACGGTGGGGGTCTACTACAAACCACACAACCAAGGAGAAGAGCTAGACCAGGAATTCTTAAGTCAGCTCACAGAGGTAGTTAGGTCAAAGGATGTGGTCATCATGGGTGACCTGAACTTTCCAGACCTCTGCTGGAAAGAGTGGTCAGCCAGGTCTGACCACCCACGTAGGTTCCTAGCCCAAATGCAGGACCTCCTTCTAACCCAGGAGGTGCACAGCCCCACCGGGGGAGACACTTTGTTGGACCTGGTGCTGACTATGGGTGACAACCTGGTGAGGGGGCTGTGGGTGCTTGACCAACTGGGCGACAGTGATCATCACCTGCTAGAATTCACCATCCAGCGCAAGGTGGCAAAGGCCTGTAGCAAGGCAGCAGCCCTAGATTAAGGAGGGCAGACTTCAATGAGCTAAGTAGAATAGTCAGGGAAGCACTGAGGTCCCAAAGGGGAGGGGCGCCAGGTCTCCAAGAAGAGTGTTTGCTCCTTAAGGAGATGATCCTCCAAGCCCAAAGGGAGGTAATCCCAACATGGATCAAAGGGAGCAGGAGGGCACAAAAGCCCCCATGGCTCACCAAAAGCATCCAGGAATGTCTCCTAGCCAAAAGGAGGTGCACACCCAATGGAAGGGAGCGGCCATCACCAGGGAGCATTATACTGAGGTTGCTCAGGGATGTAGGGGAGCAGTCAGGAAGACCAAGCCGGAGATGGAACTGGGACTAGCTTCCCAGATCAAGGACAACAAGAAGTCCTTTTTTTAAATACATAGGGGACAAAAAGAAGGTACCAGGTAATGTGGGACCCCTGCAAGACATGCTAGGAAATTTGGTCATCACACCAGATGACAAAGCTAACATATTTAACTTCTTTGCCTCCATTTTCCTGAGCAGGGACCAGATCAGCCCCTCCCCCACTGGGCTACCCTCAGGCCCCAGGGGAGGCACACCTAGGCCAAGGGTCAGGGAACTTCTGGAGGGAGTGGATGTATTTAAATCAGCTGGTCCAGATGACCTCCACCCCAGAGTGCTGAGGGAATTAGTTGAAGGTCATTGCAGGACCCCTGGCACGGCTTTACGAGCACTCTCGTAAAAAGGGCCAATGTGGTTCCCATCTTCAAAAAAAGGAGGAAAGAGGACCTGGGGAACTATAGGCCAGTTAGTCTTACCTCGATCCTGGGTAAGCTTTTTGAAAGAATTATTCTGGTCCATGAGGGGCCAGCGGGGGAGATTATGCTTAGAGGCAACCAACACGAGTTCGTTAGAGGCAGGTCCTGTCGGACCAACCTGGTATCCTTCTATGACCAGGTCACCAAATCCTTAGATGCAGGAGTAGCAGTGGACATAGTCTTCCTGGACTTTTGGAAGGCCTTCAACACTGTCTCTCACCCTGGTCTCATTAAGAAACCAGGCGACTATGGTGTCGACACCTACAGTCAAATGGGTCACCAACTGGCTGGAAGGCCACACCCAGAGAGTGCTGGTGGATGGGTCATTTTCAGTCTGGAGGGATGCGGGCAGTGGGGTTCTGCAGGGCTCGGTCCTCGGGCCCGCACTGTTCAACATCTTCATCAGCGACTTGGACTAGGGGGTAAAAAGCACCCTGTTCAAATTTGCTAATGACACTAAGAAGTGGGGGGATCTGGGCACGCTAAAAGGGAGCAATAGGCTACAATCAGACCTAGACAGGTTACGGGGGGGGGGGTGTGGATGAGAACAGGATGGGATTCAACACTGACAAGTGCAAGGTGATGCACCTGGGGAGGAAGAATCAGCAGCATACCTACAGGCTGAGGAACTCCCTTTTTGTCAGTGCAGAGACAGAAAAGGATCTTGGAGTCATCACTGATGCCAAGATAAACATGGGCAGGCAGTGTGGGTATGAAGTCAGGAAGGCCAACCGCTCCTTGTCATGCATGCACAGATGCATCTCAAACAGGTCCAGGGAGGTGATACTCTCCCTCTATGCAGCACTGGTCAGGCCACAACTGGAGTACTGCGCCCAGTTCTGGGTGCCGCACTTCAAGAGGGATATGGACAACATGGAGAGGGTCCAGAGGAGGGCCACCCACATGATCAGGGAGCAGCAGGGCAGGCCTTATGAGGAGAGGGTAAGGGACCTGAACCTGTTCAGCCTCCACAAGAAAAGGCTGAGGGGGGATCTAGTGGCCCATTACAAACAGGTCATAGGGGACCAGAAGGCACTGGGGGAGTCCCTGTTTCCCCAAGCACTACCAGGAGTGCCTAGAAATAAAGGTCACAAGCTGGCAGAGGGTAAATTCAGATTAGACATTCAGGAGGCGCTACTTCACGGTCAGGGCGGCTAGGATCTGGAACCAACTTCCAAGCATAGTGGTGCTGGCTCCTACCCTGGGGGTCTTTAAGACAAGGCTGGAGAATCACCTTGCTGGGGTCGTTTGACCCCAGTACTGTTTCCTGCCATGGCAGGGGGTCGGACTTGATGATCTGCTCATGTCCCTTCCGACCTACTAACTATGAAACTATGAAACTTCCCCAAGTCACTTTCAATCTTAATAAATCTTCTTAGAAATTTCTTTCAGAGCAATTGAAGTACAATTTCATATTGGCAAAGATGAGAGACATTTACAAAGTACTGCAACTATATTTCTCACCGACTCTGAACAAACATTTTTATTGAATTATTTATTTTTCAGTTCCACTTCAGACATAATGTTTTCTAGTGAAGAGGGATAATTTAAAAACAAGAACACCACCCCCCCAACCTGACTTATTTTTATTCAGTGTCTGAAAAGCGATATAGTACCAGAGGTTTTCTATCAAAGCTTTTATTTCCCACAAAAGCTACTAAACATCTTTAGCTTTTCCTCTAAACTACTTAGGTTTCTTTACAGTGATAATAAACTGTCCTCTCCAAGTCAGAAATAAAAACAGACTATAACGTTAATCTGTAAGGCACAGAAGTTAAATAGGAAATAAACCATTAGCCTATCACTATCATTACAAATCAATCATTGTGTCTAATTTAATGCAACTAGTCCAATTGCTACCGAATTTGAAGAGTTTAAAATACTTAAGTTTAAACTTTGACCTTTTAAAGCAGTAAAAAACAAGGAGAAAGAATGTGATTTACCAGAATTTAATGATGATCTATGTAGTCATTTTAAACAATCCCTTGATAGAACATATACCAAAGTAGTCCTTCACATTAGCCATATGAAAAAATATCAGTGGTAGGCACTCCATTATAGAGAAGTAGCAGCAGTACCTGGGGTGGAGGGG
Source organism: Crocodylus siamensis (assembly GCF_052110815.1). NCBI lineage: Eukaryota > Metazoa > Chordata > Crocodylia > Crocodylidae > Crocodylus > Crocodylus siamensis. The sequence continues at coordinate 78,359,809 of NC_143397.1, read as the reverse complement.
GGGAGAGTCCACTCCTATCAAAGGAGCAAAAGAGCTATAGCTTAGAGCCTCACCACAGGATATATTGTCTGGGGCCCTTTATGAGTCTCTAGCACTAGAAAACGAGCAGCTGAGTAGCTCATCCAAAGCCATGGAAAAGTATTGGCAGTGGTCAGGGACATTTCCTGGTAGGCTTCTAGGACAGCAAAAACTTTGATAGTTACAAAGTCCATGTCACTAGTAGAGTAGAAACCACAGGGACAGATGGTTCCAACTCCTTCACAGCCAGGAAGCCAGTGGTAGCAACCAAGACTCTTCCTGAAACACATTTTTACATGATTAATATGGGGCCCCATCTCCAACCACTACAAAGACCCCCTTATGACTACAAACTCTTCCCTGGCTCCCAGAAGACAAATGACATTTCACTTTGTCCTCTGTAGCCACCAAAATAGCAATGGTAGCAAAGGTGTTCCTGGCCATCAGAAGATTAGAGTCACTATCAGACAGACTGGTCAAGAAAAAAAGATATTACATTAGCTCCAGGGAGATACGGAAGCGGGGAGAGAGTAGTGCAATATTACTCTGCTACTCTATTTTTGCTAGCTAAAACTCCACTCCACCTCCCAAATACATACACACAAAGTTATCTATTTCATCTGCACACAGCTTAAGAAATCCAGTCTCTTTCCACCACTTGCACTTCCTGCCTAGTGATTCTGTAGGTATGGAAACAACTGCTGAAGTGCCTACCTTTTCCTTTTAGTCAGTTGGCTGCTTTGGTGAGCCTGCTCCATTTTACCTAGTCAATCTTTTGACTAAGATCAGGCGTGATTGGGAGCATCTGAATTCCCAAGCCTCTGAGCCTGGGACCTGTATGTAGGATACCCCTCTGGATATGGAGAGAATCTGAAGACCAGGCCTATGGATCTTGGAGAGAGGATACTGGCCTGGCTGTATTTTTATGGTTCATAGATCTTTGCAGACCTAGTTACTGAGCTTCGCTCAGTTAAATTTGGAACTGAATTGGCACTTGGATTTTTAAAAAAATTATGACATCACCACAATATCATAATGATTTAACTTGTGAAAGGCACAGGTTTACTGCACTTCCTGTCCCTAACAATTGCAACCCAAACGCTCTGAAGTTTGAGATTACTAATCCATCTGGTGGATCTTCCCCAGAACTGGAAGATTTATGGAAGGTCTATCTAACAGTCAGGACTGTAAATTTCCATACTACCTGATTCAGAACAAGAACCCTGGTCCTGAAAGCCTTGGAATTAAGATGTGTTGACAGTCACTATAAATCTAGAGAAGGCTGTGTAATGGGGCTGCCCTGAAACCACAAATTCCGGGACATTCTTTCATGTACCCCCCCCCCACATACACACACAGTACTTTTGCAGTGAAATTCAGTGAAACTGACAAGAATGTCAATGACAATGGATAGCCGCAGGGTTCTGATTACAATTCACTTGTTTCAAAAAAAAACATGGAGTTTCAAGTTCATGGGAAATTCTGAATATTTTAGCCCAAATCACATTTTGAAAAAGTTAGCTGTAAATGTGTGGTGAACTGGAAACCTGATTTTCAGCTATCTCTAATTAGGAAGACATACAAGTGGTATAAAAGGTAAAATTAGCATTCCAGAGTCAGTATGAAGACCAAATGTATATTTGATAGTAAACTATGTTTTATGTTAGTAAGAGATATGACATCTTTTGTAGTGAGCTGAAATTCAAACTAAGTGTTTCTGCTTGTGGAATAACTTCTTGGAGAAAAGAGTATTTTCTCTTTACAGTATTGTTCATGCAACAGGCCGATTTATCACTTTGACAGCTCAAACTGACATAAGTAAGCAATGGCAGTTTTTAGTCTATGGAAAGGTTGTCACTTTCTCAACATAGTATATACTAGACATGCATTCACATCACAAAAAACTACCAAGATAAACAGCATTAACTGAAGACCTAAGTCATAGTCCTTAAGAAAAGAGATACCAGAAACCATGATTGTTGTTATTACTCAGTGCATCCTCTCTCTCCAGAAAATAAAACTGGAGAATCTGAGGAAGAGAAGTTCTAGCAGAGTAGAGATCTCTTACTAGTCTAAATAGAATTACAAATGCCATTGCTTAGTAACTATAAAACATCTGATTAGCACTTGTAATTTCTTGTGTTGACACTGCTTGGCACTGAAATTACTGAATGGCATATCAGAAGTATGCTACCCAATAAGTCATTTATGGGGGGAAAAGCCTCAATTTTGTGGATTCTGATATTGTGAAGAAAACAAATTTCATCTTCCCAGCAATTGGAAGTCAAACCATTAACTGGTTGAACACCATTGACAGATAATATGCACTTCTTTCTTCATAAAAAAGTGCCAGAGTCTACAGAATTAGTCTTTATTCTACAGTTGCAATGTCCTTTGGAAGCTGCAGGATCCTAGGCATCCATTCTGACTCTATTGCTATAATAATTTCTTCATCTGTGTATCATTTTTGCATCAAGCCACTGCAATTTGCAGAGCTGGTTTTATGGGTGGGTGATGTGATTAACCACCCAGGGTACTGTGGTCACAGGGGTGCCAAACACACAGGCACGCGCACACACATATGAGAAGCCCTCACTCACAGCACCACTGTCTTGCCACCCTACCTGCCCCAGTTGATCCTCTGCCCAGGCAAGAAGCAAAGTGCCCAACCCAGCCCATCCAACTCCAGCCTCTGCTCAGGAGGGGGTGGGCTGGTCATGTGTGAGTGGGATGGCACCTACTCCAGTCTGCCCACCTTGCTTCTGCACAGCAGCAGTGGTGCCTGCCTGCCTGGAGCACCATGCAGCTCCACCTCCCCACTGGATTGCACCCCAGCACCCCACCCACTTGCCTCTGCCTGCAGCAGCACTGCTGACTTGGGAGGAAGGGGCAGCAAAATACAACTTTGCCCAGGATGCCATGTTTCTAAGGCTCGCTCTGGCAGTTTTTATGACCAGTGTTGCCTCTCTGCAAATTAGTCCTGAAATATGCTTTTATAGGGCATGTCTAGACAAGCGCACACATTCCTCTTGCAGTGTCTCAAACTCCTTTCAGATGCTGCTAGGGGCACATATGGGAACAAAAAAATGTTCCCCATGCTGAAAATTTGTAGTGTGGGGGCAAAATTAGACCCCTGGATACCCAGGGGTCAAAAAATACCCTGGGTGAAAAAATTGGGGCAGGGCAACCTGGGAGTCAGTCCTCCAAGACAGATGCTCTGGTTTCTGGCCAGAGCATCTCTATGGTGCTTCTGCTGCCCCAGAACATGGGGCATGAACCCTTACCATGCTGGGGAAAGCAGAAGCACAGTAAGTCTCAGGACCCAGGAATTGTCATGGCTAAGTAGGGATGTGCAGATGGTGGGGTTTATGGTTGTGGGTGGCCATAGGGAGTGGCAGGAGGATATCAGAGGTAAGGGGAGTGGCGGGGGAGGGGATGTGTGGTCTGTAGGTGGGTTTGTGGAGGGGCTTGAGCAGGGACCACCACACGCCTGCCCCTCACCCACTCCCTACAGCGCTGGCATCATTAGGCAGCATGGCTGTGCCCCAGCTGCATCCACAGCCTGTGGCAATGAGAGATTGGGCTTTATACATGCTGACCCAGATCCCACAGCACCATGCTGCCGCCAGCTTTGTATATGCTGAATGGAGCTATTAGTGTACCAGGTGTGTGGTGGGTGGGTGGGTTGGGTTGTGCATGTGAGAACTTCCTTCCACCTGCTCTTTCCCATGTGGCTGAGCACCAGCCCCTCCAACTGCAGGGCAAGGGGAAGGGTGAGATCAGTGCTACCTGCCTGGCTCACAGAGCTGTGATGGGCAGGGAATCAGCTGCCGCCACTGGCAACAAGAGAAGGGAGTGGGGACAAGGGGCAGAGCTGGCATAACCAGCTCTCTGAGTCTGTGACTGCCACTGATCCCTCTCCTGTCTGTAGCTTCTTCCCTGGCAAGGCTTTGAATAGTGAGCTCCTTCATTCCCTGCCTCCCCCTTACATCCACACACACCCTCCTGCTCCACTCAAGCAGCATGAGAGTGAGCAGCAGGCTGATCTCTGTTCTCCCCAGTGCTGCAGCTCCACTCCCTCCCTGCCACCCACAATGCTGAAGCAGGGACAGCTGCTGCTGTCACTGCCCAGGGGAGTGTTGGGCTGCCCCAGCCTTCAGCAACTCCTCCTGTGCCTGCTTCAGCATTGTCAGCAGCAAAGAGAGAGGGGGAGCTGTTTGGAGGGCTTTGGGCATATGTGCTTGCAGCAGCTCAAATAGAAGCAATGCAAATTTGAGCTGGGGCTTTTTGCCTCAGCACACATGCCTGGACATGCACTTTCGTGTGGGGGCAACTTGTGCCTCTTGGGGCAAAATAACCCTGCCTGGATCCTCCCAGATCTGCAGTCAGGGGAAGCTAGAGCCTGGGGCCAACACCTCCCCCCTCCAGCTTTCCCCCATGCCTTACTTACCTCACGTGAAGCCCAGGTCCAGGTCCCTGTAGCTGGCATGCTACTTGCCCTACACAGGTAGGCAACATGCTTCAGCAAAGGCCAGCCATAGAGACACTGCAGCTGGTTACCAGAGCATCTCTGTGGAGGACCTGAGCATCCGGTTGCCTCAGGTCCTCCAGGAGCTTAGGGCTCCAGGTGACAGCTGGAACTGCTCTGAGTTCCTAGACAACTTGTAGCGCTGCTCACATTGTGCCTTGCTCCATTGTTTTATGATGCAGGGTTTTTTTGTGTTGATCCCTGGATATCCAGGGGTCTAATTTTGCCCCCATGCTGCAAATTTGCAGCACGGGAAATGCTTTTTTGTTCCCACATGTTACTTCTTGCAGCATCTCAAAGGGGTTTGAGATGCTGCAAGAGGCACATGCGTGTTTGTGCAGACATGCCCATAATGTAAAATCTGGGGTTATTTTGAAGCTGAGGAGTAAATCATTCAGATGCTACAGACATACGGACAACCGGTTACTGATTAACTAAATGCACAATGGTACTGTGCTAATTAACTGGAAAATTAATGAAATTCCCATAGCATTAGAAATTATGGCCACAAATCAGCATAAATTATTCTGTTTGGCAGGCTCAAATTGGACTATTTGATATGCAGACAGGGATAACAGTGCCTTCTGAAATGCTCGCACTCTAGTAAAACACTAAAAATAACTTCCAGTTTTTAAAGTAAATTAGAACGTATCTTTTACAAATAGACAACTACAGTATCTTTACAGAGGTTGGGGGAGTCATAGCTAACTTATTTGTGGAAGAAGTGTAAGCATGAAAAAGGGAACAGCATAAGATGGTTTTCAAGCATCTGACAGAACAATTATGCTGCTTTATAAAATTAAATGTGTTGTGGTCATTTTAGTGACAGAGATACAAATAGAACCATTAAATCAGATGTACTCCCAGTAGATTTCACTGTATTAATAAAAATTATTATTAATCTCCATATATGCTAGAAAGGATACAAATACAGCTACCTCTAATTAGAAAGACATACAAATAATATAAAAGGTAAAACTAGCATTCCAAAGTCAGTATGAGGACCAGTGCTTATATGTTTATTTGTGATGAGGTGAGTCTTAAAAGTTCATATCTTTTGGGTCTCAAATTCAGTTGCTCTAATAGGCTTAGATTAACCTATTGGACCAGGAGTTTCCCGTCCCCAATAGAAATATTCCATTTGAGTCACTATGATATATAGTCATGTTTACTAATACAGACTAAGAAAATGGAAATGTTAACCTTTGCTCTGCAGGTGAATGGCCACAACTCATTTCAAACATTCTCTCAGTGACTCCAGAGCCACAGAGGTACCTAAAGCAGTAGCTAAATCCAATAATTTGTATAACATATTCCCCAAAATACAAATTTGCATCTATAATTACTATTAACAAGCGTTCTAGGGGCCTGATTCTAAGAGTTAATATACTCCTGCCAGGTCCACTGACTCAAGACTTTGTAAGATCAAGAGTGAAATATGGAGAAAATATCAAAGAAAAGCAGCAGTATTAGAGAAAAGCAGCAAATATTTATTCATTAATCATTTAAGTTTGATGGAAACATATTTAGTACTCACATAGTGCTTTCCATCAAGCTATTGTAGAAACGTTAACTAACCAAACCTAATGCCATCTCTACTTGCACATTAGTTTTATCCTAATATTTGTTGATCGAGAAATATTAAATCTACCCAGAGCCATGTTTTGAATCAGTGGCAATTTCTGGGTCCTTAGAACATGCAGTAAAATATATATTAGACTTTTTGAATGGTTCAATGACAGGCTTTATTTTGCTCTGTATAATGCTATTGTACATTGCCCCATCTGCTATTTTGTTTGTTGTAGCATGTTGTCTTTTGTTAATTATTTGATATTACTAGAAAATGTGGCATAAGTAGAGATGATTTACTAAGTAATTATGCAATGAAATTTGTGTTGAGAGCTGAAGTGGCTTTTCTGTGCATTGTACTGTACTGTGCTAATGATGCCAGTGATATGGCTGAGTAGCCAGTAATTCTACATAATTGCTGCATGGCACATTCATTAATAGAAGTAAAATAAGCAAAATAATTAAAACATGTTATATATATATATTTGGAATAGTTCTAATTAAGAGTATTGGGGGGGTTGTTGTTTCTTAAGAGTAGCCTGCACAAGAAAGTTCATGGAGATTGGCAGATTGTATCATTTTCACAACCAAACTCTAATCTTAATAAGTAAGCAACAATCATGGTATATAAAAAAGTTATTAAAATAATAGATACGGATTGATTTCTTATAACAAACTCACAGATGAGGTGCTATTCTGTAGGGTACATAGTGTATCACTTATAATGATTTGACCCATTCATGAAATATTGCACTGCCATTAATGCATTACCTGTAAAACGATGTTATTGTGCATGACAATGTTTAAAAGTAGCAGTCCAACATCTAAGTATATTTAAAAACTGATAATTAAGTGAATTCATTTTAATATAGTTTCACAGTTCTATAGGGCTTAAGACATGTTTTCAATATTGTTCACAATAGAAAATGCACTACTGTAATAACAGTTTTAAAACATCACATAGAATTCAGGACAGCTCCAGCATTGGCTGCATTGACAAGGGATCAGTTTTTCAAGTGCAGGTCAACAGATACACATGCATATATTCACATCAAACTACCAGAAATCATTTAGGTTCTTTTATACTGCTATCTTGAGCTTTTCTAACTTTTCTGAGTATTTCGTATATGAACTGCATTAGACCTATCTGTGGACATGTTTACGCAAAATTCAAGTTACCTTAATTCAGTTTAGTTCATTTCAGCTCTAAAACTGCATAATGGTGTCCACACATAAGTTTAATTCAGTTTAATTATCTATATTAAAGTCACACCTTCACTGAATTCACAGTAACTTTCTGAGCATTCCTATCTAGATGAGCCCTTTGGTAAACAATGGATTTATTGCATATGAAGGGGGCACAAGTGCATTGTACTCTATTTGATGCAGCTTATAAATGAACCCTGATGCTGAACCTTTTGGCCTTGATAATTTGTGCTAGATCTGGCTTGTCAAACATGCCAAGCCATTTTCTGAGGCCCAAGGTGCTGTGACAGGAAACAAAAGTAAACACTTTCAGCGGGGGAGGAGCCCTTTTGCGCATTCACAGAGAAGCCTTTCTGCGCATGTGCTGAGGCCCCTCAAGTCAGAAGGAACCCTTATGGGCAGGGTGTTGTTTCCCTGCTGAGGGGGTGGGGGGCTGGTGGGCTGGTTTTGTTGCTGGATGAAAACATGGCAGCCTCCTCTCTGTGTGCATGCTCTTGGGCCACGGTGCTCAAAGTAACTGTCAGGACATAATGCAGGTAGAGGAGTGGAGCGGAGCAGGCAGCTGGCCTCAGGGCCCTATCTGCCTGGTGCCTGACACCCAACACCTGTCCTTGTTGTGGGGAAAGAACGGGAGACAGGCCATGGTTACTGTGCATGTGCCAAGGCTTGACTCCCTGTCTTTGGAATCAGTCCATGGAGTCAACTTCGGCTTGGCCTGGGCACTAACTACTAAGCGTGCGTGAGCTCAGTGCATGCTCACCTTGTCTGAAGGAATCTGGAGCTTGATCAGGGGATGTGGATTCTGTACATGCACCTATTTCTCCCCTCCCCTGCCATCTGGGCATGTTCTGGGGGTGCTTCTTGCCCCTGAGAGTGCCCAGTTGGAGGAGGCGGGGTGCTTCCTGCCCTAGTGTGGCTCAGGGCTCTGCTGGGCCTTGGGCTTTTTCTGCACTAAGTGGAAAATATTTACACCAAGAGAATACAAAAAAATTTTTTTATTAGACCAGCTCAAATAGTTGGAAAAATTCTTTGCAAGCTTTTGGGTACAATCACCCTTTTTCAGGCTGAGGAAGCATCTGCAGTTGGTCTATGCTTTTCCTGGATCCCAAAGAACCTGGTTCACTGATATGCTTAAACCAACACGGCTACAACCCATACCCCTGTAAAAAATATGTACGCTCCAGCAAAGTGTTGAAGTTGTCACCCCCCGCCCGCCCAGCATTTCAGCTAGCAGCACCCTGGCAGGAGGTATTAGGCAGGCTCGCTCCCCAGCGAGCCCTTCCCAGCAGAGCCAGGGGTCAGTGTCAGGTCGAGTCCACACCTGAGAGGAAAGGATTAGCTGTCAGCTTCACTTGTGAGCTCGCTTGCCAGCTGAGCTGAAGAGATGTAGGTTCTTGATGTGTTGTTTTTTGCTTTGTTGGCTTTTGGGGTTTTTTGGAAGACTATTTAGCATGTAAGCTCACTCTGGTTTCTGTCCAGCCAGGTGCTGCCTTTTTGACAGAATAACATGACCCCAGGTCTTATTCTTCAAAATCTAAATTGACTGCTGGGTATTAGCAGGGTTGGATTGGGGAGTATGTGTGGGGGGGGTGCACTGGTGCATTTGCACCCCCCTTTGATTCCTATTCTTTCATTCATTGAGAAGGGAGTAGAAGAAAAAGTGTTTATTTTAGTCAAGTGTTTGGTATTATTTCATTGTTGCTTTTATATTGTTTTTATTTTGGATTTTAAACATATTTCTAGACCCATTTCATTGTCACTTCCTGCAACTTCGTTGGTGTCAAAGGTCATGTGACATCACTTCCTGAGGTGATACTGCTTCCTGTGAGGTCTTTGAATATGGCTCACCAGTCCATTGGGTGATAAAAAGTTCATGATCTGGCCCCACATTCAAAAAGGTTGGACACCCCTGTGCTAGATACTTAAGTCCTATAGATTGTGGTGTCCTTAAATATACACAGTGGATGAAAGACTGAAGAAAAGTAATGTTTTATTTAGTATTGCAAAACACGTTATGAAAGTCAAATATTATGCTGAATTTCAAACAAAAATATAAAGCCACATAAAACTAGATTTAGAAATAAGTTGATCAACCATTTGAGTTTGGATATTTGATCTATTCTGGGGCAGGAGGAAAGGCTTTTTCTAGTTTAGAAAAAGTGTTATCTTGTGTTTTCAAGATTGTGGGAAATCATTTGTATATGTGAATCTTTGAGAGATGATTTTTTGCATAAAACATATCTTTAGAAACACCCACGCTTAGTCAAAGTAATTCCACTTGAGCAAAATAATGAGTAAACAAATAAGGCCCAGTCATAATTTAATTTAGCTATCCACATCACAGGACCCATCAGGCGCATCCAGATGAGTCGACACATGCTTACCTCTTGCTGCATCTCAAAGCAGTTTGAGATGAAGCAAAAGGCATGCTGGGAACAAAGAAATGTGTCCCATGCAACATATTACAGTGGGAGGTCAAAATTTGATACCCAGATATCCAGGTAGTAAAATAAAACTTGGAGGGGGGTGGGGAAGCAGACCAGCTGGAGGCTTGGGTCCTCCAAAGAGGCACTCTGGTAGCTAGCAAAAGTGTCTTTATGGCTGCCCCTTGTCCCAGTGGTGAAGCACACTACCTGCCTGTGCAGGGCAAACAGCAGTACAGACTGCAGGGACCTGGGGTCCATTCCAAGTAAGTACTGGGTGAGAGGGGGGCTGGAGGGGAGAGGCTATGAGGGTGTGGGGGACTGTGGGGATGCAAATCGGGAGGGGAGGGGAGGGATAGGTCCATATGCACCTCTAGACAGCTTGCAGCTCACCAGAAACACCAGCAGCCATTGGAGCATTCAAGGTCTCATGTCACAGCTCCCTTGGGTGGCACAGGGCAGCACAGCACAGGCCTGGTCACCTGGCACCTGGTGCTGCCTCTGCCACGTTGTGCAGGTTCAGCCCAGCTTAGTATGGTACTGTGTGGGGTTATGTCCCTTCAAGCAGCTGTGTCACTCAGGCTGATAACCAGGGTGCTGTGCCACTTGTGGGGACCACTTGCCATGCAGGGCCAGGTCCTGCATGCATGGTTTTAGGCCTGCATGGGTCTGTAGCCCCTGTGGGGGCCTTGCAGGGGGGCATGTGGGCCCTGCAAGGGGGCTTTGGCCCCTGTTGAAGGGCTGTGGCCCCTGTGGGGAGCAGTCTGCGAGCTGTGTGGGGGGGCTGCACCTTGTAGGGAGACAGGGGACCCACTCCTGCTGAACATCTCCCCCCTTCCCCCCACAATCCACCCACAAACCCCACACCTCCAATCCACCCCCACAAACTCCTCACCCATATACCTGGACCTGTAGGTCAGGAGTAATGGGACTGAGGCCAGGAACAGGCTGCAGGTTGAGAGTGAGGGGCAAGGGCGGGGCAGGGCAGTGGCATATCAGTGCTGCAGCAACTTTCTGCTTAAAGAAACACATTTAAGCCCAAGGTAATCACAGGATAAGTAGATGGATACAAAGCAAAATGCCTACAGTTTTAACTGACTGTCTATAAACTCACTAGGGGGGACCAGAAGGGTTTAGGGGAGACACTGTTTCCCCGTAGGTTTAGATTAGACAGCTGCAAGAACTACTTCACAGTTAGGGCGGCTAGGAGCTGGAACCAACTTCCAAGGGAAGTGGTGCTGGCTCCTACCCTGGGGATCTTTAAGAAGAGGCTTGATGACTACCTGGCTGGACTCATTTGAGTCAAGTCTTTTCTCCCGCCCAGGTGTGGGGTCAGACTTAAAGATCTACAAGGTCCCTTCCAACCCTACTTCTATATGATTCTATGAACTAAGGAGTTACTAGCCATGTTAAATGCCACAGATGGTTTGAGCATTTTTCTTCCCTAGGTGAATGGGTTTACAGGGATTCCTGCAGCAAGACACCTTTAAACAATTTCAGAATAAAACAACATTTCCTGAAGCCTACTTGTGCTTTAAGAAGGGCACCTCATAAACTGAAGAGATAAGAATATTCTAGCATCAAGAAAAAATGAAAGGAACTCCAACTGTTATACAAGGTATCTTTCTACCAAGAAATAGGTATTGTGGGACATAAGAAGAGTTCTGCATATCTTGGATCTAGAAATAAAGAATGAATTCTGGCGGGGAAAAAAAATTAAGAGTCGAGTCTACAAATAAACAAACATCCTAGTACGTCACAAGAAGATACACTATTTAATCCTGGTTAAAAACACAAAGTAGAACTTAAATGGTGCAAAAGTCTGTGTAGACCTTCTACACAGAGACACATTTAATCTATGCTGAGGAGAACCTGTAGTAATGTAGCTAAAGGTATGGATTGGGATAGCAGCCTTGAGCTCCCACTCAGGGGAAAAGACGGGTGCAAAAATAGAAGCCCTCACAGCTGCCAGATGGCTGTGTCACCACTGCCACCAAGAGCCCAGAAGCTGCTGCTGGCCAAGGCACACAGCTGCACTGTTACGCTTCTCAGAGCTAGTTCTGCACGTATTAAATTGAAATCGATAGAACAATTAATGTAGTACAGAAGTACCTAGGTGTTGACTAACAAAGCAAAATGGGGCCCACAATAATTAGAGAAACAGATTCTCTACTCTATTACACAAATTTTATGCCACTGTAAGTGTTCTCACCTCAGGAGAAAATAGGTACAACAGAATGATGGATCATGTCCATGATCGCTGTAGCACTAGTACTTAAGGGTTTATTGAAGATTTGCCACAGTAGATGTAAAAAGCCCAAAGACTGTAATTTAAAGCATACTTAAATGAATCTAGCTGAGGACTGTATCCCCTATGCTACAAACAGACATGTAATTAAGAGCAACCAGACATTTTGTGTGGCAGGAGAAACAAAGATTTGTGGACAAGTGTGAAATTAACTCAGATCCTAGTTACTACTTCATTGAGCCTGCCTCTCATTCTATATTTGGTGTTTAGATGCTTTGCAGTAAATGCATGGTTCAGATAAAAAAATAACTACTAGATACACACACAAATAAAAAGGACAAAAGTTGGAATATGAAATTCAGAAAAAGGTGACATACGGTTTATGGAAAACAACCACATGCAGAAAACTTATCAGAACAAACCAAAAATGTACATAAGCCTTTCAACAGTTTAAATCTTGTGAATTACATGTGAAGTACTACATGGTAGTACAGGTAATATCTAGAAGACAAGCCTAAATATACTTAATTGTTAAGCTTCTATGAGAAATTTCTTAGGAGAGGAATGGAAAAGCCTTTCCAAAGTCTCTACTTTCAAATGAGGTACTACCCACAACTAGAATATAAATTCATTGGGTTATAAGGAGATAACCCAAGAGCATTAACATGTGTTACTAAACAATTATAATTGTTTTCAGTGGCAATACTATGTTGTCACTGATAAATAATGCATATTATTTCATGGTGACTATGCAATTAAGTTATGGCACCAGCTTCTTCATATTACTTGCTATTATACTGTGGGTCAGCAAGTATTTTCATATTCATTGCTGAATCTTCAGAAGGGCATCTTCAACAGCTCTAATTAAAATGTCTAAGTCACCAATAAAGTCCTCTTAAAACTCTTGATGAGAATTGTTATTGTATCACATCATGTGAACAATATTCTGATACTTAAATATGCATGAACTGACAAATATACTTGAATTGACTTCTTTCCCTGACAAATTTTCATGTGTGCTACTAAAAATACTGTTAAGTTGTACCATTAAGTACAACTTGATATGCAATCACAGCTAATGAACTTCATTCAGAAGAATCAAAGCAGACATTTTTTAAGGTAAAAATTCCCCCCCCCCAATTTTAAAAGCACACTTTTATAAGAGATTGCACTAGCTCTGAAGTATTTTTCATTAGCTTCCTACAGGCCCTTTGTGAAAATATGCATCAGAAATGACTTTACTGGTGATCTTATGGGGACCCGATGGAGAACAGTGGCAATATGCAGGGGATGCATGTGCACTCCCTGAGAGTGCCGGTTCACCTGCTGACAGGCTGCACTCCTCGCTTAGGTAATGGGCAGGGGGGGCAGGTGGGAGCATCTGTTGCCTAAGTGCCACCCTCCCTGCCCATCACCTAAGTAAGTAGCGCAGCCTGTCAGGGGGTGTGTGTGCACCCCCATGCACCCCCTAAGGTTGGCAAGATTGGCTTTGGGGGATCCCCTGGTCAGCAAGATTGGATGCAGGAGGACACCCCCACTTGCCGAGATCAGCCTCAGGGACACACTGGGGGGCACGTGCCCCCCCGACTAGGGCGGCACCAGTAGCCCATGATGGAGAATGTTCCATATTCAAAAGCTCATCTAACTTTATCCCAAACATGCAATTGGTCCAGCAAAAGATATCACCCCCAAAAACCTTGGCTTTACAGAAGCACATTCTGTTTTCCCTTTACCTTGTTGTGGCATACAAGGATTTATAAGGATTTTAGCCTTTCATACACACCCTGAATGGGCTGAACAGAATTCCAAATGCAAAGACCATTATCTTCTTGGCAGTACTTAGCACAAGAATTAAGGTAGACAGGGGATAGCAAGGCTATGGGTCTGCCCCTTCCATACATTAGCCAGCCATTCCATCTGGCAAGAAAGCTACAACCCTTTTTTCAGATTCAGATCTAGCCATGGTATCCATGACTTCATTGCTTCAAAGCTAGACTAATACAATGTGCCCTACATTGGGCTGCCTTTGATGATCATTTGGAAGCTACAACTTATACAGAATGTGGCGGCACATCTTCTGATGGTCTGGGTAATTAGGAGCACATAACTCCTGTCCTTTCACGTCTATACTAGCTTCCAGTGACTTGCCAGGCATGATTAAAGGTGCTGGGTTTTACCTTGAAGGCCCTAAATCCCATTCCTGGTAACTTTCATTCCCTACACTTCTACTTTCTTACCTTAACCTTTTCCCAGGTATCCCAAGTACACCAAGCACATACATACATACACATCACAACACCCAACTTAGGAACTCACCTGTGTGTATGTGTAGGTGGGTGGTATGTGTGTGAATTAGTGAAAACACATATATATACACATATAGATATCATTGTGCATGTGTGTGGTATATGAATTACTAATCCACGTATGTGTATTAGATATGCAGGTGTTGGTAAATGATTCCATCTAAATTTGGTGTGTGTAGCATGTATGGGCTTAAACTGTTGATAGGTGTGCATGAACCTAGACTGATTATTTTGAACATGTGTGTATCTGAGTTGCTAGTGTGAGTGTGTGTGCCTAGTTGGGGTGTATGCACCTAGTGAGTGTGTGCGCTTAATTGATTTTTATGTGTGCATGTGCGATTGTACACCACGCCCTCCTGTCTAACAGTGCAATATTGAGACCCTGAGTGTTGGCCTGACTCCTCAGGGCAATACGGTTTGTGGTGCCACAAACCTCTTTCTGGCACCACAACACACACACAGTGAATGTGAAAATATGCACCATGCTGCAACTTTGCAGTATGGTGGCAAAATTTGCTTCCAGGATTTCCAGGTAGCACACAAAACCCCCTGACAACAGAAGCAGCACAATGCGTGCACAACAAAGTGTGCACCACCACAAATGGATGCCAGAATGTCCAAAACAATGATCTAGCTCATGGCTAAGCCTCTGTGATGCCTGACTTGTGCCTCTGCTGCTCCAGCATGGCACCAGGATGCAAGGTAAGACTGCTGGGGCCAGCACAGGTGCTGGCCCCAGCCTCCAGCTCTCCCTGGCTGAAGAGCTAGGAGGAGCTGGGCAAGGACAGTTTGCCCATTGTGGGCAGGTTGTCCTGCAACAAAACATACATGCAGGGGCATGTGATAAGGCAATATGTACCACTGCAAGCACATGCCCCTGCTTATCTGGACATGTCCATACAGGTTAATTAATACTCCCCTTAGGAGGCATATCAGAGAAAAGTTACAGATGCAAATAGGAAATACTTTTCCTACAGTGGATCTATTTCCCACCTGAGGAAAACCAAGAACATTCTACTATTACATTTTTTAAAGTACTGTAGCTCATCTACCTCCCCACTAAACAGTAAACTCTGCTGGTCAATGCAAAGGACTAGAGGACAGGCAAAGGTGTAGAAAACAGTATGCGATTATAGATAACTATGGGTACGTATAGGTGTTCCATTTAGATTGACATAACCAAGTTTAGGTTGATCTAAATACTCACATGTGCAGGATTTCACAGGGCTTATCACCCAAAAATGGCACCTCAGGACATGAACTAACTTTAGATTGATTTAGGTTCAACTAATCTAAAATGGGTTAAACTGGTCTAGTGAATACTTGCACACATTCATACCACAGCCCTGGGGCTGGGAAACCTCAGCCAACTGATTCAGGCCCACAGCTGTGGTATTCCTACATCCTCAATGCTCACCAAGCTGTTTTTAAGACTCTGACTACCTCTCCCTGGCCCGGACATCCACCTCCACTGACACACCGGCACCTCCACCCTTCCACTTGGTTACTTACCTCAGGCTGCTGGTGCCACTCTCAGCAGTGGCAAACACCTACCTGAAGTGCTCCAAGTTTAGGTTTAAACAGCTTAAATTAAGCCACCTAAGTCTAAACTGAGTCCCGCAAACAGTTGTTCTCACCCTAAAGTTGTACCACTCCTCACAATTTAATTATCTTCTAGAAAATATGTGGTGTGTATGCAGTTGTCACACTACATGCAATTCACCCAGCCAATACTGCAACATAGCCTGCTGTATTTGATATACTGATAATTCCTTGTATTCTCTGCCATGCATTTGGCTATTTGCTCAGAGCTCCTGTAACTGCCTCGTTCCATAACTGTGCAAAGGACAGAGATTCTGTTTTATGAAGGAGTTAGATGCATCAAAATTTAGATTTGTTTCAAACCAGATCTGACCCCAAACATTCTGAAATTCTCCATAAATTGATGAAATATTTTGTTTGCAAGATAATTATGTCAATTTTTTCAGCTTATTTTTCAAACTTGTGTATTATGATTTATTTAATAAAAATAAGCTATTTTAAAATTGTTATTTAAAACAAAAAAGGTAAAATATTTTGTGCTGAAATAATTGTTGCCATGGAACATTACACTAATGTTGGAACTTTTTTCCTTTGGTTTTCTTCCAAAACAAAGTCCTGGAAATGTCAACCTGATTTTGATAAAGGTTTCAATTTCAACATAATATGGTCCTGTCAAAGTTTCCTCATTGTGTTCTAATTGGAATCCAATTTTTGCCTGCTAGTTACAAAGATTGACTCGCACCAAAATTTTAGATCTGAATAATCATACCAAAACTTTAGATCTGAACTTTAAAAAAGTTAGGATTCAAAAAGTTAGACATCTTTAGACACATTTCAAGTTCCAGCTGTTGCAGCTCTTTCCCTCATTTGCCTAATTAACTTTTGTATTTCTCTTTGGCTAAGTGCAGACATTTGGGGGAGGTGGTGGTTAGGGGGAGGTTAGATTGGGTTCAGGATGCCCACCCAATCTAAGGTAATTCAGGATGGGGTGGCTAGCAAGAGTGGGGTTGGAAAGATGGGGGCAAGCAGGCTCAGAGGGGATCAGGAGTCCACAGGATTAGGAGGGGGCTATTGGGGTGATGGGGGGGGGGTAGGTGACACCTTCAGGAGCAATTGGTGTGATCAAAGATTCAGGTAGCATCCATGGGGGAATAAGGGTGGGGCAGATAGGCTCTGTGGGAAAATGGTAGGCATGGAACACCCATGGGAGGTTGCTGGCTTCTGGAAGGATTTGGCAGGTTAAGGGGGAGCTCACAGAATCTGGTGGAGTTGGAGGGCATTAGGATCTATTTTCTGCTCCCAAATGCCCCAGCAAACCTACACCCCCATCCCTCCCACCACCAATACTTACTTGCTTGGTTCTGGCAGCAGTGAATGCTGATAAAACCATCAGCACTCAAAGCGGTGTTCAGGATGGGAGCTTGGCAGATACGGCTAATCCACATGAGGAGCAGGAGCCAGAGGACTAAAACTAGCCCTTTGCCATGTTCCGACGGTATGAAAAGCCCAGCCCTGGGGCTGGGGGCTAGGACTGGGCTTTCCCAGCCCTGTGACTACTCAGGTAACTATACAGAAGTTCCATGCCCTGGTCTAGCCTAGATTGAGTAAGTCTTATACTACATTAAGGCCTATTTTAGTTTGGCTTCTGGAATTTTTAGACTTGTCTGTATCCATAAAACTTCTGTACAGCTACAAGTGTAGACTGATTTTGAATCACTGAGACCAGGTCTGAGTGTGGGTTCCACACCTGGGGTGAACTAAGTTACACCAGGTGGCCATTTTGAACTTGACCTAACTTCTGTCTAACTCCCCTGAATGTCTGCACTTAACCTTTATATCTATCAGCCTTACTTTTTGCTATTGCCATAGTGACTATCAATTGTCAGGCTCCATTCCTCAATAATCTGTCAACACTGTCTATGCTGCTTAACCACTTTTTGATTTTATGATGATAGGTGTAACAACACAGGTCAGATTTACTATCCTTTTCTTTCACTTGTATTTGTAATGCACATTCCAAGGAATAGATAGTAGTCACGGTAGGCAGTTTCAGCTTGATTGTGTCTGCTTTTGCTAGGATGGTGATATTTTTTTAAACATCATTGCACAGAGGCA
This sequence comes from Crocodylus siamensis, assembly GCF_052110815.1. NCBI lineage: Eukaryota > Metazoa > Chordata > Crocodylia > Crocodylidae > Crocodylus > Crocodylus siamensis. The sequence goes on along the minus strand of NC_143397.1, from coordinate 78,341,854 downwards.
CAGCATAACAGCACAAACCACTCAAGCATGCAAGTAATCCTGCTGATTCATGTCCTTTAGTAAATGAACATAAATGTTGAATGTAAAATAAGTATTATTGTTAGAAATTTAAGTTTAAGGAAAATGAACTTTTAAAATACTTTAATCTGGCTCATGAATGTTATAATGAAATTATTTCATATTTATTCTGACACAGGAGACCATACCAGTTATACCAGTATCTATGCACAACCATAGTCAACAGTTACCACATACAGTTGCACATAATTCCTTAATAAAAAATGCTTTTAGAGAATAACTAGTGAGTGGAGTAACAGGAAATGAAAGTGGTAATAGTTTTTCCAAAGCAATTCAGCAAGCCATGGGACTTAAACAAAGGTTCTTGTACATACGAATCTTAGCAAACTAAATTTAATAAAGACTACCTTTATTTGTGCATATAGTTCCTTTGATCAAGTGTGTTTCACCCAAGGGTAATCAATAAAGTAAACATACATGAGTTTCTAATAACTTTAATAATATTTATTGACAATGCTTTGTAGTTTATCCTAATGGAATACATTAGTTTTCTTTCTCCCCACCCCTGCCCCATTTTAGGGAATTTTCAGCATTTGTTGAGGTAATTTGAAACAGCATCTTGATAGTATTTCTTAGAAAACTTAAGTCACTATGACTGTTAATTTACAAGGATTATATTTAACCTGAACACACACATTGTAATTGGAAAGACATATTTAATTCATAAGTGGCAAATGAAAATCCTTTTTATTATATACAAGGAATTAACACTGTTGCTAACACTGTTTGCATGTGACATTTCAAGTCCTGAATAATGATTTTCAGCATAGTAGATACTTATAAAATAGAATGTCTCAAGTTATCATCTGCACATCAATTTTTCTGTTATACTATTTTAATCTATTACTTTTCAGTTTGTTTTTAGACATAATCTTTATAAATTCTAATATAATTAAATGTTCCTCAAATTAATGTACATATAATGTTAGAAGAAAACAACAAACAAATGAATAAATGTTAGGGACAATATATCTTAGTAGGCCTTGTTCTTAAAAGAAGACAAATGCGCTAGACTTGCTAAAACTGCATGTATGCAGAAAACACCACCATAACCTTCAGTTCAAATATACTGTAGTATGCCCATCAGCAGAGCTGTCCCTTGGGGTGGGGGTGCGAATTGGGGTGACTGCCCTAGGCCACGTGTTTTGGGGAGCCCTGCAGACCATGCTGTACAGACCCCCACTGGCCACTCTGGTCACTCACCACTCCTGCCTACTCCACGCTCCGGCCACTCGCCACCTCCCTGCACAGGCCCCCCACACCCTGGGGTCAGTACTGCTCATCAGACTTACAGATTAATCATCATATATACACAAGTATATAGATTTTTTCTATTACAATTTATATACTTTTATTTCTAAGCTTTAGGTGTTAATAAGGATTTTGACAGATCTAAAACTACAATGCAAATCAAAAGGTGGGAGTAGAATGAACGAGGCCAAAGTTTATAAATCTAACACTGCATTATACATAGGCTTTAACATATATATAAGGAATTAAAGTGGATTATAAACTGAAAAAAAGGTACCACTTCCTGGATTGACTACCTCCAATTGAGGATCTTGCCCATATACTAGGTGAGGTAGATGAACTCAGAGGAGTGCAAGTTTGGGAATAACTAAAAAATGTTAGCAAGTCTGTTATTATTTGTCTATCTGTCCATTATTTGGAACCTGCCTTATATGTTGTTGACTTGGGTGTGGCTTCTACCCATGATCTACAGTCCCAAATTTAGACTTAGTATGGTTTATCATTCAAAATAATAGACACTAAGCCTAAGTATAGATATTGAAAAAGCCCCGGATGGAAGTGCTTTATCATGCTTTACTTAAAGTGCTCTAAGTTAGAGCATGAGCGGTTTGCTGTTTAGCGAAGTGGGGCTCAGAACCAGCCTGCACTGGCAACTGGGGGGGAAGAGGGTGCTCTCATGCACCTCCCAAGAGGCTGCCAAAGTGGGCCCTCTCCCCAACTGTGACACCCCCAACCAGTAAGCCCTCCCAGCCACCCCAGGGAGGCCGTTGGGGAAAGGGGTTTTGGGCTTTGTATCCCCACAGCAGCAGGCACCTAGGCAGGCAACAGTGCACCAGAGGGCCAGGGCTGGTGCAGGGGCAAAAAGCCCAGACTCCAACCCTACAGCCCCCTGGCCAACCAGTGACATGCTACAGGGCTGAGGCAGCTGCAGGGGGAGAAGATCCCCTCCTTTCCACCTCAGACAGTGACTCACAGCTGGCCAGTGACTTGGGTCAGTGACAGCCAAGGGGCCAGGGCTGGCGCTGCACTCAGGCAGAGCAAATGAGCTCTCCCCAAAGCTAGAGTGCACCCGTGCACAGCACCACCTGGTGTGGTGGTAATTTCACTCTAAGTTAAGCCTCAATGGACTCTGGCACAGATGTTCAGTAAACTGCTATAATGGAAAGCACTTTAGTTTAAAACCTCATCCACTGAGGGTTAACTTAGAACACAATCTGCCATTTTTCATGTGCTCTAAAAGCCATAAGCATCTGTTCAGTTATGGCTTTAGAGCACTTTCTGTGTGCTTAAAGAATCATAGGTGTAATGTCTGTACCTAGTTTTAAATACCTCCCACAGTCTTCAATGCAATGTCCAACAAGCCATCTCCTCTCATAAGATACTGTATATCTGAGATTCTGGAATATGCAAAAGTAGACTGGAAATCTTGTTAAAGAAAGTGCTCTTATCCCATCACCTTTGTCCAATAAAGGTGGAACTTGGACATCTGTTTTTACTGAAGTCTAACCTTTGGTTTACAATTCTACCCAAAATAAAATACATGCTTCTACAAAGATGCTGCTCACATGCAAGAACCTCAGAATCCCTTTTTCATAATTCATGGCTGAAGGCCATGTACTGTAAAAGTGGAACAAGTTTGCAGTAAATACAGTAGCTGTACTCAACTAATGGTCAGTCTCTCTGGCTCAAAAACTACCACTGAAAGTTAGATAAATATGCATTGCTAATAAAAACCCGAGTGAAACTTCAAGGAATGGCATTCCACAGAAAGTAAAATAAAGAAGAACATATGGATATATTGCATTTTGGCCTTGCATACTGGTATTCCAACTATTTAAATCAATAGGAAATGAACAGAAATATAGTTTCTCTCTTTTCTTTCAAGCAGTTTATTATGTCTTCCTCCTTAACCAGTAATAAACTAAGTTTTAGGATCAGCAGCAGTGAAAAAAACGGTGTCGCAGGTACCTTGTAAAATACAGATCAAATGACATCCAAGTAGCCAAGGCAGAAAATGAATGAATTTTGAAAAAAAACATGTTTAATAGGATTAAAGATTTCAGAAAACAGCATCTAAACATATCCTTACTAATCTAAATAATGCTTTTAGTTTCAGTTCATGCCAAATAATACCTCCATTCCAACTCAAGGTATATTTTGAGATGAGTTAAGCCTTGTATTACATGAAGAAAATTATTTCACAGCACACCCAGAAAAGTGTGATTTGACCCATATACATGCAATGCAATCTATTGCCATATTTTCAGGATTGTGTCCTGCAAATTGCTCTTTCCACAGAGCTGCTTTTAGAAGCATTTAGGCAGGCTATGAACCTTCATAGAGTACAAAGAGGTAGATGAGTTAGAACTGTAGAGAAATGATGTACTCTTTCATTTGATCTAGGCTGAGATATAAATTGTACACATGATTAACTTTAAAAAAAGTTTGATGGAGTTTTTGATTACTTTACTTTTGTGAGTTTGATTTGTCAGTCTTTTAAATTTTTTTTGCCTTTCCTTTATGAGCTTTGAACTAAGTTGTTGCCTGAGCTTTGGAGTGCTGGAGAAAGGGGATAAAATGCTTCCAATTGATTGAGAAGGAAACCTTAACTGTGAAAGTCACACTGCTTCTAGGCATGCAAAAGATCTTACTATACTGAAAAGAAGCATGATTTACCCTGTACTATGTGACCCGACCTTATCAGGGCTCTCACTGATAGTCTTACACTGTTTACCTGAGAACACTGTCCTACCCCTTTGGTAATTAGTAGCAGCAAAAGGCCTCAGTTGTTCTCCCTAGTTTTAGTAACAAATGTATGGTTACTGTTTGCATGGGTTTATGCTGGGTAGAGGATCCTTTCTATCCTTTTTCTATTTTGACACATTCATGCAGACTCAGCTACAATTTGGCATGTCTAATATTTAGGTTTCTATCTGTACTTATCATTTTCTGTTGAACTCACACTCTCCACTTTCTTGAGAAACTCAAATCTGTAAAGATAATGTGAATCCTCCTAAAAGTTCTACTTAAATTTAAGAGCAATATCCTTTTTAGCACTCTAGTTATTGCATTTTCTTTATCAAAAGAAAGAAAAAGATTCTGCAGTGAACAAAATCACGTGGACTTTGGTTTTCATTTCTTTCTTACACTCAGAATGCTTTTGTGTGCTTTATTTGGGCAAAGAAGAGAAGTTGCTATTCTCAAGTGGATTTTAGCCATAGTTACATTTTTAAGGCATTCAAACAACTCTGTGGAGTTTCTCTCTGTGAAATTTCAAGGGGAAAGCAACAAACATTCCTTCTGCTCATTAAACACCATATAGATAATGCTAAAAATGCAAGACTGTAATATCGCAGAAGGAAATACAGCATAAAATAATAGAAAATTAGTGTTGGAAGGGAACTCAAGAGGTTATTTAGTCCAACCCCTTCTTGACAAGTTGTGCCTGCCACTTTATGAGGTCCCAGGCAGACTGAGTAGTTGGCAGGTGTGGTTTCGATCAATAAGATGGTTACATGACCAAAAGGGGCCCTCTGGATTGGAGGAGGGCTGGGCAGCCTCAGTATAAGCCCAAAGAGAAGAGCTGGCAGTTACACCTAGAGAGCCAGAGGAGCAACATCACTAGCCTGCTGACTACAGCTCCCAGAACACCTGGAGATCAAGGGTAGAAACTATGGGGATGGAAGAGGTTCCTGGTCTTGGGGCATGACTTGAAACTACACTCTGCTAGGATTGGATGGTATGGTGGGGCTGCTTGTGGTGTAGTAATCTCCAGGAAATGCCACACCTGTGCTTCTCCAGTGAAAGGCAAGGATGGGGTGCCATAAAGCCTTAGCCCCTACTGCCTTGTGGGTACCCTGGGGAGGGGAAAAGCTAGGGGAGCACAGCCCAGCCAGAAAAGCACAGAGCCCATGTCCATTGAGTGGGGTCTGAAACATGGCGAAGGTCCAGCAAGGGACCTGAGCCTATAGAGGCCAGGAGCCCAGAGTGAGACCCAGGGAATAGTCTGAGGGTGAGGCCCCAGTAAGGGGTCAGAGTTGCGACCTCAGAAAGGGGGCATGTGACCAAAGTATGTGTAAGGCTCAATTTGGGCCTGAGGCCAAGTGCAAGTCAGTAATGGGGCCAGGGAAGTTGGAAGTTATTTTGGATGCCATCTATGAGGCATGGAACATGGTGTAGGGATGGATGGGAGCAGTGTATTCCACCCTTGGCATTTGGACATTAAACAGGCAGCCTCTCGCCTATGAACAACTTTTTTAGTTCCAACTAAGGTGTGGCTGAAGAGTCAAGTGGGCAGACTGCCCTAGACAGATGAGTGGGCCAACGTTGCAACCAGCCTTGTGATTGCTCCCTGTCATACCCCTGCTCAAAGCAGGGCCGGCTGGAGAGCCAAGTGGGCAGACTGCTCTAGACAGATGAGTGGGCCAATGTTGCAACCAGCCTTGTGATTGCTCCCTGTCACACCCCTACTCAAAGCAGGGCCATCCCAAACTAGATCATCCCAGCCAGGGCTTTGTCTACCCTGGTCTTAAACTTGCAAGGATAGAGATTTCACAACCTCCCTGGGTAATCTGTTCCAGTGTTTTACTACCTTCCGAGTGAGAGGTTTTTCCTAATATCCAACCTAAACTTCCCTTGCTGCAACTTGAGACCATTGCTCCTTGTTCTGTCATCTGGCATAACTGAAAGCAGTCTAATTCCATCCTCTTTGAAACCACCCTTCAAGTAGTTGAAGGCTGCTATTAAGTCCCACCCACCCCGACCCAAGTCTTCTCTTCTCCAGCATAGTGAATATTGTCTTTAAATGCAAGAGTGCACATCCTGAGCATGCACAACCATTCAACTATTGCTCTCCCAGTATATAGACATATAGACATTCAGAATTTTTCTTCTGGAGCAAAAATGGCTGCTTCATGAGAAAAATAACCTGGAAAAAAACAGGGTTAAATGGCTCCTGGGAAAGTTTTTTCTAGGAAACTGAACTTCTGTATATATACAGTCTGAGAAGTTGCAGAACAGCCATCCAGAATCCCAGAGTGCTTTGTTCCAGCTCTCCCTGCTCCTCCCATATGGTCAAGGAGATAGGGTGTCACTTGGGCTGGACTCTGCTACTCCGGCTAAGCAAGGGGCCCTTTCACAATCCCCCATAATTCACAATTGTGATGGAGGGAGACAGTCTGTAAGGCAGCATGGGTCACCCAAACAGGGCTACCCTGGGCCCTGCTGTCATCTGTCACCAGACAGACTGGGATCATGCAGAGCAGGCTGAGATGCACAGAGGCTCTCTGGCTGTGTAAGGGCTCAGCATTCAAAATCTGTTCAGGAGTCTACAGGTGAACGAACACAAGAGAATTCTCCTAGATCATTTGAATATAGCCAGTGAGTCATCATCATCAAAAAAAGAATTATCATATTCTAAAACCTTTGTTTGAATTTGTTAGTAATCACTCAGACTTTTTTTGTCACTGTACACTTCTGTTTTTTCTGATCTTATCCAGAACTCAGCTGAAATATTCAAGTCCCTTGAAGTGCAACTCTTCTTCAATTATCCCCAGCATGACTAAAAGAAGAAGGTGCAGAAAGTCATGTGGAAGCCTTGTGAAATTAATAGCCTATTCTTTCAAGCATTCAGACTTTATCCATTTGAATAAAGTTTAGATAAAGGCCCAAAATAACACCAAAGACAGAATACGTTACCATTTTCACTAGTTTTATGTCGAGGTAACTGTGAAAATCTCCCAGGCCTGGTCACAGTACCAGCCCACCCATCTATCTAGGGCAGTCTGCCTGGTCTTTCCTGACATGCCTTTGCTGTAAAGTAAACTGGTGTTACAATAAGCAGGAAGCTGCCTATTTTAAGACTCTGATGTCTAGGGCTATATACATAACTCTGACCTTCCTTTATTGTGTCCCATGCCTCACAGATGGCATCCTTGAGTTCCTTTTTACTCTGGGTCATGGCTGGGCCAAACTCAACCCCTTGCTTGGCCTCATTCATTCTTCCTTGTTTTCCACCCCACTGGGCCTCATTCATGCCACCCCCTCTCACTGGGGCCTCTTGCACTCTACTATCTATCTCTCACCAAGCCTTTTACATGCTGCTCCTCACTTAGCCACACCCGACCTGCCCTGCACCCTTGTGTGACTGCATAGGCCATCAGACTTGCCTACTCACACTTCTCCTGGGGCAGCCTTTCAGGACTCTCCTGTGACTCTCATCTGAATGGTAACCAGCCAATTCACTGAACACTGGGTTGACCCTGCCTCTAGCACCTCACTGGGCCACTCAATTTCATTCCCTGATTAGGGCCAATTATTCGTCCCCTCAGCCTCAGGTCAGCTTGCAGCCTCAGGCATCTGAAGACTTACCTGGGCCCAGCTGCCCACTTCCTAGGACTTCAATACATGCCCACACTCTCACTGGGGCCTCAACACATGCACACATCTCTAGGGTCCACATTCTGCCCCTATGCTGGGGCCATACTGTATTGTACCCCCACAAGTTCAGGTGGCTCTCTATAGGCATACCTGGCACCACTATTCCTGGGGCCTTATACCGCCATGGACTCAGGTATCCCACCCTGGGCATGGCTGGCCCCACTATCCTCCAGGTTCTTACACCCCGGTGGGCTCAGGTGCCTCTGCCTATGCATAGCTGGCCCTCCTTCCCTCTGATATGAATGACCCATCAGATGGTGGGGGCTGGGGTTATCAATCACCTGTGCCTGCTTTTATGGGGGTCTGACATTTCTGGGGGACTGTCCTGCCATGGACAGCCCAACCAGACCACCCTTCCCCAGCAGGGTGCAGTTTTTGATCTTACCTAAGACCATGCAGGCCTATCTGCCCTAGTCTAGCTCCCTCATTGGGGCTCTTGTATGCTGTCTTTGGGCCCTCTCTCTCATTGGGTCCAGTTGTCACTCTGGCCCCCTTCCCATCTTCTAACAGCCTGCATGCTGGCTGAACCCTACCTTCTTTAACTGTGATGTCCCCTCTACTGAAGGGACCTTCAGCTCTTACAGGCTCTGGTACCACCTCCAGACCAGTTGGGGTGCCAGATAGATCACAGAGGCCCTGGCCTCCCCCTTGCATTGTGCTTAATTGCCCATTGGCCCTTCGACCCTGCCCTTTTGCATTGACAAAAGTGAGGGATCAGAGAGTCAACCTAGCAGCTGTGGATGCCCATACTTCAGAGATGGGTCCCTCCTGGGTTCCACCAGAGAGCCATCTTCTACTCTGGGGCTTGCCTGGCCCCCTTGTAGGCCTACCAGCTGTTAGCCACATGCCTAGGCTGGGTCTTTTTCTAAGTAGGCCAAAACCTTCTTACTGGGGCTCTGGACCCCACTGAGTCTATAGGAACCTCCTGCTATCCTCATAGTTCCTCCCTTACCACCAAGGTGTTCTGTGAGCAGCAGTTCAGCTGGGTGTTATTGCTCCTTCGGCTGCTGTAAACTGCTGCCTCAGCCTAGAAAGCCAGAATCTAAAATGGCTGCCTCATCAGGGCTGCCCTGCACCTGCCAACTGCCTGCTTTCAGCCCTTAAAGTGACAGAGCACCAAAGATGCTCCATCACTGTAACTCATAGATTTATTAAATAATCCTGATTTAGACTGGCATACAAGAAATCAGAAACTGCCCCTATTATCTTGATATAATAGTTTCTTGGTTGTTTGGACATTAACAAACAGAAGGGCTAGATTCTGTGGAACAATATGGAAGATTTGATGGAAGTCTTCATCATTTCTTTAAATACACCTTTACCCCATACACTCAATGTTGAGGCCCTTCTGCAGCACCAGTGCAAACAATCTGGAACCTGCACTACCCTATGGCTGCTGACAATATCCTCTTAGAACAGCAACATGGAGAATCGGTGATGAGTATTGTCACAGGTGTCTAATGGTATTAGCCATGCAACCGCATTTGAAAGTCATGATATCACTTGCCATGTTCCTTTCAAAATACTAATTAGGCACCTATATCTGTAATTAGTTTTTGTCCATCAGACACAATTGATGCTATTATAGTCTTCCTTTTTTCAGTCAATACAATCAGTTTGAACAATAAAAAAAATATGTAAGGATAGGAGGACCTGATTATTCTCTTAATTCATTGAAATTCAGGAAGTTCACTGTAAATGCTTTTAATTTATATTAGTGTAGCTCTTGGTTCTTCTCTCCCTTATGCACCCACATTGTTAATGTGGATTACCAAATGTTACATCAACCCACCTGAGTCATGAACTCATGGAAAGAAGAATTCTATCCTCATTTTTTGAAAGACTATTAGGTCTATAGATTTGTTTTTTAGAGCTTTACATTCAGGGTTCCTGGAAGAGTACTTTGATAGAGTAACAACTGTATGAAATACCGTTATGGAGGGACATTACTTCTTATGTCATACAGTACTGTTTATTGTTCTTGATTTTAAAAGATCAAAACAGCCAGAAATATCAAGGAGAGATCACACTAAAATAATGCTTTCTTTATGGCTTAAAAACAAACACTTCAGATGACTTGTGGTTGAAGCTCTAAGGCAGGTGTGAAAAATTCCCTAAAAGATTATAATTAAACTTCCTAGAAAAAAAAAACCCACAGAAACTTACTGTCAATGCATATTTCACTTTACAGCAATATTAGAATACACCTATGAAAGGTGTTGCTCTAATGTCACATGGTTACGTATTGTATAAGATTTCAACAGGTTCTCCTTTCTTTAATGCAATTTAAAAAAAATATTATTTATTGTCAAAGGGCTATTCTTTAGGAATGCTATTTACTTTATTTTCATATTTTGAGCACTGTTTGTCTCACTTATATCTGATATAGTTTCATAGTTTCCAGGGTCAGAAGGGACCTGAGCAGATCATCTAGTCCGACCCCCTGCCATGGCAGGAAAGAATACTGGGGTCAAACGACCCCAGCAAGGTGTTCATCTAAACCCCCAGGGTAGGAGCCTGCACCACTTCTCTTGGAAGTTGGTTCCAGACCCTAGCCGCCCTGACTGTGAAGTAGTGCCTCCTGACATCTAACCTAAACCTACCCTCTGCCAGCTTGTGACCATTATTCCTGGTCACTCCTGGCAGTGCTCAGGGGAACAGTGACTCCCCCAATGCCTGCTGATCCCCCCTGAATAGTTTATAACAGGCCACAAGATCCCCTCTCAGCCTTCTCTTTTGGAGGCTGAACAGGTTCAGGTCCCGTAGCCTCTCCTCATAGGGCCTGCCCTGTTGTCCCCTGATCATATGAGTGGCCCTCCTCTGGACCCTCTCCATGCTGTCAACATCCCTCTTGAAGTGTGGTGCCCAGAACTGGACACAGTACTCCAACTGCAGCCTGACCAGTGCCGCATAGAGGGGGAGGATCACCTCCTTGGACCTGCTCGAGATGCATCTGTGGATGCATGACAAGGTGCGGTTGGCCTTCCTGACTGCCTCCCCACACTGCCAGCCCATGGTCATCTTGGAGTCAATGATGATTCCAAGATCCTTTTCTGCCTCCGTGCTGACAAGAGGGGAGTTCCCTAGCCTGTAGGTATGGTGCCAGTTGTTCCGCCCCAGGTGCATCACCTTGCACTTGTCTATGTTGAAACCTATCCCATTCTCATCCGCCCACCCTTGTAGCCTGTCTAGGTCTGATTGTAGCCTGTTGCATCCTTCCAGTGTGCTCACGTCCCCCCACGTCTTAGTGTCATCAGCAAATTTGAACAAGGTGCTTTTTACCCTCTCGTCCAAATCACTGATGAAGATGTTGAACAGTGCGGGCCCGAGGACCGAGCCCTGTGGAACCCCACTGCCCACGTCCTTCCAGTTTGAGAAGGACCCATCCGCTACCACCCTCTGGGTGCGGCCCTCCAACCAGTTGGTGACCCATTTGACTGTGTGGGTGTCTACACCACAGGCCCCCAGTTTCTTAATGAGGACGGGGTGAGAGACAGTGTCAAAAGCCTTCCGGAAGTCCAGGAAGATTATACCCACTGCTACCCCTGCATCTAATGATCTGGTGATCTGATCATAAAAGGCCACCAGGTTGGTCTGGCAGGACCTGCCACTGATGAACCCGTGTTGGTTGCTCCTAAACATGCAGTCCCCTGCTGGCCCCTCCTGGATGTGTGCCAGCATAATTTTCTCAAACAGCTCGCCTAGGATCGAGGTAAGACTAACCGGCCTATAGTTTCCCAGCTCCTCCTTCCTGCCTTTTTTGAAGATGGGAACCACATTGGCCCTCTTCCAGTCCTCTGGTACCTCACCAGAGCACCATGAGTGCTCGTAAAGCCATGCCAGGGGACTTGCAATGACCTTGGCCAGTTCCTTTAGAACTCTAGGGTGGAGATCATCCGGACCAGCTGACTTGAATACGTCCAACCCCTCCAGAAGCTCCCTAACTAAATCCTCACTAATCTGTGGCCCAGGTGTGCCTCCCCCGGGGCCCAAGGGGGGCCCAGCAGGGAGATGGCTGTTCTGGTCCCTACTTAGGAAGATGGAGGCAAAGAAATCGTTAAACATGTTAGCTTTGTCATCTGGTGTGACGAACAAATTTCCCAACGCATCCTGCAAGGGCCCCACATTACCTGGGACCTTGTTTTTACCCCCTATGTATTTAAAAAAGGACTTCTTATTGTCCTTAATCTGGGAAGCTAGTCCCAGTTCCATCTCTGCCTTGGCCTTCCTAACTACCCCCCTACATCCCCGAGCAACTACAGAATAGTCCTCCCTGGTAATGACCCCTTCTTTCCATTGGGTGTAAGCCTCCTTTTTAGCAAGGAGACATTCCCAGATGTCCTTTGTTTGGGGTCTACTACCTGCAATGGGGGAGATGTAAAGATGTACTTAAATTATTTTTTTCTCTGCTCTCTGACCTCAACATATTCCTCATTTATGGAGAGTTATTTTAAGTTATTAACTGCCTATTTTATCTTTTTGGTCTAAGTGGTCATATCAGTATTTTTAATAATACACCTTTTAATAAAAGTGAAAGACAGGCTACACCCATTAACTTTTTCAAAGGGAACAAAGGTAATCTATTTTCAAATCATACTTGCTGCCCAGTAGAGCATTTTCCTGAGCAGGGACCAGAACAGTCAACCCCTCCCTCTGAGCCCCCCTTAGATCCCAGGGGAGGCGCACCTAGGCCGAAGTTTAGTGAGGAAGTAGTTAGGGAACTTCTGGAGGGACTTGACATATGCAAATCAGCTGGTCTGGATGATCTCCATCCTAGAGTACTGAGGGAATTGGCTGAGGTCATTGCAGGACCCCTAGCGTGGCTTTACAAGCACTTGTGTTGCTCTGGCACGGTGCCAGAGGACTGGAAGAGGGCCAATGTGGTTCCCATCTTCAAAAAGGGGAGGAAGGAGGACCCAGGAAACTATAGGACAGTTAGTCTTACCTCAATTCTGGGTAAGCTTTTTGAGAAAATTATTCTGGTGCATATCCACAAGGGGCCAGCAGGGGAGATTATGCTTAGGGGCAATCGACACAGGTTCATTAGTGACAGGTCCTATCAGACCAACTTGGTGGCCTTCTATGACTAGATCACCAAATCCTTAGATGCAGGGGTAGCAGTGGGCATAGTCTTCCTGGACTTTCGGAAGGCCTTCGACACTGTCTCTCACCCCATTCTCATTAAGAAACTGGGGGACTATGGTGTCGACACCCACGCAGTCAAATGGGTCACCAACTGGCTGGAGGACCACATGTAGAGTGGTGGTGGATGGGTCATTTTCGACCTGGAGGGATGTGGGCAGTGGGGTTCCGCAGGGTTCGGTCCTCCAGCCCACACTGTTGAACATCTTCATCAGTGACTTGGACAAATGGGTAAATAGCACCCAGTTCAAATTTGCTGATGACACTAAGATGTGGGGGGATGTGGGCACACTAGAAGGGAGGAATAGGCTACAATTGGACTTGGACAGGTTACAGGAGTGAGCGGATGAGAATAGGATGGGATTCAACATTGACAATTGCAAAGTGATACACCTGGGGAGGAACAACCAGCATCATACCTACAGGTTGGAGAACTCCCTTCTTGTCAGTACAGAGGCAGAAAAGGATCTTGGAGTCATCATTGACTCCAAGATGAACATGGGCTGGCAGTGGGGGGATGCAGTCAGGAAGGCCAACCGCACCTTGTTATGCATCCACAGATGAATCTCGAGCAGGTCCAAGGAGGTGATCCTCCCCCTCTATGTGGCACTGGTCAGGCTGCAGTTGGAGTACTGCATCCAGTTCTGGGTGCCGCACTTCAAGAGGGATGTTGACAGCATGGAGAGGGTCCAGAGGAGGGCCACCCGCATGATCAGTGGGCAGCACAACAGGCCTTACAAGGACAGGCTACAGGATTTGAACCTGTTCAGCCTCCACAAGAGAAGGCTGAGGGGGGATCTAGTTGCCTGTTACAAACTAGTCAGGGGGGACCAGCAGGCACTGGGGAAGTCCCTGTTCCCCTGTGCACTACCAGGAGTAATCAGGAATAACAGTCACAAGCTGGCAGAGGGTAGATTTAGACTAGATATCAGGAGGCATTACTTCACGGTTAGGGTAGCTGGGATCTTGAACCAACTTCCAAGAGAAGTGGCGCTGGCTCCTACCCTGGGGATCTTTAAGAGGAGGTTAGATGTACACCTTGCTGGGGTCGTTTGACCCCATTACTGTTTCCTGCCATAGCAGGGGGTCAGTCTCGATCTGCTCACGTCCCTTCTGACCCTAGAAGCTATGAAACTAGTAACATTCTAGTAAGTACACACTGTGGGACATTAGACATGGTTACTAGCTGAACACTTAAGATAGCTGTAACCGTACTTCCCTACTAACTCTCCATCCTGAGCAGCTATAAGTACACAATAAAAAAAAAAAATCTGGAGATGAAAATATGTGCATTACCTATAGGAAACACTAAGTTCCTACTCTTTTTAAACTTCACAGAATGAAAACATCATCATCTAAAGAACTATCTATGTTTTCCAGAAAATCAACATCACTTTGTGATCAGTGTTATTTAGGTAATAAATAGAGGTATGTTACCTAATATAATATTAGGTAATAAATAGATGTAAAAAGGATCAACACTATAACTTTATCCATCACCATCAGCTTATACTATTACTGCACTATTCACACTCTTCACCAAGGCTAAATACACAATCAACTGATGTCAAATTGATCTGAAAATCCAGATACTGTTGCAGTTCTGCTGTAAGCGCCTCTTTAGTAATCTTTTGAAAAATAGGAGAGTTAATACAAGGTAGAGAAATTACTCAAGCCAAGGAAAAAGTTTTGGACCCAGGCTCTAATACTGAAGATTCTTTAAGAGAAGCTGGTATCTCCTCTTACCTACTGGGGACATTCACCTGAAGAGATCGATGACCTGTACAACCAACCACACATATAACAGCAGTTGAAAATAGATAATTCCATTTATATAAAGCTATGAAGTCAGTCAAAAACTGATCTTGCCGTTGCTACAACCTGGCAATTGGTGGCTGCTAGAATGGCTTACTGGAATCATCAAGAGCCAAAATAAATAAACACAACACTTCATCCACAGTAACCACTTCTGGAAGAGACAGCCAAACCCAAATTGCAAAAGTGGCATAGAGTTAACTACCTCCTCGTTCTTTTAAAGTTACACAACACATTCTTCAGGCACAGAAAGAACCAGAACTACTTACTTCTTCCTGATATTCATCCCTAATTTCTAATCAGGAATATGGAAACTAGTTTACTATGTAAAATTCAAAAGGCAACTCTGAGTTGAAGGTAAGTATAAAAGATGAAAAGGCAAAATCACAAATATTTATAGTAAGGTAACTTACAGGTTTGGATTTCTTATTTTGATTCAAATATAAATGCACAGATGAACATATCCTGACATTTTAGAAAATGAGTGTCGCAGGGCATTGAATTGCCCTGCTCCTAAAGAGGGACAGATGTGGGTTGCTGGGACAACCGCAGAGGTCAGCTGACCTGAAGGGGGCAGGGCCTGGCCTTTATAAACAGCCTAGGCTGAGGCCAAGGGGCAGTTCCTTTCTGGCAGCTGTGAAGGAGAGAGCTCTGCTGGGAGTAGGCAGAGGTGGGAAGCCTGAGGACCTGAGCAGTTCATGGGTGAGAATACCAGGCAGAGGAGCCCTAGCAGGGATGGAAATAATTATGAGCCAGAGGGCCTTGGGTTTATGTTTTAAGCCAGGAGGATAGAGTTGGAGTTGGGGCCTATTGGCTGATGGTTTTTGTTTGTTGTTACACCGGAGGACCGGGTAAGGCTGTAGGGGTTGGAGGAGGCCTCATAGGAACTCCCCAATAGTGTGGGGGTTCCTGGTGCTGGGGAGGGCACAGCAGTTTGGTGCCAGAGAGTGGTGCTGTGTTTCGGGGTGTCCTGACCCTGGCCCCAGTGGGGGAGTATCGGGAGGAGCCCAGTGTGGGTGCAGGCGAAAGGCCCCAGTGGGGTGCAAGACCCAGAGGAGGGGGTCTGGAGCCAGGTAAGGCTGAGGCCGCCTGGGCCCCGATTGTGTTAGGCCAAGCGAGACCCCAGTGCAGGTGTGGGCATGAGCGCATTGAGAGAAGGCCCCAGGAGGGGGCGAGCATGTTGAGAAGCCCCAGAAGGGTGTGAGGGCTCGGCAGGGCGAGCGTAACAAGGATAGTTAGATCTAACAACGTCCGGGACATCTGAGAGGCTTGGGGCATGGTATAAGGGGTGGTAGGAGCCATGCATAGCCCTGTGATGGGAGTATACAGAATCAGCGGTAGATGGGGTACCGGCAGGAGTACGCCAAGGAATGCCATGCTCAAGGGGGTAAAAGGCAGCCTCCCTTACAATACTTTCACTGTCAAAGTCATGGTGGGTGAGATAACGAGGGTGCATGGAGACCCACTTGGCACGGTAGGGGGTGCCAGGAGAGATCACGGCCGCTCCTGGGTCCCCACCCTGTGACAATAAGTATTCATTGTAATTTATATTTGGTGACAAATATTAAAAGACTGGATCACTGAAGATTGTCGGTAAGCTGGGATTGTTGATTTTTGTAGGCTTAAAAGACTTTGAACAGCAAGGAAGGCAATAAGTAGATCACATGATTCCCAAGTCAGCTAATTCAAATCTTTTACTAACCCTAGTTTTGGTGTTTTGACTACTTCCAACCACCTACACTTCCCTGACAGCTTAAGGTGGGTTCAAACTGTGTGACCAGATAAGGTATCCAGAAAGGACAAGTTTATGCCCTCAGGTATTCTTAACTAATTTATTCCTAACTACTGGTCCAGACACATCATTTTTACATATGCTTGACATAACTAATTTTCAACATGATAGGTTCCCATCAAGGAATTTTTGGTAGTTCTTACTGATTTGTCAGCTTGCTTAATTAAGTCAAGAATTTTTCAGTATAAAATACACCTCCATAACAAGCAGCAAAATTAACTCTGGTGTCAGTTCTGTGTTTATGCTTTCCACTTACATGTTTGTGTTCCCCTACTTTCATGCTCAATGAAAAGAAGGTTGCCTGGCTTCATCTTTCCTCTTCTTTGGCAGCAGCAAAATTGTCTGCAATAGATAATTAATAGAGACTTCTGCTGCTGAAATAAGCACCTGATTTTTTTTTTTTTTTTTTTTTCAAACAAAGATTCCCATAGATAATGCCCTAAATCTCCATTTCCTTTGGGAGACAGTTGACAGTTCTACAGAGCCATTACCTTAAAACATACCCTAATTAACTGCAAGGCCATCCTTTGCATTACTTAAGTAAGTAGGAGATAATGCACCTGGTTTAACTATTGCATGGATCAGTGCTAAGGTGCTTTAAAAAATCTTCTCTCCCAATAGCCTATAAAGCCTTTATGAGCTGCTAAGAGCCCCACTGATTTACACCTACATACATTCATGTTTGGTAGTTTGCCATAAATAAACAGGCTAAAAAACATCCACAACTTGAAGCATTCATCTTAAGATATATATGTCATGCTAACAAAACTGACAAAAACCTTTGATGCTGGGAAAGGAGAGTCTGAGACAACCCATACAGTAAAGCATATGTTTAATAATGATAAAATCTTAGCTGATATGCCATTTTTTAAAAGAACTGCAATGCAGCTAGTGCCAGGCTGTGTAAACTTCAGGGGTGCTGAACCATGGGCTGATTGAGTGAGTGCAGAAAATTTAATTTAAACCAAGTAGGCAATTATAGTTACATAATTGGCGATTACCTGTCCCCCATTTGTCTATAGGGATATTTATCTTCTACCCCTACTTTTCCATCATAGGCTGGGTCATTCCTGTCCTTAAGTCTCTTTACAAGCCTGGCATTTTATTAGTGGAAAACTATTACCTGACTAGGATCTGACTCAAATGACTCCAGCTATCAAAAAGCGAAGTACACAGGAGTAACCCCTCTGCAATATCTTCAGCAGGGAAGCCCTGTCTGATTATGCTGTATGGGGAAAGCATGTTGTTTCTAAGGGTTGGATTCAAAAGCAGTCTGCTTTTTCTTTCACCTTTTCATTCATACACTGCATTCTGTCACAGCTGACAAGCAACAGTGTATATATTCTGGCCTAATGAAAAAGATGAAACAGTTTTCCTTTGCCTGTGGAGAGAAGGGCATAGGTATTACTGTATACCATGGACATAAAGTAGCTCACAATGAACCTAGTCTGCTGTGTCCACAGCAAACATCTGACAAATGTGTCTCAGTGACTAACTGAATTCAGGTCTTTGTTGTGAGCTGCAGAGTTTCAGCTAATTGTTCATTACACACATTGATCAGACAGTGGTTTTGCATGAATGTAATTGTATAGATTCACTGTAAATGCTTAAACTGATTATGATTAACATACAGCAAACTGTGAAAATGATTTTATGTATGTATATAATATGATATTGTTTTTATTATACGATTAGATTATTAATTTTTATAAGCAGTGATGATTACCAGAACAAGTCATAAAGGCTTTTATTCCCTTGCATAGGTGCCCTATGGATGAAAATAACAGGCAATAGGGCTATAGAAAAACTTAAGATGTCTTCCTCCATTTGGACAGACCTTCTTTATGTCAAATCCTTTCCAAAATGTAGACAGAAGGCAAACAAGGTATCACTTCCCCTGCTCTCTCCTTATGTGTACCATGTTCTGGAACATCACCTTCACAATACTTCTGATAACCGCTGACCTAGAGAGCAAGAGCCAGAAGTTGCTTTTAAGCCTTTGCCTTTCACATCACAACAGGAGGAATGTTGATAACCCCATGTATTTTGCAAAGAACACTTGTGATATACAGATGTGATCAACAGTGACAAAACATATATGCTTAACACATATGAAGAACAAATGATGGAGGAGTAAACTTGGTAAGAACTTCCTCTATGCAGGAAGACATGAAACATTGAAAAAACACAGAACATACAATTAACTTTATGTGTATTTTTAGAAAAAAAAAAAAGAACAATACAAAGAAATCATTAGCGACCATGCACTATTCTTACCAGCGTGCTGAGAAATAATGTATATATGAAATATAAGAATTAACAAATGAGATGTTATATGAAATATAAGAATTAAAAAATGAGATGAAGTTTTAAAAGGAAATTGCAAACAACATTTCAGACCCATCTTGAGGATTTCTGTTTCACAGGATGTGTATAAAATATTTTCTTTCATTTGATTTGGAAGAAAAGCTTTATTTAAATTGTCAGAACTGGAAATTCCATGTTTTGTATAGCTGGCATAACCATCACTTTTGAAATGTATTCTTAAAGCAGCTTTTCCACAATAATGTTCTTCTTCCTTCCCTGTTCCAAGAAATGTGGTAACAACTGTACATTGTTAAAGAAATATGTTTGCCTATAAGCTGCTCTTTCAAGCAAGTTTTTCCTCTTCTGGCTCTGGTCTGCTCAGGGGTTCTGACTGAAAAAAGCATATGTTGCTCTTAGATTTGACAAGTTGCAAAGGAAAGTTTGCATATTCAGCAACTAGCTCCACTATAGACTCTCCACTATAGACTTGTTGCTAGATATTTGCACAGCAAACCATTATAATTAAGTGAAGCTAAACTATAGATGGAGAGATTTGTTTGGATTAAGGCTGTTACTTCAAGGCAGGCTTCATACAAGGAACATTATCTCATACCATGCAGCTCAAAACTCTCTTTTGCCTTTATGAGTTACTAAATATCAGTATGTAAGGGTGGAGGAAAAAGCTACACGGTTCTAAAAACGTATGTCCAATATTGGCTTCTGGCCTGGTAGCACAAAGGAGATGCAGGCTTTTTAATATAGCCAGCTAGGCATTCTCCTTGCATAACAGGAATGGCTCCCTCATTTTTATATGCCCCATCTGTTAGCATGTGAATTCAGAGTCTTATAGATTATAAATAATCTGGCACCCTTGATTTTTACATCCTACAGGACCTTGCCCTGTCCCCAGAGGTTCAAGTCAGTTAATGACGGGGTTTATAAACCATCACCATATTATGATTTCCCTTGTTTCTTTTCCTTAAAAATATATAGCAATTTGTGAGTAATGGGCTGTGTACTCTAGGGGATAACTAAATCACGCCTCCCAGCTCCCCCCTTAGCTCATAAAATATGCTGTCCTATATACTATATTATGATCTTAGAATACATATTTCTGGTCATTTTTTATTATCTATGCTTATATTCTAATGTTGGATCATTTCTAATACATAAAAAATGGTATAACATTCATATGTGACCTAATTTTGACAGTGTTAAAACTCTGACCTCTGGCACGTTTCAAACACATTCTCCAGTATTTTCTGATCCCTCAAAACACATACCTCTATGCTCCTCTATGCAGTGTCTCTTCTCTAAGGCCCTCCCACCCTGATCTCTGATTGGTTCAACTCCTGACTGACACAGTGACAGGTGGAACTGCTCTTAATGAAAATATTAATACTAGTTTCACAAAACTACTGAAGAATTTCAGTAATTACCAGTCCTATTTAATATGGCTTTCCTTTGCATATTTATGCTAAATCCCATACTTTGCTTCTTAAACATGGACAAAAACATAGATGATCCCTAAAAGACAGTGAAACAGAAGCCAAAAATGCTTTGAAATCACGGTGATAATGTGTTACTGTAAGACAGACTAGTTTGAAACCAGATGAACCCATCTTGTAAAAAATTCAGCACACAATTGGGAGCAGGCACTTGACTAACATTTCAGGTTCTCTTTATGGGTTTATGTAGATATTCCATTACAAGGTCCATGTTTTAAAGCAAAGATTCAAATTAAGTCTTTTGCTCATGACTAGTGCATTGTGAAATAATCTGCCAAGCCCCTAGGGTTGTGGCTAAATTAGTTATAAATTACTCGGAACTCTGCCTGCAGTTTGGCCGAGGCTTGAGACAGGTGGACTGTCTGCTGCCCTGCAGGGCACTGATGTCTGCTGCTGTGTTGAAGAAGCTCCTCTTCCTGCACTGCACAGGACTCTGAGTGCCTGGAGCTTGTCTGCCAGTTCCATTCCAGGAGCTGAGCCAAAGGAGTGTCCCTGAGTGGGTGGGGATTCAAAAGGGCAGGAGGGCTGGGAGTGAGGAGGAGTTTGCTAGTGATTTTGCCTGGGAACTATCTCTCACCCACCTTTACTGTAAGCTTGGTGAGAAATCAGGGAAAAGGGAACCTTTCATGACCAAGGAGCAGTTAGCAGGCCAGCTTATGGGGGATTTTGCTAAGGAAGGTCTGCTCACAAAGAAGGAAAGGAAGAGAGGTTGCAGATTAAATGACTAGAGGATGTTACAATGTCAGAGCTGCTGCCACTGCCAACTCTTCCTCTGCACCTGTGAGGTGTCTGTCCTGCCAGGACCACTCACTGTTGAGGCTTCCACCCAGGTCATGGTTTGACACTGAAAACTATGGCTTGCAAGTTCTTCTAGTGACAACCAGGTGAGGGAGTGCCTGCAATTTGAGTGGTACTTCCTGGTGCTATCCCTCAGGGAGCAGGCAAGAGAGATACAGGACAAGGTGACAAGGCTCTGAAGCATCTTCTATCATGAGGCCTTCATTGATTTGATGCTGATGGGTGTCTGCTACAGACCACCAGACAAGGAAGATAAGGTGGATTAAGTATCAGACAGCTAGCAGAAGTTTCCTGATCATGGGCCTTGGTTCTCATGGGGGACTTCAATCACCCTGAAATCTGCTGGGAGGGAAATACAGCAGTACATAGGCAATACAGGAAGTTTTTCGAGAGTATTAGGGACAACTTCTTTGTGCAACTGTTTGAGAAGCCAACTACGGATACTGCTCTTCTTGACCTGAGGCTCACAAATAGGGAACATTTGGTGGAGAATATAGTAGTAGATGGCAACCTGGGCAGCACTGACAACATGAATGAGTTCAGAATCCTAAGGAAAGAAAGCAGTAGCAGCCGAGCAGAAGGAATTCAGAGCAGCAGAATTTGACTCACTCAGTAAAGTGATGATAAGGATCTCCTGGGAGGCCAGTCTGAGGGGAAAAGGACTCCAGGAGAGCTGCTTGCATTTTAAAGAAGCCTTACTGAGGACACAAGAATGAACTGACCTGATGCTCAGGAAAACTAACAAGTATAGCAGAAGACCACCTTGGCTTATCAGGGAACTCTTTAGTGAGCTAAAACACATAAAGGAAGTTTACAAGAACTGGAAACTTGAACAAACAACTAGGGAGGAGTAGCACAGTATTGCTTGAGCATGGAGGCATGAAACCAGGAAAGCCAAAATGCTGTTGGAATTGCAGCTAGGAGAAGACTAACAAGAAGGGTTTCTACAAGTATGTGGACAACAAGAGGAAGGTCAGGGAAAGCATGGGTCCCTTATTGAATGGGAGAGGCAACCTAGTGACAGACGATGAGGAAAAGGCTGAAGTATTTGATCCCTTTTTTACCTCGGTCTTCACAGGCAAAGTCAGCTCCCAGACTACTGCACCTGGCAGCATGGTTGGGGGGAAAGTCAGAAACCCTCAGTAGTGAAAGAACAAGTTAGGGACTTTTTATAAAAGCTGGATTTATACAAGTCCATTGGGCTGGGCAGGATGCACCCAAGGGTTCTCATAGAGTTGGCTGATGTGATTGCAGAGCCACTGGCCATTATCTTTGAAAAACAGGGAAGAAAGAGGATCCAGGGAACTACAGACCAGTCAGCCTCACCTCAAACCCCAGAAAAATCATGGAGTAGTTCCTCAAGGAATCCATTTCTAAGCACTTGGAGAAGAAAAAAGTGATCAGGAATAGCAGGCATAGATTCACCAAGGGCAAGCCATGCCTGACCAACCTGATTGCCTTCTATGATGAGGCGACTAGCTCTGTGAATACAGGGAAAGAAGTGGGCATGATATATCTTGACTTTAGCAAGACTCTTGATATAGCATTCTTGCAGCCAAGTTAAGGAAGTATGGGTTAAATGAACGGACTGTAAGGTAGATAGAAAGGTAACTGATCATTGGGCTCAAAAGGTAATGGCTTGTTGTCTAGTTGGCAGCTGGTATTAAGCGGTGTTCCCCTGATGGCTAGAAAACTATATTTAGAAGTTTGCTTTTAGGAATTGGCTTGTATGTAAAGTAGATATTGCAGTAGAATAATGGTCCAAGGGGTGTCAGGGGTTAATTGGTTTTTAAAAATCTGTTTGTGGCAAAGTTTCCTTCAAGACCCACTGTGTCTGATGCTAGCAGACACACAGGCTGGGAAACTGAAGACATGCACCACACTGTTCCTTAACATGAGTTAAGATGGCATTAGGTCACAATGCCCAACTGCAGAGCTCTTTGGATTTCCATTTTTGGCAGACAGACCAATTGAGACACTGGTAAAAAACCAAATTAAGATGTGTGCATGTGAATGGTTTGGTAAACAAGGAATATGCTTACAGGACAGAATATGAACAGTGTGACAACCACATGGAAACCAATCAATGATGGGAATGAAGAGTCATCAGAGGAGGAAAAGGATACAGAAAGAGGAATCTCCAAGCAACAAGGGGTTCCTGAGAGGGGAACCTGATGCCACCATGGCCAGAGAGCACACCACCAGACTATCTTTTCTACCCGAGGGGGGTGGGGTGGGGTGGAGTGGGCCTTGGCCCTTGGCATCCAGGCTACTAACATTTGACATTCAAGAGAGAACTGCAGAGTGAAGCTTGCAGACTAGCCAGACAAATCTTTCCCTCTGTGATGACCTAGCACTTGTAGATGTAGAATTGGGAGGGTTATTTTCTTTGCCTTGCCTCCATTATTGCTATCTGCTATCACTATGTATCAATAAAATTTGCCCATTATCAAATGGAGAAGTCACGGACAGTCTGAGGGTTTGCGTCCACCCAGAACAAGCTATCTTGGTCATAAATCCAGTGCCAAACCCAGGGGTCAGTCCTGGGGCCAGTTTTGTTCAATATCTTAACTAACAATCTGGAAGATGGGATGTAGTGCTCCCACAGCAAGTTCACATATGTCACTAAGTTGGGGAGAGTAGTAAATATGCTGGAGGGTAGGGCTAGGATTCAGAGAGACCTTGACAAATTGGAGAATTGAGCCAAAAGAAGACTCGTGAGGTTCAATAAGAACAAGTGCAAAGTCATGGGACCAACTGGCTAAGCAGCAGCTCTGCAAAAATGTATCCAGGGTTACATTGGACAAGCTGAATATGAGTCAACAGTGTGCCCTTGTTGCCAAGAAGGCTAACAGTGTAATGGACTTCATTAGTAGGAACATTGCCAGCAGATCAAGGGAAATAATTATTCCCCTCTATTTGACACTAGTAAGGCCACATCTGGAGTACTGTGTTCAGTTTTGGGGCCTCTGCTACAGAAAGGATGCGGACAATTTGGAGAGAATCCAGCAGAAGGCTACAAAAATGGTTAGTGGACTAGGGCACATGGCTTATGAGGACAGGCTGAGGGAACTGGGATTCTTTACTCTGGATAAAAGCAGACTGAAGAGGGATTTAATAGCAACTTTCAATGACCTGAAGGATATTATAAAGGAGGCAGAGCTAAAATGTTCTCTGTGGTGGCAGATGACAGAACAAGCCCCCCAACCAAATACATGGTTGTATTTGTCAAGCATCTGCTGATGCATGATAAAGTGTGGTTAGCTTTGCTAACAATTTCGTCATGCTCTCATGTTCATCTTGGAGTCCACTATGACTCTGAGATCCCTTTCCACTTCTGTGTGGCTGAGAGGGTTATTTCCTAGCCAATCAGTGTGCTAGATATTTTTACGCCCTAGGTGCAGAATTCTGCATTTGTCCTTGTTGTATTGCATCCTATTGTGTTCTTCCCAGTTTTCCAACCTGTCCAGGTCTGCCTGCAGTTGTTCCATACCCTCCAGAGTGTTCACTTCACCCCACAATTTAGTATCATCCACAAACTTGGACAGAGTACACTTCAGGCCCACATCCAAGTCACTGATGAAGACATTGAAGAGTACAGGTCCAAGGACTGAGCCCTGCAGGACCCCACTACCCACATCCTTCCAGATCGATATCAACCCATCTAGTACCATTGTCTGGGTGCAATCCCCAAACCAATTTACCACACACTGGACTGTGTAAATATCTAAGTCACAGCCTCTTAATTTATTTATGAGAATGGGATGAGATACCGTATTGAAGGCCTTCCTAAAATCCAAGAAAATGACATCCACTTCTACTCTTGCATCTAAGCATTTTGTGACCTAGTCATATTACTTGTCTTCATTTATCTTAGATACCCAAAGGGGGATACAGTTACTGTGAGGCATTTTTGGATGACACAATAGGTTGATGCCCAACTATTCACTTCTCCTGTGCCATAATTTCCAATTCATTAAATAGGATGCTTTTATTGTAGCCTCTGTCTGCATTGTCTATTTATATTGTAAAGGCTTTGGTGAAGCACATCTCACTGCATTCATCAATGGGCATTTTTGTCCCTCTAAAGCTTGAAACTGACAGTGAGTGCACCCTATTTAATCAGCTAATTTCTGAGGTTGGTGCATGCAGAGCAGAAGCAGGTGGGCAAAGAGTAGCGTTTAAGAGCAGCGCTCCTTAGAATGTCAGTGGATGTGGAATAATTATTCTCTCTTCATTTGTTTCTATGAGATAAGAACAATGAGGCTCAGAATCCTGGTTCAGTATTCCCAGTGCTCCTTTAACATCACTAAAAACCAAGAGGCCTTCACATGCAAACTTGAGTCATACAAGGGTAGAAGTGAATCACAGAGAAGTAGGGCTGGAAGGGACCTCCAGAGGTCATCTAGTCCAACTCCATGCTTGAGGAGGGACATTTCGTGTCCAAGCCATACAACAATCCATAATCTAAATTCTGCATAAGACTACCACGAAACCTAACACAACACAGACCTAACATCCTAACCTGGGACAGGTAGGTAAAGTAGGGGAATGGTGGCAGTCAATGTCCTGCTTCTATCAAATGTCAATATATGCTCAGGAGATCCCAAGTAGAGGGCCATGCCCCCACTACAGAGGAAACCAAATACCCCCCACAGTCCCCCACATGGTGTAAAATTCCTTCCAGACCCCAAATATGACAATCAGTCTGGTCCTGAGAGGAGGGGTAAGACCCTCTAGCCAGGAACCTCTTGTTTTGGTCCCTGCAGGAGCATTGGCATACTCCAGTTGAAGTCCCCAGCCTAGACTGTAGGCCAACATCCAATGCCCCTGAAGGAGGCTTAAAAACACCCTGACACATGTAGCATAAATGAGGACCAGGGGCAACCAGTAAAGCCCAGCAGCATGAGAAATACCCATAGTAGAATTCAGGCATAGCTACACTTAGATAAGAGGGTGTAATGGGGGCAGTGGTTTGCTGGTCCATGGCCACTTCTGGTCCAGCAACCAATCTGCCTGGCATGGCACCAAGCCGCAGCCCAGGGACTGAGAAGTCCTGACTTAGATTATCCCCAAGAAATGTCTATCTAACCTCTTTTAAACACCTCCAGTAATGGACAGTTCACAACTTCCCTGGGCAGTCTATTCCACTGCCCCACTATTCTAACAGTGAAGAAGTTTTTCTGGAAATATAATGTAAACTTACTTTGCTGTAACTTCAAGTCATTGGTCTGTGGTCTCTTCTCTGAAGCAAGAGAGAAAAAGTACCTTCCCTCCTTATAGCAGCCCTTCAACTATTTGAAAACTGCTATTATGTCCCCTCAAACATGTCATCTGCAAAACTGAACATGCCTAGCTCCTTCAGCCTTTCCTCATCAAGCCCTTGATCATCTTTGCTACCTACCTCTGGACCCTCTCTAACTTCCCCACATCCTTTTAAAAATGTGGAGCCCAGAACTGCACACAGTATTCCAGATGAGGCCTAAACAATTCCAAGTAGAAAGGCATTGTCACTCCCTGTGTCTGCACCTAATGTTTCTTTTGATGCATTCTAAAGTCACATTCACATTTTGTGTGGCTCTATAACACTGCAGACTCATATTGAGTTTGTGCTCTACCAAGACTCCCTTTTCCATGAGTGATGTCCTACAGAGATGTTACTGGATTTCAAAGTTTTTACTTGAACCCTCCTTTTACTTCAATGCCACTGAAAGGTCAATTACAGGAAAGGTATCCTGGCCTACTGCCAGCGTAGTAACTTCACAACAGAAATTCTTTTAAATATTTACTAAGTACCAAAGAAAGAAGCAAAACAAAGACATAATACCTTTGGGACTTCAGAAGTCCTTCAAAGAGAAGAAAAATACTGTTTAAGAATTAATGTCTTGGTGAGCTAAATTCTGGTTTTTGGGGGGAAGTAGGGAGAAACAAGTCTGGTATCCTGGTCAACGATAGCTTTTCTATTAACTTCAGATAATTCTGAATCAGAGTCAGAAAATAAAAAGGAAGATGTGCTGTAGAGGATTGTAAACTGAGATGTCAACCACATATTCATGATATTTTAGCCTGCCATATTAATTTTGGTGATTGTATGATTGAATTCCAGACTACAGAAAACAGAAATAAAAAAACCCAAAACAGATATGCAGAGAGGAAACAGATTTAACTTGCCACTTGAGAGGGAAAAATATAAGGAACCTTAAATATATCATCATCAAGAATTTTCTGAACCAGTTCTCTAGTACTGATTGCCTGATATCCTCTCAAATGCATTTGAATCCTTACAAAGTTCAAAGAAAAAGATGTCTTTTAATAAGATGGTGTAAGTCTGAGGACATGAGCACCCATCACCATCCCTGTTCCTCCTCCTTTCTCAGGTTCAAAAGAACCATGTTTACCCTTTACTGCCCAATTAAAAATCCCAATAATATAATTTATACTACACGAAAAATAGTTATTTCCCTTTACTTAACAACTAATACTCTTAAAATTGAAGCATGAATGGAAGTATGATCTGTAACTTTATTCACAATTCTATTCCTTCCACTAATGTTTAAAGGGCCACTAATGTTTAAAAGGAAAGGATTTCTTGGTAACACCATTCACCCTCTTTGGGTCAGCAATGTTTTAAAGCCTATTAATACTTTTTGAAGCACCAAAACTCTCTCTCTCGCTGTCTGTCATATATATACATAAGTTTTAAAATAAGCATACAACTAGCAAATATATATATAAACTGATGGAAGAAATTGCTATATCTACTAATCCAGGCTAATGTGATGTGCATTGTATATTTTCTCATGCCAAAACAAAAAATAAGGGAGTTAAGGATCTAATTCCTCTTTTCAGAGTGAAAAAAGTATATTGCTTTAAGATAATTGGCATGGCCTATTCAAATAATTTGAAAACTCTTTAACTGAATATATCTCTTTGTATCCTGATAAATAGAGGACCTACTCAGTGTCCTCTGGGGATTTAGAAATACCATTTATTACTAGCAAAGAGAAGCAGAAGCAAGCCACGAAGACAAGAGTTAGTCTAAGAAGATAAAGAATGAAAGACACAAGTACTGCAGGTACAGGGATTCTTCCTTGTCCATATATCATCACTGTATATCTTTTCATCAGTAATGTGCAGAAAGAACACATTGTGCTAGCAAGAGGGAAATTGGTATAGTCTCATTAGAATAATAAAATGTCCAACTTTTCTTTCAAAATAGGAGGAGAATCTTGAAATTGTGTGACAGCTGCAGTCACACAATTACCCTCAAATCTGATAGGAAATAATGCTGTCATTTTTAGCCACTTGCAGGGAATGACAGGCAATATGTCTGATATCAGTCAGGCAGCCACCTTTTATTTTCTTTATAAAAATACCAACAGAGTATGATTTACCTATCTTACCTGGGATGAATCACAAAAAGCAGGAATATTCACAGAAAAGGTTAGATGTTTGTCGTATAAGAGTGACTGATAAAATTTTGTGGGCAGTTAAGGAGGATATTGGATTTCACATACATTTGACAATTTTTAAAGTTTGTCTGATGAGATGAATTTCACTTACACTGATCCCAATTCAGGAAGGTAACTTCCTTTAGCAAAGGATATAGGAACACAGGAAAGTTAACCATATAGTTAATGTCATCATATTGGGCAAGCTATTTTCAATGAAATTTCCTGATATTCTGGAGCAGTAGGATCATGTAGTATCAATATAACCCTAAACTGTGACAGTGGGCATGTCTACACATGCTTTTATGCATACCTAAACTTAATGTGCATTAGGGTGATTTAGGTGCATGTCTACATGTACACATGCTAAGGTGCATTAACGCAGGTATGTGGACTGACATGGGTTAGTCCCGTGTCAATGGACACACACCACATTAATGCGCCTTAGCGCATCTACATTTGTTAATGTGATTAAGCTATTCACACATAAATGTGATACCTGCTTTATGCAGATATCAAATTTATGCTTAAATAGCTTAAAATCACCATTCTAAGGTGCATTAAGGGTGTGCACGTGTAGACTTGCACCCTTAATGTGCCTTAAATAGGGCAAATGAGCATTAAATGTGCATGTATAAACACATCCAGTGGGATTTTTATTTTCTTGGTAAACACATCTTCTCTTAACAATGAAAGAAGGGCTTGGGGTGGTGTGTTCTCTTCCACACTTATGACAAAGTAGCTTGGAGGGATCCTACAAAAAATATGTACCTGCTATTTTGGCAGTACAGATAGCATACAGATGTCCAGTATCCATGAGGACTCTGCAGGTAAGTCCTAGGGCCCTCTCTGGCCCTGGATCCTTGCAAAAGCCCCTTCCTAGGGCAGCCACCAGCTCCCTGTACAGGGACCAGGCTCCAGATCTGACCCCTCCAGGCCGGTCAGGGACCTGACTTCCAGTCCTCCTGGCTGGTCTCTCGCTGGGCTTTTTATCCTGGCTTCAAGGGTCCGGCCAACCAATTAGCCCCAGCACGCTGCCATAAAGTGCACCCACACTGACGTGGGAGCTGGTCCTGGCTCCTTCTGGCATGGCTGTTTTTTTCTTCTCTTTTCTTTTTACCACAGCAACTCCACCTGCTGTGGTTTCACTTCCACCATGCTCCATTTCTGGCATGGTGTCCCACCAGCTCCACTCATCACTTGGCAGAGGTAAGTCTTTTCCATAGTCTCGTTGAAGAAAAGACCATGACAGTGGAACTTTGAGTGTTTATCAGTTTGAGGTTTCTTGTTTTGTTTGTAATATGGGGTGAAATGTTTCATCAAGGAGCAGTAGCTTTAGGTTGGTTGTATAATACAGTGTAATATGAAATTAAATCTATCATATCTGAATCATCAGTCCAAACCTAACAGGTCAGTAATGACTGAGACCATTGTCATACCATCTGATGAAAGCTTAGTGAACTGTACAAAGGATTTATTTACTTCAGGCTGTTTTCCAGTCCACAAATATCCAAAATGTAACATCTACAATCAACAGGCACCTTCAACTGACAACTCAGTGAAGCTGGCTATGTTTCTTCAGTCCTAGAGGAGGTTACTGCAAGTTGATGGAACATTCTGTGAAAGTTCACTGTTTTCTTTCATGGAAAACTATTTATCTTCTGACTACTTCCATGAATTAAGCATCATCTCTCAAAGTCCGTGCAATTTAGAAAAGGGATGGGGGAGGATAATATCTCATATTTTATGACGGCAAGCAGTTTAACTCACCAATTTAGTAAAAAAGAGTACAAAGAGAGTTCCGTATACACCAATTAAAAGCACATGGAGAATGTGAAAATGGATGACGGGGTTGATTATACTCAATCTGTCCCCTTTTTCCTTCTTCTTCAACTACCTTCCACTTTTTGCTCTAGTCCTAAACTATGTGAAGACAAGAACAGATACCTTTGGTCTAAAATGTTTAAGATACAAATTATCTATAATAATAATAGGCTTAGTCTGTCTGGAACACTCTGGTTGTCTCGGCAGCCAATCACAATGCTTACCACAACAACCAATCAGAGTGCTCTGGATAGACAGAATAAGCATGTTATTATTACAGATCCTGAGGTATTTCAGACAGATATGTGGGCAAGTCAGAAAAAGAATGAAGCATCAGTGACCACCCTCTGTGGGCAGGCTCCACTGAAGGAAAAAAAAAAAGTGGTGATGGGCCCAATCCTTTATTTGCCCCAGATCCTGCCCATCTCTTCTGTAGCTGGGAGGGGAGTGAGGGAGGAAAGAGGGGCAAGCTGAGGGCAGGCCCTGAGCTCCGGGGTCCTCAGTGCTTCCCTCTGTGGCAGTGGTGCCCTCCAGAACTGCCTGGACAGAGTGCCAGCAGGTAGGTGCTCCCAAAGGGTGCTGCTGCTGCCATGGAGGGAAGCACCAGGGTCCCCCTCAGCTCAGGGGCTGTGCGATCCACTGGCAGTTTGCTCTCCAGCTGCAGGACATACAGGCAGGCTCTGGGAGAGGGACAGAGGGGAGAAAAAAAAGATCAGGCCCCTCGCTTCCTCCCTTCCCCCCTTGGCAGAGCCTGCCCACATGAGCTGCTGCTGGAACATGCAGCTCCTGAGCTGTGGGGGAGACTGGTGCTTCTCTCTACAGCAGTGGTGCCCCCCAGGGCCACCCAGGCAGAACGCCAGCTTCATGCATGCAGCCCCAGGTTGCAGGCAGCACCTACCAGATCCAATGGTGCATGAGACGCTGGAGGCTTAGGCATGCTTGGGGAAGCTTGGGCTTGGTGGGCTTCCAGTGACCTGTGCACTGTCCACACCACCTTCCTTCCACCTGGTACTTCCCAGGAATGGGCTGTCTGCTCCAGGAGGGAGGCAGGAAGTCAGGTGGATGTGCTGGCAGCCAGAGAAGGTGGAGGGGATGGTGCACAGGGCCCTGGAAGCCCATCAAGCCTGAGCTTCTCTGAGCAGACTTGGGCTTCCAGGGCCCTGTGCACTGTCCCCACCACCTTCTCTGGATTGGGCCCTTTGTACACATGAGGAATATCACTGTAATCTGTTATGTAACAAACTAAAATAGATGGGTTGTGTTTTAGTTTGCTATGTAAAAAAGTCATTTAAAATGAAATACTCTGCTGAACATGAACAGTACACTGTTACACAATTAAACCATTAAAAAGGGAAATTAAACCACTAAAAGAGGCAATTTCCCCACATGTGAAAGAGCTCTTTTATTCTATGGCTACTATAAACAAGTCAAAAGTCAAAAGGTCAAAATCCTGTATTCAAAGAAATACTTTCATAATAGAATTTTAATCATAAATGTTTTGTGGGTTTCAGCTAATGCATAGATAAACAAATATATCCAGGTAGAAATTGTTGTTTTTTTTTAAATCTGCTTTTAATGCTTCTATGCTAACCATGTTATCATTGCTTTCATAAAATCTCTTTAAAATTAAGTACTATACATCTTTGTATTCCAAAAATATTTCATAAAAAGAAAAAAAACAACAGGTTTTTTTTTTAATCATTACTTTCAGTTGCTTAAGAACACTAAATACAAATTCAGGCCCAATTGGAGTTGTCTCTTTAAAAATACCAAAGATAACACTTGTCCAATACCCTTTTCCCTTTCAAACAACTTACGTACACCTATTTCATCAATATTATCTCATACTATAATATATAAATCAAACATGGCATGGCCTTTCTAGAAGTCGTACATTTATTTATGTTCTTTGGAGCAAATTACTTTGCCCACTTATGGCTTAGATTCATACTGCCACTTGTGACTGTTGTATCTAATATTTTAAGGAAGGGCAGGCTGAAGCTTTATATATTCTGTTTTTACACAGTGTATTAGATGCTTAGGAAGTACTTGCCTTTTATGTTAGCATGCAAAAGTCAGTGGCTCTTAAAAAACAATATCTTTCTAATAATGTGATTTTGTTTGGGGTTTTTGTGAAGCTTTATAGCATAAGATTTAGAAAGTTTGGGGGTTGATTTTGTTCTGTTAGCCACACAAATCTCTCCTGCCTTTTTTCCATGGGAAAGCAATAGCTTGGTAGTTATTGTGCTGATATTGTGCTGACATTAAGTCCAAAAATTTTATGAAGTGTACGAATGTGTCATAGGTGGATGGATAAGAATATTATTCAAATGTATTACCTGGGAATATCTTACAGTTCCCCATCATATACAAGTTTCTATTTGCCACCCATAAAAAGTGTCCATTCTGTGACACAAAACCCTTTCTTCAAAACTTACCTCAGTTCCTGATCCCAAGTCCCTACTTCTACCCATCTCCTTAGTGAATGAATAGTGATTTGGCAATGTTTTCTCTTCTCTCCCCTCCCTGCTGCCTCCTTGACACACAACCATGTGTGAACAAATTGAAATTACCTTTGGAAAACTCTTTCACAGTATCTTGCTACATTTGTGGCAAACTAAGTAGTTCATGTTGATAGATACCAAACATTGGAATTTTATATTTATAAACATTATAAAAACTGTCTTAAATATCAAAACTTAAATAAGGTTTGATTAATACTGTACATAGAGGGTTGTTGTTTTTTTTTTTATTATGGAATAACCCCAAAGGAGCTCATAAAAATGAGATCATGCAATTAGACACAATGTGCATACTCTCGTATGCCTTGTTCACAAGGACAATTACTGAATTTACATATACTGTTGCAGTAATTGTATGCAGTAAATGGTACATTTTTATACACATAATTGTATGCCCAACATTTAATTGGGCTCATCATCATTAGTCTTGCCTTGCTTATAAATTAACAATGTTAACAGTGCTGACTTGCAGGTGCTGTTTTGTGATAATTTTTTTTTTGAGTGGGGATGGAAGAAGGAGGGTCATTCCAATCAGAAGGAAAAATCACAACCCCAATTTTTTTTAATAACTAAAAATCACAAACATTATTTCTGGAAAAAATATACTTTCCAGGATCTCCTGTAGATGCTGAGTGAAATTGACATGATTATCAGGTTTACTGCTATTTCCAGGAGTAATAAGGAAATTTACAAGAGTCACATCAATCTCTATCAGCAGCTGATGGAAATCTCAGGATTTCCTGTGCAGGCTGTTCTTTGGATACCAGGGGTTCCAGAGTACCAGGATAGCTTGCTTCTTTCCCCAGAGGACTTCCAGACTTCTGCAGCAAGGAGCTTGGAAGGTCCAAGAGCACCCTGTCAACTTTTATGATTAGCTATCCCAGAACCTTGGCCTCACCAGATAAGCTGGCAGAAAACTGGGAAGGTTTCTTTTAGAACACCTTGTATGTTTTGTCAAATCAGACATTTTTATTGGAAACTTTCAAATTCAATATCAGCCTTTTACAATGAAAACCTGTGTCATCTGAAAATTCTCAACCAGCTGTAAGTATTTCCTTTTTTTCTTTGATACTAGATTTCACTAATGCAAAATATTCAATATCATTGGGCACATCCACACATGCAAACACATGCACTTGCAGCAGCTCAAATAAAAGCAATGCAAATTTGAGCCAGGGGGTGCTTTACCTCAGTGCATGTGCTTGGACATGCACTTTGTTGTGGAGCAAATTGTGCCACTTGGGGCAAAATAACCCTGCCTGGCTCCTCCTTGATCTGCAGCCAGGGGGAGCTAGAACCTGGGGCCAGCACCTGTGCTGTCCCCAACAGTATAAAAAGCTGCCCTGGCAAGTAGCTCAGAGCTACTATCTGAGGAGCTTCTGGATCCCAGCCAACCTGTACCTGGGAATACTACCCCTTGTGCCAGCTGGACCACTGAAGAAGCCCTGAGAGTTGCCTGAAGCCTTTACCTACTGCAGCAGTCTGGTAGTGGGGGCTGCTGCTGGCTGTGACCTGCTGCACACTTGCCAGACCCGGATGGGGACTACACAGCCAGTAGAGGCATCTGCCCCTCTGGGCCAGCTGCCAGGGGGCTGTAGCTGCAAAGTTGGCCTCTGAGCAGCACTACTGCCACGTTTGCCCCTTGCCCAGCCATCTGGGCAGCTATCACCCAGAAGATGTTCTGGGTGTGGTGGCCTGCTTTGAACTGTCAAAACATGTCCTCCTGGCCCCATTTGGCCAGGAGGTCACCCACAGCCTGCTGGGTCCAAGGTGACAGCTCTGAGCAGGCAGGGTCCTGCCACTGGCCTCCCTACCAGGAATTCTGGTGTTCCCCATTGGAAAACTGAAGAATCCATGATAAAAAAAAAAATCCCCAAATCACTCTGTATAATACCCCCAAATCCATGTTCCTTCATAAGCAAAACAAAAGACCACTATAAAGAGGGACAGTGAGACAGAGACAGCAATCAGTTGGACAATGTTTTATTGATATATCTACAGTGTTAAAGCATGTGTCTTATCATAATAATAAAGTGAACTCTAAATACATGTTCATGAATTCATGAATATATATTTGCTGCCCTCCCACAGGGGCTACAGCCCCCACACAAGGGCTATGGCATCTACAGGGGCTACCACCCCTTCAAGGCCCACATGGCCCACCCCAGCCCCCCCAATTGCTGCCCCAGCTGGCCCCTATCCCCTGCCAACTACTGCAGCACCCCTGATGGCTGCCCCAACCAGCCCCAGTGAGACAGACAGCAGCCAGATTGCTGGTAAGTGCTGGGGGGGTTGTTTTTTTTTAAACTATGGAGATGCTGGGGTGGGGTTGGAGGGGTGGAAGGGGGAGGAGCTGGGCAGGAAAGTTATAGGGGGGATCTGGAGGGTAGGCAGGGGGAGGGGCCAGGCAGAGAAGTGATCAGGGAGGTTGGGGATTTAAGGCAGGGTAGGAGGCATGTGCATGCTCGTCTGGACTCGCCCATTGAGTCTTTCTGTAAAACGCTTTTAATTTGACAATAGTGTAAGACTGGTGCAAGAGATTAATTAAAATGTTATACTAATTATCAGTTCCAAGGTCAGAGTCACCTAGCACTATGCAGATTGCTGGTCACAATGAGGAAATCCATGGACTTTTATTATAAGATTCCTATATAAGTTTTTTTTTACAATACTGCACATCCCCCAAAGTATAGGAAGCAAGTATATCTCTATATCTTCTCCTACGTTAATAGTGATTTGAAACTTAATCATCTTTTTGGGTTTATAAATCTCTCAAATGTGCTATAAAAATGCTAAGAAATAAACAGTTATAAAAAAATCTATTATGTGCATATGCATTTTCTAGTGAGTCCCCTGATTCACCCAAGTTGTTTAAGCATGTGCTTTATTTCATATACATAAACAGTCCCATTTACTTCCTTGAGCTTTTCAGTTGCTGAAAACTAGACATGTGTTTATGCATGTTATTCATGTAATATGAGTTTCTTTGTGAAGGAAAATGTAATCTATTTAATTTGCCACCAGCTTGGGGGGAAAAAATCGATATCAAGGCAAACACTATGCATTTTTTATATCAAATTAATGCTGAAATAAAACCACTGATTCATATTCATTACTTAAATGACTTTTTTCTGCTGTTTCATTGTCTACATCAATTTCTTATCCTATGACCAGGCAAATGTCGAAGGCTGTGTAAGAAGATTGTAAATACTGTAAATCAAAAACAAATATGTTCCCCATAAATCCTAAGATTTCATTCCCATGGTGCATGTCATTCAGCAGAGTGTAACTGTAGTCATTTACTGCTTTAGTAATAAGAACATTACTATAACTATTTTTGCATTTATTTATGCTACCCAATTAATTCTATTATAATATTTTACAAACCAAGAACATTTAATTCACATTATGAAGCTTAGTTAAAGTTTTTCATTTTTGTCAAAAGTATCTTAGGTACAATTTGCATAGTGATGAAGTTCTGTGAAAGCAACAATGATGTGTATGCCCTCCTATCCTTCTATATAATGTACTTTTTAAATAATGTATCTGTGTTTATACAAAACAAATCCTGAAATTACATAAGCTTACTGGATGTCTGATGCACACAAGTGAAAGAAAAATATTGTTTGTTAAAGCAGTACACGTATACTTCATTAATCCTTGTAGAAGCACAAAGCAAATTTTTCTTCTTATGGATGGAGCCCTAGCTCTCAAAGAGACCATGAGCCAGATTCTACTCCATTTCTTGGGTATCTAAATGAATTTAGGTGCTCAAGGCCTCATACAGACATTCAGTTTCATCTGGGGGGTTGCTGCTCTCCCAGGTGAAACTACAAGTATATAGATGTTCAGGCTTTTTCTCCCAGAGTAAAAAGGGCTGCTCCAGGAGAAAACATTTGTTGTTTCCAACTTATTTAAATCACTTCCAGAAGAGTTTCTTCTGGGACAATAAATGTTTGTACATGCTGACAACACAGTCTGACCTGCTCTTGACACTGATGCCATTTGTTGCCAGGAAGACTAAGAGAGCCAGTAGAGCATACTGAGATGTGTGCACAGCCTCAGCCTCAGCCCCAGCTGCACAGTGTCAGCACTGCAAGCTCTCCACTCTTCAGGGCCTCAGCTTTCAAATGTTTGTACATGTGGCTCTAGGTAAGTCTTTCTACCAGAAGAACAAACCCAGTAGATTTCTTCCAGGTTATTTGTATGTGTGTACATACCCTCAATGTAATTTTATTCCACCCCCTTCAAGTCCCTGAAAATCCATGTGTATCTCCTTATTAAAACAAACAAAACAAAAAACAAAAAAAACTGACCATACTCTTATCCTTAAGACTAAGTCACAAGAAAGCAGTAAGGAAGATGAGGAAGACCTACCCACCTTTTTCCAATTACTATTTTTCAGCTAATTGAGCAGAGTGGAACAGAATCTTATTTAAGCACCTATGACTACTTCTATATTTAAGAGGGAAACTATAAACTGGATCCACCTGTCTTACTACCCACTACAGCCAGAAGTAAAAAAGATCTGTGCTTGAGCAATGAACTGTCATTCATCTAAACTCAAAAAATAAGTTGGAGACTCTTGACTGTGGAATTTTTTCAATCAGCAGTTATGAAGAAGCCAGACCTTGCCAGCCTTTAAGCCCCATACTAGCAAAAGTAAAAGGTGTATGCATGGAGTATAAAGTGCATTCCTAATATAGGGATGTTATGTTCATTATGCCTACATCCATGCATGCCTTTAAAACCACTGAAGGACAGGCAATTTCATTCATTTCTGTGCCCACTTCTAATACACCTTCATTGCTGTATCCAGTCAAGCTGGGACAGCTTTTCAGACCCTCACACAAGCATTTCTCATTGGTTTAATGGCCAGTAAAGAACCTTTTGTAGTTGATTGCCCTAATTTGTGCTGGGTGATGAAGTAGGCCCCTCTTGCCCTGAGACTGAGGCAGTAAAAAGGTGGCTTTTAGTTATTTTTGGCTCTTTCTTCATCTCCAAAACTAAGTGGATTGGCTGTAACTTATCAGGCTTATAAGCATAATTAAGCACAATATCACCTAAATTCTCCTTCTGTGATTATGTATATTTGCCTTCTTATAATGTTGCTTGTGCTTTTATTCTTGTGTGTACATATAGCATCATCTTATTTATTTATCTTGGTGTTAGTGCTGGAAGGTTGGATTTCAATTTTCTTCTTCCTGACTGGCAGAAGTTTAAGGAGCAAAGTATGGAAAGAGATAAACAATTCAAGGTTAAAGCAAACAGTATCCCTCAATCTAGCAAGCTAATGTATCAGGATTACATTATCTGTAGGGGCATTAAGCCAGTAATGGCTTTCACAGTAATTTGCATAAACGTCACACTTCTCCCTAGAATCTGACATCAGTAGGTCAGCAGCTAGAAAGATGCCAAAGGGTTGTCTCCATTTTCTGGAGACTTGAAGGGCTCTGTCTACAGCAGCCTATTCTAAACTGTCTGTTGATCTAACTAAGTCAGGGTGACATTTTATCAATTGAATTTAAAAACATATACATTAGTCACAGCCCTGCTAGGGAAAGTAGAAAATTATTTGTAAATAATATCTGCATGAACTGTATTTGCAAAAGGATTAGTGAGTGACTATGCTAATTTACTTGGAATTATATTATTTTCCCTTGAATAAAGGACATCCAGCTTTAATCTCATTATCTAAAACATATATTTAATATAACACTGACAATGTATTAACACATAAAATTGCAGCATTCTGAGATTATGAAGCTTGGACTAGACAGAAAATGAAATCACCAGAAGAAGGAAATAAAAAGTTAAAGCATTCAGGAGTATACATTGCTTGTTACTGAGCCCAGTAACAGAACAGCTACCATATATCAAGAAACGTACCACAACCTTAGTATTTCCACCATACAAAGGCCAATCATCCAACAACTTATTTTCCACATTAAATCATGAAACTACCCTATGAGCCTACTTCTAGGGGGAAACCCTCATCTTTATAAAGACACACTCTTGAGAGAAACAGTCTGAAGAGTATTTTTGCATCTCAGATACAGTGGCCACAACTACACGTGTGATTTACTGCATAGTAGAATAATTATCTGTGGAGTAAAGCATTACTGTCTACGAATACAACAGTATTAGGCTGCGGTAAACTAATTAACATTGCCATAAAAGTAGTACTGTCAGGAATAGTACTACTTCATGGCAGAGTAATTAACTGCAATTAAATGCATGGGCTAAATTGCACCCGGTCAGCTCAGGCAGAAAGGGGCAGACCCCTGCCTGCTGCTTAGCATTAGAGCTCTGCACTTTCAGAACCCTCATGCTTCATCCAGCCCCGGTCACAGTAGCTAGTATTTCATGATTCTTATGCATATGGTCCCAGGGTGAGCACCCTGGCTCAAATTGCTGTTGTCTTGGGTGCACATGTAGATTCTGCACCTGGGAGTAGTTTACTCAGGCTCAAACTGCTCCAGAGTTTATTGCTTTGAATTAATTGTATATGTAAACACACTCAGTAACATTGTAGGTCTTCTAAGGCTAAAGACATCAGCCATCATATAAGCTGAAATTCAATCGTACACAAAAACCAAAACAAATCATGTACACGAAATAAATACTCAAAATAAAATTTGGAGTGGATAATCAAAGGAACAGTGTCTTCAAAGAAATTACTTTTTCCCTTATGCTTATTTTATTATTTTCCTATCCCTAATTCCTGTTTTTGTTTTCAAGTAAGTACAGAGTTTATGAAAAGTAGCACAGTGGTAAACACAGAAACTGACATTTTCTGGTTAGTACTGGAAGAGATGGAAACCAACCAGGGAGAACCTCATACTGTCTTGCTACTGGACCTCAGTATGGGTCCAGCACAAGACTTTAAGAAATCAATGCCTAATGCTAAGCAACTAACTTAGTATTAGGCATCCTAATAAAGTATCCTACATTTCAGCACCTAGTATTTCCCGTTGACTGCAGTGCCTGGTATGATGACCCATTTTGAAAACCCCAGGTGATGCCCCCAATTATACTGGATCACAGCCCCCACTTCTTGCATTTACATAGATACCAGATTGTGGTATAATACTTTTGTTATTCTGGCTTAGAAAAAGTTCCAAGAAACAGAATTCAAGGTCCCAGTACTTGATTGTGGGAAATGCTGTGCCCTTTTTGCAAGATCAGTCAGCTCATGTGGAAGTCACTGGATCAGGGACCAAATGAGCTTGTCACTATTTTATCTGAGATATTGATGTTCAACAAGAGCAGAAGCAACTTAAAAACATATTGATTAAAATTGAAACCCTCTAAAAAGTATTGCTTATATATTTACTCCACTATAATAAAAACTGTTTGCATCTCCCTTTCAGAGTAAAAAAAAAATCTTTGCTTAGCAACATTTGCTTTACAATTTATGTTCATAGTAATGAATACCTGCAAGGTAAATCTGATGTTTATCTGATGATTGTTGTCCTTGACAAACTGAACCCATTTTGATGCCTTCTTCCCAGTAGTTTAGATATAAGATGTCAAGCTAGGGTATACACAGTTGTAACAATTATATCACTATCAAAGAAAGCTAGTACAAACTGTAAATGTAACTTACTTCTGCATGATTCCATAGCCATATGAGTATAACCAAAACCATGTCAAATTTTACGCTGTTTCATCACTGTCAAAGTTAGGGCAGTTTACCTCACTTGTATTGTTATGGGCTCATGGGGTGCATTCACACATGCAGGCACAGGGGCTTGCAGCAGCTCAAATAGAAGCAGAACAAATTTGAGCCAGGGCTTTTTGCCTCACTGCATGTGCCAGGACATACACTTTGGTGTGGGGCAAATTGTGCCACTTGAGACAAAATAACTCTGCCTGCCTCCTCTTGGATCTGCAGCCAGGGGGAGCTCAAGTCTGGGCCCAGCACCTGTGCTGGCCCCAGCAGTATAAAAAGCTGCCCAGGAAAGTAGCTCAGTGCTGCTCGCTCTCAGGACCTTAGGAGGCCC
Organism: Crocodylus siamensis; assembly: GCF_052110815.1. Classification (NCBI taxonomy): domain Eukaryota; kingdom Metazoa; phylum Chordata; order Crocodylia; family Crocodylidae; genus Crocodylus; species Crocodylus siamensis. The sequence continues at coordinate 78,300,922 of NC_143397.1, read as the reverse complement.
GGCCAATTGGTACCTGGGCACACTACCCCTTGTGCCAGCTGGACTGCTGAAGCAGCCCTGAGAGTTCCCTAATCCCTCCACCCTCTGCAGCAGTCTGGCAGTAAGGATTGCTGCCTGGCTGTGTGACCTGCCACCACCTGCAATAGCATGTAGTTCGAAGGCTGCATGCCTGTCAGACCTGGATGGGGACTGTATAACCATTAGAGGCATCTGCACCTCTGAGCCAGCTTCCAATGGGCTCTGGCTGCACAGTTGGACTTGGTGTGGCACTACTGCCATGTGTGCCACTGCCCAGCCATCTGGGCAGCTATTGCCTAGAAGACGTTCCCATGTGGTGGCCTGTTTAAACCATCAAAGCAGGTCCTCCTGGCTTCAAGTGGCCAGGAGGTCAGCCATCTCCAGCTGGGTCCTGGGTGCCAGCTCAGAGCAGGCTCCCCTGCCTGGTTCCTGCCACTTGCCTAACTAGGAAAAATTCTGGTGTTCTCCAATTTAAAAATGCAAAATCCCTAATAAAAAAATCCCCAAGTCACTCTTTAAAATACCCCCAAATCCATGTTCTTCCACAAGTAAGTCAAAAGACCTCTAGAGAGAGAGAGAGATCATATCAGCTGGACAATGTTTTGTTGACATATTTACAATTTTAAACCAATTTCAAAAGCTACCAGTGTCTCTATCACCATAATAAAATAAATTCTAAATACCTATACAGTTTGGCATGGACTTTTGGGTTTTTTGTCATAGAAAAATATGAGCTGTCTCTACCCCCTCACTCACCAGGATGTGCAACATTGAGGAGCACTGATATGCCAGTGCCCTGCCCCTGCCCTTGCCCCTCACTCCCAACCTACAGCCTGCCCCCCACCCCAGTCCCCTCACTTCTGACCCACAGGGCCAGGTATGTGGCTGAGGGGTTTATGGGGGTGGTTCTGGGTTGTGGGGTTTGTGGGTGGATTGTGGAGGGACTGTGAGTGTGGGAGCTACTCAGGAGGGATGGGTCCCCTGTCCCCTGCAGGGTGCAGCTCCCCTGCACAGCTCATGTACAGCCCCCAATAGGCTGCAGCCCCCCACAGGAGCCAAAGTCCCCCAACAAGGGCTTAAGCCCTCCCCACAGGGGCAAAGTCCTCCACAGGGCCCACATGCTCCCCACCCATCCCTATCTCCCACTCACTCCCTCAGCCCCTCATGGCTGCCCCATGTGGCCCCATCCCCCACCCACTCTGCAAGCCCTCTGATCCTTGCCCCTCCTGGCCCCAGCATCTCAGCATTTCAAAAAAATGTTTTGCACTCACCAGCTATAGCAGAAGCCATTGGGACCTCTGGGGGCTCATGGCAGAGCCCCCCCCATGCAGTGTAGGGCAGTGAGGAATGCCCCCCGCCTGGTACCCACATGGCAGCTGTCACATCACATGGGTGCAGCACAGCTTGGCAGGGTGCCACACACTTTCCAGGAGTAGGGGAAGCTAGGCTGAGCAGTGCCAGGCTCCAGGTGACAGCTGGAGCCATCCCAGCTCCCAGACGGTGTGCGGCACCCTGCACTCACGCGATGTAACAGCTGCTTTTTGGGTGGCAGGTGGGAGGGTCAGTCCTCACTCTCCCGCACTGCATGGGGGGGCTCTGCCATGTGCCCCCAGATGCCCTGATGGCTGCTGCTACAGCCAGTGAGTGCAGGGTGTGGTTTTTTTGTTGTTGTTTCTTTAAGTGCTGGGATGCTGGGGCTGGGCAGGGCAGTGATCTGGGTGGCTGGGGGAGATGAAACTGGGTGGGGCCCTTGCCAGGGGCCTGACCCGCTCCCCCCTTCAGCCCCTTTCACTGCCTGCTTACTGGCATGGAGCTCAGGTCAAGCTCCCTGCAGCTGGCATGCTACTTGCCTTGCATGGGCAGGCAGCATGCTTCAGCACTGGGGTCAGGGCCAGTCATAGAGATGCTCTGGCTGGCTGCCAGACAGGCTCTGTGGAGGACCCGAGCTGCCATTGCCTCAGGGCAAGGTCTGGGAAGCTGCCTTACCCTGCTGTTTCACCGCATGTATTTTTTTGCCCCCGTGCTGCACATTTCAGCATGAGGAACATTTTTTGTTCCCTCATGCGCCTCTTGCAGCATCTCAAAGGGTTCGAGATGCTGCAAGATGCACATGAGTGCTCATGTGGACACACCCATACAGACCTAAGTTACAATGTAGCTGCTGCTGCGTGTTCCTGAGCACCAGATTCTCCTCCTCTTTTTGAAGTGACTATGGATGCAAGTTTCACTATACTCCTAGGTCAAGGTCAAGTATAGATGTTAAGCTCAGATCTAAGTGAATATAGATTGTTCTAAATCTCTAATTGTACCACCACACAAAGACTGGTTTCAAAATAGTGCAAGCATCCTAGAATGGATCACATCTGAGGTGCAGTAAATTGACACCAATTCAAGTTAAATGAATCTACTGAATGTCTGTACTGTTCTCCTATCAATTCAAATTAGATTACAGTGCTCCAACATCCCAGTGTGCTTTGTGCCCTCATCCCCAGCCCCATCCCTCCCTGGCAGGGAAGTGCACTAGCACTTAGCTGCTCTGGCCAAGTGTCCAGCAGACCCCACCTCAGGCTGTCCCAGTACCAAGTGAGGACATCCTCTCTCACCAACCCTGCCTCAGCCAGCTGATGGATACAGATAGGTGGGGAAGGGGAGGCGTGGCAGCTGTAGGCAGCTGTCTCCTATAGGGACCTTAGGAAGCAGGCAGCACTGGAGTCCCCAGACCATGTCCCTACACCCCCAACACCTCATCATGAAGTGCCCTATGGCCTACATGCATACCCCAGCAAAACCCCAACAATTAAACACAGCCCCACACACCCCAACACTGACTCTTAAGCACCCAACTAGGAGCATCTATGCCCCCAGACTTGATTACAGTTGCAGGGGCCCCAACTCTGGCACTAACACCCCCAGCTGGGGACCCCAACACTTCCAGACTCAGGCACAGCCCCACTGACCCCACTTCTCAGTGGCCAGAACCTAGCACTGCATGACCTGGACTCCTTCACAGACCCACCCTCCATACCCCTGATCAGAAAAGGGTGTGGGTAGTTTACCTCTGGTGGGGGGGGGGAAACAGAATTTCAGGACTGAGCTGTCACAGAGATGACTCTGTCAAATCCATGGCTTGCCACTGGTGGCAGGTATCTGGGCCATGTGTACCTGGAGTGCTGCCAGGGTTTGGGTTTTTTGCTTGCAAGTAGAGGATCCTGGAGTACCCAGAGTAGACAGGTGGATGCCTCTGGAAACTTCGGGAACAGATGGCGCATGGCCAGCAACCTCAGTATTTCCAGGTAGTGGTTCCTGGAAATTTCCAGGCCAGGGCATAGGGCATTGCCAACTGGAAGCCCCTGGAAAGCTCAAGGTCATCGGGGTGGCTTGGCCTGGTCACTCTGGATCAGCAGCCACATTCAGCTCAAGTAAAAGTCTTCTTTTGAGGGTTCTGTGACCTGCAACCTCATGAATGGAAATGCTCTTCCACCCATCCCCCCCTCTCTCTATTATCCTCATAGCTGGACCTTCACCCACCCACGGACACCAACACCCCACAGGCACTTCCACACAACATGGACGAGCCTGGCCGATACTCCTCCGGTACCAAAACAAGCAACTGGGGCTACAGGGTGATGAGGGATCTCATTGTCATCTGTGGCTATCAGGAGAATCAACATTAACTTCACATTAGGCATTGCAACAAGGAGGTGTTTGGGAGGACTGCCCAACAGATGTGAGCATGGGGCCATGACAAGGACTGGATGTAGTGCCAGGTGAAGACAAAGTGGATGAAGGTGCAGTACAAGTTAATGCAAATGCCAAGAAAACATCCAGGATCAGAAGGCAAACCATGCCCTTCTACAAGAAGCTGCCCCACTTCCTCATCACTGACAGGGCCATCTCTATCCCACACATGTATGACACTACTGACAAGGAGAAAAAGAAATCACTGGAAGAGGCGCTTCTTCAGGAGAAGGAGCAGGAAGGCCCTGAGGTGACAGGACAACCAAGTGACCAGGAGCAGGTGGGGCATGAGGTGTACTGCTGATGGTCCCTGAGGACCCTGCCACAATGATGCTGGTCCCTGGTATGTTAGAGGAATTGGGGTTTGGACCCTTATGTGCCAGACCTGGGGAATATCTCTAACAGCATAGTCATGAGGTGCAGGAATAGAGGGCTAGAAATGTTAACTTACAGTTTTGAACAGGCAACCAGCACCTCACGAGAGCTGGCACAGTCCCAGTATCAGAAGAGGGAGTTCATGGACAGGGCTCTGGACCACTTTGTAGCCACCCATGACACCCTTAATTAATGCCAATGTTGCCTCCCACAGAGACCCTGCAACACCTTTGGACAGGGGAGGTGGGAGATGCTACCATCCAGCCCCAGTCAACATGCTGTGCCTTGCTTTGGGGACAACTCCTAGGAGCAACAGGAATGAGGGCCCTGGAATATAGGTGAGGGGAACTCTCCCCACCACACCCTGACTGGGAGCAAAAGGAGTGGGAGGTGGATGCCTGGACAGGAGGAGTGGGGCAAAGTCTGGGAGAATGAGAAGGTCCCTGGCAGAACCTACTCTGGTGAGAGAGGGTAGATAAAGGGAGCAGAACCAGGGTGTCCAGGACCCAAGGCCAGGACCATCCCAGACACTGCCTTTCTCCCTGGGCCAATCTCCCCAACTCCCAGGCCCTGGTTATGACCCTGCTAATATACCACCCCCCTCAAGTGGTTCTGCAACAGTCTCAGTGGGACACAGGAACAGTTAGAACTAGAAAGAAAGTGCATGCTGTTGCTGAGACAGTGGGTGGCTCTTGAGTCTGAAAACCCCAGGTAAGCTACCCACCACACAGGGGGGCCATGGGGGAGCATTTTTGTTCCTTGCTACCTCTCTCCTGACCCAGACGTCATTGAATGGAAATGCTCCAGCCAGTGGGGATGGGCAACCCCCAGCCCATCTGAGTCTCACTGCATGGGGTGGGCCCCAGGCATGGCCTAGGGTCATAGGATTGGGATCCCTTCAGAGGGAGACTGAAACCTGGGAGTGGGGGCAAGGGTCCCGCAAGTGAGCTTCAGGAGTGCGTGGTGCTGCTATGGTCATACTTCCTAACCTGCTGCCACCTCTGCTCCCTCCCTAAATCCCACAGCCCTCTAAGCCAAATAGTGGGTCTGCAATCACCCATCTGTCAAGCTCCTACATGGAGAAATCCTTGCTCTTCAACTCCTGAGTCTGGGAAAAAGTGTGCCAGGTTTAAAGCCTCCTTCTCTGCCCCTCCCTTCCAAGTGTGTGTGTTTTGTTCTGCCCCTCTGGCTTTTTCTCTGACCCCAGTCCCCACCCTGTTCCTGATCCTAACTGCCCCTCTATGTTAATTCACCCCTTTTTCCAGCTTCCAGTCCCCTCTCCAAAGGATTGCTATTTTGCATTGTTAGGAAGCAGACCAAGTTCTGAAATAGGCAATGTTAAATTGGTTTTCTTTAATAAAAACCAGACAAATTGGCAACTGCAAAATTGTAAACTGAGGTATGTCTCTTATATGGAATTTCTTTGCAGCCTTGTACATGACCTCTTGGGAGGTGGGAGCAGGGAGGGGGGATGTCTAGCCAGTCAGAGCTGTGGTTGGCCCTGCTGGGCATGAAGGGCTACAACAGGACCCCAGGGAAGGAGATCCATTGCCTGGTGCCAGGTTCTGGGTACTAGAGGATTTGAAGCCCTCCAGTCCTACTCATTCTAGGAGTGCTCCCAGTCCCCACAGCTAGCAAGCCAAGGCTTCACAGACCCAGATTTCCTGCTGGTTTTTAGGTCAGGCATTCACAACTTCCAGTAAGAAGTGGGTGCTATCTATGGGCCTCATGCAGCTGAGAAAGCCCATGCTGCAGATGCAAGCAACCACTTCCTGTGGATTGATGAGGTGCATACCACCTCATCAAAAAGTGATTTGCCAGGATGTTTTGAATGGCCAGGCATACTTCTTAGATTGCCTCTCTCTGGCCATGGACTTGCCCATGCCAAAATTGTTGGAGAGAGGACAGACACTGCCAGGGTGGCCACCTTCCAGATGGTGATGACCACTCACTTCTCCAGAATGAGAAATGCCATCATGCTAATGTCCAGGAATGCCACATGGGGAACTAACTAGGTGATGATGTCCACAAAGGTAGCCCCATATATGCAGGTCTGGATCCACTGTTTGTGATCCCAGGTGTCCAGGATGATCCATTCCCAACAGTTACTGCTGACTGTCTGGAGGTGGTGTCAGAGCAACCTGATATCCATTGCATCCTGGGTGTCCTCATCTTCAGCCACATGCAAGGCTATGGCCCAGTCCAGGACATTCGGTGGGTGCAGAAGCCCTACGCTGGAGTTGGCTGTTGGCTCGTGGGCTGGAAACCATGTCTTATGGTGATTACCTGCTGAGCCATGTTCAGATGGCTACACAATGTCATGCAGCCTCCAGCAATAGTCATGCACAGTGATGAGCAGGACATGCTGCAGCTCCTGGGTCTGTGTATGGCCATGCCCAGCAGACAATCAAAGACAGTCCAAGCACTTGGCAGTCTTTGATAGCCTAGGGTGCCCTAAGGTACACTGGGAGGTAGCTGTCCATGTGTCCCATCTCTGTAAGAATGAACTTCTGTGCTGTTCGCCCCCAATATAACCAAATAACTCAAAGTAAACCACATAACTTACACCAATTCTTCTTCCAGATTTTTGGATACCTGTACATGACCCTAGCTAACAAGAATCAAGACAAATACACTGCATGTGATAATTTTAGGTGATCCTGTTACAAAGCAATCAGTTGAAACTTTGTTTTATTTGCGGATGCTTAAATTATGAGTCCCGCCATGGCCTGATGAGGGGAGAGGTTATTTGGCATAATGCATAAATCCCCATTGTTTTATTTTGATGTTAGACCAAACAAACTCTACTGAAGTCAGCTGAATTACACCAATGTAAAACTGAAGTAGCACTGTAGCATATCACCTCTACTTTATTTTCTCTACATAGCTACATTAGTTTTATTTCCATCTAAAAAGCTTTACTAGAACAGTAGAAACAGCATCGGTGAAGATAGAACCATTTGTTGTCAGCATGATCTATTTGACATTAAGTTCTTCAATTGTTTGAACTAAAGTGGCAATTGCTGAAGAACGGGCTGGCATGAGTCCCCTCTGTAAGAAAGCATGGAATGGCTTCGCATGAAATGAAATATACCAGCATATCCTATCTCCTTCCCTTGTCCCAAATCCTTGTTTTGTGATTGTACCAGTGGAAGGTAGCCTCTGTAAGGTCCTGGCATCTTACCCACACTCAATTTGTTCAGTAAAATAGTAGTTCCCACTGTTGCCTGAGCCTTGTTGCCCAGGGTTGTGGCAGAGGGCAAGAGAACAGCATTTGTCCTAAGATGATAACTTGACAGTCCAGAATAGACTAGTGCCCTAGATCCATGAAGTCACAGGGCCCATTATGAAGAATTCACTATTGGAGTACCTTTACTATTCCTGATCAGGCAAATTTTAGGAAAAAATGTGGAAAGGCTTTTGTATTTTGCAATTTGGTTTTGCCTTTTTTTAAAAATGGAGATAATGTTTCTTTAACAGTGAAAACAACTGTGGTCCAAGATGGGCGCACTTTAGGGCAAAACATTTAGAAAAAATTCATCTTAATTTTGGATATATTACATGCTCAGATTTAAATTATTAAAAACATTCTAGAACATCATGCTTTATTGTAACTTCTTTATCTATTTCTCTCTTAGTGGTGATAGCATTGAAAAGCAAGTAGTGGTACAGTTTTCAAGACCAATTTCCCAGCTGGTATAACTAAGCATAGCTCTGTTTAGTGTAATGGAGTTGCACTAAATTAAAGCAGCAGAGGATATTTCCTTCAGTTTATACTGATTCCAGCTAATTATCACATTTTCACCCAATAACTGGAAGTTAAGGATTTATGTCCCAGTTTAAGAACATGAGCAATCCTGTCTTAAGCTTGTTATTTTTAAGAGTGTGACAGCATTCTATTTAAATTTAAAAACACTAAGAACTTGAAGGTCTCAGAGTCGAGTGACTCAGTCAGAATTCAGTTCTTTTTTCCTGTCACTTCAACAGCTTCTCTTTGAGTATTCTGTCACCATTAAAAGTTATTAATGCTTTGTAACCTTTCGTATCTGCTTTTCAGTCTCTTGGAAGTGGAAGGGAATTTATCTTCTCAACTAGTAAAGACAATCTAAGATGATTAGGTTTTGGCTTTCTTTGAACAATAGCAACATCAGTGAAGGCAGAACCATTTATTGTTAGTATGATGAATTTTATTTTACTTACGGTTCAGTCAATTGAACTGAAGTGCTAATTGCTAAAGAAATTTCTTTTTCTATAACATTTTTCCTATCTTTATGAAAATCTATTCCAGTGACAGCCAGCTTAGAAATGCAGATATCATAAAATAACAGGATCATTTTTGTCCTGATGTTTTATTGCCCAGTCTTTAAAATGAGTCTCTGTACTGCCAGATGTTACTTTTCTCTTTTTTTTAACTGAACTAATTGTCTAAAAGCATCCAAGTTAGCAAACTCTAAATGTTCTCTCTCACTTGTTCTCTCTTTTGTAGTGCAGTAATATTAATTCACATTTATTATTAACTATTTAAAAGAGTTTCCTGAAGGAATTTAAGAAGAGTTATTGGTAGGTTAACTAAAAACTATAATGTTGTAATGTTTAATTTTTTATATACTCTTCACTTCCCAAAATTTTCTGCCTCTTTAAAAAAAAATGAAACCAACACCCTTTACCATTTCATTATTTTCCCTTTATTAAGCACTGGAATTTCCTGGAACAAATTAACCGGTGCCATTCTGAAGGTAGCATCTCATTGCATGTAGCTATCTCTAAACAGATAGTTTAGAGCCCGATTAAAGTTCATTAATATTGATGAAAGTATTTCCACTAGCACCAATGAGCGTGGGATCAGGTCTAGGTACTGCTGCTGGACATCAAGAGTGGGAGCATGAAACAACAGTGGGCTACAAAACGACTTCCTATTAAAAAAATTCTTAGGGGCAAGTCCTATTCCGGCCCCTGTGGCTACTGATCGTGAAGGCAGTGGAGAAATGCAATACACAAGGACCAGGCATTAGGTAGCATACAGAGGACTTCTGCATTTTGTACCACATAGCCCTTCAGGATATCCTTGTGTTTCAGGTGATATAGCAGAAGTAAGATGGTTTAGTTGCTTGACTAGGGGACAGTAAATCTAGTGCTACATGGATTTCCTAGGCAAAGCTCCAGTGAAGTCAAGCTGTTTCAGAGGCTGCAGGAGCCACAGGGCTGAAAAAGCGATAGAGTAAGTCAGCTACTGCACCATGGCTAGAAGAAGCAGGAACCATTCCTTTTTTGAACCTGCCTTGGGATAGGAAGACAGATTAGATGGCCTTTCAAGATTCCTTCCATCCTTTTTCTATTATCCTGACACCACTTCCAAGGCAAGGAATTTCCAAGCACAGAGACAAGTTGCTGTATGCTGGAATAAAGATTTGTATTTTTAGAAAGAGTGAAGGATATTGTTAAAGAACAGAAACTTAGATATTTATAATGACAAGAATTTTTTTAGAAGAATAAAATGATTTACCTTTAACCCTCAAATAAGTGCTAGTATACTTTCAAATATACAAAGAAAAAAATAGCCTCAGGCTCGCATTGAGAGTCATCTCATGTTGTCAGGGCTTAACCTGCCTGATAAGTCATGATGTTGTCACACTTTCATAGATTTCATAGGGCAGGAAGTGAGCTGGGGTCATAGGATCCCAGCAAGATAAGCATCCAATTTGCTCTTGAAGCTGTTCAATGTAGGTGCTTGAACCACCTCCGCTGGCAGACTGTTCCAGACCTTGCGGGCTCAGACAGTAAAGAAAAGGTCTTGTAGTAGTTTATGACCGTTCGAACTCATCATCCCTTGGACCGCTCTGATGAACAAACGTTCCCCCAGATACTGGTGGTCACCCCTGATAAACTTATAGATGGCCATCAGATCACCCCGAGCCTGCACTTTTCCAAGCTAAAGAGCCCCATGGCTCTCAGCCTGTCGTTGTAAGGTCTGCTTTCCTGACCTCTGATCATGCGCGTGACTCTTCTGTGGACTCTCTCAAGCTTCTCCACATCCTTTTTGAATTGTGGAGCCCAAAACTGGACGCAGTACTCCAGCTGCGGCCTCACCAAGGCCGAGTAAAGGGGGAGAAGGACATTCTGGGATTTGCTCGAGAAGCATCTATGGATGCAAGCCAGCATTTTGGTCGCTTTACTAGTCACAGCATCACATTGCAGGCTCATGTTCATCTTGTGGTCAATGATGAGCCCCACGGCTCTTTCTTCCATAGTGCTAGCCAGGAGTTTTCAAAGATCCGTGCCAGGGGCTGGGCTATGATGCTCACCAGCTCCTTGAGTACCCTGGCATGTAGATTGTCAGGGCCTGCTGACTTGAAGGTGTCCAGCCTCTCAAGATATTCCTTCACAAGGTCAGCATTAATGGAGAGCAGGGAATCTCACTCACCCAGGCCTCCCTGTCCTGTAGCGGGCAGGAGTGTCCCATGGAACTGATGAAAGACCAATGCAAAGTACCCATTTCATGGGTTGGCTTTTTCCTGGGCATCGGTTGTCAGTTGTCCCTTCTGGTTTAGCAGGGATCCAATGTTACCCTTGCTTTTCCTCCGGCTCCCCACATATCCAGAAAAGGACTTTCTATTGTCCTTGATGCTCGAAGCTAGTTGGAGTTCAGTTGCAGCCTTGGCTTTCCTGGTTTGGTCCCTGAGGACCGGATCAGTGCAGAATAATCCTCCTTGGAGGTGAATCATGGGAGGAGTCCCACCAGGTCTCCATTATCCCTATGACATCGTAATTATTTGCATTGAGCAGGAAGACAAGCTCCTCCTGCTTATTCCCCAAGCTCCTGGCATTTGTGTACAGGCAGGCAGGTATCCCCTTGGGGGCTCTTGCCTTGCCCACAGATAGTACCAGGTCTGGGGCAAGGGAGGGTGCTTGGCCCGCTGGCTTTGCAAAGGCTGTTCAGTGGGCCAGCAATGGCAGAAGTACCCCCGTCCCCCAACGGGCTTAGTTTAAAACCTGGTGGAGCAGGTCAGCCAGCCTGGCTGAGAAGAGCCTCCTCCCCAGGGGAGAGAGGTAGAGGCCATCTCTTCCCAACAGCTCGCTGCCTCTCTCACCAAGGAGTGGGCATTGTCATGGAAGCCAAAGCCTTCCTGATGACACCAGCGCCACAGTTTTTGGTTGACTACATGAATCCTCCTCTCCCTCCTCAGCTCATAGCCTGAAACTGGGAGGATCAATGAGAACACCACCTGTGCCCCCAGACCCTTTAGCCTATCTCCCAAATCCCTGTAGTACCTCATGACCCGGCTGGGAACGCTCCGAGCCATCTCATTGGTGCCCACGTGAATGAGGAGCATAGGATAGTGGTCTGTGGGCTGAAGGAGCTTAGGGATCTTCTCCGCAATGTCCCAGATGCGGGTCCCCAGGAAGCAGCAGACTTCCTGGGCTAAGGGGTCAGAGCAGCAGATTCCCCCTCAATCCCTCTCAGGATGGAGTCTCCCACAACAAACACCTTACGTTTTGTCTTGGGGAGAGCGGGGGCGGTAGCTGCAGTTGAGCCTGTATTGCCTGCAGGAGCTGGCAACTCAGCAGGCTCTGCTGGAGCAGCAAGAGATGTGTACCTGTTGCTAAGTTCTGGTGGGGCAGGTGCCTTGGTGCGGTGGGCCTTAGGGCCCTTGACCACCTTGGTCCATGCCCCTTACTGGACAGAGTGGGAGGTCCTGGAGTCCTCCTTTGTCCTGGAGGGAGACAGTGGTCTACCCTCTGGCTCCTGGGGGAGAAGAGCCTGGCAGTAGGAGTCAATCTCCTGCTCACAGTCCCTGATGGCACGCAGTCTCTGGACTGTGGCCTGGAGCTCCTCCAGCTGGCATGCCAGAGACCCCAAAAGGGAGCAGACCCCACATGGGGAGGTAACCACGCTCCCGACTGCCAGAGCCTGAAAAAGGGACAGGCAGCCCGTGCAGCCGAGAGCCAGGGGCACCGTCTGTGTGGAGCCCGGAACCATCGCTCCGTCTAGGTGGTGGTCTCTGAGGTGCTGGGGGGGGGGGGGGGGGCGCATAGCCCGAGGGGATCCTCAGGGTGCGACACCTGCCCATCCCTGTCATGCCTCTGGTAGGCTGGCTACAGCTGGGACTGCCTACCCTGGGGGGTTCGCAGGCAATGTCTCAGGCCCTCCCATACACCCTCCTGCACAAACTTCGCTCTAACTCATGCACTGGCAGGCAAGCGCGCCTGTTTGTGCAGCTTATTCGCATGGCTCCCTGGGGGGCTGGGCAAAGTAGGGGTGAGTCTTGACTCAGCCGGGCTCCACACAGCAGCCTCCTCCAGCTCAGTGAGGGGTTAACCCCCTCCCACCATGGGCCCTGCTTGATGGAGGGCTGCAGCAGGTTTTCACCCATGCATCTCTCACCGCTCCGGAGCCTAACTGGGGCATTTTTTGCTCTTAGTGGGCCCTTTTAAACTGCCTGCATGCGCAGTGGGCCTGCCATCAGGGAAAGCTGCTCTAGGGCAAGGGGGGGCCCTGCCTGGGATTTGGGGGGCCCTGCCCTACTGGAGGGGGACTGGTGAGTACCCCCTCCTACCTCTCTCTCTCCCTGGGGGGCTGGGCCAAGACCCAACCTGGCTCCACTCAACCACCTCCTCCCACTCAGTGAGGAGTTAACCCCTCCCACCACGGGCCCCCAGTTTCTTGCAGGAAACTCTTTAAAATCTGCATAACAGAGTCTCTCCAAACCCAGAATCAGACTCTGCCTCACTTTCAACTATGTTACCAGTAACAAATAATTTACCACAGCTAGCCATCAGGGTTATACACTCTGGCTTATTATAATAATATTAACTTTTGACCTGGCTTTGAACCTCCTTTTTTAAAAAGCCAATTAAAAATAAAATTAATTTATTTCCAGATAAACTTAAATATGACACCTCCCAATATTTTTATATCCAGATGTTAAATATGCACTTTTTGCAGAAGCACAGGAAATGAAGGTCTTGATTTACAAGGAACATTAAGGCATGTCTACATTATATCTGTGCTGCTCCTGCTGTGTGTGGCTGCAGAGCCTCCCACCACTGGGCTGTGCTTGCCAGGGCTGCACTCCAAGCAGCTCCACCACTGGTTCTCCTGCTGCCTCCCACCACCAGACTAAGCTCCATGGGGCTGGTGGAGCCACTTGGAGCACAGTCCTGGCTCCAAGCACAGCCCTGGTGAACACAGCCCAGCGGATGGCGTGTCTGCAGCCCCACGGAGCTGAGCCTGGTGGTGGGAGGTGGTGGAGAGTCAGTGGCAGAGCCACTCAGAACGCATCCCTGACTCCATCTGCAGCCCTGGCCAATGGCTCTCCCCCACCTCCTGCCCCCAGGCTCAGCTTTGTGGGCCTGGTGAAGCTGATTGAAGTACAGCCTGGGGGCAGGAGGTGGAGGAGAACCATTGGCTTCAGAAGGGGTGGCACCTCCCTGGCACTTGGGGAAGGCTGCAATGAAAGGGGGGCTGCTGTCATCCCAAAATTCACTGTAGCGCCCCCGCCTGCCCTCCCAGCCCTGCCACTGAGCACGGGCCTCCCGGGGGGGTGGGTAATGAAGTCCCCTAGATCTGCATGTGAGATGGCAGGAGGTTGCTGCTGCTGCCTGGGACCAGTGGCAGCAGCAGTCTTCCCGGCGCTAAGCATGGGCTGCGCCTAGCACTGGTTCCAGGCAGTAGTAGCAGCCTCCTGTCATCCTGCATGCAGATCTCAGGGCCTACACCCCCAGAAAGAGTCTGGCACATCCCCACCGTCCTCCCAGGGGTGCAGACCCCCAGATCTGTACACGGGATGACAGCATGCTGCTGGCAAGTGATGAGTTTTCCTTTCAACTGTTCAAGATGCAGTTTCAAAAAAACCCTGCAAGTATCTCCTTGAAACTTGACAGGAATCATGCTCTCGGAAGGGCCTACCACCCCTTCAATTTTCATCTGAAACAGCCAAGAAATGACAAAGCTATAAGCATTTTCATGATTCCACATCATAGCCTATGGGTGAAACATTGAAATGTATCAAAACAGCAAAACAGTTTTGACAAAATGAAATAGAACAGTGCTTCAAAATAAAATGAAATGAAATGATGAAACAAAACACTGTCTCTTCAAAATGGTGAAATGGAAGTCGAAACAAAATGATGCTGTTTCACACAGCCCTACTGAATGGGAACAAAAGCCATATTTTCTCACGTATACCACACCCCAAATAAGGTATGCACCTTGTTCTTGAAAGGCAGAATGAAGGAAAAAATCCTTGAAAATACTGGTGAATAACAGCAAATAACTGTAGCAACTTCTGCAGCAAAAGCCTCTTTGTTTTTGGAGGGTAGAGGAAATGTAGCCAGCAGTTGGGAGCCCCACGTGTAGCACTGTGGTATAGTTTTTGTTTCTTCTCAGTAAAGGCAGACACTATTACTATTTCCTCACTTAGGATATACACCCAAATTTCCAGCAGGTAATTTTTTTGGGTGGGAAGGTTGCATATTGCATGCTAGGGGCAAAATGAGACCCTGCCAGGACCAGCCTCTTCGCTTCTCTGAAAACATCTTCTAGTTCCAAGTCTATGCAGGTGAGACCATTACAAACACAGTGGGCTCATCTACACACGTGCTTTTAATGTGCAGTAGACTATTCTACCCTACATTAAAGCAGCATGGAAATAACCATGCTAATGTACTAATGAGCAGTAGAATAGTCTACTGTGCATTAAGGATATGTAAAATGAGCTATATTTTATTCAGATTGGGATTTGGCCCAAACTGGGGACAGCGATTTGATTCAGATCACTATCTCAATTCGATTCAGCTGAATCTGAAGATTCAATACTGATTTGGAGAATCAATGATTCGGCCACAGACACAGCTTTAAATGTTTTTTCTACATTTTCTACATGTTTCTTGAGCTATGAGGCGTGGCTTGTGAATGCTGCGATGCTGGAGCAGATGGAGCATCCCATCGGAGCACAGTTGTCTAGACTAGGAAGATCAGGCCTTATTCTTTGCTGCCACTTAATACTGTAACAAGCTTTCTTAATAATAGTATGCAGATCAGTATAATATAATATTACTTTGAATATTACTTTGGCATAGAAGCAGGAATGGGAAAAAATTAAGTTGAACACCAAAAATTATAGTAGCTGGCAAATTATTAATGCCAAAAATTAGGTAACTTCCCCAAGAATGAGAGGTTTTAACCTGTACAGGAAACCCTTGCTGTTTGCAGGTTCAGCATTCGCAGTTTCAAATATTCATGAATGCCGAACCTGCATCTTAAATACACTGATAGAAGCGCCATGCTTGCCACCAGTGGGCTTCTGCCACCACTGCCAGGCTCCTGCCATTACCAGTGCAGCTGTGTCCCCCCCACCACAGGCATTGGGAGCACTGAATTCATGAATGCAGACGATATTCATGAATGCAGTTCCATATTTGTGAATTTCACCATTCATGGGGATCTCCAGAATGTATCCCCCATGAATGTTGAGGGTCACCTGTATAATTGCCTTCAGAAACAACTAGTGGAATATTCTTCTTTTGCAATTAATTCATGAAATTAAAATTGACAAAACTCCACTACATATTCAGCAGGCAATATTCCTCCATCAAACAGGAGACTTGAAGACTCTACAGCATTCCTGGATCTTCACATAAGGACAGTGAGATACACAATACTTATATAAGATTAACCTATGATGTGAATATTTCAATTGTATTTTTATATTTCATTTTTATTGTAACATGCTGTGTCAGCATGATGCATTTTCATAGCCAGTGCTATGCAACCTATAACTGACTGCATATATTCTGTTGCACTTATTTTGGGTTACCTAAAGCCAATCTGTTTAGCAAAAATAGTAGCAGGTAACAATATACAAATAAGAAAAATGAAAGATATTTAAACTGCATAGGCACCACAAACAGGATTCTCACAAATGTATTACATTTATATTGCGCTGCTCAGATTTTCCTACATGTTCACTTAAACTTTTCCATATGGTACTGGCCAGGAGGGATGATCTAGTCAGTGACCAAAGAATTGAAGGAAAGCTGGGAGACAGTGAACATGAGTTGATAACTTTCACTATTCACCACAAAGCTGGCAATTCAGTCAGTAATGCAGGAGTCCTCGACTTTAGGAAAGCTGACATTGATAAGCTCAGGAGGCTTGTTGTCAAGTCCCTAAGGGACCTAAGGGAGGGGAGTTCAGGATGAGTGGTTTCTCCTTAAGGGAGTAATCCTGGAAGCACAAGGGATGTCCATCTCATCTCATAGGAAAGGTAGCAAAAGGGCACAGCAATCCCCTTCACTCTGCAGGGAACTCATGGACCTCCTGCATCTAAAATGAGAGGCTTATAAAGGATGGAAGACTGGAATCACAACAAAGGAGGAGCATTCTGCACTGGTCCAGACCTGTAGGGAACAAACTACAAAAGCCAAGGCTGCAACCAAACTCCAGCTGGCTACACATATCGAGGATAATAAGAAATCCTTTTTCAGATATGTGGGGAGTTGGAAGAGAAGCAAAGGTAACATTGGACCCCTGCTAAACCAAATGAGACAACTGACAACCAACAGCCAGGAAAAAGCTAACCTGCTTAATGGGTATTTCACATAGTTTTTTCATCAGCCCAAAGAGACCTGCCTAGCATGATGGGAGATGGCCAGGGTGAGGGTGAACTTATACCCAGCATTGGTGTAGACCTTGTAAAGGAACATCTTGAGAGGCTGGACACCTTCAAGTCAGCTGGTCCTTACAGACTGCACCCCTGTACTTATGGAACTGGCATGCATCCTAGCCCAACCACTGGCACAGATATTCAAAAACCTGTGGCGCTCAGGTGAAGTGCCCCCAAAGACTGGAAAAAGGCCAATGTGGTGCGCATCTTCAAGAAAGGGAGGAAAGTAGATCTGGGGAACTACAGGCCAATCAGCCTGACCTCAGTCCCTGGAAAGATTCTAGAAAAATGATCAGTGTCACAGGGCGGAGACCCAGAAACGGCCGTGATCTCTCCTGGCGCCCCCTACCGTGCCAAGTTGGTGATCAAGCACCTTCATTCTCGCCCACCATGTCTTTGATGATCAAAGTATTATAAGGGAGACTGCCTTTATTTGTCCCCTTGGACACGGTGCTCTTATTTATCCTGGCCCCTGTTCTGTAAAGATAGATTTTGGTGCACCCAGCCTTATGGGCTATGCATGGCTCCTACCACCCCTTATACCACACCCCAAGCCTCTCAGATGTACCAGACGTTGTTGAGTCAGTAACTATAGCCCGCGCCCTCGCGGACACCCTCTGGGCTAGTCTTCTCCTGGTGGCCCCCACCGGGGCCCTTCTCCACACCCTCAACCACAGTGGGGCTTCTCCCTGTGTGCTCACCCTCTCTGGGGCTTCTCCCTGTGCACTCACCCTCTCTGGGGCTTAACACAATCCTCTCACCCTCCCTGGAGCTTAACGTGAGCACCCTCTGGGCTTATTGCCAGTGCCCATGCTGGTGCTTCTCACAATTGGGGCTCAGGTAGCCTTAGCCATACCTGGCCCCCAGACCCCTTTCTATGATCCTTATCTGGCTCAGGCGGCCTCGGCCTTACCTGGCCCTTAATCCAAACTGTTGTGCCCTCTCTGGCACCTGACTGTTGTGCCCTCTCTGGCACCAGGAACCCCCCCACACACACTACTGGGGTGCTCCTCTGAGGCCTCCTCCAACCCCTTATAGACTCACCCAGTCCTCTTGTGTAATAACAAACAAAACCATCAGCCAATCAGCCCCAACTCAAACCCAAGCCTCCTGGCTAAAATTCAAACCCTAGGCCCTCTGGCTAATCATCATTTCCATCCCTGCCAGGGGTTCCTCTGCCTAGCATCCTCACCCATAAGCTGCTCAGGCCATCAGGCTTCTCAACTCCGCCTGCTCCCACGAGCTCCACCTTCCCCGAGTGCCAGAGGGGAACTGACTCTGGTCTCAGCCTGGCTGGTTTATATATGCCAGGCCCTGCCCCCTCCTGGTCAGCTGACCCCTGTGGTTGCCCCGGCAACCAACACCTGTCCTTCTATAGAAGCAGGCACTTCAGTGCCCTGTGACAATCAGAGACCATGCTTGACAAGCTGGCTGATGGCAACATCCTTAGGGGTTTGTTGTGAGTAGGTCTTGCCTGACCAATCTCATCTCCTATGATCAGTGAAATATCACCTGGACAAGGGAGAATATACTGACAACATAGATCTGGACTTGAAAAAGCTTTTGATCTGTTGTCCCATGATCTCCTCATGGAAACATTGGCCAACTGTGGTCTTGGCTACATCATAGTCCATTGGTTAGAGAATTGGATCCAAGGTCAGGCCCAGAGAGTGCTAGTTGACATAAGTGAATCATCATTGCTCTCCATGACCAGTGGTGTCCCTCCAAGCTCCGTCTTTGGACCTATACTTTTTAATGTCTTTATTAGAGATGTGGACATGGATGTCAGAAGTGGACTGGCCAAGTTCACCAATGACACCAAACTTTAGGGTAAAGTGTCCACACCTGAGGATAAGCTGGTGATCCAGGCTGACCTGGACAGGCTTAGAAAATGGGTGGATAAAAACCTGATGACCTTCAACACAGAAAAATGCAAGGTACTCCACCTCGGGGAAAAAAAACCTGCATGATGCTTATAGGCTCAGCAGTGCAACACTCGCTAGCACCGTGGCTGAAAGGGACCTGGGGGTCATAACTGACCACAAGATCAACATGAGTCACCAATGCAATGTCACAGCTGGTAAATCAAACAAAACTCTGGCTTGCATTCATAGATGCTTCTCAAGCATATAAATATATAATGAGTATACATCAGGATCTCGGGGAATGCCTGTTCAGCAGAGTACCCCAAGGGATGGCAAAGTCAAATGGTCACAAACTACTCCAAGACCATTTTTGGCTAGACATAAGGCAAAACTTCTTTACTGTCTGAGCCCCCAAGGCCTGGAATAGACTTCCTCCAGAGGTGGTGCAAGCACCTACTCTGGACTCTTTTAAGAAACTCTTTTAACCATCCTGTTCAAATTTGCTGATAACACTAAGAAGTGGGGGGATATAGGCACGCTAGAAGGGAGGAATAGGCTACAATCGGACCTAGACAGGTTACAAGGGTGGGTGGATGAGAATAGGATGGGATTCAACACCAACAAGTGATGCACCTGGGGAGGAACAACCGGCACCATACCTACAGGCTGGGGAACTCCCTTCTTGTCAGTACAGAGACAGAAAAGGATCTTGGATTCATCATCAACTCCAAGATGAACATGGGCTGACAGTGTGGAGACGCGGTCAGGAAGGCCAACCGTACCTTGTCATGCATCCACAGATGCATCTCAAGCAGGTCCAAGGAGGTGATCCTCCCCCTCTATGCGGCACTGGTCAGGCCACAGCTGAAGTACTGCGTCCAGTTCTGGGTGTACTTCAAGAGGGATGTGGACAACATTGAGAGGGTCCAGAGGAGGGCCACTCACATGATCGGGGGGGGGCAGCAGGGCAGGCCCTATGAGGAGAGGCTACGGGATTTGAACCTGTTCAGCCTCCATAAGAGAAGGCTGAGAGGGGATCTAGTGGCCTGTTACAAACTAGTCAGGAGGAATCAGCAGGCACTGGGGAAGTCCCTGTTCCCCCGAGCACTGCCAGGAGTGACCAGGAATAATGGTCACAAGCTGGCAGAAGGTAGATTTAGGCTAGATATCAGGAAGCACTACTTCACAGTCAGGGCGGCTAGGGTCTGGAACCAACTTCCAAGTGAAGTTGTGCTGGCTCCTACCCTGGGGGTCTTTAAGAGGAGTTTAGATGAACACCTTGCTGGGGTCATTTGACCCCAGTATTCTTTCCTGCCATGGCAGGGGGTCAGACTAGATGATCTGCTCAGGTCCCTTCCAACCCTAGAAACTATGAAACATTTGGACGCTTATCTTGCTGTGATCCTTTGATGCTAGCTGACTTTCTGCCCCTGGGGCAGGGGGCTGGACTCAATGATCTTCCAAGGTTCCTTCCAACCCTATTGTCACTGTAATCTATGAAATATCTTTGAGAAATTTAAAATGTAAAAAAACCAGAAAATCATGTCCAGCTATATGTAAAGAGATTAATTACATTTTAAAACAATGATTTTAGCTGTACAGCTTCTTAAATGTCTTTCTTTAGAATCTACAGTACTATATCTTGAATGTAGACCTGTAAACTTTGATCACAAATACGTTTTTAGAGACTAGACAGATACGTATTCCTTTTCCACTTTGCATGTGATTTTCTTGTCATCCAGCAACATGCATACTAAAAAGACAGGGCACATTTCTCATTACTGTATGCAACTTACTGATACTAGCTTTCAGTAAATATCATATACAGCACTCACACATCTCATGCAAAGCTAACACATAATTCTATCTTTGTGGACATGAAATTGCTCTGACACTGCTGTCTTTAAATTTACAGTCATATGGAGGCTCCTGGTCTCTTGAGTCCCAATTAGACTTGCAGTGTTTCATCTTTTATTCCTAAGGGATTGGGCACTACTCAGTACCTTCTGTTCATGCTACTAGTGCCTCGGCTTTTCTATTTTGGATTTTTTTCCCTCTCATAAGCATGACTACCATTACCATTGTTAAGTTATCACTGGTTTATTCACTGCGTATGTATTGATATTGTGTATATGTTGATATTGTGCATATTGCAATATTGGAATTTACTATGTCTTATATGTGGTATAAGGAATCAGGAGAAATGGGGGGAAAAAGAGCAAAGTTTTGCAAATATTTGACCTTTTTCAAGGGCTGTCCTAGTAAGTTTTCTCCTTTTATACACAAATGAGCCCTTAGTAATATTGGACATCTTTGAGACAGCAAGATTATCAATTCTTTTCTAAGGAAATGGTAGTCTGAACTGCCCTTATTCAGCTCTGCCTGTCAGAAACAGTTGAACCCATATAGATTTTTGACTGAAGACTTTTTAAACATTATTTCTTTACCAAAATGAGTTTACAGCAAAACACCTACAGATCCCTTCTATATCAAATAGGACTTTGATTTCATAAACTAGGCCCTGATCTGAGCAAGAAGATCCATTAGCACATGCTGAGTTACAGTGAAATAATTTGGAACATAAAGATGATGGAGGGAGGGGATTAGAATAGCTTATTAAATACTGTTATGTCCAATCAGTGATTGGAAACTAGGGTTGAGTATTTGACTGGTCAAATGAAGTTCAACCAATTGACTGGTCTAATGTTGGTCAAAAATTACTAAGAGGTCCAAATAATACGCAGAAAAAGCACAAATTTTCCATTAAGAAATATGTCAAAAATTATTTTAAAAACTATATTTCTGTAAAAAAAAAAATCTACAAAAAATGTAGGGTTTTTGTTTGTTTTTAAACTGCTATAGTCTTTAATGGGTCAAAAAATATGCAGTCAATTGACTGGTCAATGGATAATATTAAACTGGTTAATTGACTGCACTGCCAGCCCTATTGTAAATATTTTACATTTCTTTAAAAATGGTCTTGACTGGAAACAGATAATGCTTTGAGATTTGAGCATACTGTCACATTTCTCCAGCAAACTCTGTTATCTTGGAACATATAGGTGTACTAATAAAATGTATTCCATTATAATATACACTAGTGACAGCATGAGTGAGAAATAAAAAGAAGCGACATGACTTTTTATAGGACTAAGGCAGATGTTCTTAACTAAGGCACCTCAAGCCCTTCCAGCAGTGCCATGTAGTGAGTACTGCAATGCCCCTGTTGAAAAGGTAGATAAAAAGGCACCTGCAGCTGGTGCCCACACTCTTTCTGCAGACCCTCCTGGTCTGACCCAACACACACTTCTCTGAAAGAGGCATGCCAGCCAGGTAGGAGCACCCCACAGATCTGTTTTAAGGAGGAGTATTCAGGTTGTAGCAGGAAGGGCTGTAGCAAGATCACATGCTCTGGCCACAGCCTTTGCCACTGCCTAGCAAGAAGGGTCAGACTGGAGCAGCCCTTGGCAGTGTCTCACTGAAAGAGCTGGGAATACCCAGTGCAGATAAGACTATGCTTCTCACCTCCCTATCCCCCTTCCAACAGCACAGGACATTTTGTTCAGGGCACAAAACTCATAGTTACACCTTTGCTCCCACCTGCTTTAGGTTTATCAGAAAAAGTTTATGGACAGGAAAGTGCAGAAGCACCCTGGTTGAGAATCACTAAGTAAGTGGAGGTAGTACAACAGTTGTTCTCAATCAGAAAAGCTCCCATACTCAAAGAAGTTGTGAGGAAGGATTTCCTTCTGTAGTCCATTCATAGCATTTGACAAAGCAGGCTGTTGCCTATGAAAACTTATGCCTTTCTTAACCAGTTAGTCTCTAATAGAGTCGTGCAAAGCTTCAGTCCCTGAATCGATTCAGCAGAGATTCAGCCCAATTTGGTGGCCAAATCTCCGAATCCAAATCTATGGAATTAAAAGGTCCTCTGATTTGATTTCATAGACATTAGGGCTAGAAGGGACCTCAGAAGATCATTGAGTTCAGCCTCCTGCCCAAAAGGCAGGAAGTCACTTGGGGTTATAGGATCCCAGCAAGATAAGCATCCAAATTTCTCTTGAAGGCGTTCAATGCAGGTTCTTGAACCACCTCTAGTGGTAGTCTATTCCAAAACTTGGGGGCTTGGACAGTGAAGAAATTTTTCCTTATGTCCAGCCTGAAATGGTCTTGCAGGAGTTTATAATCGTTTGACCTTGTCATCCCTTTGGGTGCTCTGGTGAACAATTGTTCCCCCAGATCCTGGTGAGCACCCCTGATAAACTTATAGGTCACCATCATATTGCCCCTGAGCCTGTGCATTTCCAGGCTAAAGAGTCCCATAGCTCTCAGCCTCTCATTGTAAGGTCTGTTTTCCTGACCTCTGATCATGTGTGGCTCATCTCTGGACTCTCTCAAGCTTCTCCACATCCTTTTTGAACTGAGGAGCCCAAAACTGGATGCAGTACTCCAGTTGCAGCCTCACCAAGGTTGAGTACAACCTTGAACCTTGAGAATGATATCTTGGGATTTGCTTGAGAAGCATCTATGGACACAAGCCAGTGTTTTGCTTGCTTTACTAGCTGCAGCATCACACTGAAGACAAATATTCATCTTGTGGTCAATCATGACCCCCAAGTCCCTTTCATCCATAGTGCTAACCAGAATAGCACTGCCGAACCTATAAGGATGCTGCAGGTTTTTCCTTCAAGGTGGAGAACCTTGCATTTTTCAATGTTAAACACCATCAGGTTCTCTTCTGCCCATTTTCTAAGCCTGTCAAGGTCAGCCTGGATCACCCTCCTGTCCTCAGGTGTGGATGCTTTACCCGAGTTTGGTATCATCAACAAACTTGGCCAGTCTACTTCTGACTCCAACGTCCACATCATTAATGAAGATGTTGAAAAATAAAGGTCCAAGGACAGAGCTGTGGGGGACCCCACTGTCACAGGGCATTATGACAATTGAATTCCATCAACCACCATGCTCTCAGTCCGACCACAGAGCCAATTCACCAGCCAGCAGATTGTGGTGGACCCAAGGCCACAGTTGGCCAGTTTTGCCAAGAGGTGATTATGGGATATCAGATCAAAGGCTTTTTTGAAGTGAAGATATATGATGTCAATCTCCTCTCCCTTGTCCAGGTGATAGGCCACCTGGTTGTAGAAGGTAATAAGATTGGTCAAGCAAGATGTACTCACAACAAATCTGTGCTGGCTATCCTGCAGGATGTTGCCATTGTCCAGTCTGTTAAGAATGGCCTCTTTAATAATCTTTTCCAAGACCTTCCCTGGGATAGAGAGATCAGGCTGATGGGCCTGTAGTTAGCCAGAACCACTTTCTTCCTTTTTTTGAAGATAGGCAACACATTGGCCTTCTTCCAATCTTCAGGTACTTCACCAGAGTGCCAGGAGTTCTTGAAGATCTGTGCCAGAAGCTGGGCTATGATGCTAGCCAGCTCCTCGAGTACCCATGGGTATAGATTGTCAAGGCCAGCTGACTTGAAGGTGTCCAGCCTCTCGAGGTGTTCCTACATGAGGTCAGCATTAATGGAGAGCAGGGAATCTCCCTCAGCCAGGCTTCCCTGTCCCGTAGCAGGCAGGAGCGTCCCATGGAACTGATGAAAGACCAATGCAAAGTACCCATTTCATAGTTTGGCTTTTTCCTGGGCATCAGTTGTCAGCTGTCCCTTCTGGTTTAGCAGAGGTTCAGTGTTGCCCTTGCTTTTCCTCTGGCTCCCCACACATCTAAAAAAGGACTTTTTATTGTCCTTGATGCTTGTAGCCAGTTGGAGTTCTGTTGCAGCCTTGGCTTTCCTGGTTTGCTCCCTGCAGGTGTGGACCAGTGCAGAATATTCCTCCTTGGAGGTGGAGCCCATTCTCTATCCTTTGTAGGCCTTTCTTTTTAGCCACAGGAGGTCTGCTAGTTCCCTAGAGAGCCAAGGGAGCTGCTCTTCCCTTTTGCTGCCTTTCCTCTGAGATGGAATAGCATTAGCTTGTGCATTGAGGATTGCTCCATTGAGGAGCAACCACTCTTCCTGAGCTCCCTTCCCCTTGGGGTCATGGTCCCTTAGGGCCTCACAAATTCCCAGGCGAACTCCTGGTCAAGCTCTTGACTTTGGGTGGGAGGTTTGTAGTAGACACCCACCATCATGTCCCCTGTGCCATGTTCCCCATGGACTTTAACCCAGAAGGTCTCCAGCCATCCACCTGGTCGCCAATGTCAGCTAGCAGGGACACGTAGCTCCCCTTGACATAGAGAGCTACACCCCCGCCCCTTTTGTCTACTCAATTTCTCCTGTACAGGATAGAGCCGTTTATACCCATGGTCTAGTCAGGGGTGGAGTCCCACCAGGTCTCCGTTATCCCTATGCCATCATAATTATAGGCGTTAAGCAGGAGGACAACTTCCTCCTGCTTATTGCCCAAGCTCCTGGCATTTGTGTACAGGCAGAAAAGTGTTTCCTTGGGGGCCATTGCCTTGCCTACCAGTTGTTCCAGGGCTGGGGCAGGGGTGGCCTTCCTTAAGCACATTGGCCTGCAGATTTACAAAGGTTGCTCAGTGGGCCAGCAGTGGTGGTAGTCCCCCCCCATCCTCCGGCGGGATTAATCTCTCTGAATTGATTCAGAGCCCTTCGAATCGATTCGGACAGATTCGGTGATTCAGACGTAGATACAGCTTTAAATGTTTTTTTCTACATACCTCTAGGTAGCAGGGGCCCTGAATGCTTTGGTGTTGGGGTAGATGCAGAGTCCCACAGAAGTACAGAAGGCTCCCTATCGCACTCAGCAGCAGACCCAGAAGTGGACCACAAGCACTTCCAGTCCACTCCCTGGTCCACCAGGAAGGGCACAGTGACCCCCTCCCGCATCACCCCAGCTTGGCGACTGGTTCTTCCTTGGTCGGGGGGGGCACCCATTGTCCCCTTGTGGCCAATCGTTGAGCCAGGGCAGATATGGGGGGAGAGGCTCCCCAGCATGCTCTCTGGCAGACCTGAAAATGGGCCAGAAGTACTTCCAATCTGCTTCTAGGTTCGCTGCCAAGCATGCTGGAGAGCCCTCCATGCTCCTGTGGGATGCTCCATGTGCTCCAGCACTGCAATGATCACGAACCATGCTGCTGCCTCAAGGTATGTAGAAAAAACTTCTAAAGCTGTGCCTTTTCCAAATTGCTGAATCGCAAAATCAGCATTGAATCGTCAGATTCAGATTTGGCTGAATCCAATAAGGGACAGTTATCCAAACCGAATGGGCTGAATCCAAACCTAATAGGGCCTGTTTCACACAGCTCTAGTCTCTAAGGTGCCATCCTGCTCTACTTTCTTCTAGCTAAACTATTTTATTTTTCTATACCACCAAAGAATCATTATATATTTAGAGCCACATACAAATGGAAATTCATTCAGAATTTCAAATTTTTAGTAGTTAGATAATTTTGCACTTCTGATTTCCATCCATGACTGGAATTAGAAACACCAAAATACCAGAAGAAATTCTGTTAATGCAGTATTGCCTGCCAAGCCCTTAACATTTAGAAATTGAATAGGGAAGACCAATTTCAAGAGATTTTCATCCTACTTGTACAGCTGCAGGAGGTAGGCATTGTGTGGAAAACATTTGAAGAAAGATGGCAATCTTTATTCTAACTTATTAGTCAGCAAGTCAGATAAGTAAAGATTTTAACCTGGTCGTCCTACACCCTTGGCAATAAGTTATAAACTGTGTATGCTTTCTTCCTTTCTTACAAATCTTTCTGATGAAAGTTCCATCAGTTTTGGATTCAACAATAAAGTATCAATAAATTTTCATTTTATTGAAAATGTTCCTCCCACCCCCAGTAAGTTACCACTGATATTTAACAATGAGGGTCTGTCCAGCCCTTGTACAAGACTAGAACAGATCCTTTTTTTCCATATATGTTTAATTGGAATCACTGAGGATCACTTTCCAGCCAAAGATATGAGTGTACTCACTCTCACATAGAGCAACAACAAACAGGTGGAATGTTCTCAGCATGCCAAAATCATAAAAGGGTATTCCTGGAAAACAGGTTCCTAAGATAACGTAGGCTAAAATTAAGACACTGGATTTCTCTCAGGATAGAGGTTTTTACTCTGGGATCCTAGAGAAATACAAGCCTGTTCCCCTACTTTAAGTACACCGAAGTATAGAGATGACACTTTTTTCCCCAGGACAATTGCAGCTAATTCGAGTTAAGTGCCATTCAAGCTGTGTGTGTAAACAACTGTCTGGCCCCTGTTTTGATGAAGGACACTAGAGCACAGTGCTATTTCTTCACTACTTCTGGCTACAGAGCAATTAGAGAACCAAAAGGGATGCTCAAATTCTGAAAACTCATTTTGTCCTAAAGGGATCAATATAAAAGCTAATAGCTATCCCACAGTACTTTGGCTATACCACTTCCTTCTGTCCACATGCTCCCAAAACCATCTGTACTACAGATTGGAGAGGCTGGCATAGGTTTCAGCCTATTACTTTCTTTGCAACCCAGAAATTCTTAGGAATTCCTGGTCTCCTCATTGCATCAGATGATTTAAATTAATGTAGTCAAAGTATTTGAATATTAAAAGATAAAACTTCTGCAGACCAAATTGTCTGCTTCTTACATAGCTTAAATCTCTATATCATTGTACACAGAAAAACTGTCACAGGCATCAACAGGTATCTTCCTGAGTAAAGACCAAGTAAAAACCAAGTGAGATCAAGATCTAGCCTAGGAACTGGAGAACAAAGTACATTTATATTTAGTAAGCAACACTGAAATTATTCCAGTTGCATTATGCTGTGTTCTGCACCACTGCTGCTCCGATGGCCTTCTATAAGAACAACAAATTTTGCTGTAGTGGATAAATCATTATGGATGTAAGAAGAATATGGATATCTCCATAGTGTGCAGGTAGAAAAAAAACCCAAAAAAGCCCCATGATTAAGATAAACACACTGTAGGTCACAGAAGGTGTGATTACCTGTCAGCCTTTGCCTAGCTACTATGTTGACTAATAAGTACCTGACTAAAGTAGTTCTTTTCTGAACACGGCAATTCTTGTTGCTCTTACAGCTGCCCTTGGCCTGAAATATACCAAACTGTGATATATATATATATATATATATATGTGTGTGTGTGTGTGTGTGTGTGTGTATATATATATATATATGTATATGTATATGTGTGGGTGTGGGTGTGGGTGTGATATATATAGATATCTATATAGATATCTATCTATACCTATATAGCTAGCTAGCTAGATAGATAGATATAGATATATCTGTATCTAGAGAGAGAGGGAGAGAGAGAGATCAACAAAGAAAGCAAACCAATTATTCAGGATTCTGTGTAAAGATCACTAAAATATACTTGTTCTTTTCTTTTTCTAAATCATCTTCTTGCTCCTTCCTCAAATAATTAGGGCAGGTGTAGCCAAAACCCAGTGATCAGGAAAATAGACTGGTCTTTAGGTAGACATCAGTTAACATGGATATATCAACATTTATAAACAATTGCATATTTTAAATAGAATGCATTTACTGAACTGAATGTTTGGTGTCAAGTACTCAGCAATACACAGCAAGATGCAAATGCTAAGCACTAGGAAACAAAAACAAGGAAAGGTATTCCTTTCCCCCTCCCAGATGAACAGCTAGCATTCATTCAGAAAACAACCATGCCTAATACAAGTATTGTAAATTAAACTAACAAGTCAAAAATGTACATCTTTTCATTTTATGATGCACATGAAACACAGATTTTGATCCCTTCACAGCTCTCATCCAAACTCATTTTAAAGTGTGACTTTAGCCAGGCTGAACAAAGTAATAAACTATTTCAGGTTATAATTTTAAAGTGGGGAAAAAAAACACTTATGAAAACATAAAAGTTATCATCTTTTTAAGAAATCAGTATTTTGTTCCGTTTTGATTTTTTAATGAAAAACTGCTATTTTACCACAACTGATTGTATGTCTATGACAAGCTCTGAAAATTGTGAAGTCTACGGTAGATTCTCTGTTCCTTTTGTCTGATAAATATACATTTTTTCAGACTCTCCCTTCATTGATAAATCACTTCTTAATTAGGATGAATTTTACAATAACCTCAGTTAAATTTAGAATTTGGAGACTGTTCTGAATGACCATCCAATGTTGTCTCTAAACTGTGCAAACCTCTTGAAACTCCAAAAATTGGCTCCACATTTTTTGAGCTTCCTATGAGATGTCTAGGATCTAAAGTTCTGACAGGCAGCATTAACAGGATTTTTTTTGGTATCAAACTTCCACTCCTGGATAAAAATTAGAAGTCCAGAGTTAGTTTCAAGTCTTACAAAGCCAGGTAGGTACATACCTTTATAGACTAACTAAATAAGATACATATGGCACACACTTTGTGATCCCAAGTTCATTGCTTTAGATGCTGTGAGAAGACATAAGAAAGCACAGTATAAAAAGGGAGAGAAATTAGAATACAAAAGACAATGGAGGGCTGGGGGCCGAGTGTGGGGGTGGGGTGGAGGCAGGGTGTCACTGCTCAAAGAGAAAAGCAAAACAGCAGTAAGCACACATACACCTATAGGAATGAAAGGGGGGAGGGGGCACAAAAAATAATCCAGGTAATAAAATAAGAATCCATAGCCTCTGTTTAAATCAGACTCAAGACAACCTAATTTATAGATAAATCAAAAGTTAGAAATAAAAATCTGTGGAAATTTAAAGTATAGAGTCATCAAACCAGACATTCAAAACCTAAACAAGGTTCTAATTGTGTATGGTTCCAAACTGAATGAAGATTGGCCAGTTATATGAGAGGTGCTGCACTGTACTTACTTCTATATAATATGGCCTTCCCAACAATTAGATTCTATATATGGAAAAATTAGAAATTTGATATGATTTTCCAGGTATAGGATCTAAACATTGCAGGTTTGTCTTGAATTTGTTCCCCTCCTACTACTGCAGCAGGGAAAACAAATCTGAGGGGTCAGGTAGCCCCTTTGCCCTCTGCCCCCCCCCCACTTCTTCCCCCTGCAATCCATCCCTCTCCCCCACCTCCCCACCCCACACTCACTATCAAATCCTACTCTGTCTAAGCACATGGATGTGAGTAGCAAATTTGAAAAAAAATGACCTTGAAATAAACAAAGCTGCACTAAATTGCATGTAATACTCATAGACTTAGTTCATCCAGAACTGATGCATTTTACCTTTCTTTGTTTTTTTAAACTGCTACAAGTTTTAGCACAGGTACTCCATAAACATATGCTTAATAGCACCCACTTGTATATAGTACAACTTATGCATCATATTAGTCCAAAGCCAAAAGGCTCATGATTTACAGTATAGTTCACTGGTCTGGCCCCCAGCAGAGACTACAGCATTTCAAGCCATGGTTACCCCATAGCTCAGCATTGCTCTATATGTGTGTGTATCCCAGATACATGCCCCAAATGATCCATGTGCTAACCAGCACTGCCACTCAGGACTAGAATTGGATGTTCTTGTCATGAATCCTGAGATCCTCCAACAATTAATATGCAGATGCCGCATAAGACAGCCTGGTCCAGCTTCACCTCATAGAGGGCAGGGTCACATTAACCATAACTGACAGAGGGATTCTGGGTGAACTGTTTGGGGCCCCTTTTGGTGATGTTTGCCAGGCACATAAGGCTGGTGAAGAAACAGGAATCATTGTAAATGGGAAAGAAAGGCACAGGTCAACTATGAGAGTGAAAAGGAAGTAAACATGTATTCAGTGTAGTGGCTCCCTATGACTTGAAAAAGAGTTGGTGCTCAGGGGGAATATGCTCAATGGTCACTTCCATATATCTTATTCAGATGAGTTGCACCAACCTCTCCTTCTGGTAGATTCCATAACACTAAACTAGCAATCCTGGTGAAACACCACAAGATATGGGAGGTGGTAAGGGAAAGAAACATCCTATCACCTGTGGACTTTCTACTTGATGACAGCTGCCAGTCATATGGGGGCAAGTCTTCCACAAGGACCTGCAAGAGCACAGACACCTAAAATGTCAGACAGCCTACTGGGCATTCCTCATATGGACATGGACAAAAAGTGCAGGGCAAATGGGTCCATAGAACTACCAGAAGCAGACCTACCACTGACAGACAGAAATAATGAAGCAGCTTTTCTGGGACTGCCCATGTGCCAGAGAAGTGTGGAATAAAGTCCATGCATTCCTGGTGGTAACAGATTTCAGAACCCTGACCAGAGAAGTGGCCCTCTATAGGCACTTGACCAAACATCAAGGGACCCCGACACCTTGCTTTGTTCATCCTCTGCTTTGTGTATGCCCTATGGAAAGCCAGGAACCTTCTCATAAAAAGATACTCAGATCACACAATCAGGAACTGTATTAAAATTGGGCTGAGTGAAATGTACTGGTATTATAGAAAGACAGAAGAGGCCAACAGGAAAGAAATGACAGATCTCATATAGTGGAGAGGGGACTGGCATAGATTTTTTTTCAGAGGCAAACTCTCTGAAGAAAACAATTAGTGAAAGCACTGGAATGGTGATGGGCAGGCAGGTACACAGTGCAAATTGTGTAATGGGACTAAAATAGTTTAATTGTCAAAGTACGCTTTGGTCTGCCAAGTCTTCCAATATTTTGGGGAAAAAAAGTGGTAGATTCTCATTAGCATGTTTGCCCAATATGCTTTATAGTCACGCTTAGTCATTGGCAACTGGTATCACCTTAGTTATGGGGGGCCTGTGCTCCCCCAGTGACCAGTCAGCAACTGGGGGAAGTCCCTCTGTGGCCAGTCTCACCAACCAGGAAGCAGCTGTGGGACTCCCAGAAGTGGCTCCTGGAAATGGCCATGGCATTTCATTTGGTGCTTCCGCTCCCCAGCCAGCACTCACAGGGGGACAGTGGCACTCCCACCTGTCCCTCATCTAAGCAGGAAGTGCAGCCCAGCGCTCTCAGAGGGTGCATGTGCACCCCCATGCACCCTCTATGTGTCACCACTGTCCTTAGTGTTGGCTGCATTTAATCAACTTTCTAGTTTGTTTCCATTGCTGAGCACATGCTGCTTTTAGTAGCAGTTCAAAGATAGACAATGTATTTAATGTGTTTTCCTTGTACACAAATTAAGATGAAAGGCTTTTTTCCCTATACTGATTGGTGGGGTGGGGAATCTCATGTTTTATTCAAGTAAATATGGTAATTATTTTACTTAAATTGTTCCCTAATCCATAATAATAATTATTTAAACTTACAGTGAGTCCAATCATGCATTTCTCATACATTTAAGGAATAGACATGTATGCCAAATGTATAATAAAGAGCCTTAAATTATTGATTACAATTTACGATCCTTATATCTAACAGAGTAAAATGTAATGGCTTGTATTTTAGTATGTTTCTTTCATAATTGAAAATTATTTAAATAATAATTATACTGAGCCCTTTCATAAACTACTTAAGTAGTTTATGAATGAGGAGAGAAACAATCTACATATTATTATTATTATCACCATTACTATTATTCAACATGTTTCCAATCAAAAAGGCTTGAAAATTTGTGGTTTCAATGGTGCAAAGTGTGATTATTACATATGTTTCCTTTTTACCTCTGGTTAGATCATTAGCACTTTCCTGAATGTATCATTGCTTCATAGGTTGGTGAATTATTCTAGTACATCTAGCAACTAAACAAATATCAGCAGGACAAAAGGAAACTTAAGATTTCCCATTATATTGTAAGCTCTGTTTGACACAATCACCCAGAGAAACAGAAAGAACGTTTAGCTGGCAAAGATTATTTGTATTTTAAGCATAATATAAGAAACCCTGAATATACTTTAAAGTTATAACCTGATCAAGTAGATACATGTTCATAACCAATGAGTTAGGCCAAACTCTTGCTATCACTGGAAAAATACACATTGACATTAGTGGAAGTAGAACAAGGATTCTTATGCAATTGCAAGCATGCACACCACTTTCTATAAGAAACAATGTGCTACAATTTGCTCAAATAGAAATAGAATCCTGCCATATTTTAAAGGGCTTTAAATTCTAATGTTGTAGCATCCACTGATTCCAGCAAGCTACTTTCCTTCATTGACAGTTTTATAAATTATTTTTAAGGTTCTTTTTAAGTTTTATTCAGTCAAAATAATTAGTCACTTTCCTATAAAGTAGCTTGTCATAACAGAACAGATAAGATGTCATGAAAATCTGCCTGAATATTAAAATTGAAAAGTGAAATTAGAGAATAGCATGGGCATGTTGTATTGGAAGGTGATGTAGTACTTAGCTGTTAGTATCTTAAGAGCTCTGCTCTGCTTTACCAATATATATAGGATAAATTTCCTGGATTCAACACCTCACAATCACAAAATAAAAAGAGTAAAGAAAGAAAACAGTAGTGATAGAAAAAAGGACTTCAAACCTTAACTTTTTATTCACTGCCACCATGGAAACTACCTGAAAGCTGCAAGTTCCAGATACAGATAAATTACTATCTGTGGCCAAACTGCATCTATAGAAAATGACGATGAGATACAATTTCCTACCTAGTACTTTAGGGGTCCCTCAAAAACAGCTACTGCTTACCAATAGGGTTCCATAAACCTTCTTTTCTTGCCCTGCTGGTAGTCCATAGTCTGTGATTCTGTGTCTCTGCAAACCACTGTCTTGTGTTTTCATTCTGAATACAATTATTTTGGTGCTTCTGTACGCCTTGATGATAGTATGATATCAGGATTTTAGAGTCCAGTTTTTAAATGACAAAATCAAGGAAATTCAAGACTACATATTACTGTCAGTCAACAAGTAAAATGTACAAGTGGTAGAATGTACAAAACAAATGTCACTCTGCAACTGCAATGCAACAGCATTCTACATTTAGAAGCTTATATGGTAAATAATATAATAAAAGATGTGCATTGTTGTGCTTTTGGAATGTAATAATGCAAACAGTTTAATTTTAGGATGGAGACTATAGATTTATTCTCATTAATACATATTTTCTTTGATCTACATTTTTTAGGTCCATGCAGTTCATCCCAAGTTCCACTGGTGCACAGAAGCTCAGAGAGCATAAATAATTAAAACTATAAATCTGATCTTGCTGCGGTCATTTGGTGCTTTAATGGCTTCACAAGAAATAACAATACTCTCATAATCTACAACTTGCTCCACTTGCAAGTTGCATCAGGATCTTACTGAGGCTTAACCTGAGTGAGTTTTATGTAATGGAGAAATAAAACAGCTCATGTCTCAGATAAGAGGCTCCAGGTAGACTCATGGTCACCTCAAAGTAATATAAGTTTTCCTGCTGATTTCAGTGTGGCTAGGATTTTAACTTCTGTCTGTAAGTGTCCTACAGCAACCTAGCACATAATTGGATGCATAATACGAAAGATGATTCTCATATGTTTGGGGTGATTTCCATATGCTAAATAGGCAAGTGATCTATCCAGGAATAGAGTTAAACTGAAGACATCACTCCTTGAAAACATACATACAAACTGTTACTTTGAAAAAATTCTTGCAAATGAAGACCAACAGCTCACTTTTGTTTTTTTCTTCAGGTTAACCATGAAAACATTCAAGAGGGTAAAAATCAAAAACATGTAAAAATAAATACAAAGTTAAATCCAGGCCAACAAGACAGACAAATTACGCATTGAGGTCAACGTCTCAGAAATATTTAGGTACCAAAAGCCCATTGATTTCATGTGACCTTTCTAATTTCTGGAGTTGCCTACAAACTTGCTCATTGACGTTCTAAATTAGAACACATCAGTGCAGACTCAATTAATTGAGTCTATTCCATGTTTTAATTAGAACACTGCAGCATTGCCACAGCATCACATGTATTAAGCCCGCACATATTTTTAAATGGCTGTGGGGTGCTTTAAATAAACCTCATCAAATGAAGTTTAGATAAAGCATCTTTTAGCCATTTCTAAATATGCGGGGCTTAATACATGTGATGGTGAGGCATTTTAATTAGAGCTTCCTGGGAACTGGTTTAATTAAAATGCACTCCCCCTCCCCACCTCCAAGCACATGTATGGGCAGCCTAAAATTTCAGTGTCTATTTATTTTTGAAGATCTGAGCCTAAATTCTTAAAAGGTAATTTACAA
This sequence comes from Crocodylus siamensis, assembly GCF_052110815.1. NCBI lineage: Eukaryota > Metazoa > Chordata > Crocodylia > Crocodylidae > Crocodylus > Crocodylus siamensis. The sequence continues at coordinate 78,266,148 of NC_143397.1, read as the reverse complement.
AATAGATTAATTACCATATTACAGTTCAGAGTACGGGGTATGCGTGTGTGCATGTGAATGTTGTAGGAGCCAAGTTATGCTAGGTCATAGTTATACTAAGCCAGTGGTGCCCAACCTTTTCTCCCTGTGGGACAGATGAGCAGTGCCACATCACTCCATGGGCTGTATCTGGCTGATAGGCCTAATCCATCTGCAGGGGGTTGCACAGCACAGCGTTATCGACATGGGGCAGGGCCAAGGTGGGACAAGGCAGAGCAGCCCAAATTCATATGTGGGGGGTGGGGGGAGAACAGCCCCAACCTGATTGTGCATGAGGGGCAGGGAAGAGTAACCTGATTTGTACACATGTGGGGGTGGGGCAGCAGTCTCAATCTGGATATGTGGGGGAGGGAGAGGGATCCTAAGCAAGTGGAAGGGTAGGGGATGGAGTGGCCCTGGTCTGATACACATGTGTGTGTGGCGGGGGGGGAGATCAAGGGAACAGCCTGACCCTTATCTAGACATGTACGGGTGTGAGGCAGAGCAGCCCCAATCTAGGCATGCAAATGTGGGTCTATGCGAGTGTGGAGGGAAGGAGACTTGGCTAGATCTGAACATATGAGGCAGAGGTGGCTCTCATCCTGCCACTCCCTGCTGTCAAGTTTTTCAACCCATGGGGGAGGTGCACAGACCAGATGTCATGACTCTAAGAGTCAGATTTATCCCAGTGACTGGATATTGAGTGCCCTATAGTTAAGGTAAGGCACTACAAAGTTGCTTGGGAGTAGCAGAGTTCACTGACTGCTGAATTATCTTACGCAAACTCGGAAAGGGGGTCAGCTTCTAGTGTCCAAAGTAGGAAAGGGATAAGATGTAGGTGTTGACATTTGGCAAGGAGACAAGTAAAAAAGGACATCTTGACAAAGAGAGATGAATTGGCACAGAAAGAAGGCATCTCAGATATCAATATGGGGGCTGTGAGACTTACCTCTTACAATTACCTACAGGAGTGTAGGTTGTGCATATTGCATTACTACCATTGTTTCTGGGCAGTTATGCTGAGCTGGGCTAATTGCTATGCTGAGAATGGTTGCAGGTAATGGCCTATTAGGCTAAGTACAGACAGTGAAAAAGCCTGAGGCTGAATTGATTCGGTCTTTGCAGGTTAGCCTGCAAAGACTGAACTAATAAGCAAAAGAACAGGCATTCACTTTTGTTTCAGGAAATGCAGCTACATGCCTGCAGTGGCTCAAAACAAAGTCTTGGGGGAGCCAGAGCATGGCTCTCTGGCATGTAGCCAGCATGGGCTGTTTGTTTCCTTTTCCTGCTGCCTCTGAGGTCTGTGGGATTTGCAGTCAACAATCACAGGAGCAGGACTCTGCAGGGTTGCTCATCACTTCCTCTTCCTGCTTTTAGGAGCCTCTGGGATTTTTAGTCCACAGCCGCAGCCAGCACTAAGCAAGGAGGGCAGGGCAGCTCTGTACTTGGGAGAAGGGGACTTTAACCTCCTTTCCTAGCCCCAGATCCCAGCCAGGCTGTGCTTGGGGGGCTTAATGAGCCAGCCAGTGAGCCAAGTGAGCCAGCTGTCACTGCCCCAGCTATGGAGCAGAGGAGCAAGACTAGCCCTGCTCTCTGGAGCAGACAGTACAACCCAGACCAGGGCTGGAAAATGCTCGGATACTGGGGGACTCTAATTTATCTTGAACCAAGAAAGGGTCTTAGACAGAAGTTTCATGAACTGGTTTGGCCTAAATCAGTTAAGTCTGATACTGCATTCAACCAGGTTTATCTTAAACTAGTTTCAGCCACTTTGCAACTGGTTTATGTGCACTGAACTACTATTCTATTACAGGTTTAAACCAGTTTCTGATCACTTAAACTCAATGCATGACTGGATGGTGAATGTCAAGGGCTATAGGCTGTACAGGAGGGACGGGATAGGAAGGAAAGATGAGGGCATGGCACTCTACATTAAGGAGGAATACCCATCCTCATCAATTAATAAAGAATCAGAGGAAGGGCACTCTGAAGTGCTTTGGGTTAGATTATAAGGCAGTCGAGGGGAAAGAGACTTAACAGTGGGGGTCTACTACAGACCTCCCGACAAGGGGAAGAGCTCGACCGGGAATTCTTAGGTCAGCTCACAGAGGTAGTGAAGTCTAAGGATGTGGTAGTTGTGGGGGACCTGAACTTCCCGGAAATCTGCTGGGAAGAGTAATCAGCCAGGTCTGACCACTCCTGTAGGTTCTTAGCCAGAATGTAGGACTTCCATCTAACCCAGGAGGTGCACAGCCCCACCAGGGGAGATGCCTTGTTGGACCTGGTGAGGGGGCTGTGGGTGCTCGACCACCTGGGCGACAGTGATCATTGCCTCCTGGAATTCACCATCCAGTGCAAGGTGGCAAAGGCCTGCAGCAAGGCAGCAGCCCCAGATTTCAGGAGGGCAAACTTCAATGAGCTAAGAAGAATAGTCAGGGAAGCACTGAGGTCCCAGAGGGGAGGGGAGCCAGCTGTCCAAGGAGAGTGGTCACTCCTCAAGGAGACAATCCTCCAACCCCAAAGGGAGGTAATCCCAAAGAGGATCAAAGGGAGTAGGAGAGCACACAAGCCTCCGTGGCTCACCAAAAGCATCCGGGAATGTCTCCTAGCTAAAAGGAAGGTGTACACCCAATGGAAAGAAGGGGACATCACCAGGGATGACTATACTGCAGTTGCTCGGGAATGTAGCGGGGCAGTCAGGAAGGCCAAGGCAGAGATGGAACTAGGACTAGCTTCCCAGTTTAAGGACAATAAGAAGTCCTTCTTTAAATACATAGGGGGTAAAAAGAAGGTTCCGGGTAATGTGGGGCCCCTGCAGGACACGTTAGGAAATTTGGTCATCGCACCAGATGACAAAGCCAACATATTTAACAATTTCTTTGCCTCCATCTTCCTAAGCAGGGACCGGAAGAGCCACCCCACTGCTGGGCCCCCCTCAGGCCCCAGAGGAGGCACACCTAGGCCAAGGGTTAGTGAGGAACTACTTAGGGAGCTTCTGGAGGGACTGGATGTATTCAAATCAGACGGTCCAGATGGTCTCCACCCTAGAGTACTAAAGGAATCGGCTGAGGTCATTGCAGGACCCCTGGCACGGCTTTACGAGCACTCGTGGTGGTCTGGTGTGGTGCCAGAGGACTGGAAGAGGGCCAGTGTGGTTCCCATCTTCAAAAAGGGTAAGAAGGAGGACCAAGGAAACTATAAGCCAGTTAGTCTTACTTCGATCCCAGGCAAGCTGTTCGAGAAAATTATGCTGGCACACATCCATGAGAGGTCAGCAGGGGATTTCATGCTTAGGGGCAACCAACATGGGTTCATCAGTGGCAGGTCCTGTCAGACCAACCTGGTGGCCTTCTATGATCAGATCACCAAATCATTAGATGCAGGGGTAGCAGTGGACATAGTCTTCCTGGACTTTCGGAAGGCCTTCGACACTGCCTCTCACCCTGTTCTCATTAAGAAAGTGGGGGACTATGGTGTCGACACCCACATAGTCAATTGGGTCGCCAACTGCCTGGAGGGCCGCACACAGAGAGTGGTGGTGGATAGGTCATTTTCAACCTGGAGGGATGTGGGCAGTGGGGTTCCGCAGGGCTCAGTCCTCGGGCCTGCACTATTCAACATCTTCATCAGTGACTTGGACGAGGGGGTAAAAAGCACCCTGTTCAAATTTGCTGATGACACTAATTAGTGGGGGAATGTGGGCATGCTAAAAGGGAGCAATAGGCTACAATCAGGCCTAGACAGGCTACAAAGGTGGGCGGATGAGAATAGGATGGGATTCAACACTGACAAGTGCAAGGTACTGTACCTGGGGAGGAAGAACCAGCAGTATACCTACAGGTTGGGGAACTCCCTTCTTGTCAGTAGAGGCAGAAAAGGATCTTGGAGTCATCACTGACTCCAAGATGAACATGGGCTGGCAGCGTGGAGACGCGGTCAGGAAGGCCAACTGCACTTTGTCATGCATCCACAGATGCATCTCAAGCAGGTCCAGGAAGGTGATCCTCCCCCTCTATGCGGCACTGGTCAGGCCGCAGCTGGAGTACTGCGCCTAGTTCTGGGTGCCGCACTTCAAGAGGGATGTGGACAATATGGAGAGGGTCCAGAGGAGGGCCACTCGTATGATCAGGGGACAGCAGGGCAGGCCCTATGAGGAGAGGCTACAGGACCTGAACCTGTTCAGCCTCAACAAGAAAAGGCTGAGGGAGGATGTAGTGGCCTGTTACAAACTCGTCAGGGGGGATCAGCAGGCACTGGGGAAGTCCCTGTTCCCCCAAGCACTGCCAGGAGTGACCAGGAATAATGGTCACAAGCTGGCAGAGGGTAGATTTAGGCTAGATATCAGGAGGTGTTTCTTCACGGTCAGGGCGGCTAGGATCTGGAACCAACTTCCAAGAGAAGTGGTGCTGGCTCCTACCCTGGGGGTCTTTAAGAGGAGGTTAGATGAGCACCTTGCTGGGGTTGTTTGACCCCAGTAATCTTTCCTGCCATGGCAGGGTGTCGGACTAGATGATCTACTCAGGTCCCTTCCAACCCTAGAAACTATGAAACTATGAAACTGATTTATATGTATTTTCTGTCCCTAACCTTAGGGCAAATAGAACCAAACAACCTGAAGACCAAGAGTGACAGCAGGCAGGAGGTTGGCCAGGAACACTTCCCTGTACACCTCAGAATAGCAATTGTGAGTATGAGTGTGTGCAAGTGAGAGAGACAGAGGAATTTGGATAGTAATGTCAGAGACAGAGTAAGAGCATCTTTCCAGGTCCAAAATAAACTATTATTTTCTCTCTTCTTTAACCATAGTTCCTACTCGAAAAGAGAAGAAGAAGACAGGAGGAGGGACTAAGTTTATATTTCATGAGAAATCCCCACAACCAGAAATATCTGTCAGTATTTCCTATTTTGACTCATTCAAGTACTGTGAATCCCAGCATAGACCCTTATTAGGTCAGTTTTCTTTTTTTCCCATTTCCTACCAGAGCTGTTTAAGTCTGGCTAACTCCGTTAATTTTTTCCCAGATGAGTGTTTGTTAAATGTGCTTTCCATGAATGTGTCTGGTTTGTGTTTTAGGTTATGCTACCTTTTTCTTTTGCAACCATAGATAGGAGAAAGCTACAATACCTTTATTTTGCCTTTGATAATGACTAAAGATATAGCATTCTGCACTCAGTTAGGGTTCTTTGGGGACTTGTTTGAGGGAGAATGCATACTTTTAGTCATACATTATCCATTGAGTACAATTCTCGTCTTATATTGTTTTTACACTGGACTAACTCCATTGATCCCAATGGAATTTTTCTAGATTTAGAATAGTCTATGAGAAAAGAATCTAGCCAATGATTTTAATAGAGATTACATAGCTAAACTACCAAACACTTTGTTTATAATACAGTCCTATATTTACAGAAACAAAAACAGACAGTCTGTTCAATATAGACTAAATCAAACTTTTTCACAGTTACAATGATAATCCTATATGATACAATGATACAATGTAACCTTATATGGCATGGTAAAACTAATACAAATATACTTCTGTATGAATTATTATTTCAAATTCAGATATTCTTCTTACAAACTTAAAAACAACATATTTGATTAGCAATTCTCTAGGCCGAGAAGCTACTGTAAGAGGTCGGTCATATTTTGAGATAAGTGAATGTACAAGTGTTTTATCTTTATTACCTCCCTATAAAGAAAGTGTGTGGGGGGGGGAAGGGATGTAGAAAGTGAGTGTTGGGACAATAGTATCTGTCAGAAGATGAGAAAACATGTGTCTCATTACATTTTAAATATAGCCAGTTTTCATTCAAATGCCTGTTCATCAAAACTGAACTTAAAAAATCTTTCAGGTTGGACCATTCCTGGAATTACCTTTCCAAACCAATTGGTGATTTTTGTTCAGCAGAAATGCAAGTGAAAACAAAATGGCCTAGTATTAACCTTGTTACATTGTGCCTTGCAAATATTTATTTAAAAACCCATTGTCCACATAACATCTGTAAAATCTGTCAAGAGCTAGAAGCTCATAAATAATTCATTGTTGATATTATGACATTTGACTACAGCAACATTTATTGTTCCATTACTCAAAAAATTGCCATATGAGGATATTTTAACTTTTATGACTCCTCTTATCCCCAAACTCTACAGCTAACTATGTCTGTCATTTCAGTTCAAGTATATTACACGTGTCTTGAAATGATCAACTGACTGCACAGCAAATAGACAAAGAAGTTTGAATTATCTCATACTCTCCAAGGTAGGTTAAAATAAATAATAGCCTGATAGTCTGCATTTATGCAACATTTTATCAGCAAGTATAAAAACAGTATATGAGTTGTATAATGTAGAAGAATACATCAAGGTAAATAGTATATTTGCTATACCCCTTAATTTTTTTGTTTAACCATACAAGACCAGATTCTCTACTCAGACAGACATGAAATTTCAGATGTATGCCAAGAATGCAAAGTTAACAGTTCAGATTCTGGCCCCTTTGCAAAGACGTGATGCAAAGAAATGCTAATCTTCTACAACCATTCAAAAAATAATATAGCTATGGAGGGGATTTGTTGCTGGCAAAATGTTACTTTTAAGCCATGTACCTACTGCCCTTCCACTTGCACTAATTGAAGGCAGGTTTTCTAGATTGAGAAAGGGAACAAACTGTTCATGATGGAGTTGTATTATACTACAGCTTTATGCCACTGACTGGATCCTGGATCAGAAGCAGCTATACCTCTAAACAGGGCCACGTGTGTGGTGTTCACCCTTTGCCTCCTGTACTCAGGAGCCCTCAGTCCTAGAAACAATCAACTGCCTTCTTTCTCTCTCTTATAGGGCCCAATTTTTTAAGAGTCCAGAGACATGCAAAAATGTGCATACTGTGTACCTAATGCCTGAGTATACAACAGCAATGACAGGCATATTAAATAAGCCTTCTTCCACACACCAATATTGTTTTCATCTGCTCATAAAACTCCTCCCATTCTTCAGTCCTAGAAAGACTCTGTGGGTATGTGCAAATGTTACACTTAGATGGACCTAACTAGGATTACATAGATTTAAATGCATAACTGTGCATACATTTGGAAGTTTAGTTGGGGCAAAACATGACCAGCCTGATGTAACTTACTTCAGCTATGTGAATAAGGCTAATCCATGCCTGATCTAGCTGAAGCCATGTACATGTTCAGAGCATGGTCCCAGGGCTGGGATAACCCAGCTGCTTGGCCAGGCCATTGGACTGTGCTTCTCTTACCCCTACTTGACTAGGCTATTTTTAGCCCTTCAATCCCTAGCCCCCCTGGACAGACAACCCCCACTTTCCATGGACCTGAGAAGTCCCCCAGACATACTAATCTCCCTCACTGACCCACTAGCCCTGCCCCGCGGATCCCACCTAACCTTCTTCTCACCCCAACTTACTTAGATCACATTTCTGCACAGCTCCCAGCACCAGGGAACATATACATTAGTGGAGACCTGATATACGATTGTGTGGCTTGAAGTAAGCCATGTGATTGTAGAGCAGGCCCCACAAACAAGTGTACATGCCATATAACTGTGCCTTCCCAACACTGTCTTGTTCTCCTCTAATAGTATACTACTGAAGACTTCCTTTCTGTTTGAACCCAGGAAACACTCTCTTTCTCTTTGTGGCTTTTGCACCCTATCTTAATCCCTGAGAAAGCTCCTCTGCACAACCCTTTGTTAATTTCAGTTCCATTCTCAAGTCACTATCTCAATGACTGCCTTCTTTTCTCCAGCCTTGTGGTACGCTAGATTCATACATAATGTCCTGATACATAGCAATTTCTATGGGATATTTTAAAAATAAAGATAAAATCACATTGGAATTTTTAATTATTTTGTGTGTATTAAAAACTAGAAATGTATGATGACAATAGGATCCAAAAGTAAAGAGTTGACTGTAGGATTCACCGATTGTTAGGACACAAATTTAAAGCCTAGCAATGTCTTCAGAGTGGAAGTATATAAGTATAACAAAGGAAAAAAAACCCAGCTAGATAGATTTTTGCATTTGGTTCCCCTATATTTATACTTTTTGATTATAAGCTTTAAGGAAGTATAAGACACAACTTGATTTCTTTTTTCTGTTTTGAAGATGTCAGAAAAATGGAAATAGCTATGGACAAGGTAATTGCAGGTATAAAATACACCATGGCTTTTACTTTCCACAGTCTTAAATGTGCATTCAGCATTACTTACATGAGTAGTCCTACTAAAATTTGTTAGATCATGTCAGGAAAGACACACACATAATTATAGGATTGGGGCCATAATTTGTCACGGACTTTTACTGATTTTCTTTAAAATAACCCCAATTATTGCACAATTACATTTGTGCCATAAACATGAAACAAAGCTATTCTAAGGTTGAGCTTGATAGCATGGGAAAATTTCTCAATATACTACCCCCTAAGTTAAGAGGAGCTGTGATTTGAAAGGGAGACTTATGCATTTATTATTATGCTGCTCAATTATTGTGCTTTACTGAAAAGAAATACATCAACATATTTATTTAATAAATGAAATAGGCTTTCCACTTAACCTGATAGCAATTATTTAGGAAATTTATATGCTCCTGTCACAAGATACCAGTTCAAGAAAATTAATAGACCATCTACTTCTTGCAAGATGATATGCGATTGTTAGGAACTGGCATTGCTTCAGCAAGCCAGCCAGTGTTGCACTTATTGACTTTGACAGGTGTGGTTTGTAGCTGAAATGGGAAAATTAACTAACAGATTCAATGAGCAACTTGGTATATTTTATATCTTGGCTTCTCTTATTTGTCCTTTGTATCTGGGGCCTACTTCTTTTAGCGCTTTGTAGAAAAATATATAACTGGTTTGTTTCAAATAGAGCATTATAAACCCAAGTTTTTCATTAAGATGAAAATTGTTTCTTTCTCAGTCTTTTCACTTCCTTATTGAATGCAATTATTTTCTGTTTTACACTGCAGTCTTTTTTCACTTCAGTAAAAATTCATTAAGTTAAACTTATACTTTTTTCATTTTGATAGAAAGAGAGAGAGAGAACGCTAAGAATACCATGGTAAGGGTAATACTTAATATATTTTGTGTAGCACATTTCATAGAAAGAATTGAGGAAAGAATAGGAGGAAAATTGTAAGTTATATAATCCTGAAAGACTCTATCATTTGTACAGGTTTGTTTGTAATTTGATGGCTTTTACCCTTACTTTAATGATGAGATTTAACTGTCTTTGACTAAACTGACCATCAAGAACCGGTGTAGTGGTATATCACCTGGACATTCTAATTACATTTTACAGATACATGAGTATAACACGTGCCCTATATTTACATCTAGTAATCCTACACTCATGATATGGTGTTAATAAAATAGGGATGTTATTTCTGCAGCATAGAAGTAATCAGGATTGAGGTGGAGATTAACTATTTATTTAGTATGCTTTCTATACACATCTTTAAGACTCGCAAATTTTAGTGGAATTACAATAAATGTTATTGGTATATCATGACACTTTTTCTGAGGATTTCAAAGCTTTTTATGAATATTCAAAAAAGTCCATGTAAAAATGGGAGAATTTAAGAAATAAACTGTTGTATTTATTTTACAAATGGATAACTGGAAGCATAAAAATAACTGAGGTTCAACTTAAGATCCCATTTGCTTTTTTGTGTTTATTGCACATGGGTATAAATTAAAACAGCCTAAAGGCAGATCTAAATCTTCCCAAGGTCCACACTTAGCTGCCCAGGTGATCATGGGAGCAAATCACCTTACCCGTAGTAACAGAAAAGGTGCCTTAATACCTTTCCCATTGCTACAAGTTACCTTTACAAAGCAGACTATTGCATAAGCAAGCATCTAATCTCAGAATTCCTAATGATGGGTTCCATTCAAACCATAAGGCACTAGCTTTTATATTTCTTCAAGGAGAAAAAGTAAGGGGAAAGTTTCATGGGGATTATTCTTTTTAATATATGTTTCCTGCAATGTCAGGCATTTATAGGATTTTTTGTGGGGGGTTGCTTAAGAAAAGCTTTTCAGAAATAAAAAATTAAGAAAAGTGATATAATTTTGAATTTGTTGATATAATATACTACCTGGCATTTTGATGTTAGTTGCATTTTGTTAATGAAGTTATTTTATTGATCTCCTCATTGACTCACTAAACCCCACCCAAAAGAAAATACTTAGATTTAAATTGCATTTTCTATTATCCTAGTTATGCAAACTTAAGTTTTCATGTTCATCTGCTCTCCTTCTCCCAGTCACCTCTCTCTTCCCTTTGGATACTAGTGCACAGAGGCAGATCCAGAGGGGATGTGCTAAATCTTCTTTAGCTTCTTTTTCTAATGACCAAATAAAACTGTTTTGTTTTAAAAAAGCTGTTGTGCAATGTCACTTGGCTTCTGAACAGGAGGATATAGCAGCTGCCCTGACATAGCTTGAATGGTTATATGCAATTGGCACCAAAAGAGTGGGCCCAGATCCCATTCTAAGAGAAAATGAATAATGATAGTCAATGCCAGGACAGGTAAGAACAAGATAATGTGCTCAGCGAAACCAACAAGTAGAAGAGGTGCAACTAGCCATGCAAGCATGTCAAGAATATACTGTACATTTTGATGGCTACTAAAAAGTGCAACACTGCACAAGTGTATAGGAACTTGCAAGTTTCCCATTTAAATTCTACAGCAGACACTGTTGTAGGATAACAGATAGCTTCAGAGCAAAATCAAAGCAGTAATTCACTTGAGGGGCTTTGCTGACATTATAAACTGTGAGAGAGCACAGCTTGGGCAGGTTTGATGAATGGCAGTAAAGCTCCAAGTGTGAAGTCAACCATGGATTATAAGGATGGGTGAATAGATCTTGTGAAATAAGAACAGGCCACAACCCTGTTCCTTCTCTTGAACTAATCCCAAATTATTCTTCTGAGTCATATTGGCTTATAAGTCATCACACCTACAAAGTGGGACTGAGGTGGCACAGGTGTTAAGATGCATGGTTGACAGCACAGAGGTCACAAGTTTGAAGCTACAACAGAAGTAGTTATAGATTTCAACAAATCTATGAATTTTGCTAAAATACCTTATCACAAGGACATGAAAAAGAAAGGGAAGGACACATACCAAGCATACGCTTCCACAAGATGTCATGACAATAATTCCCTTCTGTCTTCCCTTCCAGTTCTCAACTCAGTTTTAGTTTCTGATCTTCCTCTCTCAATCACACAGACGGATTAATCCTTATGAAATACCAGAAGTACCTCCTCTCTCTGTGTCTGGTATATACTTTCCTCTAGGGCTGTGCAAAAAGGCACTGTTCCATTCCGACTTGAGTTTTGAGGTCTGGATGTGGAACGGTGTTTTGTATCAAATATAATTTTGAGTCAAAACAGCCTCACTGTTTTGACCCTGTTTTGAAAGTTTTGACAGACTATGGGGCTGGGGAAAGGAACTCAGCCCAGGTGGGCTGAGTTCTCAACCCCAGTCAGGGCTGGGAAGTCAGCCCAGCTGGACTAACTTCCCAGATCATACTTGAGGTGAAGACACTAGATCACACAGAGGGCAGGGAAGCAGCCCAGCTGGGCTTCCTTGCCATTACCCATTCTAGATCATGCAAGGGGTGGCAAGGCAGCCCACTTGGGATGCCTCCCCTGTCCCAGCATTGTGGTCAAAATGTTTCAACTAGCCTCATTTTGTTTCGAGGCTATTTTAATGGCCTTTGTTTCATTTTGATGTTGTCGTTTTGACCTCAAAATGAGTTGAAACAGTGTCAAAACAAAATGGCCATTGAAATTTTGCACAGCCCTACTTTCCTCCTTTCCACAGCACACTATCTGTGGAGCTTGTCTTGTCTTAAAGCTTTTCTGTTGTTACAGGAAATGTTACCAGCTTTAAACTTCCAAATATGCAGACTTTACAGCATTCAGAGGTGAATTAATAACACTAAACATTGAAATAGTTTGTCAAAAAAAGAATCAGTTGATTAAAAAAAATGGTACCAGAGTGCCTCAAAGTCATAATTGCAGCACTTTACACCAAGCCTCTGTACCTCAGGGTCCTACTAAGATTAAACCTGCCTTTTTGGAAGATGGATAAGTAGGTCATGGTAAATATAGTCCAGCTAGGGAGCCCAAGCTGCAGCAAATAATAAAGACTTGAGGAGTTCAGACCTTGGCACTATGCTGTCTTAGAAAGAGGATAACAAGCTGATTTGGAATAGCCAACATGGGTCAAGAGCAAGTCACATGTGACCAACCTGATTTCATTTTTGACAAGGTTAGAGGCTTTGTTCAAGGGGGAACAATAGATGGAATATTCCCTGACTTTAGCAAGATTTTTACCATGATGTCTCATGACAATCTTGTTAGTAAACTAAAGAGATACAGTCTTGATTGAAAGTACTGTAAAATGGATACATAGCTGGCTGTATAGTCATACTTAAAAGAATTGTCATCAGTAGGTCGATGTCTTATTAAAAGAGGTATCAAGTGGGGTTTTCAGGGGTCTGTTCTGGATCCAGTACTATTTAGTATGCTTGTTAATTATTTGAAGGCTAGGACTGAGTGTACAATTAGCAAATTTGCATATGATACAAAACTGGGTGCCATTGCAGAAACTGGAAGATAGAATTAAGATTCAGAATGATAAAAAATAATCTGATAAAAAATGTATTCAGTGTGCACTTTTGGAAAAATAGTTGTCATAGCCCTTGATATCATCACGACAGGAAGCTGGGAGCAGGGGGTATGCTTTTCTCCTGTGGTTCTAGGAAAAATTTCATGTCAGTATTGCTAACTGTCCAGTGCATTTTGCCTGAATACTTATTTATAAGAAGTAGTTCCTCTTTGAATTGGATGAGAGATGTTAGCTCCCATGATTTCAGAAATCTACTCACAAGGGATTTATGATATTTGAAGTACTAGTATACCAGCTTCTCAGTTTGGCCCAGGTCCTTTGGTAATCAATGAATGGTGAATTTCTTTATTAACTCTATATTACATTCATATCAGCACTTCGGGGCTTTGTCTAATTTTTCATTCCCATGTGAGAGAAGGAGCCAAAAGAATTACTGGAGCATGACTCTCAAATTTTAATCTAGCTTTTTTTTGTTTTATACACAGAAGGTTTCCCTTTTGCATTCATATTTCATAATATTCTTTCATAATGTCTTTAATTTCTTGCTCATTTTCATGCAGTATTATATAATGGTGTATTCTGAAATATTAAAGTGGCTCAAAGAGAGCATAAGAACAGCAGAATAGGTCATTCCACATATTTTAGAGCTTCAGCATTTCCTAGAATAAAATAACAGCAGCCTATCATTTAATGGTCATGTCTAAGTGCCCAATTAAAGTTATGTTAAACTGTGCAGTTTTGGAGCTATCCAGCTCCCAAAGTGGAATTGCATGAATAGATTCATGGATTCCACGGTGTACATTCTTTTAATCAGCATGTATTGTTGTTATTAAATGTCAATTCAGAAAGAATTTCAGATGAATATTATGAGGAAAATAGACACCTGTCCTCTTTATGGTGTAAACTTTGATTCACTTATGAAAGTATTTAAGCATGCATTTTATTTCCATTGATTTAAGCATGTGCTTAAGTACTTTCTAAATAAACGCTAAAATATGTGCAAGTTTATTAGGAGCAATCCGTCTTGCAATAATGAACTAAGAGTTGCAGAAAATTCCTAATTTGGAATGCATGCCATAAAAAAAACAAACTCCAGGAGGTGGTTATGCTGAGTCAAATGCTTGTGGTGAATGTCAAACCCTTGAGAAACACGCAAAATTGACAATGTGTCACATAAGGAAAATTTGAAAGTTTTTTAGGGTGTTACTTGGTTATGCCTGTGCATAGTCTGTATTTGCTGTGACAGACAATTTCATAAAGTTATTTTAGAAACAATTTCAACATCAACTGTCAATGGAGTTTTAAAAGGACAATTATGGAGTTGTAATATAGAAATCTGGATGATCTGCAATTAACCCTAATTACTGTGCCTAATAAATGAATTTATTAATGTTTTCATCATACCTTAGGACCTAAATGTTAGAGTGTATAGGAATTTTTATGTGATCAGAGAGTCAAAGGTATTAGACCCTTATTTGATCTGTTGCTATGGCTATAATCAGAGTATGATTTCTTGCTTAAAATCCTCAAGTAAATAACAACACTGTCTGCTTTTCTCATAATATATTTTTATATACAAAATATAGTATTATAGTTGTGACATTTATTTTATTGTAGTGAGGTAAGGACTTCTTAGCGTGATATATTTTATTGGACAAACTGCACAGTTGGGATGGAGTTAGATGAGCTTTCAAATACAAGAACATCTGCAGATGTCTACAAGAATGTCCTGTATTCAAAAGCAGTTCGTTCTAACTGTATCCCAGCTATACAGTTGGTCCAATAAAAGAAATCATCCTAAGAAATCCTTGCCTCTGGTATTTATCACTATTACTGAGAAACTGAGGCTGGATCCAAATGTGCAGGCACATATAGTTTGGGGTGCCTCAAACTTTGTTGTGGCTCCATGATCTGTACATGTTGCATGCTAAACTGTGCACTCTGTTGCTAATTAGCAGCGCCGGAGGAAAATTTGCTACTAGAACTTCCTGGTAGCAAAAACAACAACAACAACAACAACAACAGCAGTGCAAAGCATGTTACGGTGCTGTGCACTGACTGGGACAAACACAAAGAAGGGGGAGCAAGCAGCCCAAGACAGCCCAGGGCTGCCTGCTCTCCCATCTCCTCATGGCACTCCCCAGCGTATGGGGCTCAGGATGCCTCAGAGTGGGGGCTGCCTGCCAGCTAACGCCACACTGAGGTATCTGTTCCCCAGCCAACAGCCCCACACCACTCACAGCACGTGGAGCAGTGGGACAATATGTCCTGCTGCAAACCACATTAGCAGAGGCATGAACTGCACTAATTTGTACTGCTAATATTTGTGCTGCTTCAAATATACAGCCCTGCTCATGTGGATGTAGCCTAAGTGTCTGAAGTAATTAGATGGCCTTTTTTAATAGGCGTAAATATTCCACAGATAGATCATATTTGAGTGGCTACAGATAGACTGGCTATTCATGTAGGAACCTTTCAAAGTCAAAGTCGGCTGATATTTCAAGATCTTTTGACTTTGGTGCCTATACATGTGCATCAAGGCTGCTCCAGCACTGTAATTACAGCATGTTGAAGCAGATTTGATCCATCGAGTTTGCTGGAGTATGATAATTACTGCACTCGAGCAGACTCCACCATCGTGTGTCAGCATCCCTATGCTGAAAATTGATGACAAGCTTTAAATTTGATGAGCTTCAGTTAAAGCACCCCCACCACCATTTTTCAGCGTGGCAATGCTGATACACATGACACTCCAGGCACTTTAATTAAAGCAGCTTTTGGAGCCACTCTAATTAAACCACTCCCTTCCATCTCTGGGAGCACATATATAAACACCCATAAATACTGGCAAAATGCAAAACTAATTTTCATTCATGCCCTTTCAGAAAGGTGTCATGAATTGGATAAATATAGAAGACAGCTTACAGAATGTATGTTTTATTTCTTTTGCATTGATAAAACTCTTCTCCTTTCTCGTACTGAATTTCTGTATAAATATGCTTATTTATAAAGTTCTTCACCTTGTACAGCTAGAAGTATTGCAAGGTACCCCTTCAGGATATTAGGCAAATGGCACTAACAGCCTATATATTAAAAGAAGTCTGCATGAAGTGCTAAGGCAATGCCTCTTTACAAAGTATAAAATTGTTTTTAAATGCTTCATTCTTAAAAGAAAAGAAAACAAACAAAACCAATCCAGTGGCTAAAGGGAATCACATAGACAAAGTCAGATGAGCAGGCCAAGGAAAATGGGTACCTACACTTTTGAAGAAACTAACAAAATTGGAAAACTGACTTAAGTGATTGTAGTGATTATCTTTCATGACTGATACCTACCTAGTAAGAAACTAGAGACTGATATATAGCTAAATATACTATATAGCCTTTCAGAAATATTGTCTGCAATAAAGCAGTTCAATGGCCTTAAAATTTGAAACATTTTGGGGTTTCTGGTTGTAGCCGTGTTGATCTAAGGACATAGGCAGGCAAGGTTCTTTTATTAGACCAAGTGAGTAGCTAGAAAAAAAGTTCTTGGCAAGCTTTTGGGCGCAATCACCCTTCTTCAGGGACAGGGAGTCTCTGCTGTTCTGAGACTTCAAGGTAAGTTTTTGGAGTTGCATACTGAGATCTTTTCAATCTCCTTTTTTTTCTCAACTTACCCTGAACCAGAAATACTGAAATACTCAAATGAAAGCTTTTCTTTAAGTATTCTGCCCCAACCAGTGTTTAAACACGAGATCATTTTTTTTTCATGGAAGCAATCTCACACAGTTTCTAGGCCAACTTCAAGAAGAGGAAGCTATGAATAAGTTTAACAAATTTCCTAATTTTGCATACTGATAATATTTGATGTTTGACCACCACCAAACAGAATTATACCTGTACTGAGTTCTTAAAGAAACCTTAGGCATGAAACAACCCTACCAATTTTATTATTGATAAGAAAAACAGTCAATACATAAAAGGTTGTGCTCATTTTAAAGAAGATGCTTAAGTTCATAATTTAAAGAATATTTGGCAGAACATTCACAGTTAATGATTATCATCATAAATTCTACTGCTAGACCCTATATAACTTTGCCAGAGAAAGTGCATATTAGGGGAAAAGGTTTATGCAGATATGTCTTGCTATCCATGTAGTTATAGAAGCTGAAGAATCGCTATAAAAGTGAGAATATTAAAATGGGATTTCAGTAGGAAAAGGGGGCCAAAACAAATGAGAGGTACATTCTGCGCTTTGACTCCCATATTTATCCAATTGATGAGTCTTTCTCTGAAAGAGGACAAAGGAAAAAAATGGCATGCTCTCCTGGCTGGGAGTACCAATCCACTGACTAGGGCTCCCAGCTGTGGGAGTACATAGGTGTCAAGGACTCCCCTCTGCTTCACCAGTAGGGAGAATTGGTCAGCTGATCAGGGTTCCCAGCTAGGGGAGTTCAGGGAGCTAAGCTTTCTACTTGCTGGTACAGGGGGAGCCCAAGATCATAATCATGAAAACAGCATGATCATGATCCCAGGCTCCCTCAGCACAGGCAATATGGCACAATTAAATCTAATGTTTTGATTTCACAACCATGCCTCTTACCATGCATGTGTGGCTTGGCAGGAAGCATGATTTTTAGGATTGTACATTGCGACTGCCGGGCCTCGAATATCCGGTCATGTGCAGCCTTGGTTCAAGTGACTGGTGTTATAAGCCTCACAGACTCCAATAAGCTGTCGAGTAGGTGTTTACTCTTTGAGTGGCCTTCCCCAATCTCACCTGTCGTGACTTTGAATGTTTCCCAGTGGTGGGGTGACTACTCAGGGTCCCTCTGCGGCATAAGATCTGTCCAGCGGTCACCTGTGGGGCTCCGCCACCCCTACACCCCAACCTTATGCCGCCTTGATGGGTCACGGGGTCTCCCTGGCCACACTCTCACTCTTGTCCAGCTGCAGAGGTCTTGCAAGTCCCCTCCCGTCCTGGGTACCGACTCTCAAGGCTGATTTGCTCAGCCCGCCTCGGGTTGTTTGCAGTCAGAAATCCCCACTGTGAAACCTGTTCCCTCCAGAGTAAGATATCTCACTGAAGTCCTAAACCAAAGGTGATGCCCCTATGAGCCCTGTACTGGTTACCTCAGCCGTATCATCCACTCCTGTCCTTCAACCCCTCCAAATGGGGAAACACAAAAGAAAACACAAAATAACACTCTCCTACATTGTGGGGAATCTGAGTAGCTCCTTTCCTGATCCCTTACATCAGGGTACCAGGTGCCTCATTCTCTAAGACCTCTCCATGGGATGACCCCTACATGGGGTTGGGTACCCGTAGTCTCCTGCTCAGGTTGTCTCTCCCACTTAATCTGGCTCTTCCCAGGGTATGGTCCTGCCCCACTTTTCTCCCTTCTGTAGCATCACTATTCGTGTGCCTCATAGCCCCTCTGTTATGCCTGGTTGCTCCCTGTAACCAGGGTAGGCACTCTGCCTCTTCACAGCCATTCATGCTGCTCCTTCCAGGACTCTCCCAAAGGGGGAGATTCCTTCATCTCCCAAACAGTCCTGATACTCCCGCCTGTTGCAGCATGGGTTGTCATGTCTGCCCCTCTGCTCCCTCTATTATTACTGCCTTTGCTGGCTGCAGGGGCTGCTTCCAGCTCATCCTTCACTCTGCCAAGCTGTTCCTCACTGCCACTGCCAGGGTCAGCATCTGGAGCCTCCTCTGGCTCTTCAGGCTGTCTTCCTTCCTCCCCGAGGGACTCCTGAGAGGCACCCTGTGGCCAGGTCCTCCTCAGGTCTGCTCCCTCTCTCCCTCTGCCTCCACCGGCAGCTGGTTTTATTCCCATCAACCAGCGATTGCTGGTGATGTTACCAGCTGGCTTCAGCTGTATAAAGACATGGCTGATGAGCCGTGTGGGTTTCTTTCCCCGTTCCAGCTGTGCCATGGTTCCTGCTGCAGGTAAGTGGGTTTTTGTTTTAACTTTACATTTGTTTCCTCTACTTTCTGTGCATTCTGTTCACAGGGATCTCCCCTTTTAGTTTGGGGTCCTTCCCCCCCACACTCTTCCGGAACTTGCATCAGATTTCATCATGCCTTAAATTTAACATCTGTCAGAGGCCTAAGTGAAAGCCAATCTGTCTATAGTTAGTTGCTGGTTATAGAATCCCAACATCTAATTCCTTAAATCACTTATATGTTATAGAATAACCATCACCTCCTATATCTGAGAAGGACCAAGGAGGAGCCAAACAAAAGATCCTCATAATATGTTTTTTTCCCAATTATCAGCAGATGACCCTATGTTTTCCATGTCAGTGGAGCCTAATGACAATAGTTACATCACACCATCATTAACTATTTCACAACTCTCTATTATTTATTTTATTTAGTATCTCAGGAGAAGTAATGATAGAGTATCTCTCAATAATAGTGGATTTCATTTACATAACCCTTCTGGCTGCAGCAATAAGAGTTGAGTTAAATATGATAGAGAGCTTCTTGGTAAATACCACTTCTAGCATGATCAACCCAACTAAATAAATCCTCCTCCACATATTTTAAATGGCAAAACTTCTCATGCTCACCACCATATTAAGGTTATGTCTCACCAAGGTAAATCCAGCTCCTTGAGGGTGCATGCCACAAGAATGCAATTGCTTCTGACATCTGAGGCAGCTTTAAATAATGGAATTTGGGTATGTCTCCTCTGGACTGCAGAATCCAGTAAAGAGATACTAGGAGTCTGTATAAATAATACAGGAATTTCCATTAGGGAATCTGGACTCTGAGAAAGATCAGCAATAACATAGCAAGAAGCTAAGGTGTATATCATTCAGTAAAGCTGAAGTACTTCATTTACCTTCTATGCTAATCTCTGAATAGCCAACTGGCAAGGATGGCCATATCACAGCAACAGCCATACAGTTAATTGTAGAGGTCCAGGGTTCTAAGGGCTTTGCCTTGTACAGAATTTGTTCTGATCACATTGAAGTTGTTTGCTTGCTTTCACTTTGAGGCAACACTACTACTTGACCCTATTTATGATTCAGCTCTGTTTAAGTTCTGTGAAATGATGGGGGAGAAGATTACTGAAGTAGTCTCATCTTTGCAACTGCCAAGCTATTCTTTCCTGCCATCTGCATAGTTTCCCGAGGAAGAGGATTCTGGGCAGCAGGAACCTCCATAGGATAAAGACAAGACACCTCTTGGCTTTGCTAAGAGGTTAGACAATGGATTTCTAGAAAATGGTCTAGATATATATGATACTGCCTCAGGCAGGTGGTCAGATGAAATGACCTCCAAGGTCCGTTCTAGCCTCGCTTCTCTATGATGCTATGAAGAGCATCTATGGGAGTGAAGCAGTGCCCTTAGCACTTGGAGACCAGCTTCCCTCCATAAAGAAAGAAACACCCCTTTTCCCTACAGAACTCAAATTAATCTCTCTATGAGTCTGGTGCAGTTAAGATAATTTCCAAGCATGACACACAGAATCATGAATATGCAATATGTGAAAACATGGAATGGGGAAGGTGTTATTGCCTTCCTTCCTTTCTATCAACAAATAACTGTTCCACTTTGAACCTTCTGACTATTGGAAACTCTTTTTGTGGCCTAAGGAAAAAAAAGGGAGGAAGGGAAAAATAAGTTGGCCATTCTTTTCTAAATATATCATATTGATCCATTCTGCATTAGCGCCTTCCATTTTAGGGGCAAAAAAATCTATTAAAAATAATATATGGAAACACAAAATAAATTTCACTCTGCACAGACTGTGGATGCATTACAGATGGGCAAGGAATGCAGATGATATTAAGATGCTTTGACAACTCCTGAATTACGGGGCTGGTCATGGGCTTACTTTGTTTCTGCTATAAGCCAGAGCAGGTCTTACTTTGTCAATAGTTGCAAGGACTGTTTTCTATCCACATGGAGTAGGTGGAACTTTCTGGTCCCATAATGTACAGCTGCTTACACTAGCAATTCACCACTGGGAGAATCCTCCTTAGTTTTTCAAAGACATCTAAATTAATTGTCTTCAAGGTTTCTTTGTGTACGTCGAGAGTCACAGCAGGATCAAAACATTAAGAGAGCATCAGATGCTTCAACCCACCTTCAAGGTAAGTTATATGTAAGTACATTAGAAATTGATTTATATCTTTTAAAGCAAATGGCTGATATTCTCACCTAAACTATCTCTGAAAGAGATCCGTGTTTCAAATATGCACAGGAAAAGTTATCAAAAACTGAGGGGAAAGTGTTTTAAAAGATGCTGTTGATGGCAAACAAGGTTCTTTGGGTGAATCGGATATATTTTATTAGACCAACTTAAATAGTTGGGGAAAAAATTAGCAAGCTTTTGGATTTAAAAACCCTTCGTCAGGCTGAGGAAGTCCCTACAGTTGGTGTGTGCTCTTCCTGGATGGAATGAAAAGTAAAGAAGCCAGAGGCTGTGCTGGTATGCATACAAGACAGGCAGTCAGTAAAGATGTAAACTGAGGAGTCAGTAAGTGAGAGACAGGCTTAGTGAGGGGGAGAATGTAGCAGTTGAATAGTGGAGAGGTACCTGGGGAGTCAGATGTCAGGCAGGTTATAATGTGTCATAAATCCAATGTCTATACTTAGTCCATGATTTTTTGTATCCAGGAGGCTGATGAAATGAAGTTCATAGGTGCTTCCCTGAGAAGTGTTTTATAAGTTCCCTTTGCGGGTTAGAATTGAGAGATTGGAGAGAGAGTGGTTTTCTTGTGAGAAATGTACCCCCAAATCATCCATGCAAAGCAGCATACTTTTCATTTATCATTATTCAAATTTACCATGTTATCATAATAAAGCAGCTGCAATTTTTTGGATTTTTTTTGCACACAAAAATTCAGGATTTGTTAAATTTTATCCTAAGAAGATTCTCTCTCCTATTCAACAGTTATTGCTAACAGACTTTAAACATGTCTTAATAAGTACAAATCCACTTGGTCACATGATTTTGCTATTGAGAAACACTCTCTAGGAAAGGACTATCCTATATCATCAAGTCTATGAGGAAATATTGTTTATTGTCTACATGAAGCTTGAGATTTTGTACATGAAAAGAAGTCTGTCCCAGGTATTTAAAAAGGCTTTAATATAGACTGTTTTTGATGGTTCTCCACTTGTTAAATGCTCTGTAATTCAGGTTGTTGGAAAACTAATTTAACTTGTCTGGAGTATAAGTAGAAACGAATTCATCTAAGCCGCATGGCTTATACAAAGTTCTTTTCTTCTCATAAATATTTATTTTCTGGCTAAATCTTAGATGCGTTAGAAATAGGACTCTTTTCTTAGACAGGAAAGAACGTATTAGTCTTTCAAGAGGCAGAATGACTTGCTGTCCAATTGGCTGGTCAGGTGTTTGCTTTGATTTTTATTCATCGGGTTTTCAATTTTTTCTTTATATATCATGATCAAGATCCAGAGACTCTGAAAGCTTTTTCTATAAATTGACCAGAATGAACTGGAGAGAACTTCCATTCCATTTAATGTTTTCTACACTGTGAGACAAGCCAATTTAAGATGGACAATTATACCACCTAATCTATTCAGCTAAGCTATGAAATCTACTGACTTGCACTTTAAAAAAGGTTTTCTAGTTAACATTCACTGGGTTTAGTTTAAGAAAACAGTTTAAACTTAGTCACAGATTGTATTCTGTGAAACATCCTTCTTTTACTATTACATGATTAAATATCCTAAAGATTTAAAGAGATCCTAAGGATTTGGTGATAATTACGACAGCCTGAACAGTTTTTTGCGATATAAACATCAATATTTTAGTTAACACATATCCAAAGACAAAACAAAACACATATGATTGGTGTCACTGTTTGTTGTCTGGGCACAGAAACTGAATTTAAAAAGTCAGTTATAATATCAGTGTATGCATATGCAGTCACATTCTACCTCAACTTATATAAGAAGGGCCCTACTCAGTCTTTAATTGGCATATCCAAAATTAAAGGAACAAATATATTATTTTTGCAGCTGGCAAAATACATTTTCATTCAGTATATAAAAAGGCTACATTTTCAACAGTTTAATATTATGTAGAAGAAGCTGATATAAACTTCACATTTGCAGACTATTAAATATCCAACATAAATGTATGTTAAGAAAAATACTTAATAATGTTTATTTAAAAGATCTTTGGAAACTATGAAAATGGATCTAAAATAGTATTGGAATTAAACTATACCAATACATTATAGCAAGGAAAAAGGAAGTTATGCAGAAACAAATTTTGAGTCAAACACCATGTATTATATGTGATTTAGAATACAGTGATAAAACATACATTTAAAAATGGCATTTAGCACATGCAGGTGTTGTAGGATGTTTTCATAGACAGGCTTTTAATTTTTATGAACCCTACACAATGAACATTTGGTGAAGTACAATACTTTGCAGTAACTTGGGTAATTTGCAACACAATGTGAATTCCTTGCAGACTGTAATATCACTGCTGGAAAGACTGCTTTCTAAAGAAGTGTCTTGGAGAGATGTCAAATGACAATGGGTCATGGGTATTCTAACTAATAGTTTAAACCCCAGATTTCCAGATACTAAAGTCAATTCAACACAAAAAAGAATGGAATGCTGGTTAATAATAAAAAAATACCACATTCAAAAGCAGCCTAACTCAGAGATCTGACAATTTCAGCTTCAGGAAATATCGTGTAGCATGTATAGTGGCCATTTGAATGTGCACAATGTAAATGTTAAATGCTGACAGCTGTTATCAGGAAGGGATCTGGGCAGTGTGGGGGAGCAAGATAGGGCAGCTCTGTAGCCACAGCTGGAGTACAGGAAGAGAGATAAGCAACAGGAGGGATAGGCTGAAATAAGGGAATTAACAAACAGGAAGGAGCAAGAAGGTTCATCTTTGAGATGCAACAATGTGGCAAATAAGTAGGTGCAGGCACCAGATAAGGGGCTTTGGCTGAAGGAAATGAATTTCGCCCACATGTTATATGACAGCAAGCACTTAAAGCCTATGAGATTCATGTAAAATTAAGAATCATGTCTAAACCAAATCTTTCAAAATTTCTGGATTAATGTATAAAGAAGTTTTGAATTGAAGAATCATCACATACTTAGCCTGAGCTGAAACCTTTATAATCCTAACCAAACTTTTTACAATAGCCATAATGTAATTTAAGGGAGCAAGAAATAGACATTTTATGCTAGCATT
The DNA here is from genome assembly GCF_052110815.1 of Crocodylus siamensis. Classification (NCBI taxonomy): domain Eukaryota; kingdom Metazoa; phylum Chordata; order Crocodylia; family Crocodylidae; genus Crocodylus; species Crocodylus siamensis. The sequence continues at coordinate 78,242,261 of NC_143397.1, read as the reverse complement.
TTAGCAGTGTACCTCATTCCCTTCTGTGGGTTATTCAGTGTATCTGAATCCATCTACTCAGTAATCTCCATCAATGTGCACACAAAAATTCTGGTGATGGCAGCAAGAGTTTCAGAAACTACACTGAGATAATAGGCCCTTCTGTTCAACTGAGTTCTCTTACATTTTTTAAAGCATATTATAGGTGCTCAGTCAGCCCACATATTCAGAAGTGCAACAGAATCATACTATCTAGTGCAGGGGTGGGCAATTATTTCAGCTGGAAGGCACTTAATGAGTTTTAATGAGCAATCAAGGACCTCAAGGGTAGCCCTACACCTTGACAAGTACCCCTCCCCCTGGTTGCCACCTTGGGACCAGAAGTCCCTCCCCTAGCCCCTAACCTTTGTCACCAAAGTCCCTCCCCTGGCATCAGAAGTACTCCTTTTGGGAGGAGAGGGTGTCATCTTGGAACTGGAAGAAAAACAAATCATATACTTAAAAAAAAAAATCAAACATCTACTATAACTTATTTTAATTTTATTTAAAACAAATATTTTTGTCCTGATTTGTGTGTGTTTACATAGTGCATGTAGAGGCAATTGCATAATAGCTCAAAATACACTCTTATTCTTGTATATTGTGTGGGGGAGTTAAGGGGGTGTATGTGGGAGCTGTGTCATTGGGACATAGGTGTGACAGTGTGATGGGATGTGGGGGGTGTATGCAGTGTAGTATGGTGGGTAGGGTATGTGGGAGAGAGTAAGTGTGGGGTGTGTGGTTGGGGTAGGGGGTGTGGGAGGATGTGGGTATCAGTATGGTAGGGGCAGGGAGTGGCAGTTCTTACCTGAATTCCAACTCTTGGATGAAGGAGGGCTCAGGAACAGCCACAGGGTCACCAGGGCAGAAGCCTCTGCTAGCCAGAAGCTTCCAGTCTCAAGAAACTTTGGGGGCTGGGGGTGAGGTGGAGTGGGGCAGGGCGGGGCAGGTTGGGGTTGGGCTGGCTGAGTTGCAACTAGAACCCAAGCTGCTTGCTGCTGCAGTTGGTGCCTCATGCCACCGGCGCCATGTTGGCTTTCAGACAGGCAGGTAAATAATTGTCTAAATTTTAGAGGAGCCCTGTGGGCTGGATAGACTGGCCTGTTGGGCTGGATCTGGCCTGCAGGCCATAGTTTGCCAACCCCTGATCTAGTGCTTCATTCATTTTGCCACTTACTACAAGAACTATTTTCCCAGTCCCCTGAGAGCCTTTTCATTGGTTGCAAAAACAGAATGTCAAGATCAGTAACCAATGGGACAATACTTGAAGAAGGAAGTAGACCAAGAGTGGCCTGCCTAAAGTTAGGGGGCACTTTAGATAAATTGACTATTAGCTTTTTTTCTATGCAATGGGCTATCAAATGGAAATAAAAGATAGATCAGATATGTACAATTGCATGGCTTTAAACACATTAATTAGAAGTCTCTTTTATAGGGATCAGCAGTTAAATTTACTAACAATGTAACAATGGAAAATGAACAAGGATTCAAAGTTAATTAATTGGTCATTACAGTAATGCAGTGAAATCTATTATTGTGCTTGCAGTAGAATAGTCTACATGACCTATTAAGTCTCCTCTATTTCTACCTTATATAATTCTAATTCTCATTGTAGCTCAGCCAAAAATATGCAGAATGCATAGACAGGAAACTGGGGATATGGAAAGAGAGGCATTGTTGGTTTGCAAGAGGATCCATACTTACTTTTCACAACTCCACATGGGCTGTATGTCCCTGTGCAATGCAATTTGAGGTGGTACTCAAATATTAGAGTGAATAAAGACACTATAGAGATTCTCTAGCCGCTTACAAAGCAGATGTATGGAACAGGTGGGGAAGCTTGTGCTTTAAAAAGGATTTCTTTTTGTCATACTTAAAACTTTCTACTCCAAAAACAGCTACTCAGGCTTTGATTGGGTGGGAATTCTAAAAGAATAAGCTATGAGTTTACATTTAGATGTTCTTCACAGCTGGCCATTTCATATTTCTTTTAAAATGAAGGCAGTTAAAAACGAAATCTATGATTAGGAAACTAAATCCCATGGAATCTGAATGTTTTCCATCCACATTGTAATTCTCCTTCCCCATTTTATTATTTTTCATCCACAAAAGAATCTGACATAGGCATTTCAAATCTGATTATGATGTTAATCTTCTAGAGACCATTTAAAAAGCACAAGTCTCTTCAAAATAGCTAACATGCATGTGTGCTGCATCAAACGTTTTATAACCATTCTAGGTATGAAACCTCAAAACATCACAGAAAACTTAATTCAGTGATCTCAGCTAGTAAGAATATAAGTAGTACTATACTTGGAAAGACCAATGGTGCTTCTTAGCTCGGTTATCTGTCTCAACACTGGTAGTAGCAGATACTTTAGAGGGACAGAATATTTATTTAACCAAACACAGATTTGACCAACTGGTTTCCAGTCCTGGAACTAGTTAATATATGATAAAATAACAGCTAGTGTTTTAAAAGCTCATATAGTGTGACTGTAATAGCTGATGATAAACATATTTGTTAACTATAGGGGTTTTTTTTAATTTTAATTCAAATTATTTTATTAATTGTTAAAGTATAAATACTTTAAAATAATAACAAATATTATTTTATTAATTGTTAAAGTATAAATATAACGATAAAAGATTATATTAAAATAGTTCTAGGGATTTCATTTAAACCACCAAAATAAATGGAAATCAAAGTTATAGCAGAAGCTAACACTTTTTGCTTAAAATCAAACTAGTATGCTTTATAATTTAAATTCCTCAGCAGCATTCAATTACATGAAAAACTTCCAATTATATCGATAGGGTAGAGAAATGTTGCTAAGCTGTTATGCCAGCAAATGTACTGCATTGTGCAAAAAAAAAAATATTATACCCAGTGCTCAAAGTGAGTAAGAACTCAGAAGAATTCAGTACCAGCGCTTCATTAGAAGAAGAAAAGTTTTTACTAGAGCATGAAAAAATAATAGAGTTAAAGACTGAAATATAAAGTTTCATGGAATAAAATGTAGTCAAGTAGAGAAAGAAAAGTTAATAATTAAGGTCCTAACTCTATACTGTGCTGAATACTTTTAATAATATGTTGAATGTCCTCAGCTTTCACTGGTGAGTACTCAGCACCTGGATGGAAACATCCCCACAAATATGGTCCTATATCCTTACTACACTATTTAAAGATATGCAACCTTTTTCTTACTATGACACACTGAAGCACCTTAGTAAGTTCATGACACAATTTTTTTATATTATACTTGAAATGCTGATAAGGTCAAAGTAGTAAGACCATAGTGGTCCTATAGTAGGGATGATCCAGGGAACATGCAAGATCAACTATATAGATGGAAATGTTAGAAAAGCTTTTAGGCACAACATGTCTTTCTTGAGGCCTGAGAAAGAAGCAGCTATACCATAACCTAAATACTAAGTAAAACAATAACTTTTTGTTTAACTCTACCACATAAATAAAAACAGTTACTTGAAAAAACAGAATTAAACGTAAAGCGAAGTGAACTTATCAAACAGTCATAAACCAAGTGAGTCTGTTGAAATAAGAATGCTTAAGTATATGAGATATAAAAATCATTTGAAAGGGAAGAAGAGAAAGAGAGAATGAAATTAACAGGTTTTTTTCCCTTATTTTAAGGTATGTTTCTGACAACAAGGGGTAGTGATATTTCTGGAAAGATATTCAGGTGTGTTGACATAAATGTTTATCAAGTTGGACAGAACTGTGAGGAAAAAGTGGGGTTTAAGTTTGAAGCATTACTATTGTCCTTACTTGATCCATATTTGGCATCAGAAGCAGCCAGTGTCCTACCAGAGAAATTTGTAGTAACAGATGATGCCTGATCTACATTGCAGGATTTGCACTACTCTAGAGGTGGGGATGGAAAGCACCAGACAGATAGTTGTTTGGGTTTCAGCAAACTAAGTTCTGGGAAGTGGCCAGAGGATTTTTTAAGAAGATTGAGGGAGACAGTATAGTTACTTATGAAAAAACCAAAAAGGACAATTTAAAAAGTTATTGGTTAAAGAGTGTGGTATTACACATTTGCTGTGGTCACCCAGGAATAGCACACATTCTAAACAAAAGAGAAGTAGGTAAGTATTTGTCCACATTCATGGCACAATATGAAAATAAAACATGTTATAGATATTAATTTTTGGGACTTATCAGTGAGTTTAATAGTATACCTCTTACATACATATGGGTGAAGTAACCAAGTCATTGCTCATACACAGGCCTCAAGATTGGGTTGCTGAGTAACTAGGAAGGAAAGCAATGGCTGCTAATTTATATCTAGTCACACATATTATTACAAGGCTAAGAGAATCAATATACAATTTATTCATGTAAATTTACATGAAATTACGAATTAGGTGCCTGATGAATCTGCTTGTACAGAGTCCTGTGACCATCACACCAAGACCTTCAACACATACATCAAGGTAAAAGCATGGAGGAATAGAGGCTGCCCAAGACCTACCACCCCATTTTAGACCACTGAGATAGAATTCAAAGGCCAGATTGTGTCTAGACATTCAGTACATCAATGGTCGTAGCTTCTGCCAGAAAACAATAGATAAGAATAACTTATGACTGCCTAATGCCTCAGTGAGATGCATTTCTGTCAGGATTATGCCCCTTAGCCTTTCTCTAACCAAGGAGTACCCACAAGGCAATGGGTGATAGGGTTTTGTGGTTCCCATATACTTGCTTTACTCTGGAGGTTGCAACATTGTGATATTTTATGGGAGCTACCCTGTCATAAGTAGCTCCACCACGTTACCACCAGGACCTCCAGTAGGATGCAGTTTATGGTCATACCCAGGACAAATATATACACCCCTTACATTCATCAAATGTCCATTCTCTTCATGCAGTCCCAGCCTCATACACTACACACCTTCCTGCTTGTGCAACAGATGAAAACAGGCATCTACAGATGTGATCCTCCCTCATTTCGCAATCCTGATTCATCCACAGCATAGGTCCATATTGGCCGAGTACAGACAGTCAAAAATCCCAAGGCTGAATAGATTCAATCTTCACAGGTTAGTTTAAGCTACATAGATTGAATTGACAAGCAAGTAAAGAAACAATCACTTTTGAGTCCAGAAATGCAGCTACATGCCTGCAGTTACTCAAGCCAAAGATTGGGGGTCGCTAGAGCATGACTTCCTGATCAGCTGAAGCAGCTAGCTTGAGCCAAGCCTAGTCCACCCACCCTTTGAAGTGAGGTTTGCAGGGGAGGTACAAAGTATCCTGAGATAGAGGGACTGTGAGTTAACTTGAATCTAGAGGGGATCCGAGACAATAGTTCAATAAACTGTTTAACCTAAATCAGTTAAGTCTGATACTATATCCATCCAGGTTTATCTGAAACCAGTTTCAACCATTTTGAAAGTGGTTTATGTGGACAGAGCTTCTGTTGTGTTACAGATCTGAAGGGTTTCTGATCACTTGTACCAGTTTGTGTGTCATTTGTGCCAGTTTGGGGTCATATTAAAAAAAAAGTCATGATTCATTGGCAACCTTAACTCCTGTGTTTACTAACGTTTGAGGGCTTGGGTTTGCAGCCTTAATAATATTTTCCTAATGTACTTTTTAAGTCAAAGCTGTTGCAGTCTCACCTGGCTTGTTCACTCTTCTGTATCTGCCCTTTAATGCCTACTCTGTATTTCTGATGATGTCTGTAATAAACAAAGTCTCTTGACTACACAATAGTGTAACTGTATCTCAGGTTTCATACCTGAGATTTTCTGTAACAGAAGGTATTATTTTATCTATATCCCAGATTGACTATTCACATGTAAAAAGCAAATGCTAAGAGGCAAATAAAAGGTTATATTTTAAGTGTCAAACCTTAAAACAGTTATACGTATCTTTTTGTAGTATAAAAGGAAGTATTCAGAACTCCTGTCTAGCTCCTGCCTTCCTGTCCTTCTTTTAGGAATGTAATTGTCTGTCTCAGCTGCATTCCCAGATCAAACCTCTAGTCAAACTCACTTAGCCATGGGATGCTGACCTTGAGCCAAAGGATTGCTACTTATGTTTTGCTTTAATTTGTTCTCAGTCTATTATCTGGGACAAAAGAATTGAAGGTTTTAGAGAGCGAACCAAGCATGTATGATGATAGATCAGTAAGACATGATAAAGATTAAGGTTAAAATATACTTGTATTATAGCCCGTGTCTTTTAATTTACCAGAATTATTAAAAATAGATTCCTTTGGGGATGAAATGTTCTATGCTTCAGGTCCCAGAATTCTCTTTTCCAGTTTGAGAAAAATCTTTGGTTATCGCAGGACAAGGTTCTTTGGGTGAATCTGATAGCTTTTATTAAACCAACTTAAATAGTTGGGGGAAAAAAATTAGCAAGCTTTCCGGTTTGAAAACCCTTTGTTAAGCTGAGGAAGTCTCTACAGTTGGTGTGCACTCCTCCCGGATGGAATGAATAGGAAAGAAGCTAGAGGCTGGGCTGGTATACATGCAAGATAGGCTGTCAGTGAAGATGTAAACTGAGGAGTCAGTGGGTGAGAGAGAGGCTGGATGGGGGGAAGACGAAAAAGGGGGATGAATGTAGCAGTTAAATAATGGAGAGGTACCTGGGAAGTCAGATGTCAGGCAAGTCATAATGCATCATAAATCCACTGTCTATATTTAGTCCATGACTTCTCCTTTCCAGGAGGTTGATGAAGTGGAGTTCATAGGCTCATCTCTGAGAAGTGTTTTGTAAGTTCCCTTTGAGGATCAGAACTGAGAGATTGGAGAGAGAGTGGTTTTCTTGTGAAAAATGTATCCCCACCAGTAATTGGGTATTCCTGTCATTGATAGATTTCCGATACGTATTCATTCTGGTACACAGTTGTTGTTTGGTCTCTCCTACGTATTTTTCACCAGGGCATTTTGTGCACTGGATGAGATATAGTATATTTCTGGAGGTGTAGCTGTAAGATGCAGGGATGCTGACATCTCTGTTGTGGGGTGTAGTAATAGTGGGGGTGGTGGAGAGGTGTTGGTAGGTTTTGCACTTTTTGTCATGGCATGGGCTGGGTCATGGCATTTGGTGTGTTCTGGGCCTGAGGAAGTTTGCTTCTGGTGATGAGCTTAGCAAGGTTCAGTGCTTGTTTGAAGGCTAGGATGGCTGGTTCTGGGAAGATCTCTTTAAAAACAGGGTCTCTTTCTAGTATGGGTTGCAATTGTGTGAGAATTTTCCATATGGTTTCATGGGACGGGTGATATATTATAACCAGTGGTATGTGATTCGTGTGGGGTTTTTTTCTGTACTGAAGCAATTCTTCTTATGTTAACCAGGTGTCTTTTCCAAATGTGCGATCTACCTTTCTGGAGGAATATCCTTGTTGAGTGAAAGCCTTTTTAAGATTGGCGAGGTGGCAATCCCGGGTGTTCTCCTCAGTGCAAATTCAGTAGTATTTGAGGGCTTAGTTGTATATCACAGCTTTCTTGGTGCATTTAGGGTGATTGCTGGTTCTTTGTGGATGTGTGTGTTGGTCTTGTATAACATGGTCTGTATTTTATCATTCTGGATACTGATCATTGTGTCTAAAAACGAGATGTTGGTCTTGGAATATCGAAGAGATAGTTGGATGGAGGGATGATGATTACTGAATTTCTGATGGAACAATTTGGTTATTGCATGCACATTTAAAAAGAAAGCAAGGAAAAGGGCATGTTTTCATTTTTCTAAACAAATGTTGTTTATGTACATTTCAATACTGATTGCAACCATTTTCTTCCCACTTGCTTTGTTTTATAGGCTTTGAGTGAATTAGTTTATCTCTCCTAACTTTTAGAACATTTTGGATATGAAGAGATGCAAGATTTAGATTTGCAAAGGCCTTCAAATGCTCCTGAACATACCACCCTTTAGAAGCCCAAAATATTGTGACATACCACCTGGAACATGTGTTGTCCCATGATGGAGAATGAACACCAAAATAGAAATCAAGAACAATTGTGCTACTTAAAAGTTTCATAGAACTTTACAAACTTTATTTAGTTAGGCCTCACAACATCTTATTAGTTATGCAAATACATAACATTATCCTAGGGCTGAGAAAAATACTTTCCATTAAAAACAGAAATTGGATTTTTTTTACTAGGCTCTCTATTCTTTTTGCAAAGGGATTTTTGGCTCACACCCAAAATATTTCAGTGAAAGCTAAAACCTCTTTATTCAAGTTTCTAGTCAGAATGGTCCGTGTAACGGTAGTTTGTTTTCTTCGTATCTCCATTTTCCTATATAGGAGTCAGGTTGAACAGCTGGATTTACAATCTCCAATGATGCCCCACAGCCAAGAGACCCAGGTGAATCATGTAAGATATAGTCTGACAAGTGACTACAACCTATGGAGGACAATGAGAACATGTGGTGACCACACCACAACTCCCATGACATGTTGCAACAATGTTTCCCAAACAAAATATTTCAGTTTTCAATATTCTGTGAAAAAGTCTGTTTTTTCTAGAAGAAAAATAAAATATGTTCCGAATAAAAAGTAGTTCCTTTAACAGATTGTAGAGGGGACTAGAAAGGTTGCACTCTTGGAATGAATTCAACACATTGTCAGAATGAAGGTTTCCAAACTCCCAATTTTATGCCTACTGTACTGACCACAGTAAGACCAATAACAATATAATCCATAGAAAGTCTAAGCACAATCTGTATAAACCTCATGCATTCTGTAACTTCAAGGATATGTGAAATGAATCAATTTATATCTGGCAAGACATGAAACAAATGTTAATTGACCTAAGGAATCGCATGGATATTTTAGTCTGAGGTATCACAAAGGTTATTTAAAATAACTGAAGAAAATGTGTGTTTGAATACAGAGGCATAAATGGCAAGGGTTACTGCTAAAACCTTATTCCTAAGCTAATTGAAAGATTTATAAACAGCATTTTTGTTGGTAAAATGATATATCAGATTAAATTGAAAACTAACAACAATTGATATATAAATAGGGGAAATGGACTTATGTCCCTAGGGCATCAATTTGCAGAAATGTAGACATTTATTTGTAAACAGAACTGAAATGACAATTGTTAATAAGAAAGTGTTAAGAAACAGATCACAATTCTCTAGCATGATTTATCTTATTAGTATCTTTGACTCAATATGACATGCTCTAACATAGTTCTGGCCATTAATCAATAGCCAAACACAAAACAAAAGATTTCCTTATAGTCAAAGGAAACTCCCTGGACCTAAACTAAGCATGAGTTTTAACTATATTTATGACACTATTTTAGAGCTAGATTTTATGTCAACATTTTGTGTATTAGGCCTTGGTATTCCCCAAGTCACTTGGAGCCCTCTAGCAGCATACTGAGGCCTGTGTAGGCACTTTAGCCACCCCACTGCTCACCTCTCTCAATCTTGCTTGTCACAACTTTTGATGTTATTAGCAGGGATCCTGGTTTTCGTTGATAAAAGAAAAATCCCCAATTTTCAGATTTAAAGTAGTAACCCAAAATCTACATTTTTCCATATTAAAAATGAAACGGCTCTATATCTATATCTACTAGGGGTGCGAGAAATGGGCCATATTCAATTCAAATTCAGCCCAAATTAGGGGACAATGATTCAATTAGTTGATTTGGATCACTGTCTCGATTTGATTCAGCTGAATCTGAAGATTTGATGCTGATTCAGAGAACCAGCAATTTGGCCATAGACACAGCTTTAAATGTTTTTTCTATATACCTCAAGGTACCAGGCTCAGCTCATGAATACTGAGATGGTGGGGCAGATGGAGCATCCCACAGGAGCGTGGGGGGCCCCCTAGCATTCTTAGCAATGGACCCGGGATTGGACTGGAAGTAGTTCTGGTCCACTTCCAGGTTTGCCTCTGAGTGTGCGAGTCCCCTTCCCCCACTTCTGCCCCCCAGCTCAGTGATCAGCTGCATGTGGGACCCTGGGTGCCCCGCAGACCCAGGAGGCACTAGTCACTGAGCCGGGGGGTGGGGGCTGGGTCCCCCACACACTCCGCAGCAGACCCAGACATGTACTGGAAGTGCTTCTGGTCCACTTCCAAGTTTGCCACTGAGTGTGCTCGGGACCCCTCTATGCTCCTGTGGGATGCTCCATCTGCCCCAGCATCTCAGCATTCATGAGCCACCTGGTACCTTGAGGTATATAGAAAAAACATTTAAAGTTGTGTCTGTCTGAATCATCAAATCTCTCCAAATTGATTTGGAGGGTTCTGATTCAATTCGAAGAGATTAAAGGGTCTCCTGATTCAATTCAGATTTGGAAATTCAGCTGCTGGATTGGGCTGAATCTCTGCCAGATCAAATCAGCAACTGAAGCTTTGCACAGCCCTAATATCTATATCTAGTGGAATTTCATTTTAGTCATAGAAAAATGTGGATTTGGGGTTATTGGGGATTTTTTTTTATTTTATTTTTTTAATCAGAAAAGACCAGGATGTTATTAGGAACATGGGTAGGCTGCCTTCAGATAACCAGGGTGTAGCTTGAAGTGTCCTGCTCCACTCTGCACCATCCTCTGGGACTTTTGTGCCTTTTGCACTGTCCTCTGGGGCTCTCATGCCATTTGCACTGTTATCCAGGTCATGGGTCATGCCTCTGCCTCAGCACCATGCACCAGGCCCCTGGCCATGCTTCAGCTTTTCTGGGTCTCTAGGCCTGCTTTGCCTTCCCTAATGCCAACTGTGACCTCCAGACTGCCCAATAGTCATAACCATGAGTCACAGGTCAGATTTTTAAGAATACACATAAATATATATATATATATATATATATATAAGAACCTGCCTCTCAATTCCTAAGTTCAGGCTTATATGGCCTCTGTCTGCCCCGCTTCTGGTCACCTAACCAATGACTCCCTTGTAATAGGGCCCAGGCACTGCCAAATCAGCAGGTTAGCATTCTTTTGACCACAGTTTGCAGACTGGATGGCCTTTTAACTGTGCTGTTTACGCCTCCCTGCTCATTGCACATACTCTGCTGGCTTTCTCTCTGTCAAGAACAGGAATTCTGCTGCTTGTCATCTCCCTCTGAAACATTCAAGTAATGGTGGTTTACAGGTCCCTTATTACAGCATGGATGATAAAACTGAAGTAAGGGGAAGAATGTGTAGAGAGATGGGCAAAGTCTAGCCTCAGGATGGTTCTCACACACTAACACAATCCTTGAAAATACAAAATTTCAATCTAAGAAAATACAGCAGCAGTATTAGGTATGTGCTTAGGATGAAGTTACACTTTACATTTAGACCACATTAAATCTGTGAAATGCTAAACTGTGTTAAAGTTAGAACACCCTGTCAACAGTCACACATTAAGGGTTAATACAATTTCTTGCTTGCAGAGCTCTGATATGCCACTGAAAGGAAGGAAAGCAGGGGTGCATCTAGGAACCAGGTTCCATACCTACTCTGGGGGTAGAGAGGCTGGGAGCTGTGCATCCTGGGATGCTGGAGGACTGCAAATTGTTCTTTTTATCTCTATGGAGTAGACTGAAGTTACCCTAACATGAGCTAGGTAGGACAGCTCAGAGTTAAAGCTCACCTGAAGGGTTATAACTTTCAGATACTCAGAGGGCACTTAACTGGGCTGCATCAGTACAAGTGTTACCAGCAGGTCAAGGGAAGTAATTATTCCCCTCTATTCAGCACTTGTGAGGTCACATATGGAGTACTGCATTCAGTTCTAGGCCCTCCACTACAGAAAGAAAGAGGACAAATTGGAGAGGGTCTAGTGGAGGGCAACAAAAAATGATGAGAGGCCTGGGGGACATGAGTTATGAGTAAAGGCTGAGGGGACATGGCTTATTAATCTAGAGAAGAAGAAACTGACAGGGGATTTAATAGCATCCTTCAACTACCTGAAGAGGGGCTTGAAAGAGAGTGGAGATACACTGTTCTCAGTGCTGGCAGATGACAGAACAAGGAGCAACAATCTCAAGTTGCAGTAAAGGAAGTTTAGGTTAGATATTACACAGAATTTTCTTACTAGGAGGGTAGTAAAACACTGGAATAGGCTACCCAGTGAGGTACTGGGTTACCTTTTCCATCCTTGGTGGATGGTGGGTAAAAGCTCCATCCTTGGAGGTTTTTAAGACCTGGCTAGACAAAGCTTTGGCTGGGATGATCTAGTTGGGGATGATCCTGCCTTGAGCAGGTGGTTGGACTAGATGACCTCCTGAGGTCCCTTCCAACCCCAATTTTCTATGATTCTATGACGTAAGGTTTATGGTGGTGATGGGTGGTTTCTCTTTTGTTTTGATTCTATTACTTTATGTTTAGGTGTATTATTGCATAGCAATCGTAAGCACAAAGATCCAAAGTTTAGCACCATCTCAGACACTAGACACACCACATTATCTACACAGCACACATCTACATGTGCAGCCTTCTTGGGATCAAACTGAGCCTTACAGGATCACCCTGGTCCAGGGCTGCTCCTGCCCTGCTCTGCCCCCATGCAGGCACCAGGGGGAGATTGAGACCTGAGCAGGCAGAGAGCATGGGGACTTAGCCCTGAGATCCAGGGTGGGGAGGGAGGGAGCTGTCCTAACTGGGCAGGTAGCTGCTTCCCAGCCACATGGAAATTGGGACCTATCCCAACTTCCATGTGGCTTGGAGAACTGTCCCAGCTGCTCAGACTGTTCTCAGAGACACATGGAGATCAGGACCCATCCCAGTCTCCACTTGGCTGGGAGGCAGTCTCCTGCTGAGCTGGAACAGCTCTCCCTGGGGTCCCCTGCTACCTAGGCTGAGTGGGAGCAATTTGCTCCTGGTCATGTCTACTTGTGTGGTATAGCATATTAGTTAATTCACTATTTTTCTAGTACCAATATCTACAGGTACTAGAAAATGGTGCATTAAATTAATATATTGCACAGTAATTGCTGTGAACATGTAGACGGTGACCCTTTACTTGGTGTGTGTACACATGCATTCGATCTGGGAACAGTTTATTTGTGAGTAAACTACTCACAAGAAAATGCTCAGGGTCAGGCATCTACATGTGTAGGGAAATGGAAGCAGATTTGCTGCTAATGATGGCAAACTTCTCTCACTTCCTAGGTCCCTGCAATGCGCCCCAAACACCACCAGGCAGAACTCTAGGCTCCCCGCACCATCCCCACCCCCGGGTCCTATCCCAGGGGATGGCAGGGAGCACTGGGCCAGGAGACAGCTGGTAGGGCAACTAGCAGTGAGTCCCCAGCTGGGAAGGGATTCCCCACTTAGCCAGGGGCTCACTATTAGTTGCCTAACAGGCAGATTAGCGCAGAGGGCTGGGACCTGCCCCACAGTACTGCCTCAGTTTTCATCAACCCATTAAACAGCTTCCATTGGATTTTTTGGTGGCAAAAAATACATGTTACCTACAAAGATCACTTCTCATGTTCTCAAGGTTCTTAGTTTACTAATTGGCATGGACTATGGTCCTAAAATTTTGTAGCTCTTTTATATAGCCAATTATAGTCTTTTTTCTTGATAATCCCTTGGAACCATACATTTCTACAGGTTGACTGCGTGATGCAGTAATAAGCTTTTAACTTGTATTAATATTTTAATTGAATATACATATCCTTGTTTTTGTTTTATGGCACAAAAAGTGCCTGAATCAGTTTTTAATATAGATCCCACAATTTCCTATATCTTACTTAAAATTCCCTCTCTTTTTCTATCTAGGCTATAGTATATTAATCCAACATTTAAAAAAATAAGTTTGTAGTGGTTTTCAGTAATTGGGATAACTTAGAACATTTTCAATTGTACTGCTCTTCAATGAATACTGTCACAACCTCTAAAAGTAAGGACAGTGTAAGATGCTTCAAACAGAATACCCAAAATAACGAAGTATGTAAAATCTGAAAACGTAATAATTTGGCCCTCGTCTAGGTGTTCTGATGTAGGTAATACCTCAAGCTCATTACAATTAACTACCTTCTAGTGAAGCAACCAAACCTGAATGCATTATTACAGGTTGCAGAAATACCTGAAGGGTAATACAGAAATAGCATGCGCCTGAGAAATGCTACAAATTGGTTAATTATCTGGCTTATATACACTATTAATTTGCATTCAATGTATAAAACATTTAAAAACATAAAAATAAGTATTCAGGAAAAGTAAATACTTTGAAGAATCTTTCTCACCCATGCACAAAGTGGTCATACTAGGCTCCTATACATGTGCAGGGAGGCTGCTCTGATGCACTGATTAATGAAATCTGCTGGAGCATGGTAATTACCATGCTCCAGCAGACTCCAGCATCACGTATATCAGTGTCCCCATGCTGAAAAATGGTGGTGGGATGCTTTCAGGTAAAGGTCATTCAATGAGCTTTAGTTCAAAGCACCTCACTGCCATTTCTCAGTGTGGGGACACTGATACATGTGACACTCTGGGCACTTTTAATTAGTGTGGCTCTCAGAGCTGTGCTAATTAAAGCCTCACTCCCCCTCACCTCCCAAAGCACATTTATCAACGCCCATTCTTACTAAAGACCAGCTAAACATCACACTAATCAGGATGGCACTGGCGTAATAAACAAGTGTGAAAGTAAGCACTCTTGATCATGGTCATAGCTATTCTCATATTAATTCCTATGGCTTTGGTCAAGGGACTCCATTTCTGTTTAACATTCCCATTTGTAAATTATGAACAGTGATTATTTATGTAAAGGCCTGGAATGAAAAATAATTAAGGTTTACAAAACACTTTGAAAATATGCAAGTGAGAATGTCAGTGCAATATATTAGTTATTATTCTCAAATTTCAGAAGGTCTAAGGTCTAATTTATGGACAATTGTGAAAATTCACAAGATTCAGTGACACTTATATGCTGAGGTATTATTTTTCTATTCTTTAGCATTGCTCTGTTGGAGAGAGTCACTGGGTTCTAGCATGCTCACTAGTCGAACATTTTAAATGGAATCCTATGTAGCCTAAGATTTGCAGACACTTCAAGTGTATTGAGTTCATAATTATTTAGTCACCAGCTCTGCCTCCACCCATTTTTCAACCAAGAGATTTCTAGAATTTTTAAGATTCTGTGAAGATTCACATTTGATTTAAAAACAGAGCAAAATAGTCGTTGCTTATTTAAAAAACACATACACATGCAGCACAACAATAGCTCTTTTATGAGAGATGAAGGATGGGGGAGTGGGAGATAAATGTAAAACAATTAAATAAAATTCAGACTAAAAACTTTGCTAGAGAATGTCAAGCAACTGACAGAGGAATTTGATTTGATAAGAATAAGTGTTGCTGAACAGAACTTTAATTGATCTAGGAGGGGTAAAACAGCTTTCCTGCACTATGGAAAAAACCCTAGGAAAATTCCACAAGAGATCCCACAAGGACTTTTCCTTTTCCCATTCTACATCCCCAGGTTTTCCCTCTTCCCCCCCCCGTTAGAAGGGATTATATAGTCTGAATTAATCTGCAGGAATACAGAATCACATATGCGCCTAAGTACCCAAATGTATGAATAAGCATATGGGCACCTAACTAAAAATTAGCTTAAATATGTTTTTGGTAAAGGTGCACCGATAGATGGGTCAATGTGGCCGGGTGGCGGTGAATAATGAAATCTCTCTCCCTGGGGCTCACCAGCCATGCTTTCGAATGATGGAAGAATAAGAAGTCAATTCACCAATGAGAGAGGGTGTAGTGAGTCACCCCAGAAGCAGGATAAAATAAAATTGGTTTATTAGTAACTTCCCTGCAGGTTGTGGAGAACCCTGGCTGTTCTCACAGCTCGTGGTCTTCCTTTCGCCCTCCACCACTATGCAGCCCATTCCCCCAAGACAGTCAGCTCCACTCCAGTCCCACTCTCTTTTCCTTTTTCCTGCTGGTAACAGCGGATTCTTTCTATGTGGGACCTTCTCTCAGCCAGTAAGTTTCTCCTCTCTTCCTCACCTCCTTGCTTCACCAGTCACCATGGTTACCTACACCCAGTCAGCCAGTCTTATCAGCAAGCTGCTCCAGTGCTGGGTCTGCTGCTTCTGGCATCCCCGCTGAATCTCTCTGCGCTGTGCCCCAGGGGGCAAAGGAAACCCCCTTGCTGTGGCCTTAAGTAGTTGCTGGCTCCTAATCAGTTAACATTCACCCCTGGTGCAATCCCCTTCCCAACTGTATTTACTAAGTAATTAACTTTGCCCTGTCCCTGACCTGGCTCTCCCCCATACTTGCAACTTTGTGACATCAAAGGAACAGGGCTGTCTTTAGCCGTTGCAGCCCGATATTGGATCAGTATCAATATGAAGAAAATTGTCTATATCAGATATTGGCCCTATGGGGCTGATAATTTGGCTGATAAATGCTCATGCTGTGCACAGCCACAGCATAGCATGGAGCAGAGGCGTTCAGCAGGGGCAGCCCCAGCTGAACGCCCCACTTCCACCCAAGTGCTGGGAAAAGCTGGAGCTGCTCCAGGCAGAAAGTGGCAGTGCAGGACTGGGAGCAGAGCTGTGGTGAAATTTGGGGTGGCCACTTCCTCCTCCCAGTGATGCCAGAGCCCACTCTGAGTCCAGGGCCCAGCAAGAAAAGCCCTGTGCAGCACCGGCTCTGGCTCCACCTGGCAGCTGCAGCCTGCCTGGCACCATGCAGATCCAAGGGCACATGCCCCCCCATCCTCCTAGGGTGCGAACAGCGGCGGGAGCCGACCCACCTCATGAGCCATGCCTCCATCTCACCCCACTGGGCAGTGCCTGCCCCTGCCCCCTCCCTGTAGGAGGCATTGATCTGCCCCCCACACCTTTTCCCTCCCCCCTCCCCTTCCGCCACACTGGAATTACCACCTGGAGGCAGCTGTATTGGATCAGTATCAGCTGATATGCGTCCTTAAGTATTGGCCTCCAAAATCTCTATCAGTGCACCCCTAATTTTGGTATTTGGCTTTTAGTTTTTAAGACAGATCTTATGCGAAAACTGTGAATTGTATTTTTCACATTGCAAAATGAATAACAAATAATTTTATATTTTGTATTAACATGAAAATTAATTTATGGAGATCTTAGTACTCAAAGTCAACCATAGATCCTCAGAAGGAATAAAATTATCATTGTTCTAGTGACTTCAGTGATTCTGTGGCAGATTGCATCAAATGAAGACCTTCTTTTTAGGCATCGCTGAAGTCAATAGGAGTAATGTCACTATCAGACTCCACTAGAATGACAAAGATAACGGATGTTTGTTCGTCTTCCCACATCTGAGTACAATTTTCATTTGTACCATTCTTTTGAAATGTGGTAGAATTGTCTATTAAGCACTCAAGGCAGAACTGGAAGATTCACTTGGTAACTTTTATCTTATATTATGAAAATGCCGTTTACTGCTGCTGCCATCTTTTTTCAAACCTATTTTCTTTATTTCAACTCATTCCCCTTCCAAATAAGTTAAAATCTATCATAAAAGAGCAATTCATTACCAGAAAAGAATAACAACAAAGGAAATCTAGAGAGAGACTCTTTGGAATTTGGACAGAAATGCAAACCATTTGCTCTATTAGTGTCAATTTCTCATCATTTTAGCATCAAGAAGTTGTTTCTTTCACATGAGAGGCCAGTAAATGTAAAAAGGGAATGCTTTCAATACTCAATTTGGAAACATAAAAAGGTAATTAAAACTAACATATCACACGATTCTATTTAGCCTTTGAAGCATTTTCTGCTGTCAAAACTGCAGTTTAAGGCAATAGAACTCTCTGTCTCTCCCTGCATTTGCTATAATTATAATTATTCAGCTTTACTCTGAATGAGTTTTTTGTCTTACAAATGAAACTACTTTAAAAAAAAACAATATGGCTACTTTAGATGCATTTAATAGGTTTATTTTCTTATGATCCCGTGGGGGTTTTTTTATGATCCCATCTTGATATAAAATATTACTCTCACCTCCAGTAATGGAAGCAAGTTAAGTTTGCAAAGCAATAGTAAAATGTATATTTTGCTATTCAAATAAGCAGAAATATGAAAAGTTGATGCGTACAATTAAAAAATCTTGGCATTGTTCCAGATGGGCATAATTCATTCTGCTGTCTGATTCATTATCTATATTTGCATATATTTCTAAAGGCATATATATATTTGCATATATATATCTGAGGATTCTAGGAGAAGGTTTAGCTGTATCTTCTGTCAGCACAGTTAAGTGTCAAGGACCTCCCAATAACTAAACCCACAAGAAAGTCATGGAACTAGACGTAGGTAAACATAAATACATTTTAAAAAAATAACAAGTAAAAAAGAAAAGTCAAGAAAAGAGGAGCCAGAAGGAAGAGAGCAGGAAGGTCTAATTTTAGTCTGTTTAAAATCACTTATAATCTAACTTGTCAGGATGTGACTGTACTTTTATTGATTCTTTGGGTTAGGCAAACATTGTTATAAGATGCCCTCAAAACAAAGTATGTGGCATTAATTTAAACATGGGACAACTGCCACTAAAGTGTAATAGCAGAGTTGTATATTCTTTGTAAAGTTATAAAATAGTATACCACATTGTGGAAACTCCGGATGAGTGCTAACTTTCCTTTAGGGGGCAACTGATTAGATAAATAAGATAATCAAAAAATAGTTATTTTGGGAAATTTCTCAAGTGCTCTTCTTTAGCTGGATTTCCAGTTGTCTGATTTTGTGGATCATTTTTAAAAAAAGGTTCTTTGAGATTACTATTAATATTAATTTAAATCAATCCTTACATCACATGCACTATTGTTATTTTTATATACCAATAAGTAAACGTTTTAAGAAAATGTCAATAAAAATATGAAAGCTTTTATGAAAAGAAAAGAACATTTCAAGGATATTAACAATTTTTCTCTCCAAGTTTCATTTTCATCAAAGGTGCTTTAGTTCAAAAGCGCACTGCCATCGTCTGTGTACCAATGCACATTTTGCTGCTTATATAACTGTATGCAATGCAGTACAGTGAGTGTCAGTTCATGTGTAGAGCAGACTCAATTAATCAAGTCTGCTTCAGTGCTTCGGATCTCTGGCATAATCCCAGGCTTCCACTGTACTGGAAAGTTGAAAGTTAAGAGCCCAGTGAACCAGTACAGTCTGAGTCTGGGCCCCACAATGATCTGATTGTGGCGCCCAGCCATGGGTCTATACCAGTCTCCAGCCAGTTCCAGTGCCATCCCAGGACTGGGACCCATAATCAGATGATTTGTCATTTCCAGCCTTAGAACTGCACTGGAGTCCTCAGCCAGCTCCAGTGTGGTCTGCAGGCCACAGTGGAGCATCAGCCCTGGTACTACACTAGAGTTAGTTTGAGATTCTGGTGTGGTCCTGGGGCTGACACTGACCATCAGCTGATTGTGGTTCCTATCCTTGGGACCACACCAAAGTTGGCTGGAGAGTGGTGCAGTCCTGGGGCTGGGGCATCTGTCACCCAAGCTTTGCCATGCAGCGGGCATCAGGCTTCATGGTGTGAGACCCTGCTTCACATTCAATTTTAAGCACAATGGAAACCAGCCACAAAATTATTATACATTTTTGATGGAGTTATTTTATGGCAGTTTCCATGTTTTGTGGCACCATTTATTGCCTGAACATGTGGCTAGATTACTATTTAAGATGGGTAACAAGCCAGTGGCTTCTAACGTGTAACATCTGTGAGAGGCCTTATTAGATTCAGACAGGGTGTTGAACTTCCCAGTGAAGAAGCATGGTCAAGTAACTCCAACATTTATGAATACTGAGGAGCACTGAAAACCTTGACAATTCACATCTTTTATGGGCTCTGCGCTAACAGTGGTTCCAAAAATATACATTATGAATGGATGTAGAGAGCTGGCACAAGATATGCACAAGATAGGTCCAATGCAAGTTCTTTCTGGGTAGACAACATATTTCTACATAGCTCATCTTCTGCTCATCTTTTACACTTAAAAATTAAACATACAAAATTAATAAACAATTCATTATTGCTATTATTACTATTTAGAGTAGTACAACAGCACCAAAATGCCTCAGGCACTGTACATGGCAGCTCTTAACTCTCATATCTGCCAAGCATTGATTTTTTGGTAAAAAGATAAAATCAGAACAGTATATCATGCATCTAAGCTCATGCACATGAAAAGCTATAACAGTATGCCTACTATTTAAATGTTTCTGACCAGAGTATAAGCTCCCTATTTGCTGGTGAATAACAACTTCATCCAGTCAGATGCAACTTTCCAGACAGTGACATTGCTAAACAAGCTGCAAGACAATTCTCTCACCAATACTAGTAAATTAAGTTCAGCTGAGTGTGAGGGAAAAAAAAAGGATCTGTAAACCTGCTGAATAGAAGTCATCTTTCCATCAAAAAAAGTTTCAGTAAAGATGAAAGAGAGATCTGGCCACAGGTATTATGGGAAGAGTGAGGTAGCTGACATTTGATACCAGGCCATAACATTACTGAAACTATACAGACATTTAAATTAAATTACTGAAATGGGGGAGGGGGGACTGCTTTAATGGCCTGAGTATGAGCACTGGGAGTTGTGACAATGCTGGTTACTACAATATAACAATTACTACAAATCTCATATTGTTCTGGATGAAATCTGAATGATCTGACTGTTGTCTGTCCAATGAAGGGTTAAATTACTTCAAATGTGAATCCTTAGAACTGTTTAGCAGGTGTCTGCAATTGCACAAAAGTGTAAAATAGAACTAAGAATTCAGGGAATGTAGAGGATGTCTGTGACAAGAATGTGAAGATTCCTGTCATATTACCAAGAATAATCCTGTAGTGGAAAGAAGCTTTTGGGATTTGGAGTAGGTTTGGTACTATTTTCTGATATTACAAACACTGCAGAAAATGACTCTAGTCCAAGAGAAAAGCAAAAAGACAGTCAGAGGTCACAATTGATGTGAAGCTAAACAAAGAGCAAGAGGCAGTTCATTTTCAGTTAGTGAAAAAGAACTCACTCACAAGCCGTATGTGGTCTCTTTTTTTCCCCATGCCATTATTTCTAAATTTGACAAGATGCTGCTGCAGCAAGAGGACCCCAGTAATGATAAAGTGCATAAACTATAGCCAGCATTGATGAAACTATATAACCAGAAAGAGCAGGGATGCTTGATGATCTTAGTGATCGCTCTAAGAAGAGATGGCCTCTGTCAACTGAGTTCACAATAGAAGAGTCACACAGCATGATGCACCTTATTATTGGATTTTCAACATGTCAAACTAATTAAGAAGCAAGTCTTTACAAGATAGCATACATTTGCTAGATTCATTGCTAGGTAAGTGGATTTTCTCAGGAAAGTCTGGCACAAAAGCTAAGTTGTGCTTTTGCTGCAAAATGAAAGAACTTCTAAAATGTAAAATCCTCCTGTAGAAATTGCCTGCTGTCATCACAAAGAATAGAAATAATGAGCTGTTTGTGGATGTTGCGTTGCATCAAGCCTCTCCTGTTTTACTTCTCCCTTGCCTCTTCAATGGAATGGAGTACTGGAAAGTTTTGTCAACAGGTGTCACATAGCTGACAGAGCCAGCCACTGGGAAACCAGAGTTCAGGCTGCTGTCACAGACATCAGAATATATTTTCCTTCTCCCACACTCTAATGCTTCCTGCAAAAGCATATTCAGCATGGTCAGAAAAACTCCACTTAGGTTCACATTTCATTGGAGAAGAGCAATCAGTGGAAGGGCATGCTACAGCTGGTACATATGCTAATCACAGGGGCATCAGAAACCATCTCTGTACAGTGACGGTGTCAAAAAAAAAATCAATGTATTCAAGAATACACTGTGCACAGTGGGGGTCACCTTCCCATGATCTAATCCAAAAGGCCAATTCAGCAACATAGAGGAGTCAAATGATGGCAAGGAATGAGTGCAGTATAATTAAATGCTGTGTTATTGAGTGTGCTGCATCTTTATGTGTGAGACAATAATTTAAAATTCACCAGCATTTTACTGCTGATACCATAGCAATATACCTATTGTACATTTATAAAATAATTCATAGATTTCTGATTTTTAGTTTAAAACCCTTTGCTTCGCTGTCAGCTATGAAATTTTAAAAAATGCTTCATTTTTCTGCTTCTTTGAAAGTTAGATGCTACATACAACTTCATCAATTTGCTATAAAAACACAAAGGTTGTGCTATTACCACTGGCGCTAATCTTAATGCAAGGTCTACTCAGATACAAAAAGTTATATGATTGTATAACTGGACACATCCACATGTTGTCCAACAATGATGTAGTGACATGTTAAGTCCCCATACGGTGTGCTACAGCAATGTAGCAATTGCACGGGTCTACACGTTATCACCTGCCGTCACCATAGCAGCATGCTCCGAGCAGAGCTCCAGCAACATAGCAGGGAAATCTAAGTGTGTGCCACCTGTACAGTGCATTACCCACTCATACTGAAAGGAAATGTTAAAGCACGGCAATGTGTAGATGCACTCACTGAGAAGAGAATGAAGCCAAGAATTAAATGTAAGATAACACTTCTGACATGCAGATACACAAAGACTAAACTGAATTTCACTACACTACAACCTAGTGTACAACACTATTTCTACCAGTGAAACATATTAGACACACAAAAAAAAATCACAAATCCATTTTAGAGTTATGTATAGGTATTTAAATATCAGAAATGTACAGTGTTAATGTTCTCATAGGATGAAATCACTGCTGCAGTATAAAACTGATACATCAGTGGAGATGATTGGATTGTATTACGCTGTACTTAAAAGTGAAGTACACACCTATTAACAAGGCTGTCACAAAACTTATGGAAAGTTTAAGTACTGTTTTGAGGGAGAGCAGTTCCAGCTACAATTCAGAAAATGGAATTCAAGAGGGATCAGTATATATATTTACTCTAGGTATCATCACCTGAGGATAGTGTTTTGCAAGCCCAGGCCAACAGAACATAAATACAGACAAAAAAAAAAAAAGAAAAAAGAAATAGACACCCAAACATAAAAGGGATAAAACATCTCATGGGATATACTCAGAACTCTAAATTCTCATCAATTTAAATTTTACTGAAGTTACATATACTAAAGTGGTTTACTGAATCGTGACTTATTTTTTTCTATTTTTGACAATTTCCAACTATACACAGTAGAAGACACTTCACTGTAAATTAAATGAATTATGTGGGATGCATATTGTTTTACTATAATAGAAATGTAGTCAAAGGTACATAACTATATAACCCATTAAAGACCCTGATCCATCCAGCTGCTTGGAAAAAAGCAAGCTTTTTAAAGGAAAGTATATGTTAAAAGATGTGTAATCAAAAGCAGACTCTAGCACTTAAAATGTAACACTAGTTTAACTGTCACCCTTACTTTGACTGCTGTTACACAAATCTCATTTAAAATTTTAACTTTATTCACTGCCTGCTCTCTCCCACCATTTTGAAAATATTTCTATACTTTTGTAACACATGATGTTTATTGAGGTGTACATCACTTCTAAGTTAGTGCATATTTCTGCTCCATCACTTGAAGCAGGGATACATTCCTGTTAAAATCATATTGCTTTTCTTGAGCATCTCATTAGTCACATTAGGGGTTTTTCTTTCCTTTTGAGTTTCACACTGAGGGAATATTTCAGTGCTAAACAATTCATGCTTGTGTCACATTCATGCTACATCCTTCATGTCTTTGTCTCATTTTTGTTCCCCAAGATTGGCGGCCTGTTTTGCCTTGCTCAGCATAAAGGATTCTCCCTTTAACAATTGTTTTGAAATAAAGGACTTTTTTTCTTTTCTTTTTCAGTATTGTACAGTGTGTCCCACACTGTCTGGCCCCTGTTCCTGGCCCAGCAGGCCTCCTGGCAACCAGCCCCCATCCTTGTCCCCTACCACCTGAATGGGCAGAGACCCTCTGGTCGCTCCAAGGCCACATGCCTGAAGACCCAGAGGTACCAGACATGGCACCATGGGGGTACGCTGATGCTGCCCTCAGGTCGAGGGATGAGGCCACTGCCCACCAGTCACCATGGCACCCGGACCCATGGGGGAATGACCCAAGGCTGGGGTGCATGCCACCTGCCCCCAGGCTCTGACTCCTAGGCACCCCTACCTCATGGCCCCCCACTTCAGGATTCAGACAGAAGTGCGACTGTTGTATATAGTTTCCACTTTGGAAAGAGGGGGTTTTTTTATTGTTGGTGGGTGGGGAGGGTGGTGAAGGAGCTCTATGTTGGGGAGGGAGGGGTAAGAGGACTTTGTGTTGAGCAGGGAGGAAGGAGGGATGGGAGTGGGTGTTGTGAGGTGAATAAAGCTTTTTCTTTCAACCATGTGCATGTCCTGAGACTGGTGCTGGGGGTGGTCAGAGGGTAGAGGTGTGTGGGTGGTAGGGCAGATGCGCTGGGGGGGTGCTTTAAGAGGTGGTCCTGCCAGGGCCTTCTGCACCCAGTGCCCTGGCCCCCACTGGAAGTTGTGCAGCTTGCCTGGGGCCTCACTGGGGGGGATCCACCACTGGTGCTGCCACTGCAGATCAAGCTCTGGCTGCCAGGCCACCTTCGCCCAGTATGCCTCCTCTGCCCTGGCCTCCCTAAATGTCTCTCTCTGGGTCTTGCAACTATTGTGCAGCATGCATGCTGTGACAATGGCCCAATGGAGGTTTCTCTTGGTCACCTCAGGGTAGGCTGTGAGGTACCACCAGTGGACTCTGAGGTGGCTAAAGGTGCACTCAATGAGGACATGGGTTCACCCAGGGCACCAGTTAAAATAGGCCTGGCAGGGATCCAGGTGCTTAGTGTAGGGCCTCATGAGCCATGGAAGTAGCAGGTAGGCTGGGTCCATGATGAGGAGGGGTGGAATGACTGTGGTGGGCCAGCAGAATGACCAAGGCAGCCAGGAAGATCTGGGGACCCTGTTCCTGGGTGCTAGGGCCCAGGGCTGGTGCATCCATGGCTGAGAAATGCAGATGGGGCAGGAGTAGAGCAGCCACATGGTGCCTGTGCCCGTGCCAGGCTGCTTCTCTTACAGAGCTAGTATCTCTGCACAGAGTAGGGCTCTGTTTTAAATTTAGTGCCAGTTCCCTGAATCTGTAGACACCTGCCAAAAAAATCGGTGCAGTAAATTTAGTCACAACTATTTACATGTGTAAATGTACCCACTGTGTCAAAGCCAATATCAGTGTTAAGTCCTCACTTCTTTGTATCCATCCATCTTATAAATTTTTGTTCCCTATTTCACCTTTTGAAGGTGGTAGGTAGATTTCCCTTAAACATAAAGTTAGTGAGATCAGAGAGGGAGTGGCTGTTCTGTGAGAAATGTGCGCCTAATGGTGCATGTATGTCTCTGTCCTTTATACTGTTTTCTGTGAGAACTCATTCTGGTGAGTAGTTGCTGTTTAGTTTCATCCATGCAGTTGACACGAGGATATGTGATGCACTGAATTGAGTGCATACAAATATGCAGAGTCTGCTTTTCTATTCAGATGTTGCATCTACATGTGCACTTTACTGCAAAACAGACTAATTAACTCCACAGTAAAGCATCACTGTCTACACATACGATGGTATTCGGGTGCAGTAAATTAACTCCACCATAAGATAGGACTGTCAAGGACAGAGTAATTTACTGCACTGAAGCACATACATTTCACCTAGTCAGCCCAGCTAGTCAGGGGCCTGCTCCAGCTGAAATTGCTGCTATCCCAGATACATGTGTAGACATTGTGCCCAGGAGCAGTTTCCTCGAGCTCAAATGCCACTAGAGTTTATTGTATTACATTAATTGCATGTGTAGATGCACCCTGATGTATCTATTTTACACTGATTTAAATTAAGCTTCTCTGGAATAATCTGCTGCAACAGAATGGAGATGCAGCCTTCAGGTTGTTATGTCTAGGAGGTAAATTTTGCCCATTGTACAATTTACTACTGGCAGAGTATTTCTATGCATATCTGTGCAAAATACTCAGTAAATATGGTAATACTCAGCATGAGTAAGTGTGGGTAGGAGTCATCTCAGCTGAGTCAACAACATAGAGTTGATAATACCATTCTAATGTGTGACTGAAGACAAAAACTACGAACCTTCTCAAAGGGAGCCTACATTCTGCTGCACTTTTTGGCATGGAATCAGCATGTCAGACAGGTAGTGACAGTTAAAAAAAACACTTGATTAGATGCATCATCCACTCTTGTGAAATATTAGCAAGAATTATTCAGGGTCTCTCACTAATCAAGTTTAAGATAGAAAAAAAAAAAATCACATATTCTATTCCAGGACAGAAATCCTTGAATTATTTTGAATGTTATTTTTATTTTAGATTATTTCATGACCTGTCAAAAAAAATAGCAGGTATTCTATTTTTAGATTATCATAAAACTGTTCCTTGATGATGTTGTTCAAAACTAGTGCTTTATTACAATCAAGAAACATCTTTTCCTGGATCAGAAAACAACACGTGTCAACCAGAACCTGGAAGAGTTGTTCCTAAAGGATTTTTAAAATTCAATGAAATATTATGATTGTTATGCCATATTATGACATCTCAGTAGTAACACTATGCATAGCTACTGATGTCATGTTGATAAACTGAATAGAAAAGACAAAATAAAATTTGAAACAAAAAATTCAAAAACACAAAATAAAATTCCCAGTTTCCAAAAATGAAAATATTTTAGGGGATTTTTTTAATGTCCAAATTGACATGTTTTAAAAAACGTTTGGTTTTAGAACAAAATATTTTTATTGGATAAAATGGATCAATAACAAAAAAGAGTTGTAATGATCCACTGTTTGATGCCATCTCACAGATACAATTATTTTATCTCTATAGTACATGTTGTTAGCAATATTTTTTTTAATCTACCAATTGTCAACAGGTATTCACTATTACTAGTCCAAAATTCTTTCTTACAGTATCATTTCTAGTGCTGTTTGTGCATTTCCTTCTTCAACTGCATCGAAGTTGAAGAAGGAAATTCTTCCTTTACTAACCTTTTATTTATTGAGCTCTTTTCTTATTTTCTTTGATTTTCTCTTTAACTTGATTCACTGAACTATTTTGTATGTTACTGCTTCTTGCATTTATTATAGTAATACCCATGTTTTTTAAATAAATCTCAGTCATTTATCTTCCTGGGTAGCCTTCCCCCCTTCCCCCCCCCCCGTTTCCAGATATCCCACCTGCTATATAAGACCTCTAATTGTTAAACATTAATCACATAGAAAATTCTAATTTCCCTATTGTTCACAAATGCTTATATAGCATACTGCTGACAGACCTTTAGGAAAACCTTGTGCAGAAAGGTCATAAAGAAACCAATTCTTCTAGGCACTACCAGAACAAGAACTACCCCTCCTATAACAAAGTAAAATAGACAATTGCCTAAGGCAGAACAATATTATGGCTAGAAATGTTTAGTAACTGTTCAAGGTGCATTTGATTATAGGCCGGGAATGGCAAGAAAAGTCATGGAGCTGACACTATAAAGTGCACATATTCTGAATTACAAAATATTAGGCAGAGTACAGTACACAGACACTATAGCATTGTCTCTTTTACATTAAAAATCTCACCAGAGTTCTCTTTTCTTGTCCCCAACAGTTAAAACACTTTCCTATGAGTAACTGATACCATCATTACATTAACCATTTGAAGAGGTAAGTCAGAGAAATAGGAGTGCTGAAGACTGAGGTGGTATAAGAAAGTGGACCATTGATGATTTTAAATAAATAAATAAATAATTAAAAAAAAAAAAGAATCCCACATATACCCCATCTTTGAATCATAGATTCATAGAAAAATAGAGTTAGGAGGGACCTCTAAGAGGTTATCCAGTCCATCCTCCCACCAGAATGGAATCATCCCTTTCCAAATCATCCTATACGAAACCATTGTCTAAACTCTTAGCAAAACTACCTATGCCATACTGACACAACCACAAGACAAAACACTCTCATCTGCCACCAGTAAAGCAGGGGGAATAGCCTATTAGGACAGAACTTCATTCTGCCCCTGCTTTCTTCCTGCCCCCCAACACACTGCCTCCTTCAATGGATATACCTAATATTCTGTGGGGAGGCAAACAGAAGCAGAGAGCATAGCTGTGGTACAGATGAGCCAGCAGCAAATTCTCTTATGAAATTCTCTTAGACATTTGTGGCTATGTTTGAATAACTGAATCAAGCATTTCTGGAATAAGTATCCTATTTCCTGACTATGCTACAGAGAGGTTCAGTGAAACACAACATGCCTGTTCAGTGCATTGGACACCTCCAAAATAATAGTTCCTGAGGTACAATGTTCAATGTAGAAAATGGTACTATTGGATCACTAAGAAAAACCTAGGCTAACTAATTTCAAGCCATATGATTGCTGCCCATAATCACAAAGGACTGCATTCCTTCCCTACTCTGGGAAAGCTAAAGGAGTGAAAAAATAAGTTTGCAACTTCAGACTACCCTTTGCTAGTCATAAACGCATGAGACAAGTAAAAATTTCCACTGATACCAGAAGATGCATTTAGGTTCTTTATGTCTCTGTCTTTTTTTCTTCCCCCTAAATAAAAGCAAGATTTTTTATTACTTACCAAATATTTCAAAAGATACCTGGAATAGGGAGGTAACTATTCCAAGCATTACCAGTGATTACCAGCATTACCCAAACAATTAATGGACAAGTCTAAGTGAAGCAGTTAATGAAACATTTTTCTCCCTATAAATACACGAACTTTTCAGGTAGCTCGCTTTCATTTTTCTCTTTTTCCAGTCTATCTTGCATTATTTTTGTTCCCAGAATCAATATAGCAATCAAAGAAGTGCGTTTTGTAGTTCTGACTTAGATCAAGTTTATGCTTTCTAAGAAATGTTTCTGTATATGTTGTATAGACCATCTCTTTTTTATAAAGAAGGTGATTGTATAGATTTAGACACACTATTTGCTATTATACAAAAGCACTTTCTGACTCCATCAACACCTATTTTTATCTATTATTCACACATGTATCTTGAATATAGTGCACTGAAGCACTTAACCTGCCTCCCCCCCCCCAAAAAAAAATCAGTGAAAACAAAGCATTTCCAGCTGTGAGTTTTTAGGAGAAAAAAAACGTTACTAAATAAAAACATTTTACTGAATGAAGTTTTGAAAACAACATGTTTGAGCAATTTTACACTGAAAGATGAGAAATAACATTTTGTGGGACCCTTTTATAAAAGACTAGCCAATTGCCCATCAAGCAAGAGGGGAGGGGGAGTGCTTGGGGACAGATGCCTGTCTCTGGCCCTGCCCCCCCCCACCTTTGGGGCCTGTCTTTCCCACCCCCCTTGCTACAGGGTCAGGACTGAGCCACACCCCCACATCCGTTGGCCTCACCAATCCCTGCTCCATCACCTGGCCCCATCCCCTGCTGTGTCACCACTGCCATTGGCACTGGCCCCACCCTACACAGTGACGCTAGTGCCACTAGCCCCACCTCCTCTGTTTGCCATGTCACCGCTGCCTGCAGGGAGTGGGGGGGGCATGGCTAGCAGTGCTGGCCTTGATCCCCCCCTCCCATCTACCTGCTCTGTTTTCATGCCCTGGAGGGAGCAGGGGGGCAGGCAGGGCCAGGACCACCGGCCTCACCCCACTGCTCCATTCGCTCTGTGGCTGCTATCTCCAGGGAGTAGGCAGGTGGGACCAATGGCACTTGCCCTGACCCCTCCGTCCACTGTGCCACTACTGCCTCCTGCTGAGGGTGTGTGGATGGGAACAGAGGCTTATGTCTGACCCCCTGCCACTTTGGGGCCAGGCCCATTGATCCCACTCTCATCCCCATTGCTTTGGGGCCAGGGTTGGGGCTGCTCCGCCCACCCCCCTGTGGGGCTGGCAGGGCTGGAACTCAGCATCTAGCCTTCCCCCTGCAATTAGGCCTAACCCTGTCTGCCCTGATCCTGTTCCCCCCCAGCAGTTTGGGTTCATGGCTGCTCCCCACCTATCCCCCTGCCTGCTGTGGCAGCCCTGAACCCATTCCCTCACATCGCTGCCACCACCACCTCTATCCATGGAGCAGGTGGGGAGAAGCAGGCTAGCTGAGCTGACCTGACCCCCAATCCCCTCTGTTCATACTATCAGACATGCTCCACCACCTGCTGTCTGGAATGCTGTTGGAGCACTCTGATTGGCTGCCAAGACAGTCAGAATACAAATAAAGTGTTATGGACAGACAGACAGACAGATGGACAAAGGCTTCTAAAGCTTTTATAATATTAGAATTTTTTTTTTTTTAATGATTATTTACCATTAACATTTCTTTTATAGAGTCTAGACACACTGTTGTTATAAACCTGAATTCTGTGGATAAGGACTGTATTCTTGTTACTTGTAGTGTTGCAGTATGGCCTGATCTTTGCTTATAGTTCCTAATCAACTTTCCTTTCTCTGCCCCATGATCAAATGACCATACAGGTCAATTATGTGTTGTACTTCATGTGCAAATCTATACTTCCTCTATATTGTGTTATGAAGTGTCTAAGGGTGCCTGCAAGCATTCAAATGAAATAGTGGAAGTTTAGCAGGTCAGTTGGAAACCTTATCAATAGACCCCTGTACTGTTCATTGGGGACAGCTACATACTCTGCAAACAGACTGCACTGCTGATGGCACCTAGGTATAGGACACTACAGCATACGTCCCAATATGCTTTGCAGGCTCTCCAGTCTGTTACCCAGTTCCAACTCCGAGCCGATGAGCCTGGTCAGAGTCAGGTGTCACTGAGATGGGTTTGGGAGCTAGAGGGTTGGGTGCTCCTCTGTGGGTTTGTGCTGAAGGGTCAAATAAAGCTGTGGGATGGAGGTCTGGAGTTTCCAGTCCCAGCAGGGGTAGAGTCCATGCATTATGAGTATGGAAGAGGGAAGGGTCTGGCAGATCCATATTCAATCAAGCAGGCCTAGATATGTCAAACCCCACCTACTCCTGTACCTAAACTGAATGCATCTTGTGCCCTTGGGATCAGAGGCCCCAACATGACTTTTCACCGCTCCCCCTCCCATGAGAACACATACTGGACTTTTCAATTAGGGGTCATGAGAGTGGTGGGTGTAGGAAGGAGGCAGGACCTGGTATATTCAGGTCCATACCTAAACTGAATGCACCATGCCTCCACTAGGACCAGAAGCCCCAGACCCACCCCCACAAATAGAGACATGGGCCAGGATTTCAAGTGGTGGTGGTGGGGGGATTCAAGAACAGGAGGTCCATATTGGGCTGCATCCATGTTCATTTGGGGTGAGGGGTTTGGGGTCTCTGGTCTTCGTAGGAACAGGGGCAGGGGAAGGCCAGTCCATGTCTGCATAGGACTCCAGTCCCAGAAGGGGGAAAGACATGAGTGGGCCAGTCAGTATCCTGCAGGCACCTTCAGAGGGCTCTGGGAGTTTTCATGGGTGGGCTATCAGTGTTTGTAGAGGACTGGGTCAAGGAGCTCTGGGAATGGCAAGAGTTGGCATCCACTGTTCATCCAGGTGAGTAGATCAGGGCTCTGTAAACAGTAATGGTAATGGATGTGGGCCATCAGCATCTATGTAGGTCATAGAAAGTTGGGGGGTTCTGAGAATGGCATAGGTCAGGGGAATCCAGGAACAGTGGAGGTGAGGATGGGTCAGGGGTCAGATGCTGGCAAGTTGCTTTCCCCTGCCTTCTCAGGGTTGCCAGCTGACAGCTGCACAGCCCTGTGGCTGTGAAGATGTGTTGGCTTTCCCAGCCCCTTACCTATAAGCTAGAAGGGTTTGCTGTGCCTTGGGCTGCAGCAGTAGAGAGTAGCCTGAATCAGACTGTCTCTGTGGAAGGGAGAGAGGGCCAGAGCAAGGCACACTGGGATGCCAGAGGACAGCACAGGAGCTTCTATCAGAGTGGTAAGTGTATAAACATTCATTTTTCTGGTAGAAATTCCACCACAGGTGACTTCTACCTCATTGGACAAGGTAGATACTGCTACTGGACCTGCCATTTTTTGTCTGGTAGAACCCATTTGAATGGTTGTACACTTAGGCTTCCTACCCATAAAACTGCAATTCCATTGGTAGAAATGTAATACTTGTATGCACCCTAAGTGAAACAGTGTGTTCAGACAATACACACACTACACTCTAAACTCATTTGTGCATCTCCTTTTTCTTTGTGGAATGTATTTTATATACAGTCTCTGGAGTGCTTTTGGGAAACACATTATACCAAATACCAGTTTTATATTATTACAGACAGGTTGCTTACATATGTGATGGCGTTTATGTGAATTGACTTTAAAAAGAGTTATTTCTCAAAAAAAAATGACTGGTTTATCTTCTTAGATTAGAAATATTAAATCACTCCAGGTTATTCTTTCAGCAGAGCCTTTGTTGAGCCATTTATCCTAACTGAGAAAAGCATTATAGCATATGCTTAACTATTTTGTTGAGTGGAAACTAAGAGGTCAACATTACCTTTGGCTGTTCCTAAATTACATTTAAAAACCCAATTTTTGCAGGGTTTTATGACCCTGAGCCACAGGATATCAAATACAGGGGGAAAAAAATCACTAAATCCTTACATTCTGTTGCTGTGGCATTTAATATTAGCATTCAAGACAAATGCTAACATACCCTGAAGACAGTGCTTATCACCTAGCATTATAAGTGACATCAGGGAACGACCAGCTTGCTATCACCAGATAATTCAGAAGAACCAGAACAAGGACCATTCATTAAAACCAGCAATATTTTTTTCCTATTTAAAGGAATATTAAACAATTGCTTTTACTCCCAACCATTCTGATGCACCAGTCAAGACAGTATTGAGGCAGGGGAGGGTAAGGAGAAAAATGATTTCACCTACATATGTTCCCTTATTCACAAGAATTGTTCCTATAAACCTGACAGCTGCTCTTCTAATAATGCTATTGCCAAGTTCCCCATATCTTTTTTGGTCAATAATTATTGCCTTATACCATCCAGTTCATTCTTCCATTTATATAACCATCCAACTCAAAAGACCTCAGGGACAAATTTTCATGTTTGCTTCCAGGTGCATACATACAAAGACATGCAAGCAGCAGAGAATCTGGAATTGTTATTCTTCACAGGTCTCCCATTCAATAGTCACTAGAGATATAGAAAATGTTTTCTTCCTTTGTAATGCAGTCCGACTCCAGGAATGGAGGTGATGCACCTGGAGCCTCGTCAACCTGGCTCTCTTTGGGCACTTTCCCCTTCTCCTTGCCTACCCTCCCCCCTTGATAAAATGATACTTTCAGAAAAGGGAGGATGCCCCAGGGCTTTCCAAGTCAGAGCACCAATGTCACTGCTCATCACCTTAAAGGTTAATTACATGGAATCCAGCCTTCCTAATATCCACACCCATTCCTCATAGGTGTTACTCATTACTCTTTCTCTCTCTGGTGTTCCTACACCCCTCTTTGGCTACAAGCCCCATGGTCCTGCTAACACATGACCCTTTTGGGCTACAGGCTCCTGGCCCTAGCTCTTGCCCCTCCTCGGCTATGGGCTCCTTGGCTCCCTCAGTCTCTGGCTGTGACCCCCAGTCTTTGGCCTCTCTCCTTCTAGGCCCTGGCCCCATCCCTAAGCCAGCTGAAACTCATGATCTCCCCTGGCCCTACCAGTTTCTGGCTGTGGTCCCCTTAGCCTTTAACCTCTACCCGTGACCCAGCTCCTGTGCCAATTAGACCTTTGGGCTCCCTTTCCCTGTTTACACTTGCATCTCCTGGGCTCCATCCTCAGTTCTAGCAACTGGTCTCCCAGCTTGGACTTGCATTCTCAGCCCCACCTGGGGCTCAGGAACTTTCACTATGTCAACACTTCTCACCCTATTCCTGCCAGGATACAGATCCGTGACCCTGCCTATGTAGCCCCACCTGGGCTCAAGCTGTCTCCCCCTAAGCCCCAGGCCCTCTAGTCCATGTTCCCAGGCTTCTCTACTCCCAAGCCTGTTAGGACCTTCTCCTCCTCTTAGTCCTTTCCTCAAACATCCAGAGTTGCTTGCTCTAGTTCATATGTTACCCAGGAGTCCAGCTGCCCAGGAGCTCCCCTCTCTGTGACTCTCAGGGCTAAACTGTCCGATCAGCTCAGGCCCCAGACTTACATGCTTCTGGTCAGATGACTCTAACTGGTCCCTGCCATACCTGCATGCTGCTTCTTGCACAGCCTTATCTTCTCTTAAAGTAGCAGAAGCACAAAGTCTCCTGCTACATCCCATATTCATCTTCCTTGGTCCTCAAGAGATGTCACATGATTCATAATCATAAATCAATGGCACCACACAAAACTGGATTAGTATCTAGCATAGGAGACTGAAGAAGATTTTAAAGACAGTACTAAATTGATATATAAAGATAATGTTATGTTCACCATCACTCCACTTATCATATCTGTCAGTTTGGTGTGCTGATCCATGGGATTTTTTCCCCATTAAATTCTTTTTTCCTTTTACATTGTAGGGCATCCCAAAAAATTGTAGGTTTCTATTTTACAAGAATAATTTTTAGTCATTCAATTCTATTACTCATGACAACTCAGTTCCACATGGAATCCTAAATGTTCCGACTCAGGTGTCAATTAAAATTGTGCTGACACATCAATATTTCTAAAACACTTAAATTACTGTTAGTTTGTCCTCTTACCTCTGCATTGGAAATTATTAAATAAAGACTTTAGTTTAGTTTATCTGCAACTTTGTTTCTCTCTCAGTCATAACAATTCAACTTTCCCAAACTTAGATCTATAGCTGGACTATAGACATTTCAAGAGAAATTAAAGTTAGAAGTTTTAAACCCAGATCTAAGCCTTTGTAGCCAGACACAATATTCTCAAGGTGAAATTCATTCCTACCTAAAGGGCCTGTGCAAAATTTTGATACTGATGAAGTGACTTGGTGCTGATCCTTAGTGAAGGGCCAATTTTAGCCTCAGAAAAGAGGTCAAGAAGTAAGTTGCAAGATCTTGTAGTACTGGAAATTACCAAAAATAAAGTAGAAAGAAAGAGAGTGACCTATGATAACAGCCATTAATTTATAAGAAAGGCTGGTACTGTCCAGACATTGGACTGCAAAGTAGAAAACAAGTTTGAGGCAATATTCAGTATAGCAGCCAGGAAAAAAAATTGAGCAAGATGAGACTATATTTTAGAAGATCGCCACGCAATTTCTGGAAGCCCACAGGAAGCAGTAAGTATTCATTACAGCAGGAAAATTTTCCGTATGGCATATCCCATGAGTGTTACCAGCTTTCTGTAGTGTGTTTTAAAAAAGGTGGGAAATAGTACATTTTATGCTTTACAAATGTCTCCAGGGACTTTCGCCTTAAGTAACCTGTAAGCATTCTCCCAACCTAATCAGATGTATTTAATTTATTATTCTGCTTCAGGGAAAAATAATATTTCTCCACAGGACATTTCTTATTCAGAAAATTCTAATTCTATATTGCAAAGAACACTAAAAGCATCTGCAGTGACTGATGATAGCAGTACTATGTTAGAATAACACTAATTTCTCCCCAGTAGATCTTTTTCTATTCTGAGATAATAGCTCCCTTTAAAATGTCAGCCCTACAAACCTTGTAACCCTCAGCTTGTGATGCTTACTGCTTTTAAGGGACTGAAAATCACAGTTGAAGTGTTCATTTATTAATTTGTGCATAAAGTATTGACTTTTTAATGTTCAAAATAAAGAAAAGGAAATAGACCATATAAAATATTACAAAAGAGGGAAACTTCTAAATAACCCCAATCCATTTATATGCACACTAAAAGCTGATGTTCTTGTAAGAGGTACAACAAGTCAAAAAGAGGAAAACCTTAACCATCCTCATGCTGTTTTTGTAATTTACTGATTTCAGACTGCTCCAGGGGCTGAAGAGATCTGAGGCACAGGCTTTCAAAAGCCTAAGCCTAAATTGATAGAGACTTTGCAGGTTAGTCTAACCTGGCTAGGATAAATCAGTTTGTAAAGCAGACAGACATCCCAGAAATGCAGGGACATGCCTGCAGTGGCTCAGGCTAGAAGCCAGGGGGGCACTACAAAAGCCCTCCCTATGCTTCACAGGGCAGAGCTGAGGGGGTGAGGCAAGGCCAGGCCCAGGTCCAGGCAGGGTGCTCTTTTATCCCTTCCCCACCCCTCCTGAGCTGCCCAGGAGGGGATGTTTATCACCCCTAATAATGAGTTGATAAACACTGAAAGGAAACAAAGCCTCTCTCCATTAACTAACAGAGCTCTTCTTAAATAGCTCTTCCAAGGAAGGACATTAAGCTACCTGTTGATTAGCTCCAAATAGTCTGTCTGCCTCTGTTCTCTCCCACAGTACAGATTGTAGCCAACCTGTGATCTTCTTAGCTAATCCTAAGGTATCTGCATAAGGGAGGGTGGAGAGGGGAATAATTCCTGCTTAGCAGGGAGAAGCCAGGCAGATGTTCTGTGCCTACAAGCCTGTGACAAACTCCAGCCAGGGAACAGAGGGGAGAGGCCAGCCCTACTGTGGAATAGAGAGAACTACCCAGCACAGAGAGCATGCCAGGATGCTGAGGATGTATGGTTTATCTTAAACCAGCAAGGGGTCTGGGACAGATATTGTATAAATTGATTTGAGTCAAATCAGTTAAGTCTGATACTACATTCAACCAGGTTTATCTCAAACCGGTTTCAGCCATTTTCAAACTAGTTTATGTGCACTGAACATGTGTTCTCTTACAGGTTTAAACCAGTTTCTGATTACTTAAATTCGTTTATGTTTAAGTAGGTCCCTAGCCCTTAAATGTAGCACAGATAGCCCTGTGGGCCTATTTAAGCTGCAACAGCCTCTCTTAAAGGCCATAGTGCTGCCTGGAATATCTGCAAAACTGTCCCTATTCCTGCCCTACTACATCAATATACCTAAGCTTGCAAGAAGTCTCCAAATGGCTGTCTTACAGATACATACCTAAGTTTGAGTGCCTAGACTCCTCTATTATGCTTTGACACTGTTGTGCAGAAAAATGGCTGATGAAACACCAAGAATCATAACAGAGGACCTGATTTTTAGATGTGGGCTTGTGTGAAGTTCCATGTACACATTTTTCTCCTGCAGACTGTTACTTGCACGAATAAATTTAGATAGGGAAAGACCCACATGGACCCTTGAATCACCAAACTACTTCAGCAAGCGTATGTTTAACTTTATACAAGCAAACAGACATCAATAGGACTTTTTTGCACATTTCAAATTAGGCAGATAGTTAACAAACTTGCTGGTTTGGGATCATGGGTAATTTGTAGAACTGAAAGGAAAGTAATTTGGATGCACAAATTATAATGCCTGTGAATGCAGGTGGTAGATTTTTTTTTTTTTAACTAACACTGAAAATGTGCATGACATGAATGATCAGAAGTTTGATGTGCACAAAGGGAGACAAATATAAGGCCATAAACTAAGGCTGTAATATATGCTGTGCCCCAGCAGAAGTCTAAAACAAAATTGCATATTATACATATAATTCATGTGTGTTTACTATACTTTTTATTTGATTTTCAGATTATGTTGGAATACTGTACTTTCACCATTAGGTCATTGAGAGAGAGTAATTCTTCAGCACTGAAATATGTAATTTGCACCTGTCTAATTTGGTATCTTATATCAAAGATCCAGGGGATGTGGTATAGTGACACCCCCCCCCCCACTGCATTCCTCAGCACAGAATAGCATGATACAGTACAGTGCAGTACACATGCAGTAAACTCTCTGCCACCCACCATCTGTGCAGTGAGCTCTGCTGCCCACCAGCTGGACCCCACTCTTCAAAACCCTCGAGCTACTACTGCTTATAAAACTTACATTCATCTATCCCATTATAAAACAAAACTACTTAGGCTTATGCATATTTTAAAAGATGTTCACAAGAATATTGCCAGAAGACCAACACATGGAGAATTAACTATGCATACCTATATAGAACTTTGTAGACATGAAAGTGTGCACTATTTGTTATAGTATTGGTATTCATAATTTGGTATGCAGCACATTTTGGTGTAGAAGAGAAAGGCATTGTACATATACACTGGACCAGTAATGGCCCCAGGGTGCTGGGTGACCTGGGGTGCTGCAAGATCCTTGGAAAAGGGCCACAAGCTATGAAGATATAAGCCAGGTACAAGGAAAAAAGATAAGCTCAGGCTCATAATGATTTTTCCTAACCTCCTGCCTGACCTCTCTACAAGGAGGTAAACACTGTAATAAGTGAATTAGTTTTTTAATGGGGTGCTGCTCAATTCACAAAAGTTACAGATGTACAAACTGCTGTTCTATGGAATCCAACAGAGAATCTGAATTACAAATGATATTAACAAAATGTGTAGCTGTATTTCCTATGGAGGGGTTTGCACCCTTATTGAAAAATGCTAAGTTTTAGACCAGTCCTAAATTGAAACTATAAAAGATTTCCAAAGCTGTATCTGGTTTGTTATTCCCCTCTCTCAGAGACCTGAGGAAAGGTCTTGGTACCTGAAAACTTGTCTATATCCTTCTCAGTTGGTCTAATAAAAGATAGCATCCACAAAAATGCTTGACTCTTGAAAAAATGTCCCAATAAATTTGAGAAAAACATAAGATCTTCCCATGATAAATCTTTAATAATTAAATATCATATTTTATCTTACATCTGTGGGAATATTTTTAAAAAATAATTCTCTCTTTCTAAATTATATTTAAAATAGATTTCACTCCATTTGTTGAATTGTTTTAGAATTAGCACATTCAGCTGTCATAGTGATAACTTGGCATAACTATTTAGTGAAAAAGATAGATTATAGATTATAAAGAATAATAAACAAGTGTTAACATACACATTGCATTAATAAAATGCATCTTAATATGTATTACTTATACTCAATACTTAAGCCAACGTTTTATATTTATGGGTTTTAAGTTTAAGACTGACAGGAGCATCTGCATGGTCTGAAAAGGCAAAATAGAAATCTAGCAGGCAACCAAAAAAAAATTAAAAGGCAATCTATAAAAGCTTTCAATGAATAAAATTATTCACATGCAACTTGAACAGTATTCAACGTTTTGTATGTAAGATGAAACCAGTGTGTATTTATTTATTTCCTCGTGCCAAACATTCCCTTTTCTCTGTTCTCTGTTCTTCCCCTGATAGGGCCTGTTTTTCATTTCCTCCAAAGATATCCATACATCACATAAGCAACATTAGCACTCACATTAATACCAAATTAGTTTGACAGAAAAGCATATAATATAGCCTCCACTTAAGAACTAGGTCTTTGAGATGAACAGAAAAAAAATTCTAACTTTTCTTTTTTTTTGCAGCATGGCTAGAAACAGATGTTGCAGGTGTCCCTGGACAAGCTATGCCTGTATTTCTCCCAGAGCAGAAATATCCAGCGACTTTAAAGGCTAGATCCTATTTAACCACAGATACATTTACATTGTGGCATTGAAGCCACAAATCTAAGCACCTTGGCAGGGTGAGTGATGCGAGCTGACTAAGTTTAGGAGCCTTGAATCCCTATCGAGTCAATGAGGAGAATTTATGGAGGTAAATACTACTTTTTCAGTGCTTTTGAGAGTGCTGCCAAGAAGCATGCCCTGCCCACCCATTCCTCAGCCAATCCCAGAAATGAGTCAGAGAAGCTACCATAAGGGCATCTTAACTATTGCTCTCATGGTTCTTGTGAGAACTTCATCACCTCATCTCTGGGATTGATGAACTGAAAATGAGCATAGGTGGTCAAGGCTGCTTCTCAGTAGTGCTCTCATGAACACTGCAGAAGTGGTGTAAACAATGCTGTTTGGTTCCAAAGAATGATCCAATTTAAATGGGTTTCAGTGCCAAAAACTCTTCTCATCTTGGATAGTCAGTAGGCTAAGGGATTCTCTTTGCTTACTCTCCATTTCGCTCCACAACTCCTGCACTCTTAGCTGCCCGTTAACCAGATTTCAACAAGAGTTTGGGAGGGTGTCTATACACAGTATATTTTATACCCTAGGGTGTATAAGAACACTTTTCTAGGAAGTGGGAGATGTAGTTTAAAACTCTCTCAGACTCAAGTTTTCCATGTGCTCTAACCAGTACCTTAACAGGAAAAAAGCACCACCACGTTTTTAGTATGCAATTAGTATTTTAGGCCTGTTCCAAGTACATTTAATAGTGTTCCTCTGGAGACTCAGACATTGCTAACATCAAAGTGGATCACAGAGTGTACACAGGTATTAGATACCTAGGTGATCAAACTCGCTTCTGAGGCACTAGGTACTTACTTTTGTGGTTTCTAAGGAAAGGCTAAATTGGACCAATCTTTGAAATTTGGGCACCTTAAATTCTACCTAAAATCATTTAGATGCCTCCACGACCAATTTGGATCAAGGCCTAGGAGCATCAATAAGGCTTTCATCATATGCAGGTTTAAAAGCAAAGAGAAGTGTTCAGATATGAATGCCTAATGTTACATACCAAAGTAACAGTAATTCACTTTCCCAGTGTGCACCACTGCCCTTACTGACTTCAGTGAGCTTTTGAGTGACTAAATATGGTCTTAGGTAACAATGTGTGAACATTTGTACTAGAACTATTCAAAATAATTTGCACTTCTCCCCCCCCAATAAAAGATGGGCTTTCTAAAAAAGAAAACACTGACAAACAATGATGACTTTTGTGAAAAGTTATATTTTTCTTCTCACGTTCCTATGACATTTTCATTAATAAATACGTTTTCAGACTTAATCAATGAAATTAATCAAAATGATCATTTTTCCTCATATACCACACACTTCTTCCCCCAAAAAGCAGTCCTCCAAAACTCAGGTGTGTATCTTAGGCAAGGAAGCTGATTTTCTTCACTGAAATTGAATTATGGAGGAGAAGCAGCATGGAGAAAGTTTCATAGTTTCTAGGGTTGCAAGGGACCTGAGTAGATCATCTAGTCCGACCCCCTGCCATGGCAGGAAAGAATACTGGGGTCAAACGACCCCAGCAAAGTGTTCATCTAGCCTCCTCTATAAAACCCCCAGGGTAGGAGCCAGCACCACTTCTCTTGGAAGTTGGTTCCAGATCCTAGCCGCCCTGACCGTGAAGTAGCACCTCTTGATGTCTAGTCTAAATTTACTCTCTGCCACCTTGTAACCATTATTCCTAGTCACTCCTGGCAGTGCTCGGGGGAACAGGGACTCCCCCAATGCCTGCTGGTCCCCCCTGACTAGTTTGTAACAGGCCACATGATCCCCCCTCAGCCTTCTCTTGTGGAGGCTGAACAGGTTCAGGTCCCGCAGCCTGTCCTCATAGGGCCTGCCCTGCTGCCCCCTGATCATGCGAGTGGCCCTCCTCTGGACCCTCTCCATGTTGTCCACATCCCTCTTGAAGTGCTGCACCCAGAACTGGACACAGTACTCCAACTGTGGCCTGACCAGTGCCACATAGAGGGGGAGGATCACCTCCTTGGATCTGCTCGAGATGCATCTGTGGATGCATGACAAGGTATGGTTGGCCTTCGTGACTGCCTCCCCACACTGCTGGCCCATGTTCATCTTGGAGTCAATGATGACCCCAAGATCCTTTTCCATCTCTGTGCTGACAAGAGGGGAGTTCCCCAACCTCTAGGTATGGTGTCAGTTATTCCTCTCCAGGTGCATCACTTTGCACTTGTCTGTGTTGAATCCCATCCTATTCTCGTCCGCCCACCGTTGTAACCTGTCTAGGTCTGATTGTAGTCTGTCTCTTCCTTCTAGCGTGCCCACATCCCCTCACATCTTAGTGTCATCAGCAAATTGGAACAGGGTGCTTTTCACCCCCTCGTCCAAATCACTGATGAAGATGTTGAACAGCGCGGGTCCAAGGACAGAGCCCTGCGGAACCCCACTGCCCACGTCCTTCCAGGTTGAGAAGGAGCCATCCACTACCACCCTCTGGGTGTGGCGACCCATTTGACTATGTGGGTGTCGACACCACAGTCCCCCATTTTCTTGATGAGAACGGGGTGAGAGACAGTGTCGAAAGCCTTCTGGAAGTCCAGGAAGGCTATGTCCACTGCTACCCCTGCATGTAATGATTTGGTGATCTGATCATAAAAGGCCACCAGGTAGGTCTGACAGGACCTGCCACTGATGCACCCGTGTTGGTTGCCCCTGAGCATGCAGTCCCCAGCTGGCTCCTTGTGGATGTATGCCAGAATAATTTTCTCAAACAGCTTGCCTAGGATCGAGGTAAGACTAACTGGCCTATAATTTCCCAGGTCCTCCTTCTTCCCCTTTTTGAAGATGGGAACCATGTTGGCCCTCTTCCAGTCCTCCGGCACCATACCAGACCACCACGAGTGCTTGTAAAGCTGTGCCAGGAGTCCTGCAAAGACCTCGGCCAATTCCTTTAGAACTCTAGGGTGGAGATCATCCGGACTGGCTGACTTGAATATGTCCGGTCCCTCCAGAAGTTCCATAACTAGTTCCTCACTAACCCTTGGCCCAGGTGTGCCTCCCCTGGGGCCTGAGCGGGGCCCAGCAGGGAGGTGTCTGTTCTGGTCCCTACTTAGGAAGACGGAGGCAAAGAAATCGTTAAACATGTTAGCTTTGTCGTCTGGTGTGATAACCAAATTTCTCAACGTGTCCTGCAGGGGCCCCACATTACCTGGAACCTTCTTTTTACCCCCTATGTATTTAAAGAAGGACTTCTTATTATCCTTAATCTGGGAAGCTAGCCCTAATTCCATCTCAGCCTTGGCCTTCCTGACTGCCCCCCTACATCCGAGTGACTGCAGTATAGTCGTCCCTGGTGATGTCCCCTTCTTTCCATTGGGTGTACGCCACCCTTTTAGCAAGGAGATATTTCCAGATGCTCTTGGTGAGCCATGGAGGCTCGTGTGCCCTCCTGCTCCCTTTGGTCCTCATTGAGATTACCTTCCTTTGGGCTTGGGGCTTGGAGAATTGTCTCCTTAAGGAGCGACCACTCTCCTTGGACATCTGGCTCCCCTCCCCTCTGGGACCTCAGCGCTTCCCCAACTATCCTCCTTACCTCATTGAAGTTTTCCCTCCTGAAATCTAGGGCTGCTGCCTTACTGCAGGCCCTTGCCACCTTGCGCTGGATGGTGAATTCCAGCAGGCGATGATCACTGTTGCCCAGATGGTCAAGCACCTGCAGCCCCCTCACCAGGTCATCACCTGTGGCCAGCACTAGGTCCAACAAGACGTCTCCCCTGGTGGGGCTGTGCACCTTCTGGGGTAGATGGAGGTCCTGCACTCTGTCTAAGAACCTTCACGAGTGGTCAGACCTGGCTGACTGCTCTTCCCAGCAGATATCCGAGAAGTTCAGGTCCCTCATGACTACCACATCCTTAGACTTCACTACCTCAGTGAGCTGA
The DNA here is from genome assembly GCF_052110815.1 of Crocodylus siamensis. NCBI lineage: Eukaryota > Metazoa > Chordata > Crocodylia > Crocodylidae > Crocodylus > Crocodylus siamensis. Next base: position 78,198,929 of record NC_143397.1, on the reverse strand, counting down.
CCTAAGAATTCCTGGTCAAGCTCTTCGCCCTGGTTGGGAGGTCTGTAGTAGATCCCCACTGTTAAGTCTCTTTCCCCTCGACTGCCTTGTACTTTAACCTAAAGCACTTCAGAGTGCCCTTCCTCTGACTCCTTGCTAATTGACGAGGATGTGTATTCTTCCTTGATATAGAGTGCCACGCCCCCACCTCTCATTCCTATCCTTTCCCTTCTGTACAGCCTGTAGCCCTCGACATTCACCACCCAGTCATGTGTTGAGTCCCACCACATTTCAGTGATCCCCACTATGTCCGGGCTGGTGTCAGCTAGCAGGAGGGTGAGTTCCTCCTGCTTGTTTCCCATACTATGAGTCTGTGCTTTGAAATAGCTGCTCCTTCTCTCTTGGCCAGCAAACAGCAGAGGCCGAGTCTAGTGTTAACCCTTTCATAGCTGCTACTGAATTGGCAATAACTTCTGGTAAAACACCCCACCAGCTGCCAATTTCTGAAATGGCTAACACTTGACCCTGCTCCTGCTTCTTGCTGGCTGAGAAAGAAGAAACAGACATTTTGCATAGCCTCTAAATGAAAAATCCAGCTTTATAAACATGATTAGAATTTTTTTCCCCACTCTGCCTTCCTAAAACAAGGTGCAGGAGTATAGTATATGAGAAAATGTGATATCAGACTTACTTTCAAAAATAAAATCATTTTGAACCTTACAAAATAAGAAATTCAAAGATTTTTCATTACACTCCTCCTCTTGATTTTCTGTAGACCAGCAACAGTTTTGACTTTAAAGAAGGTAAAGACTATAATATGACTATAATATAAAATTCTATGCATCAAATTCCATTGGTCTCTGTAGAACATTGATATAAAAAAAAGAATTATTAATGTAAGCCCTTGGGTTGCAGTCTAAAGTTCTACTTTGCAACTAGAAAAACAGAAATATACAGTAATGGGGGTGCTATATATTATAAACAGTTAAAATTTTGCTACTTTTTATTAGACATGGTTCCATGTTCACAAAAATTTTCTTTGCCAGATCGCAGCCTGTATGTCTGTCACCTTTGTTACAGGCTTTTAGCAGAATGAATTTAAAGTTTTAAAAGCCCTAAACTTTTCATATAAAGGTATGTTTTACTTACTACAATGTAAAACAGAGCTCAAAGTCACAAATACTAAAAATTGTAAACACATTGTCTTAAAGGGCACAGACAGAAGTGACAATTTTCACCCAACTGGCCACAGAAAGCACTCCAGAGCCATAACCAGACACAAGTGCATGGCTGCAGACAGCTTAAAAATGTCTGATTGGATGAAAATCTAACCCTGCTATTGCATGAAAGGCCAGATGAAGAAGTTTCAAAACAGAGCTTCTTCTGTCTGTACCATCTGGCAGCCTGTCACTGCTTTTGTATTAAAGGGTGGGGGGAGGGAAGGGAGAGGAGGGAGTTCAGCTTGGGGTTTTTCAGCCTCCACTGGAGGGTGGTGTGGGTGTATTGTAGCTCCCCCCGGTGGGTGGAAGGCTCCAGTTCACCCAATCCACCCTCCAGTGCTCTCTGGGGAACCCCCAAAATTAACTCCCTCTGCCCCCTTTCTGTCTTGCCATTCGGAAAACTTTGCAGCCTAGCAGGAAGCAAGAGCCATTGATAAGAGAACCTAGCTGCAGGCTCAGAGCCAGCAGCTTGATTCTCCTTCCCCCTAGAACCAAAAGTGAACTTCTATTTGTTCCAGGAGATCTTGTAACTTAGATTACTTCCTGCAAAGTGTTCTCAGGTACAGCAGGGTGCTGAACATCTTCCTGTGCACACAAAGATTACTAGATCATCAGCAAATTTGCAATACAAATAGCTGAGGCAGTTGAAATTAGGGAAAAGAAATGACAAATAAATACTTGCATGAGACAAGGACTTCTTAGGCCAATATCTTTTATTGAGACAACTGTATAGTTGGGATAGAGTTAAATGGGCTTTTGAATGCAATAAATTCTTCATTCAAGACATTCTTCATGCCTTGCACTTGAAATCCTATCTAACTTTATCCCAGCTATACAGCTGGTCCAATAAAAGATATCAGCCTAAGAAATCCTTGCCTCTTGCATATGTCCTGGACCATCAAAGCTGCAACATTATTCTAACACTTACCAAAACAATACTTAAAAGTCAAGGAGAAAAATCAATGAGACACAATGCAGACAGATCAGTATGCTGCATTTAAATTGTTTTTCAGATCAATTATCTTAAAGATATTTTAAATCATTCTTAGATTATATGAACCAAATAGTGAAATAAGAAGAAAAGGTGAACCAATCATGGCTCATGCAGAGAAAGTACTATTTTCCCTTTAATGGAAAATGAAACCATGATTTTTTCCCCACCTAAACTGCTTACTTGTTTCAATCTAACAGGTGATATCAGTAAGGAGAATTAAATACAAGGTTTAGCATGGCCATCTTGGTCTTAATTCCCCAATTCTGAATGCAGTCCAAATTTCTGATTAAACCAGTGGGCTTTTGGGGTATTAGAGGAATAGGAAGTCAGGGCTTAACAGGAATTTAGTTGGTACATAGGCTTTGCCTCTAATTTCCTCACAAGAGTTGTATCTTGTGATATGAAGTTATATTTACTTATTACAAGTTATATTTTGTAATAAGTAAACTAATATAAGGTACTTGACTTTAAATCTTGAAAAAAAAGCAGCATATTGATATATTTTAAATTATAGCACAACAGTGCTAGCTGATTATGTTATTTTCATGAAGAAATATGATCTACCATAAAAACAAAAAGCAAATTTGGAATATTCATTAGAGCTGTGCCAAGCTTTGGTTGCTGATTCTATTTGAAGGAGATTAGGCCCGATTTGGCAGCCGAATCTCTGAATCCGAATTGAATCGAGAGACCAATAAGAAGGTCTGAATCAAATCTGAAGCCTCCAAATTTATTTGGAAAAAAGATTCAAAGGAGATTTGGAGATTCAGAGATTCAGGCAGTCCCCGCTCACCACTGCAGGGAGCTGGACCTGAGTTTCATGCCAATAAGTAGGGGGTGAGGGTGAGGGTGGGTGCTGGAGGGGGGACGGGACCACGGGGGGGGGGGACTCCTGAAAGGCCCCATCCCATACCTACTCCCCAAAGCCCTCCAATGCCTGCCTGCTCTCCCAGCCCTATCATCCTGGCCCCATTCAATTAAAAAAAAAAATTAAAAAGCCCTGCACTCACTGGTTGCTGCAGTGGCCATTGGGGGCTCTGAGGGATCATGGCAAAGCCTTCCCACCCTGCTCCCAATGCAGTGGGGATCACCCCCAACTACTTGGCAATTAAATTTTATTTATTTTTTTAATTTAATGGGGCTGGGATCCTGGGGCTGGGTGGGGCAGCCACTGATGGGGTCTGTTCTATTTGGAGATTTGGCCAAATTGATTTGGAACAGCTATTCAAAATCAGCCAAATCCAAATCCCAATCCAAAGCAAATAGTAGCCACTTCTCACAGGCCCAATGTTCATAGTGTTTAATTTTGAAAAGCTTACAATTATTTTTAAATGAAAAACTATATTATTCCAATTTCTTAACAGCTAGAAAAATATTGATTTTTTTTTATGGAATTTTTTTTTGGAAGTTTTAAAAGAAACATTGGTAATTACATGTGTTCTCCTGTTTAACCCATTTCTAATGGGCACATTCTGAAAATATTTTCCTCTTTTTGCATTTGCCTATTTTCCTAATGTTGCCAGCTGGGAAACTGTACTGATTTTTTTATTTCATACTGCTGAAAATTTTACTTTTCCCTGAAGTGGAAAAGTTGAAAAGCAATAAGGAAGCATAGGAAAATGGCAAACTTTATCTACAAAAATGCTGAATTGGGCGGTTTTTTGCAAAGACTCTAGGGAAACGATCCTTACAGATTCTTGATGTGAAACTGGTTTTCAAACACCCACCATATTTGGCCTGTTATGTTAGCTTGTGGGATACAGATGCTTCAGCTCAGACATCCAGTCTAACAATGGCACAGCCATGTGACTATACTAAAAAGGAGTGAAGGCACCACAAAATTTGTTCAGAGATGTACTGAAGAGGTGGTGGGGACTTGTCCTCTAACCATGTCACAAAGCTTTGTAAAAGGTTAGATTAGTAATAAAAAATAAACTTAAAATCACAATGACCTTGGTTGGGACAATGTTCCATAAATAGCTAAATTAGCTCATGATATTCCATTGTTTGGGAGGGTAAGTGAGAATAAGACTGGGTTGGAGCAATTATGGAAAATATCCCTGATAGACTGGGGCATAGTTAGTCTCAAAAGCAGATAAATGTTACATGTCATTTGAGAGAGGGGAAATGCATCCTATGACTAAACGTAAGTAAATGTAAAGGCAATGGGCTAGAAATAGAATTCACACATTGCAAAATACTGGCTGAGAAAATGAATAGAGTGTAATCATAGAAAGTACACTGCCACCAATCTGCATAATATTTTAAAGCAGCAAAATAGTCTTTGGGCTTATTTATTGCAGAATTAAATATATGATTGAGTCACTCTGTAGGGCACTAATAGGACTACATTTGGAACAATAGATGCATTGCTGATCATCTTGTTACAGGCAGAACATTGAATCTGAGATAAGAAACCAGCATTAGAGAGCCACAAAACAATTTGGGGTTCAAGGATATGTAAAATGAAGAAACATTAACCAGATTCAGCTTCTTTAAGTACAACTGATCTCTGACTATCCCAAATCCTGTAGAATTAACCTTATTTTTAGCTGGGTGAAGACATTTTTCTATTAATTCCCCCATACATCTGGCCCGCTTAGTATCTTTATCTTTACATTTGCAGGCATACTGAGGTCTTTTATATGCCTGAGAGCTTTCATCCAATGCATGTTTTCCTAGGTAAATTTAAAAAAAAAAAAACTGTACAATTACGCAAAGATAATAGGGCAAAAAGTCTAGCCCACCCTTAGGAAAGGGTGACTATTTGGCATCAGGAGATCTCTTTAGCAGATTTAAGTCCTCAGACTTCATTTTTGAAAGGTGTTTGACTTGTAATCACTTGACAAATTGCGATTCAGCTACACTTTTCTCTGTATACTACTTTCCCAAATAAATATTTCATGTTAATAAGTAAGCTAGTCAATATCACCTATTCTAGCCTATCCTTTTAGGAAAAAAATGGCTTTGTCTACACTAGATGCTTCACTATGCAGTAGAATAATCTACTGAGAAGTAAAGCACCACTGTCTATATATGGAGGTTCTTACAGGACAGTAAATTACTTAGTCTACTGAAGAGTACATTCAAATTACATTAATTGTGTGTGTAGACACACTCAGTGTGAAGTAAGGGACAGCAACCAAGAGGGAATGTGAAGCTACCTCCATGAGGAGGTACTTCCCTAGGAGATGTGTTAACATAACTACGTATACATTTTTCAAAAGGCATGATTTGTAAAGGGATCTAATAGCTGTTACTGGATAAACATATTGTACAGAGAGCTGTTAGACAAACTCTTAGGCAAAAAATACAGACTCAAAAATACAGACTAAGAAAATGCAGACCAGATCAAAGTACTCCAAAGTGGGTATATAACTGGTTGGATCATTGTGCTCATTGTGATCAATGCCTTAAAGTCTAGTTTGAGGAAGCATCAACTAGAGTTCCCCAGGGTCTATCTTGCAGGGCTGTGGAAAGCTTCAAACCATGATTCAGACTCAGATGCCAAATCTGGGAGTCTGAATCGAGCTTCCAAATTGATTCAGAAAAGATTTGGTGATTCAGATGACTGTCTGTATGGGGAAAAGGACTGGCATGTCTAGCTGGCCAGTGAGCATGATCTCTCTCCAACTGCCCTTCCAATTACAGTGTGTGGGGGAGGGACATAGAAACAGCATAAAAGCCTGTCTGCAAGTTTGCTGTGCCTTTTGCGAGCTGGTTCTGAGTGAGCAACAGAGTCAGAAAGGTACTGCGCTTCCTGGCTTGCTTCATAGTCAGTTAGCTGAAACTTGCCTGCTCCTTTTTGTTCTTAGAAAGGATTGGATAGTATTAAGCTTAGTTTAGCATAGAATCTCTTTACTTAATACTACCCAATTCATTCCTTTCAATTTATATTTGTTTTTTTTTTTTAATTTAAAAAAGAAAGCTCAGTGTTTTCCCTGCCAGTGTGATCCATCACTGTCCAAGGAGGCACTCACATGCATGCACTTATATGCATATACAAAAAAAAAAATCAGATATTCATAGAAGAGTGTCAGATTATATAAAATAGTTATTAATATTATTATAACTAGTTTACATACATATTTGTCCCCCTTTTTTGCAATACTTTTAAAACAGAAAGCTCAGTGTTTTCCTCGGCAGTGTGATCACCACTGTGTAGGGAACCACAATTACACACATTCATACAGATCATAGAAGAAGTCATATACTCAAAGAAGAGATTGTATATAGATAGTTATTGCAGACATCTTGTCACAGAAGAACAACACACACCATAGTTATTCATAATCAATAATCAGATTCATTAGCCTGTCACAGTCCACTACACACAACACAAAACAATCAATCGCACAACCCAGAAAACAAGAACATCACAGAAGAACACACAAATGTATTAACATACAACACAAGCAATCTAATAGTTGTACACCCTAGAGAAGAAGAACCCAGAAGAAGTCAGATGCACATAGTCACCTTTTGCAGCACAGGAAAGATTAATATGAAGCATGCTGGAAAGGCAGGGGAGGGAGAGGGGGTAGGGGGAAAGCTAAAGCTGCAAGTCTCCCCCCCCAACGTAGATGCATTCTCTTCTCAAGCATCCATGACACTTCTGCTCCCAGTGGAAGCAAGGAGGTGGGAGCAGTACATGTACCTGATATCCCTGCACCTGCACCACCTCCCCTAACTCTAGAAATAGGCACCAGCAGGGGAATCACCATCTTCTCCACCCTAATGTCATCTCCTACCATAGGCCTCCCACTGCCAGAGGAGGAGCTGGAGCTCGAACCAGGGGACCTGAGTGCCCTGGCTCACGTAATTCTGGGAACCAAGGGAGAAATCACAGTTTGTGCTCCACACCCATCAAAGGTTGCTTAGGCCCAGGTCTCCTTCTCTGGAAAGCAGGACCTCGGAGAAGGTTGAGGCTGTGGAGGCTCAGGCTAGTGGCTCAGCTGAGGCAGCTCCTCCTGCTGTTGTGCCTCAGCCTGCTGAGGAGGGGGATAAAGCAGCATCCCCACCCTCAACCAAGAAGCAGGTAGTGTGGGAGCATTTTGAGCTGGCAGATGATCCCAGGTTTGCCATCTGTCAGTACTGCCAAAGGCAGATCAGCCGAGGCAAGGATGTAAAACACTTCACCACCACAGTGATGCTGCTGCATCTCAGGAGGCAGCACCCTCTTGCCCTTCTTCCTGCTCAGGCTGGCACCAGTGTGAATGTGCCCAAAGGGAAGTCCCCCACTCACTCCAAAGCCCCCTTCCCCCCAAAGCAGAGGAAAACCAGCCTGGAACATGGGGGAAAGGCGGACAGAGGTGGGGTGTTTTCACAAGGTGTGCAAGATCACCCAGAGCACTGGGGAGATCCTTGCTCTAGATAGCCAGCCCTTGTCCCTAGTGGAGCAGCCAACTTTCAGGCGGCTCAGAGTGCTTGTGGCCCAATCTTACCAAGTGCCTCCATTCACCACCTTTAGCAGGATAGCGGTGCCCTCCCTGTACGAGGCATTCAGGGAGTACTTGAGGGAGGAACTGTGCAAGGCAGGGCTGCAAGGAGCCTTGTACTTCACCTTCAATATCTGGAGCAGCTGGGGTGGCGATCACGCCTACCTCTCCTTCAAAGAGCACTGGTGTGATCAGTCAGCCCATTGGTGGGCTCTCCTCCAAGATGAGGTGCTGGATGAGCCCCACACAGCAAGGGAGATCATGGGGGCCATGAACTGCATGGTGCAGGGGTGGTTCATTGGGCAGGCCAAGCTCCGCCTTGGGTTTGTGGTCACCAACAATGGGGACAATATGGTGAAAGCTGTCCACGATGCCAACTTTGTTGACATCTGCTGTGTGGCACACAGGCTGCACCTAATAGTGAGGGATGCCTTGGAGGGGGACAGGGCTGCTGGTGATGGCACCGCCACCACTACTGCTACAAGCACCATGCTTATAGCCTCGGTAGTGCTACGCTAGTTAGCACGACAGACGAAAGGGACTTGGGGGTCATGGTTGACCACAAGATGAAGATGAGCCTTTAGTGTGATGCTGCGGTTAGTAAAGCAAGCAAAATGCTGGCTTGCATCCATAGATGCTTCTCAAGCAGATCCCAGGACGTCATTTTCCCACTGTACTCGGCCTTGGTGAGGCCGCAGCTGGAGTACTGCCTCCAGTTTTGGGTTCCACAATTAAAAAAGGATGTGAAGAAGCTTGAGAGGGTGCAGAGGAGAGCCATGTGCATGGTCAGAGGTCAGGAAAACAGATGATGACAGGCTGAGAGCAATGGGGCTATTCAGCCTAGGAAAGCACAGGCTCAGGGATGATATGGTGGCCACCTATGTAAGTTTATGAGGGGTGCTCATCAGGAACTGGGGGAATGACTGTTTACCAGATCCGCCCAAGGGATGACAAGATCAAACAGTCACAAACTCCACTGTGACCAGTTCAGGCTGGACATAAGAAAGAACTTCTTCACCGTCTGAGCCCCCAAGGTTTGGAACAGATTGCCACCTGAGGCGGTTCAAGTGCCCAAATTTGTTTCCAAATGCCAAATGCCTTCAAAACACATTTGGATGCTTATCTTCCTGGGATTCTATGATCCCTGCTGACTTCCTGACCCTGGGGCGGGGGGCTGGACTCGATCCTCCAGGGTCCCTTCCAGCCCAAATGTCTACGAAATCTATGAAAACCAGGTGATTTCCAAATTCAGGAAGGTGGTGGGCTACTTCCACCACAGCTTCAAGGGGGGAAAAATGCTGTGGGAGAAACAGGCAGACCTGAGCATCCATCCCGCAGCACAAAAACATGCAGGATGTGGAGACTTGGTGGAACTCCTCATATCTGATGCTCGAAAGGCTGGTGGAGCAACAGAAGGCCATCCATGAGATGGTCTTGCTTGGGGAGATCGGGATCAGTGGCGCCCTAAACAGAGCTGAGTGGGGTACCATCTCCCAGATTTTGGTGGTCCTCAAGCCCTTCCTCAAGGCCACTAAGACCTTTAGCTCTGGTGATGCCCTCCTCAGCCAGGTGATCCCCATAGTGAGAGAACTTGAGAACCAAATGGAGAAGTTCCAGGTAATCAATGTTCCTGGCTGGAGCAGGCTCCTGTCAGCAGATGTGCAGGTACTGGTGAGGTGGCTGGATCCCTTGCGGTCCAGTACAGTCCACAAGCTGGTGGGCATGTGTGACCCAAGGGTAAAGGGGAGCATGTGCACCGGCAGCACCAAAACCCTCGATCACTGGATGCAGGTGCTGGTCAACAAAGTCAGGGAGGCCAAAGTGCAGAGGCGAGGGGATGTAGAAAAGGGAGATCCACTTTCCCCTGCCAGCACTCGCAGCACCACTAGCAGCAGCAGCAGCAGCACCAGCCAGTCTCCTCTATGCCAGCCACTTTCAATGTGGGCTATGGGCATGGCTTCAATGCTGGGGTCCAAATGCACCAGACCCCAGCCTTGGGCAGGAAGCGCCAAGGCTTTGATGGCTACCTATATCACTGAGGATTTGGAGTCACTGGACTGCGACCCCTTGGGCTACTGGGCAAGCTGCACCCAGATGTAGCAGGATAGGCTGGTGGAGCAACAGAAAGCCATCCATGAGATGGTCTTGCTTGGGGAGATCGGGATCAGTGGTGCCCTAAACAGAGCTGAGTGGGGTACCTGTCCTGTCCACCAACCAGTGTTCCAAGCGAGAGGGTGTTCAGCATTGCTCGGGATGTTGTGACACCCCACCATACCTACTTGGATCCTGCTCTGGTGAAACTTCTGGTGTTTGTAAGGTTAACCTCGTGCTACTGGGGTACCCCAAGCTCTACCTGCAGATGGACTGAGTGCCACCCTCCTCACTCTGCCTGCACCAATCTCCTTTTTGGATTTATTTAAAAACCAGGTAATGCCTCGCTCTCAGCTGGAGGGGGAACTAACTGCATCACCAGCCAGCAGGGGAAGAGCATGTCCCTGCTGAGCTTGTTCCCCTGCCAGGATGAACTTAGAGGTATGGGATAGAGCCACGGGGAAGGAGACCCTGTTGCGGGTCAGTAGGGGGCACTCCTGCATTGAGTCACCCACCTCCCTGCACCCGACCACCTTCCAGGCTCTGAATGCCTCCCTAGGGGCGCCTTATGCTTGGCCGACCCCTCTCCTGGAGCACAGTCGCTAGTCTGGGAGTAACGTCGCTGTCACCACCCCAAGAAGGGACTGTCTTGGCCCTGTGTCCTCAGGGAAACACAGGCCTAATAGTCCGACGGGTACTCGACCCAGTATAGGCACTTGGGGCACTTCCCTGAGTCAGGGGGCAAAAAGTAAAGTCTCCCTTAGTCCGGACACCTAAGGGGTCTCTTAGGCATAATTTAGACCCACCCCTCAATAAGTCTCCCACACGAGTCAAAAAGGAGAACTTTATTGATTACAAGGGGTAGGGTAAACTAGGGTACAGGATTGAGCAATATCTTAGAAATCCTAAAAAGCGAACCGTGTGGCTGAGGTAGCCTTTTGATTACGCATCTGTGTTACTGTCAGCTAAATATCTAATCAGATTGAGTAGCTTACTCACAAGCATCTTCCAAAGGCAGGTGAAGTTTCCCGTTGGGGGAAGACAGTTCCTTGCTCATGAGTTTTGGGGTGAGAGAGAGCTAGTTTCAGATGGTAAAAGCTCCTCTGTGTCCCCTGCATGGCTGCTGCTTCACCTCATGGCCAAAGAGAGAGCCCGCCTCCTTCCCCCCCCCCAACTTATATAGCCCCTGGGACCTCATTCACCTGGTCCAGTGGAGGTCAGCCCCAGGTGACTGTCAGCCAACCAATTTGAAATACATCACCTGTTACCAGGCAGATTCCAGCTCCCCAGGTAGAAACCCCTTACCCAGGTAATTGATGCAAGTCAAATAGGCAAAGGGAGCAGGTTTCCCCCCTCCCTCAGGAATGCAGCCAGCTCAAGTTACCTAAATAGACAGGCTGAGGGTGTGGTCCCCTGTGTGCAGGGCCCACCCTAATCAAATGGCTGCAGCCCAGAGATTTTAGTCACAGTGTCGCAGGGCAGAGATTTTGGGGAGAAACCAAGGTGGCTTTCTGCCACAGACCCCAGGTCCTGGGCATGACCACTAAAACTGCACCCTGGGAGGAACTGCTGGCAGCATAGCAGTCCCATAAATGTCAGGACCAATGATTCCCTGGCGAAAGGCGGGTAGGAGGTGCCATAACCTCCAGCTAATGCAGGCATGCACATAATCCTAGCTGGGGAATGCCCAGACCTGACATGTCTTCGACAGGCCTGATGCTTGCTGGTTACAGTGCAGTTGTGAGGCTCTAGGTGAGCTCAACTTAGCTGCCCAGGATGCCAGCTTTTGTATTGAAAAACCCTTTGTCAGGCTGAGGAAGTACCTGCACTTCCTCAGCCTGACAAAAGGTTTTTCAACCCAAAAGCTTCCTAAGATATATCTATTTTTAAATATTCCTTTTTTTTTTTCATAATAAACATCTAGACATAAAAACACAAGATAAGCCATCACACACCATGAGCAACATATATCCAATACAACATCTTTACTTCTTGTTGTTAATTCCTTTATAAAAAGAAAGGCTCTGTGACAGTTCCATTTGGGTACCTTTGATGCTGTTGCTGATGCTTCCAATGTTGAGTCAGCTTTGACCTGCCTTTATTTACACTGGTGGACCAGGTGAGGCTGTAGGGGAGGAGGAGTCCTCACTGGGGCACACTGCCATGCTGTGCAGAGGCCCCAGCACCAGAAAGGGTGCACCTGCACACACACACACACACACACACAGAGTGTCACCCAGCCATGTTATGAGTTTTGCATACCTGCAGCCAGAGGTGTAGGGCCCCAAAACCCAGACTCCCCCTGCACCTTTGTCCTTGACATCTGGCAGGCTTTGTGGCCACAACGGGGTCTAGCAGGCCTGCAGTTTTCACCCCACTGTGCCTTAACAGACCCACTGTGTCACCTATGTCATGAGTTTTGCTTGTCAGCAGCTTGACGTGTAGTTTCCATAAACCCCTGCACCTATATCCTTGAAACTTGGCAAATTTTGTGGCCTCAGCAGGGGCTACCTTCCCTGCAGATTTCACCCAACTTAACACACATAAGTAACATGCATTTTGCTTGTCAGCAGCTTGAGGTGCAGTTTCCCAGAAACCCCTACACCTATCACCTTCAATCTTGTCAGGCTTCATGCTCTCTATAGGAGCTACCATCCCTGCAAGTTTCATCCAAATCATATAAAAACCAACCAAGTTATAGATATTTCATTAATATCTATAACTTAATCGGAAAAACGATTCAGAGTTCTGAATTGAATCACTGGCACAATCCAAATCTGAATTGAATCATTCCCTATTCACACAGGCATACTATCCTGGATCTGGCATTGCTTAATATCTTTTTTATAAATTGGATGATGGGATTGAGCATGCATGTAGCAAATTTATGGATTATTGAGTGGAGTTCAGACACTCCATAGGGTAGAATTAGAGTCTAGAATGACCTGGATAGCCCAGAGAAATGGTACACAATAAAACCAGATAAATTTTAAAAAAACAAGTGCAAAGATCTACATTCTGGATGGAATAAATACATACATGAATACAAATTAGGGAATGACTGACTAGGTTGCAGTACTGGATAGAAGGATACTGGGGTTACACTGGACCATAAAATGAATATAAGCCAACAATTCTTGCAAAAAAGGCCAGCAGCAAAGTCAGTTGTATTAACAGAAGCATCAGTTGCAAACCAATTAATTGTTCCACTCTGTTCACCAGTGGTGACATCTCACCTGGAGTACTATGTTGAGTTTTAGGCCCCGCACTTCAGGAAAGATGTAGACAGTTTAGAGAGCAACAAAAATTATCAGAAGCTTGGAAAGCATGACTTGAGGAGAGGCTGAAAGAGCTACGGTTATTCCAGAGCTAGTCTGTAGAAGAGAAGACTGAGGATTAATTTGATAAGTTTTCAAACATCTGAAGAGTGATTATAGAGAGGATGCTGATAGACTCTTGTAGCTATGAGGCACAAGATTAGGAACTGCACCACCATTGAGTCGGCTCACTCTCTTGCTGTGCCTCTTGGCACTGGCATCCACCCACTGTCTCTGCACCATCTGGTGCTGTGCCCCCTGGCACTGTCTGATCACTCTCTGACTCTACGTCACCTGGCGCTGCACCCTCTGATGCTGGGTCTGATCACCCCTGACTCAGCACTCCCCTGGCATTGTGTCCCCTGGTGCTGGGGTCCAATCGCCCCTTGACTCTGTGCCTCCCTGGTGCTAGGGCTTTGCACAGTAGTGTGCCCCACTGAGGCTTCCTCCTCCCCAAATAGGAGGTCCAGTTCAGTCCACCGGACAAACAACAACATAAATATGAGCCCCTGGGCTATAACATAATAGAAGTCCTATAAGCCATACTCCAGCCCCTTTTAGAAGACAAGCTTCTCTCTCAATTTATTGGGCCTCCCCCCCACCAGTACCTATAAGCTCCTATAGCCCCTTTCCTACCAGAAGCAGAACAGGCAGTCAGGCATCTCCAGATAGCTTCCTCTATAAGAGCTCCTTCCCTATTGGCTGCTACCAGAGAACTAACTCACTAGCCCCAGCCCTGGGGTTCATATGTGCCCAGGACCCTGCCTTCTTCTGGTCAGCTGACTGGACTGGGTGGTTGGGCTATTAACCCCTACCCTCCCGGTGCTTGGTGTTCCTGTAGCCCTGGGTCTTAAAGGGGCAGCCCCGCCTCTTAGTGACAGAACTAGGGTTCCCTGTTACAGCTACCTAGAAATGTTGTTGAATTTCTATCCCTGAAAATTTAAGAGCAGGTTAGAGAGAATCTTGGCTGGAATGATCCTGCCTTGATCAGGGAGCTGGGCTACATGACCTTATGAGGTTCCTTACAGCCCTACTTTTCTATGAAGTTATGAAATATACTTCCATATCAGTTTTGCATCAGATATTGGACAAAATGCATAAAGAACAATGGCCACAAATGTTAAGGCTTCTTCCTTCTCAGTAGACTAGTCTTCTTAACAAATTTTAGAATCAAACTTCTACTTGCTTACTGTCTTTCTGGACCCATGGCTCCTGCAATCATAGCTACCCAGTGGCCCACCTTTAACAGGAGAACTGCAAGATTCCCTTAACTGCAAACCTAGCCCAGAACCTGGTTACTAGAGCACTTTTCTTGGATATAGGCTATGTGTGCTTACATCTCATTGGGCTTACGAAAACCTAGAAACCACATCTCTTATTTCCTGGGCCAGTGCCTTCCGCACTAAATTATTAGGGAAAAGGTGGGTAAACCCTCCTCAGGTGCATTCAGAATCCATTTCATAGATTGGCTCTTCAGTGGATTTAGACACAGGAAAAAGTAGTTTGTGAATCCAAATGGCCTTAGCATCTAAATCCTACCTAACACATGCCCATCATCCAAAATGATGATCAAGCTGCATTTTCTAAGTCCCTTCTACACATGCAGGGAAAGGCACAATTGGGTATGATGCCTGATCCA